>NW_027362769.1:133985990-134585990 GCF_046119375.1 Phyllobates terribilis | reverse complement strand
GTCTTTGCCTATGCCTTCCAAGCAAAAGCTGCTAAAAATTAGGAGGGAGGAACTTGCAATTCTGGCAACAAGAACCATGGTCACCCTGGTGGTATAGTGGTGGTGGAGGCTGAGGATAAGGAGAAGAGCAAAAAAAAGCTGAATTGAGGAAGCGTATACACATGTGTGGGTGTGAAGCGGTGCATGGGAATACACCTCCCGAAATAACACAGTGAATTTCACTTTATGTTACTCTGCTGTCATTTGGTGGTGATGAGAAGTCTGGCCCAATCCAGCCCTTGTTCATTTTGATAAGGGTCAGCTTGTCAGCATTGTCAGTTGACAGGCGAGTGCACTTATCAGTTATAATTCCCCCAGCGGCACTGAAAACACGCTCCAATAACACGCTAGAGGCAGGGCAGGCCAGGACCTCCAAGGAGTACAGAGCGAGTTCATTCCAAGTGTCCAGCTTGGATACCCAATAATTAAAAGGCACAGAGTAATCACGGAGGATGCTGGTATGGTTGGCAAGGTACTCCCTCACCATCTTTTGAAACTTTCCACTCCTTGTGAGAGTACCCGACGCCTCAAGGCCTCTAAGCTGGGAGGGTCTCAGGAAATTGTCCCAGAATGTTGACAGTATTCCCCTGCCTCTGCTGGATTGGAGTTGCGTCTCTCTCGCCTGTACACCTTGGTTTGTCAACGAACTGTGACCTCAGTCGCTAGCGTGTTCAGATGGGAATTTTTTTAACAGTTCTGCAGCAAGGGCATTCTGGTACTGCCCCATTTTGTAGACCTCTCCACCTCAGGAATAAGAGAGTGAAAGTTCTCCTTGTAGCGGGGGTCTAAAAGTGTCACTAACCAGTAATGACTGTCACCCAACATTTTGGCAACGCGAGGGTCACGGTTAAGGCAGCGTAACATAAAGTCAGCCATGCGTGCCAGACTGGTAACGGGCAAGACTTAGGTGTCCTCACCAAGATGACGACTGACCATGCTCTCCTCCTCCTCCTCCTCCTCCTCCCCCTGTCCTCAGGCAACCCATGCTGAACCGACTGTATGACATGTTCAGGTACTACCGTCTACAGTGCATGATACCAGCTCCTGTTCTTCTTCCTCCTCCTCCTCTCACTCATTGTCCCCCAATGCACGCTGGGATGAGATGAGTCTGGGCTGTGTGTAATCGCCCATTACAGCTTCTTGATCCATCTCATCATACTCTGGCTGCAATGCCTCCTCTTTAATTCTCTGCAGAGAGCATTGCAAAAGACAGACAAGTGGGATGCTGACGCTAATGATGGAGTCATCACCACTCACCATCTTGGTGGACTCCTCAAAGTTTGTCAGGATGGTACATATGTCACACATCCAGGTCCACTCCTGAGGTCTTATGTGTGGAGTCTGACCTAAATATCGATGGCCTTGTTGCAGCTGGTACTCCACAACTGCTCTCTTCTGCTCACAAATCCTTTGCAACATGTGGAGGGTAGAGTTCCAACATGTGGGGACATCACACACCAGTTGGTGTGCCGGAAGCTGCAAACGCTGCTGCAACACATCAAGGGCGGTGGAAGCTGTAGCCGACTTGCGAAAATGAGCTTACAGGCGGCGTCCTTTGACGAGCAGATCTGGCAACTCGGGGTACGATTTAAGAACCCGCTGAACAACGAGGTTAAGCACATGAGCCAGGCATGGTACGTGTGTGATCTTGCCCGCCTCAGAGCCGCCACCAGGTTACGGCCATTGTCACACACGACCATGCCTGGATGTAGGTTCAGCGTTCTCAGCCACAGATCTGCCTGCTCTTTCACAGCTGTCCAAAACTCACAAGCAGTGTGAGGTTTATCACCTAAGCTTATGAGTTTCAGCACAGCCTGTTGCCGCTTGGCTGAGGCAGTACTGCAGTGCTTCCAGCTTGTAACTGATGTGGTGATATCTGAGATGGAGGCTGAACATGAAGAGGAGGAGGAGGATGATGTGCAGGAGCTGTACACTGTGGGGACAACTCTGACTGACATAGGGCCCGCAATCCTCGGTGTGGGGAGGATGTGTTCCGTCCCAAGGTCCGACTGGGTCCCGGCTTCCACTATGTTTACCCAGTGTGCCATCAGGGAGATGTACCATCCCTGGCCCCAAGCACTTGTCCACATGTCGTTTGTCAGGTTGACCCTCCCAGTAACTGCGTTGTTGAGGGCATGGCAGATGTTTTGGGATACGTGCTTGTGTAGTGCGGGGATGGCACACCGGCAAAATAGTGTCGGCTGGGGATCGAGGACTGAGGGATGGCCACCGCCATAAGGTTGCGGAAGGATTCTGTCTCCAACAGCCTAAAAGGCAGCATTTCCAACGCAAGCAGTCGTGAAATGTGCGAATTTAGGACTGTGGCCTGTGGGGCGTTGGCTGCGAATTTGCGCTTTCGTTCAAAGCTCTGGGATATCGACAATTGAACGCTGGGGTGGGACGTGGACGTGGACATCGATGCTTTTTCTTGAGAAACTGCCATAACAAGTGAAGACTGAGAGGAGGGGGCATCTTTGCATGCAGTATGGAAAGGGGTTGCCTTGCACGCACAACAGGGGGTTCTCTTACATGCACAACAGCGAAAGAAGCAGTGGTGACACCAGCTAACACTGGTGGTGGACCCTGGGGTTCACCCCACAAAGTCGGGTGCTTTGCTGCCATGTGCCTGATCATGCTGGTGGTGGTCAGGCTGGTAGTTTTGTCACCCCTGCTAATGCTGGCATGGCAGTTGGTACAAATGGCCTTTTTGGGGTTATCAGCAGAGTCTTTAAAAAATTTCCAGACTCAGGAAAACCTACCGGTTGTACAGGCAACGTCCCACGTGTTGGTGTTATCTGGAACTGTTGCCCGCCTTCTGTATGTGGCCACCACACTGCTTCTTCCTGCCTGTTGGGGTACTCTGCCTCCCTTCCCCTCTGTGCTGCTGGCCTCGCTCTGCGTGTCCTCCTGCCACATTGGGTCAGTTACTAGATCATCCACCACCTCCTCTTCTTCCACTTGCGCACCACGATCCTCCTCTTCACTTCGAGGCAATTGTTTCTAGTCATCGTCCACCTCTTGTGACAAATTGCCAGCCCAAAAGTGGATAATACAGAGATTTGAACTGTGGAACTGCAAAACCACAGTTATAGTAAAGTGGCGTACACCAGAATCTTTCAAACAGATATATTTGTGTCTGAACAATCAGTGAGACACTATTACTGATTTTCTTTACGGAAAAAATACCAAAAGCTGGATAATACAGAGATTTGAACCGTTGAACTGCAAAACCACAGTTCCAGTTTTTTGGCCTACACCAGACTCTTTTAAACAGATATATTGGTGTCTGACCAGTCAGGGAGACACTATTACTGTTTTTTTTTTTACAGCAAAAAATGCCCAAAACAGGATAATACAGAGATTTGACCCGTGGAACTGCAAAACCACAGTTCTATTTTTCTGGACTACACCAGACTCTTTTAAACAGATATATTGGTGTCTGACCAGTCAGGGAGACACTATTTCTGTTTTTTCTTACTTCAAAAATGCCAAAAGCAGGATAATACAGAGATTTGACCCGTGGAACTGCAAAACCACAGCTCTATTTTTCTGGCCTACATAAGACTCTTTTAAACAGATATATTGGTGTCTGAACAGTCAGGGAGACACTATTACTGTTTTTTTTTATGGAAAAAAATTCAAAAAGCAGGATAATACGGAGATTTGACCCGTGCAACTGAAAAACCACAGTTATAGTTATGTGGCATACACCAGACTCTTTTAAACAGATATATTGGTGTCTGACTAGTCAGAGAGACACTATTACAGTTTTTTTTACGGCAAAAAATACAAAAAGCAGGATAATACATAGATTTGACCCGTGGAACTGCAAAACCACAGTTATAGCTATGTGGCGTACACCAGACTCTTTTAAACAGATATATTGGTGTCTGACCAGTCAGGGAGACACTATTTCTTTTTTTTTTACGGCAAAAAATGCCAAAGGCAGTATAATACATAGATTTGACCCTTGGAACAGTAAAACCACAGTTATAGTTATGTGGCCTACACCAGACTCTTTTAAACAGATATATTGGTGTCTGACCAGTCAGAGAGACACTATTATATTTTTTTTATGTCAAACAATGCCAAAAACAGGATAATACAGAGAATTGACCCGTGGTACTTTAAAACCACAGTTCTATTTTTCTGGCCTACACCCAACTCTTATAAACAGATATATTGGTGTCTGACCAGTCAGGGAGACACTATTACAGTTTTGTTTTACGGCAAAAAATGCCAAAAGCAGGATAATACAGAGATTTGACCCGTGAAACTTCAAAACCACAGTTATAGTTATGTGGCGTACACCAGATTCTTTTAAACAGATATATTGATGTCTGACCAGTCAGGGAGATACTATTACAGTTTTTTTTTTTACTGCAAAAAATGCCAAAAGCAGGATAATACAGAGATTTTAACCGAGGAACTGCAAAACCACAGTTATATTTTTCTGGCCTACACTAGACTATTTTAAACAGATATATTGATGTCTGAACAGTCAGGGAGACACTATTCCTGTTTTTTTACGGCAAAAAATGCAAAAAGCAGGATAATACAGAGATTTCAACCATGGAACTGCAAAACAACAGTTATAGTTATGTGGCGTACACCAAACTTTTTTAAATAGATATATCGGTGTCTGACCAGTCAGAGAGACACTATTACAGTTTTTTTTTATGGCAAAGAATGCCAAAAACAGGATAATACAGATGTTTGACCCGTGGAACTGCAAAACCACAGTTATATTTCTCTGGCCTACACCAGACAGTCTTAAACAGATATATTGGTGTCTGAACAGTCAGGGAGACACTATTACTGTTTTTTTTTACGGCAAAAAATGCAAAAAGCAGGATAATACATATATTTGACCCGTGGAACTGCAAAACCACAGTTATAGATATGTGGCGCACACCAGACATTTTTAAACAGATATATTGGTGTCTGACCAGTCAGAGAGACACTATTACAGTTTTTTTTTATGGCAACAAATGCCAAAAACAGGATGATACAGAGATTTGACGCGTGGAACTGCAAAACCACAGTTTTATTTTTCTGGCCTACACCCGACTCTTTAAAACAGATATATTGGTGTCTAGCCAGTCAGGGAGACACTATTACATTTTTTTTTTACAGCAAAAAATGCCAAAAACAGGATAATACAGAGATTTGTCCCGTGGAACTGCAAAACCAGAGTTATAGGTATGTGGCGTACACCAGACTCTTTTAAACAGATATATTGGTGTCTGACCAGTCAGGGAGACACTATTACAGTTTTTTTAGGGCAAAAAATTCCAAAGCAGGATAATATAGAGATTTGACCCGTGGATCTGCAAAACCACAGTTCTAGTTATGTGGCGTACACCAGACTCTTTTAAACAGATATATTGGTGTCTGACCAGTCAGGGAGACACTGTTACAGTTTTTTTTTTTACTGCAAAAATTGCCAAAAACAGGATAATACAGAGATTTGACCCGTGGAACTGCAAAACCACAGTTCTATTTTTCTGGCCTACACTACACTCTTTTAAACAGATATATCGGTGTCTGAACTGTCAGGGAGACACTATTACAGGTTTTTTTACAGCAAAAAATGCCAAAAACAGGATAATACAGAGATTTGACGAGTGGAACTGCAAAACCACAGTTCTAATTTTCCAGCCTACATCAGACTCTTTTAAACAGATATATTGGTGTCTGAACAGTCAGGGTGACACTATTACTGTTCTTTTTTACAGCAAAAAATGCCAAAAACAGGATAATACAGAGATTTGACCCGTGGAACTGCAAAACCACAGTTCTATTTTTCTGGCCTACACTACACTCTTTTAAACAGATATATTGGTGTCTGACCAGTCAGGGAGACACTATTACATTTTTTTTTTTACGGCAAAAAATGCCCAAAACAGGACAATACAGAGATTTGACCCGTGGAACTGCAAAACCACAGTTCTATTTTTCTGGCCTACACCAGACTCTTTTAAACAGATATATTGGTGTCTGACCAGTCAGGGAGACACTATTAGTGTTTTTTTTAATGTCAAAAATGCCAAAAGCAGGACAATACAGAGATTTGACTCGTGGAACTGCAAAACCACAGTTATATTTTTCTGGCCTACACCAGACTCTTTTAAACAGATATATTGATGTCTGAACAGTCAGGGAGACACTATTAGTGTTTTTTTTTTATGGCAAAAAATGCAAAAGCAGGATAATACAGAGATTTGAACCGTGGAACTGCAAAACCACAGTTACACTTATGTGGCGTACACCAGACTCTTTTAAACAGATATATTGATGTCTGAACAGTCAGGGAGACACTATTACTGTTTTTCCTTACTTCAAAAATGCCAAAAGCAGGATAATACAGAGATTTGACCCGTGGAGCTGCAAAACCACAGCTCTATTTTTCTGGCCTACATAAGACTCTTTTAAACAGATATATTGGTGTCTGAACAGTCAGGGAGACACTATTACTGTTTTTACGGCAAAAAATGCAAAAAGCAGGATAATACAGAGATTTGACCCGTGGAACTGCAAATCCACAGTTATAGTTATGTGGCGTACACCAAACTATTTTAAACAGATATATCGGTGTCTGACCAGTCAGAGAGACACTGTTACAGTTTTTTTTTTTATGGAATAGTATGCCAAAAACAGGATAATACAGAGATTTGACCTGTGGAACTGCAAAACCACAGTTATATTTTTCTGGCCTACACCCGACTCTTTTAAACAGATATATTGGTGTCTGACCAGTCAGGGAGACACTGTTACTGTTTTTTTTTACGTCAAAAATGCCAAAAGCAGGATAGTACAGAGATTTGACCCGTGGAACTGCAAAACCACGGTTATAGTTATGTGGCGTACACCAGACTCTTTTAAACAGATATATTGGTGTTCGTCCAGTCAGGGAGACACTATTACAGTTTTTTTTTTTGCGGCAAAAAATGCAAAAACAGGATAATACAGAGATTTGACCTGTGGAACTGCAAAACCATAGTTATATTTTTCTGGCCTACACTACACTCTTTTAAACAGATATATTGGTGTCTGAACAGTCAAGGAGACACTATTACTGTTTTTTTTTGGCAAAAAATGCAAAAAGCAGGATAATGCATATATTTGACCCGTGGAACTGCAAAACAACAGTTATAGATATGTCGCGTACACCAGACTCTTTTAAACAGATATACTGGTGTCTGACCAGTCAGAGAGACACTATTACAGTTTTTTTTTTACGGCAAAAAATGCCAAAAACAGGATGATACAGAGATTTGACCCGTGGAACTGCAAAACCACGGTTATAGTTATGTGGCGCACATCAAACTCTTTTATACAGATATATTGGTGTTTTTCCAGTCAGGGAGACACTATTACAGTTTTTTTTACGTCAAAAAATGCCAAAAGAGGATAATACAGAGATTTGACCTGTGGAACTGCAAAACCATAGTTATATTTTTCTGGCCTACACCAGTCTCTTTTAAACAGATACAGTGCCTACAAGTAGTATTCAACCCCCTGCAGATTTAGCTGGTTGACACATGCGGAATTAACTTGGCATTGTGACATTTGTACTGTAGATCAGCCTGGAAGTGGGAAATGCACTGCAGCAAATTTTGTTTTTGTTTTATTTATTTTTTTTTTTTTAAAACGTTAAAAGTTAATTCAGAGTGTCATTTATTATTCAACCCCTCAAACCACAAGAATTCTGTTTGGTCCCCCTAAAGTATTAAGAAGTAGTTCAGGCACCAAGAATAATGAGCTTCACATGTGTGGATTAAAGATCTCTTTTGCCAGCCTTTTCTGACTATTTAAGACCCTCCTCAAACTTGTGAACAGCACTCAGACATGGTCAACATGGGAAAGACAAAGGAGCATTCCAAGGCCATCAGAGACAAGATCGTGGAGGGTCACAAGGCTGGCAAGGGGTACAAAACCCTTTCCAAGGAGTTAGGCCTACCTGTCTCCACTGTTGGGAGCATCATCCGTAAGTGGAAGGCTTATGGAACTACTGTTAGCCTTCCACGGCCTGGACAGCCTTTGAAAGTGTCCTCCCGTGCCGAGGCCAGGCTTGTCCGAAGAGTCAAGGCTAACCCAAGGACAACAAGGAAGGAGCTCCGGGAAGATCTCATGGCAGTGGGGACATTGGTTTCAGTCAATACCATAAGTAACGTACTCCACCGCAATGGTCTCCGTTCCAGACGAGCCTGTATGGTACCTTTACTTTCAAAGCGTCATGTCAAGGCTCGTCTACAGTTTGCTCATGATCACTTGGAGGACTCTGAGACAGACTGGTTCAAGGTTCTATGGTCTGATGAGACCAAGATCGAGATCTTTGGTGCCAACCACACACGTGACATTTCGAGACTGGATGGCACTGCATACGACCCCAAGAATACCATCCCTACAGTCAAGCATGGTGGTGGCAGCATCATGCTGTGGGGCTGTTTCTCAGCCAAGGGGCCTGGCCATCTGGTCCGCATCCATGGGAAGATGGATAGCACGGCCTACCTGGAGATTTTGGCCAAGAACCTCCGCTCCTCCATCAAGGATCTTAAGATGGGTCGTAATTTCATCTTCCAACAAGACAACGACCCAAAGCACACAGCCAAGAAAACCAAGGCCTGGTTCAAGAGGGAAAAAGTCAAGGTGTTGGAGTGGCCTAGTCAGTCTCCTGACCTTAACCCAATTGAAAACTTGTGGAAGGAGCTCAAGAATAAAGTCCACATGAGACACCAAAAGAACCTAGATAACTTGGAGAAGATCTGCATGGAGGAGTGGGCCAAGATAACTCCACAGACCTGTGCCGGCCTGATCAGGTCTTATAAAAGACGATTATTAGCTGTAATTGCAAGCAAGGGTTATTACACAAAATATTAAACATAGGGGTTGTATAATAATTGACCCACACTTTTATGTTTAAAATTTAAAAAATTTCAACTGAGCAACATAACTTTTTGGTTTGTAAGATTTATGCTTCTGTTCATAAAACCTACTCTCGTTTGCAGTTTGAAGGCTCTAACTTATTTGCATCTTATCAAACCAGCTAAATCTGCAGGGAGTTGAATACTACTTGTAGGCACTGTATATTGGTGTCTGAACAGTCAGGGAGACACTATTACTGTTTTTTTTTGCGGCAAAAAATGCAAAAAGCAGGATAATGCATATATTTGACCCGTGGAACTGCAAAACCACAGTTATAGTTATGTGGCGTACACCAGACTCTTTTAAACAGATATATTGGTGTCTGACCAGTCAGAGAGACACTGTTACAGTTGTTTTTTACAGCAAAAAATGCCAAAAACAGGATAATACAGATATTTGTCCTGTGGAACTGCAAAACCAGAGTTATAGGTATGTGGCATACACCAGACTCTTTTAAACAGATATATTGGTGTCTGACCAGTCAGGGAGACACTATTACAGTTTTTTAGGGCAAAAAATTCCAAAGCAGGATAATATAGAGACTTGACCCGTGGAACTGCAAAACCACAGTTCTAGTTACGTGGCGTACACCAGACTCTTTTAAACAGATATATTGGTGTCTGACCAGTCAGGGAGACACTGTTACAGTTTTTTTTTACTGCAAAAAAAGCCAAAAACAGGATAATACAGAGATTTGACCCGTGGAACTGCAAAACTACAGTTCTATTTTTCTGGCCTACACTACACTCTATTAAACAGATATATTGGTGTCTGAACTGTCAGGGAGACACTATTACAGTTTTTTTTACAGCAAAAAATGCCAAAAACAGGATAATACAGAGATTTGACCCGTGGAACTGCAAAACCACAGTTCTATTTTTCAAGTCTACATCAGACTCTTTTAAACAGATATATTGGTGTCTGAACAGTCAGGGAGACACTATTACTGTTCTTTTTTAGAGCAAAAAATGCCAAAAACAGGATAATACAGAGATTTGACCCGTGGAACTGCAAAACCACAGTTCTATTTTTCTGGCCTACACTACACTCTTTTAAACAGATATATTGGTGTCTGACCAGTCAGGGAGACACTATTACATTTTTTTTTTACGGCAAAAAATGCCCAAAACAGGACAATACAGAGATTTGACCCGTGGAACTGCAAAACCACAGTTATATTTTTCTGGCCTACACCAGACTCTTTTAAACAGATATATTGGTGTCTGACCAGTCAGGGAGACACTATTAGTGTTTTTTTTAATGTCAAAAATGCCAAAAGCAGGATAATACAGAGATTTGACCCGTGGAACTGCAAAACCACAGTTACAGTTATGTGGCATACATCATACTCTTTTAAACAGATATATTGATGTCTGAACAGTCAGAGAGACACTATTACTGTTTTTTCTTACTTCAAAAATGCCAAAAGCAGGATAATACAGAGATTTGACCCGTGGAACTGCAAAACCACAGCTCTATTTTTCTGGCCTACATAAGACTCTTTTAAACAGATATATTGGTGTCTGAACAGTCAGGGAGACACTATTACTGTTTTTTTACGGCAAAAAATGCAAAAAGCAGGATAATACAGAGATTTGACCCGTGGAACTGCAAATCCAGAGTTATAGTTATGTGGCGTACACCAAACTATTTTAAACAGATATATCGGTGTCTGACCAGTCAAAGAGACACTATTACAGTTTTTTTTTTATGGCAAAGTATGCCAAAAACAGGATAATACAGAGATTTGACCTGTGGAACTGCAAAACCACAGTTATATTTTTCTGGCCTACACCAGACTCTTTTAAACAGATATATTGGTGTCTGACCAGTCAGGGAGACACTGTTACTGTTTTTTTTACGTCAAAAATGCCAAAAGCAGGATAATACAGAGATTTGACCCGTGGAACTGCAAAACCACGGTTATAGTTATGTGGCATACACCAGACTCTTTTAAACAGATATATTGGTGGTTGTCCAGTCAGGGAGACACTATTACAGGTTTTTTTTTGCGGCAAAAAATGCCAAAAGAGGATAATACATAGATTTGACCTGTGGAACTGCAAAACCATAGTTATATTTTTCTGGCCTACACTACACTCTTTTAAACAGATATATTGGTGTCTGAACAGTCAAGGAGACACTATTACTGTTTTTTTTTTACGGCAAAAAATGCCAAAAACAGGATGATACAGAGATTTGACCGGTGGAACTGCAAAACCACGGTTATAGTTATGTGGCGTACACCAGACTCTTTTAAACAGATATATTGGTGTCTGACCAGTCAGAGAGACACTATTACAGGTTTTTTTTTTCGGCAAAAAATGCCAAAAACAGGATGATACAGAGATTTGACCCGTGGAACTGCAAAACCACGGTTATAGTTATGTGGCGTACACCAAACTCTTTTAAACAGATATATTGGTGTCTGACCAGTCAGGGAGACACTGTTACTGTTTTTTTTACGTCAAAAATGCAAAAAGCAGGATAATGCATATATTTGACCCTTGGAACTGCAAAACAACAGTTATAGATATGTCGCGTACACCAGACTCTTTTAAATAGATATATTGGTGTCTGACCAGTCAGAGAGACACTATTACAGGTTTTTTTTACGGCAAAAAATGCCAAAAACAGGATGATACAGAGATTTGACCCGTGGAACTGCAAAACCACGGTTATAGTTATGTGGCGTACACCAAACTCTTTTAAACAGATATATTGGTGGTTGTCCAGTCAGGGAGACACTATTACAGTTTTTTTTACAGCAAAAAATGCCAAAAACAGGATAATACAGAGATTTGAACCGTGGAACTGTAAAACCATAGTTCTATTTTTCTGGCCTACATCAGACTCTTTTAAACAGATATATTGATGTCTGAACAGGCAGGGAGACACTATTACTGTTTTTTTTACAGCAAAAAATGCAAAAAGCAGGATAATACAGAGATTTGACCCGTGGAACTGCAAAACCACAGTTATAGTTATGTGGCGTACACCAGACTCTTTTAATCAGATATAGTGGTGTCTCACCAGTCAGGGAGACACTGGTACAGTTGTTTTTTACAGCAAAAAATGCCAAAAACAGGATAATACAGAGATTTGACCCGTGGAACTGCAAAACCACAGTTCTATTTTTCTGGCCTACACTAGACTCTTTTAAACTGATATATTGGTGTCTGAACAGTCAGGGTGTTACGGGTCAGGGTGGTGGAACCTCTGTGCCTTGGAACAAGGAGGGACCACGAGGGGCAGGTGTTAGTTTGAGGACGACCTTGTAATAGAGCAGGTGGCTCTCACGGGTCAGATAGCGGGGACTGACCCGTGTAGCGGGTGGACACAACAGAAGGGTAGCAGTCTCTGGGTGAGCAGGCGAGTGGTCACGGCAAGTGACGGCAGAACGGGTAAGAGTCTCTTGGCAGGCAGGCAGTTGGTCAGGGCAAGTGACGGCAGAGCAGGTAAGAGTCTCATGGCAGGCAGGCAGGTGGTCACGGAAAGTAACGGCAGAGCAGGTAAGAGTCTCTTGGCTGGCAGGCAGGTGGTCATGGCAAGAGACAGCAGAACGGGTAAGAGTCTCTTGGCAGGCAGGCAGGTGGTCACGGAAAGTGACGGCAGAGCCTCCAGGTAGGCTAGCAGGCGGGTAGCAGGTGAGCGCTCCCAGGTGAGCGGGCTAGCAAGTGCGGCAGGTAGCAGGCAGGTAACTGGCAGCTGCTTCCTGGTCCGTAGGTGGACTTGCCCATAGACAGACTGGTGGATGCTTGAGACCGACTGTCGGGCTGAAGAGCAGACAAGCAGGCAGACTGTACTGGTAGTCAGGCTGGCAACGGGACCTGAGGGCTGAAGCAGAGATGAGTATGCTTTGCAACAACTTTGCTCGGGCACCTCCATTTTCGAGGAGGTGCCTTATATATGGGAGGTCCTCCGGCTATTGGCCGGGGACTCCTTAGAATGGCGCACGCGGTCCCTTTAAGAGAGGGGGAGCGCGCGCCCTAAGCACAGTGCCCGCCGGCAGCAGCGAGGGAAGGAGCACTGGAGGACGCCGCGCCCGGAACAGGAAGGTGAGAGGGACGGCGTCTCTGCCTAGCAGGGGGCAGAGACGCCGATGCTACAGCACCCCCCCCTTTAGGCCCCCCTTTTTTAGGCCAGAGAGAAATTTCTCAAGGAGAAGCGGGGCGCTGATGTTCTCCCTGGGTTCCCAAGTTCTTTCCTCAGGACCAAACCCCTTCCAATCCACCAGAAAAAAGGTTCTCCCCCTTACCCTCTTGGTGGCCAGGATAGTCTCCACCTCAAAGACGTCCTCAGCAGAAACCGGAGCAGGAGGAGTACCTGGATTATCGGAAAAAGTGTTAAGGACAACGGGTTTGAGGAGGGATATTTGGAAGGAGTTGGGAATGCGTAGGGTGGCCGGGAGTTTTAATTTGTAGGCCACTGGGTTAATTTGCCTGGGAACTTCGAAGGGTCCGATGAATTGAGGGCCCAACTTGTAGGAGGGTACTTTGAGCTGCACATGTTTGGAGGAGAGCCAAACCTTGTCTCCAGGACGGAATTGAGGCGGATCCAGACATCTCTTATCAGCATATCTCTTCATCCGCTCTGAGGACTGAAGAAGAGCGGACCTGGTACTCTCCCAAATGGTAGAAAATTCGCTGACAAGAGACTCCGCAGCCGGGTTGTCCACAGAAGCGGAGACGGGAACTGGAATCCGGGGATGTTGGCCACAGACTATAAAGAACGGGGACTTGGAAGAGGACTCACTCTCATGGTTATTATAAGAGAATTCGGCCCAAGTTTGGAGATCCACCCAATCGGAATGGTTGGCATTAACGAAGTGCCGGAGGTAACTGGTAAGGATCTGATTGATCCGCTCCTCTTGACCATTGGACTGTGGGTGGTAAGCGGAGGAGAAATCCAGCGTGACGTCTAGCAACTTACATGTGGCTCTCCAGAAGCGTGAGGTGAACTGAACCCCACGATCCGACACGATGTGGAGGGGTAGCCATGGAGACGGAAGATGTGGCGGATAAAGTCTTTAGCCAGTTCGGGTGCAGATGGGAGACCAGGCAGGGGAATGAAGTGGGCCATTTTAAAAAAGCGGTCAGCGACCACCCAAATGACTGTACACCCGGCAGAAACAGGAAGATCGGTGATAAAATCCATAGCTAT
Source organism: Phyllobates terribilis (assembly GCF_046119375.1). Taxonomy (NCBI): domain Eukaryota; kingdom Metazoa; phylum Chordata; class Amphibia; order Anura; family Dendrobatidae; genus Phyllobates; species Phyllobates terribilis. Next base: position 134,571,860 of record NW_027362769.1, on the reverse strand, counting down.
GTGCTGCCATGGAGCAGCAGGTACGTGAAGGGGCAAGAGATGGCCGGCTGGTAGGTGTCTGGGCACTTTGTTACGGGCACAAGATGAACAGGCCGCGACGAAGTCTGCAAGGTCCTTACGCAGGGTAGGCCACCAGTAATGCTGGGTAATGAGCCGGAAGGTCTTCTTTTGGCCAGCATGGCCAGCTAGTTTAGAAGAATGGCCCCAGCGAAGAACCCTCTCCCGATCTGGTACTGCTACAAGCGTCTTACCGGGTGGGAGACGAGTCAGATCCAGGGGGGCCACCTTCATTACCTTGGAGGGGTCAATGATGTGCGTAGGCTCCTCCTCTTGATCGGAGGACTGGAAGGACCGGTACAAGGCATTAGCTTTGACGTTCTTGTCCGCCGGACGGAAATGAAGGATGAAGTCGAAGCGAGCAAAAAACAAAGACCACCGGGCCTGGCGAGGATTACGTCTCTGGGCATTTTGGAGATATGCCAGATTTTTGTGATCCGTGTAGATGATCACCGGGTATAGAGCCCCTTCTATCAGATAGCGCCACTCCTCCAGTGCTAATTTGACGGCTAGCAATTCACGGTCTCCTATAGAGTAGTTGTGCTCAGACGAGGAGAAGATTTTGGAGAAGAAGCCGCAGGTTACCATTCTCCCGGTAGAAGATTTTTGGGTGAGTACCGCTCCGGCTCCAGAGGAGGAGGCATCAACCTCCAGGTAGAATTGTTTATTGCAGTCCGGACGGTGCAGGACGGGGGCAGAGACGAAGGCTTTCTTTATGGAAAGGAAGGCCTCCTCGGCTTCGGGCGACCATACCTTGGGATTTGCCCCCTTACGGGTAAGCGCAGATATGGGAGATGTCCGGGACGAGAAGTGTGGGATGAAAAGACGATAGTAATTGGCAAAGCCCAGGAATTGCTGTATCGCCTTCAACCCCTCAGGACGGGGCCACTTTAGGACAGCAGAGAGCTTCTCGGGATCCATTTGCAGGCCTGTCTGGGAGATAACATAGCCCAAGAATGGAAGGGAGGTCTGGTCGAAGAGGCACTTCTCGTATTTGGCATAGAGGTGGTTCTGCCGAAGCCTAAGCAGGACCTGACGAACATCCCTCCGGTGTGTGGGGAGATCCGGAGAGAAGACCCAGATATCGTCCAGGTACACCACCACGCAGGAGTACAGGAGGTCCCGGAAGATGTCGTTGACCAATTCTTGAAAGACAGCGGGGGCATTACAGAGTCCGAAGGGCATCACACGGTACTCACAGTGACCGTCCCAGGTATTGAATGCTGTATTCCACTCGTCCCCATGACGAATACGGACCAGGTTATATGCTCCCCATAGATCCAGCTTGGAGAAGATCTTGGCGCCTTTGAGACGGTCAAACAACTCGGAGATGAGCGGCAGGGGATATTTGTTTTTTACTGTGATTTGATTGAGTCCTCTGTAGTCAATACAGGGACGTAGCGTGCCGTCTTTCTTTTTGACAAAGAAGAATCCGGCTCCAGCCGGGGAGGTAGATTTTTGGATAAATCCCCTAGCCAGATCTTCTTCAATGTATTCAGACATAGCCCGAGTTTCGGCCGCGGACAACGGGTAGATACGCCCATGGGGTGGAGTGGCGCCAGGTACCAGGTCGATCGGGCAATCATATGGCCTATGGGGTGGCAACGTCTCTGCCTCCCTTTTACCGAAGACGTCCACAAAGGGCCAGTATGGAGCCGGGAGACCCGGTAGATTAGCTGGAGTAGGCGGAGGGCGAGCGGGGCGGACTGGAACCAGGCAGGTCTTGTGGCAGTCTGGACCCCACCGGAGTACTTTACCGGATCGCCAGTTCAATATGGGTTCATGTGTCTGGAGCCAGGGTAGACCTAGCAACAGGGAGTGAGAGAGTCCGGATAGCACATGGAAGGAGATCTTCTCAGAGTGCAGCATTCCCACCTGCAGAGTTAAGGGTTTAGTGACGAGCAGGATGGTCTCCGGAAGGAGTCTTCCATCCACGGAGGCAACTGACTAAGGTTCAGCGAGAGGCTTGGTGGGAATACGGTATCTCTCTACCAAGGACTGGGAGATGAGGTTCCCAGCAGCTCCAGAATCCAGATGAGCAATTTCAAAGAGACGGTTCTCTCCTCAGGAGATAGAGACAGACAAAGTCAGGGATGGAGAGGGTTTACTTTTGCCTAGGACGACCTCTCCGAGCGGTCCTAGACACTTGAAGTCTCCCGGCCTCTCCGGGCAGGAACGGATGAAGTGCTCTTTACTGCCACAATAGAAACAGCTCCCCTCGGCTCGACGTGACTCTTGGCGAGATTTGACCATCTTTGTCTGGTCGATCTGCATGGGTTCAGGCGAGTGCACCCGGGGAGTGACTGGTTGAGAGGCAGGTCTCTGGAAAGTGGAAGCAAGGCAGAGGAGCTCTCTCTCCCGGGTGGTGTCTTCGGTGCGTTCTTGGAACCGGATGTCAATCCGGGTAGCGAGTGACACCAGGTCATCCAGAGTGGTAGGAATGTCCCGACCGGCTAGCTCATCCTTAATCCGACCGGAAAGACCCTCCCAGAAGACGGACACTAGAGCCTCATTATCCCAGGCAAGCTCAGAAGCGGGGATACGGAACCGTATGGCATATTGGCCCACGGTGAGACTCCCTTGGCGGAGACGTAGCAGGGAGGAGGCTGAGGAGGTTTTTCACCCTGGTTCATCGAAGACTCTCCGAAAAGCAGCGAGGAAAGACTACAGGTCGGACACCAGGGGATCCCCTCTCTCCCACAGGGGATTTAGCCATGCCAGTGCTTCCCCAGTGAGATGGGACATGATGAATGCCACTTTGGCCCGGTCGGAGATGAACTGATGTGCCAAAAGTTCAAAGTGCAGAGTGCACTGGTTTATGAAACCTCGAGCTAAGGCGGGGTTGCCGGCAAAACGTGGAGGTGCCGAGAGCCGGGGTCCATAGCCGGATGCCATAATAGGACTAGGTTGTGGTGCCGCGGAAGCAGGTGCTGCCTGACCAGAGATGGACACAGACGGATCGGACAATGCCCCTAGGCGAGAGTTTAACAGACCACAGGAAGGACAGGACCAACTCCTGTTGAGTCCTCTGACGTAAGACCTCCTGGTGCAGGTCGAAGATTGCGGGTGTCTGGGGGCCACCGGATTCCATGGCCCGAGCAAACCGTTATGATTCAGGGTGGTGGAACCTCTGTACCTTGGAACAAGGAGGGACTCTGAGGGGCAGGTGTTAGACTGGGGACGACCTTGTAATAGAGCAGGTGGCTCCCACGGGTCAGATAGCGGGGACTGACCGGTGCAGCGGGTGGACACAACAGAAGGGTAGCAGTCACTGGGTGAGCAGGCGGTTGGTCACGGCAAGTGACGGCAGAACGGATAAGAGTCACTTGACAGGCAGGCAGGTGGTCACGGGAAGTGACGGCAGAACGGGTAAGAGTCTCTTGGCAGGCAGGCAGGTGGTCACGGAAAGTGACGGCAGAGCAGGTAAGAGTCTCTTGGCTGGCAGGCAGGTGGTCATGGCAAGTGACAGCAGAACAGGTAAGAGTCTCTTGGCAGGCAGGCAGGTGGTCATGGAAAGTGACGGCAGAGCCTCCAGGTAGGCTAGCAGGCGGGTAGCAGGTGAGCGCTCCCAGGTGAGCAGGCTAGCAAGTACGGCAGGTAGCAGGCAGGTAACTGGCAGTTGCTTCCTCGTCCGTAGGTGGACTTGCCCATAGACAGACTGGTGGATGCTTGAGACCGACTGTCGGGCTGAAGAGCAGACAAGCAGGCAGACTGGACTGGTAGTCAGGCTGGCAATGGGACCTGAGGGCTGAAGCAGAGGTGAGTATGCTTTGCAACAACTTTGCTCGGGCACCTCCATTTTGGAGGAGGTGCCTTATATATGGGAGGTCCTCCGGCTATTGGCCGGGGACTCCTTAGAACGGCGCGCGCGGTCCCTTTAAGAGAGGGGGAGCACGTGCGCACCCTAAGCACAGCGCCCGGGAATGAGCGCGCGCCGGCAGCAGCGAGGGAAGGAGCGCTGGAGGACGCCGCGCCCCGAACAGGAAGGTGAGAGGGACGGCGTCTCTGCCTAGCAGGAGGCAGAGACGCCGATGCTACACAGGGAGACACTATTACAGCTTTTTTTACAGCAAAAAATGCCAAAAACAGGATAATACAGAGATTTGACCCGTGGAACTGCAAAACCACAGTTCTATTTTTCTGGCCTACATCAGACTCTTTTAAACAGATATATTGGTGTCTGAACAGTCAGGGAGACACTATTACTGTTCTTTTTTACGGCAAAAAATGCAAAAGGCAGGATAATACAGAGATTTGACCCGTGGAACTGCAAAACCACAGTTATAGTTACTGTATGTGGCATACACCAGACTCTTTTAAACAGATATCTTTGTATCTGACCAGTCAGGGAGACACTATTACATTTATTTTTTACTCCAAAAAATGCCAAAAACAGGACAATATAGAGATTTGACCCGTGGAACTGCAAAACCACAGTTATATTTTTCTGGCCTACACCAGACTCTTTTAAACAGATATATTGGTGTCTGAACAGTCAGGGAGACACTATTACTGTTTTTTTTTACGGCAAAAAATGCAAGAAGCAGGATAATACAGAGATTTGACCCGTGGAACTGCAAAACCACAGTTATAGTTATGTGGCGTACACCAGACTCTTTTAAACAGATATATTGGTGTCTGACCAGTCAGGGAGATGATGCGCCCCCTGGGCTGTGGGGTACCCGGAGCCCGGCCTGTAGATGCTGGTGGTTGTAGTCACCGTGGCGGTGACCCGGTCCGTGACCCAGGTGGTCAATCTAAGGGTAGTTTATGTATAGTCCGACTACGCCACCTGTGGAATGTGGTTATTGGGAACCGCCGCTGCGGAGCAGTCCGCTGAAGCTGGTGGTATGTGCAGCAAGGTTGAGTAACTCCCCACAGGAAGAGTGTAGCTCCAGGGCAGCGTGTATAGATGATAGTGGTGGTAGTGCAAGGTATCAGTAATGACAACAAGGAGTCTTTGCAGTGCAGTCCCAGGGTCTTTACTGTTGGCAATTATATGGGCCCCAACGGGAGTACCGGCTAGTGATGAGGGCCTGATTAGTCTGGGAACAATCCTAGAGTCCTCCTGGCCAGGTGAAGTTGTAGGCCTGCCATTCTGACTATACTCTTTGGCTATCCCGCTTATATTCGTGTTGTAGCCCACGTCCCTGAGTGTAACGTGCTGCGCTCACCCGTATGGCTGGTGGCTCGGACCTTGTGTATTCCTCACTCCTCTGTGGCGGTACGGGTCCTTTCGAGTGGCTGAGCCTCTGGGCTTCTGTTGGGCCAAGAGACCTGCAATCTCCTGCCCTGCGGTATCTGCTGCTGGGTATGCAATCCCCACAGCCTCGGACTCCGGCGTCCGGTCCTCTGTGGATACTATCCAGGACGAGCTCACTCCAGCTCCAGTCCCTAGCTCTTTACTCCTTCGTGTCCTACTTGACTCCACACACTGTACTCTAGACTCCGACTCCGACTCACTAATAGAGATGAGCGGTGCTCGACTAGAACTGTTCGCCAATCTCAAATTCGAGCTGTTTTGGGCGGTGTTCGAGTCGTTCGACGAACGTGAACGATTTGCAAAAAATTTGGCTGTTCGAGGTTATGTTCGATAACTGTTCGTGCACCAAAAGCGTAACTGGATTTTTTCATATCATGCAGGGATTGTCTGCCACTCACTGTAATGCCACAGCCATGGTGGTTGTGGCATTACATTGGTTGCCCAAATCGATGGGAACAGTGCTCACAGTGAAACATGAAAAGCCGGCAATTCAGCAGCGGCATACACCGGTACCCGATAATTTATAACCGAAAGAACAGAGCATCACACATAGATTAGATAGATAGAAACATGTCAGTCACATCTACTATATAATTGTCTTATCCCGTCTGTCTGTCTGTCTGTCTGTCTATCTGTCTGTCTTTCTGTCTGTCTTTCTGTCTGTCTGTCTTTCTGTCTGTCTGTCTGTCCTGGAAATCCCGCGTCGCTCATTGGTCCGGCAGCGGCCAATCAGCGCCGCGGAATTTCTGAAAAAAGATGGCGGCCGTTAGCGGCTCATCTGGCGGACGGAGGTCAGCGGCGATGCAGCGGGGAGATGAGCGGCGCTAGCAGCACAACTACCCCGACCGGCGCCGCTGACCTCCATGCGACTAATGTCGGAACATCAGCGGCTTGGCCCGCTGATCTCCCGACAGCAAGCGTGAACGGAGGACCGGGGTGCGGCGCCGCCGGTCGGGATGCTTCTGCTGCGAGCAGCCGCTCATCTCCCGGCTTCTCGCAGCAGAAGGAGCCGCACAGGCAGCACCGCTCCCCGATCCTCGCTAATACGGAGCCACACAAGCAGCGCCGCTCCCGGCCCCACACTAATACGACACTGATTGGTCGCGGTGGCCGGCCACGACCAATCAGCGAGATGGGCGGCAAATTTAAACGCCGCTCTGCTGATTGGTCTCGGCCGGCTACCGCGACCAATTAGCGAGATGGGCGGCAAATTTAAACGCCGCTCTGCTGATTGGTCGCGGCCGGCTACCACGACCAATCAGCGAGATGGGCGGCAAATTTAAACGCCACTCTGCTGATTGGTCGCGGTGGCCAGCCGCGACCAATCAGCGAGATGGGCAGCACATTTAAACGCCGCTCTGCTGATTGGTCGCGGTGGCCGGCCGTCCGCGACAAATCAGCGAGATTGGCGCCAAATTTAAACAACGCTCTGCTGATTGGTCGCGGCTGCCAGCCGCGGCCAATCAGCGAGATTGGCGCCAAATTTAAACAACGCTCTGCTGATTGGTCGCGGACGGCAGACGCGACCAATCAGCGAGATTGGCGCCAAATTTAAACAACGCTCTGCTGATCGGTTACGGTGGCCGGCCGCGACCAATCAGCGATTTTGGTGCCAATTTGAAACACCGCTCTGCTGATTGGTCGCGGTCGCCGGCTGCGACCAATGAGCAGTATTGGCGCCAAATTTAAACCCCGCTCTGCTGATCAGTTGCGGTGGCCGGCCGTGACCAATCAGCGATTTTGGTGCCAAATTTAAACAACGCTCTGCTGATTGGTCGCGGTAACCGGCCGCGAACAATCAGCAGTATTGGCGCCAAATGTAAACTCCGCTCTGCTGATTGGTCGTGGACGCCAGACGCGACCAATCAGCGAGATTGGTGCCAAATTTAAACAGCGCTATTCCTATTTGGTCGCGGACGCTGCCCGCGACCAATCAGTGATTTTGGCGCCACATTTAAACACTGCTGTGCTGATTGGTCGCGGACGCCAGACGCGACCAATCAGCGAGATTGTCGCCAAATTTAAACAACGCTCTGCTGATTGGTCGCGGATGCCAGCCGCGACCAATCACCGATCTTGGCGCCACATTTAAATAGCGGCCGCGACCAATCACCGATTTGGGCGCCACATTTAAACACTGCTGTGCTGATTGGTCGCGGATGCCAGCCGCGACCAATCAGCGAAATTGGCGCCAAATTTAAACAACGCTCTGCTGATTGGTCACGGCTGCCAGCCGCGACCAATCAGCGAGATTGGCGCCAAATTTAAACAGCGTTCTGCTAATTGGTCGCGGTCGCCAGCCGCGACCAATCAGCGAGATTGGCGCCAAATTTAAACAACGCTCTGCTGAATGGTCGCGGACGCCAGACGCGACCAATCAGCGATTTTGGCACCACATTTAAACACTGTTGTGCTGATTGGTCGCGGATGCCAGACGCGACCAATCAGCGAGATTGGCACCAAATTTAAACAACGCTCTGCTGATTGGTCGCCGATGCCAGCCGCGACCAATCACCGATCTTGGCGCCACATTTAAACACTGCTGTGCTGATTGGTCGCGGACGCTGCCCGCGACCAATCAGCGAGATTGGCGCCAAATTTAAACAACGCTCTGCTGATTGGTCGCGGACGCCAGACGCGACCAATCAGCGAGATTGGCGCCAAATTTAAACAACGCTATGCTGAATGGTCGCAGATGCCAGCCGCAACCAATCAGCGACATTGGCGCCAAATTTAAATAACGCTATGCTGATTGGTCACGGATGCCAGCCGCAACCAATCAGCGACATTGGCACCAAATTTAAATAACGTTATGCTGATTGTTCGCGGCTGCCAGCCCCGACCAATCAGCAATTTTGGTGCCAAATTTAAACAATGCTCTGCTGATTGGTCGCGACCGCCGTCCATGACCAATCTGCGATATAGGTGCCAAATTTTAACACCGCATTGCTGATTGCGCCCGGTCGGCCGCATACATATTCTAGAATACCCGATGCATTAGAATCGGGCCACCATCTAGTATATAAGAAGTACAGTGACAGTGTTGCTTACTGTACTTGTCATTTAGTGTTAAAAGATTTATTTAAAAAAATATTTGTGTTTTCATGCACCGTCTCTTTAAAAAAGCCGGCCGGCAAATCAGCATCGGTACCCGACAATTTATAACAGAAAGAATAGAGCATCACACATAGATTAGATAGATAGAAACATGTCAGTCACATATATAAGAAGTACAGTGACAGTGTTGATTACTGTACTTGTCATTTAGTGTTAAAATAAAGGATTTATTAAAAAAAAAATTGGCGTGGGGTTCCCCGTAATTTTAGTCTCTAGCGTAGGTTAAGCAGACGGCTGGGGCAGATGTTCGAAGCCTGGGAAGGGGGTAATGCCCACGGAGGTTAGTAATGGAGAGGCGTCTATAAGACACCCCCATTACTAACCCCATAGTCAAGGTTAAAAAAAAAAAAAAAACACCCAGAATAAAGTCCTTTAATTGAAATAAAGACACAATTCTTTATTGTTCTAAATTAAACCATACTTACCATCACGCCCATTCCAGCTGAAGCTGTAATTCTCCTGCTCAAGCGCTGAGCGCTGAGAATTTTCCCACGCTGTCAGTGACGTGCATGAGGTGAGCCGAGTTCATTGGACATGAGCTCACCTCATGCACGTCACTGACAGCGTGGGAAAATTCTCCTGCACTCACCGCATGCGCAGGAGAATTTTCCCACGCTGTCAGTGACGTGCATGAGGTGAGCTGAGTTCATTGGACATGAACTCGGCTCATCTGGATGCCGTCACAGCCAGACACTGAGGAGTGCAAGCATGCCTGTGCTTCTCAGTGACTGCCGCATGGCAAGCTGGATGGCAGCGTTCTGCTGCGGTCCAGCCTATCATGTGAATGTAGCAGAGCTGAAGCTGTCGTGGGAACCATGGAAAGGAAAGGATGATGTTGCTTTATTATTTTACTTTTATTGCAGAAGACATTGGCTTCAGCTGGAATGGGCGTGATGGTAAGTATGGTTTAATTTAGAACAATAAAGAATTGTGTGTTTATTTCAATTAAAGGACTTTATTCTGGATGTTTGTGTTTTTTTATAACTTTGACTATGGGGTTAGTAATGGGGGTGTGTTATAGACGCCTCTCCATTACTAACCTGGGCTTGATGTCAGCTGGCATTATAAGCTGACATCAACCCCAACCCTATTACCCCACTGCCACCACTACAGGGCAGTGGGAAGAGCGAGGCTAAGTGCCAGAATTGGCGCATCCTATGGATGCGTCATTTCTGGGGCGGCTGATGGCTGGTGTTTCTAGCCTGGGAGGGGGCCAATATTCATGGTACCCTTCCTGGGCTATTAATATCAGCCCCCAGCTGTCTGCCTAGCCTTTGCTAGCTATTAAAATAGGGGGGATCCCACGTCATTTTTTGGGGGTCCCCCATTTTAATAGCTAGTAAAGGCTAGGTATTCAGCTGGGGGCTGATATTAGTAGCCTGGGAAGCTCCGTGGGTATTACCCCCTTCCCAGGCTTCAAACATCTGCCCCAGCCGTCTGCTTAACCTCCGCTACAGACTAAAATTACGGGGAACCCCATGCCAATTTTTTTTTTAATAAATCCTTTATTTTAACACTAAATGACAATTACAGTAATCAACACTATCACTGTACTTCTTATATATGTGACTGACATGTTTCTATCTATCTAATCTATGTGTGATGCTCTATTCTTTCTGTTATAAATTGTCGGGTACCGATGATGAATTGCCGGCCGGCTTTTTCAAAGAGACGGTGCATGAAAACACTAATATTTTTTTTAATAAATCCTTTAACACTAAATGACAAGTACAGTAAGCAACACTGTCACTGTACTTCTTATATATGTGACTGACATGTTTCTATCTATCTAATCTATGTGTGATGCTCTATTCCTTTTTGTCTAAATTGTCGGGTACCGGTGTATGCCGCTGCTGAATTGCCGGCCGGCTTTTTTAAAGAAAGTGTCTTCTGAGCAGTTTGTCAGCTTTTGGACACCTTTGAAGGTGTTTTCTATGTGTTTCTATGTGTTTTTGTTTGCCTGCCATTGGTTTTAACGGTGTTCGACGGTGTTCGATGGTGTTCTAAGGTATTCGACGAACAGTTCCACGAACATCCCGGTGTTCGACGAACCGATCCCGAACACTGAGGGGGTGGCTCAACACTACTCACTAACCCCGTCTCCAGATCCAGTTATAAAAGGCAGGATCCTCCCCTTTCTGGTGTGGGGCAAGAGGTGTTGCATGTAATGTGTTCCTGACCAGGAAACTCTTGTTTTGCTTCCCGACATGGTATTACTACCACTGTGGCAACGAGATCCTCTGGGGTGCCACATTCCCCCCTAGTAAATTTCAGTACTCCGGGACTGAGCATATTTTGCAAAAATATAACAGATAGAGATGAGCGGTGTTCGACTAGAACTGTTCGCCAATCTCAAATTCGAGCTGTTTTGGGCGGTGTTCGAGTTGTTCGACGAACCCGAACGATTTGCAAAAAATTCGGCTGTTCGAGGTTATGTTCGATAACTGTTCGTGCACCAAAAGCGTGTCCTGCATGTCTGGCGCTATTTAGAGCACCAATCATGCAGGGATTGTCTGCCACTCACTGTAATGCCACAGCCATGGTGGTTGTGGCATTACAGTGATTGCCCAAATCGATGGGAACAGTGCTCACAGTGAAACATGAAAAGCCGGCAATTCAGCAGCGGCATACACCGGTACCCGACAATTTAGAACAGAAAGAATAGAGCATCACACATAGATTAGATAGATAGAAACATGTCAGTCACACATATAAGAAGCACAGTGACAGTGTTGCTTACTGTACTTGTCATTTAGTGTAAAGGATTTATCAAAAAAAATAATAGTGTTTTCATGCACCGTCTCTTTAAAAAAGCCGGCCGGCAATTCAGCATCTGTACCCGACAATTTAGAATAGAAGGAATAGAGAATCACACATAGATTAGATAGATAGAAACATGTCAGCCACATATATACGAAGTACAGTGACAGTGTTGCTTACTGTACTTGTCATTTAGTGTAAAGGATTTATTAAAAAATATAATAGTGTTTTCGTGCACCGTCTCTTTAAAAAAGCCGGCCGGCAATTCAGCAGCGGTACCCGACAATTTATAACAGACAGAATAGAGCTTCACACATAGATTAGATAGATAGAAACATGTCAGTCACATATATATGAAGTACTGTGACAGTGTTGCTTACTGTACTTGTCATTTACTGCAAAGGATTTATTAAAAAAAATAATAGTGTTTTCATGCACCGTCTCTTTAAAAAAGCCGGCCGGCAATTCAGCATCTGTACCCGACAATTTATAACAGACAGAATAGAGCTTCACACATAGATTAGATAGATAGAAACATGTCAGTCACATATATAATAAGTACAGTGACAGTGTTGGTTACTGTACTTGTCATTTAGTATTAAAATAAAGGATTTATTATTAAAAAAAATTGGCGTGGGGTTCCCCGTAATTTTAGTCTCTAGCGGAGGTTAAGCAGACAGCTGGGGCAGATGTTTGAAGCCTGGGAAGGGGGTAATACCCACGGAGCTTCCCAGACTACTAATATCAGCCCCCAGCTGAATACCTAGCCTTCACTAGCTATTAAAATGGGGGACCCCCCAAAAAAATGACGTGGGGTCCCCCCTAATTTAATAGCTAGCAAAGGCTAGGCAGACAGCTGGGGGCTGATATTAATAGCCCAGGAAGGGAACCATGAATATTGGCCCCCTCCCAGGCTAGAAACACCAGCCGTCAGCCGCCCCAGAAATGGCGCATCCATAGGATGCGCCAATTCTGGCACTTGGCCTCGCTCTTCCACGCTGCCCTGGTGCGGTGGCAGGGGGTAATAGGGTTGGGGTTGATGTCAGCTTATAATGCCAGCTGACATCAAGCCCAGGTTAGTAATGGAGAGGCGTCTATAAGACACCCCCATTACTAACCCCATAGTCAAAGTTAAAAGAAAACACAAACACCCAGAATAAAGTCCTTTAATTGAAATAAAGACACATTCCTTTATTGTTCTAAATTAAACCATACTTACCGTCACGCCCATTCCAGCTGAAGCCAACGATCTCCTGCAATAAAAGAAAAATAATAAAGCAACCTCATCCTTACCTTTCCATGGTTCCCACGACAGCTTCAGCTCTGCTACATCGAGATAACAGGCTGGACCGCAGCAGAACGCTGCCATCCAGCCTGTCATCCCGCAGACACTGAGAAGCGCAGGCATGCTTGCGCTCTGCAGTGTCTGGCTGTGACGGCATAAAGATGAGACGAGTTCATGTCCAATGAACTCGGTGCACCTCATGCACGTCACTGACAGCGTGGGAGAATTCTCCTGCACTCAGCACTTCAGCGTGAGAATTCTCCCACGCTGTCAGTGACGTGCATGAGGTCAGCTGAGTTCATTGGACATGAATGAGCTCACCTCATGCACGTCACTGACAGCGTGGGAGAATTCTCACGCTGTAGCGCTGAGTGCAGGAGAATTTTCCCACGCTGTCAGTGACGTGCATGAGGTGAGCTGAGATCATTGGACATGAATGAGCTCACCTCATGCACGTCACTGACAGCGTGGGAAAATTCTCTTGCACTCAGCGCTTCAGCGTGAGAATTTTCCCACGCTGTCAGTGACGTGCATGAGGTGAGCTCATTCATGTCCAATGAACTCAGCTGACCTCATGTACGTCACTGACAGCGTGGGAGAATTTTCACGCTGAAGTGCTGAGTGCAGGAGAATTCTCCCACGCTGTCAGTGACGTGCATGAGGTGCGCCGAGTTCATTGGACATGAGCTTGTCTCATCTTTATGCCGTCACAGTCAGACACTGAGGAGCACAAGCATGCCTGCGCTTCTGAGTGTCCGCGGGATGACAGGCTGGATGGCAGCGTTCTGCTGCGGTCCAGCCTGTCATCTCGATGTAGCAGAGCTGAAGCTGTCGTGGGAACCATGGAAAGGTAAGGATGAGGTTGCTTTATTATTTTACTTTTATTGCAGAAGACATTGGCTTCAGCTGGAATGGGCATGACGGTAAGTATGGTTTAATTTAGAACAATAAAGAATTGTGTGTTTATTTCAATTAAAGGACTTTATTCTGGGTGTTGTGTTTTTTTAAATACTTTACTAGAAATTCATGGTGGTCATGTGTAATATTGGCGTGACCCCATGAATTTCAGGCTTAGGGCCAGCTGATAATGCCAAGCTGGCCTTAACCCCTTTATTACCCAGTGAGCCACCGCACCAGGGCCCTGGATGAGTTGGGTACAGCGCCAGAAGATGGCGCTTCTATGAACGCGCCATTTTCCGGGGCGGCTGCGGACTGCATTATGCAGCGGGGGGGGTCCAGAAAGCTTGGGCCTCCCTGCGCTGCAGATTCCAGCCCCCAGCTGCCTAGTTGTACCTGGCTGGGCACAAAAATAGGGCGAAGCCCCACGCATTTTTTTTTAAAATTATTTCATGAAATTCATGGAATAATTAAGAAAAAAAGGGCTTCCCTATATTGTTGTGTCCAACCAGGTACGAATAGGCAGCTGGTGGTTGGGGGCAGCCCGTCCCTGCCTGCTGTACCTGGCTGGACACAAATATAGTGCGAAGCCCCACGTCAATTTTTTTTTAATTATTTCATGAAATAATTTTTTTAAAAAAGGGCTTCCCTATATTGTTGTGTCTGGCCAGGTACAAATAGGCAGCTGGTGGTTGGGGGCAGCCCGTTCCTGCCTGCTGTACCTGACTGGACACAAATATAGGGCGAAGCCACACGTCAATTTTTTTAAAATTATTTCAGGAAATTCATGAAATAATGAAAAAAAAATTGATGTGGGGCTTTGCCCTATATTTGTGTCCAGTCAGGTACAGCAGGCAGGAACGGGCTGCTCCCAACCACCAGCTGCCTATTTGTACCTAGCCGGACACAACAATATAGGGAAGCCCTTTTTTTCTTAATTATTCCATGAATTTCATGAATTTAAAAAAAAAATACGTGGAGCTTCGCCCTATTTTTGTGTCCAGCCAGGTACAACTAGGCAGCTGGGGGCTGGAATCTGCAGCGCAGGGAGGCCCAAGCTTTCTGGGCCCCACCCGCTGCAAATTGCAGTCCGCAGCCGCCCCGGAAAATGGCGCGTTCATAGAAGCGCCATCTTCTGGCGCTGTACCCAACTCATCCAGGGCCCTGGTGCGGTGGCTCACTGGGTAATAAAGGGGTTAAGGCCAGCTTGGCATTATCAGCTGGCCCTAAGCCCGAAATTCATGGGGTCACGCCAATATTAGACATGACCACCATGAATTTCTAGTAAAGTATTTAAAAAAAACACAAACACCCAGAAAAAAGTCCTTTAATTGACATAAACACACAATTCTTTATTGTTCTAAATTAAACCATACTTACCGCCACGCCCATTCCAGCTGAAGCCAATGATCTCCTGCAATAAAAGTAAAATAATAAAGCAACATCATCCTTACCTTTCCATGGCTCCCACGACAGCTTCAGCTCTGCTACATCGAGATGACAGGCTGGACCGCAGCAGAACGCTGCCATCCAGCCTGTCATCCCGCAGACACTGAGAAGCGCAGGCATGCTTGCGCTACTCAGTGTCTGGCTGTGACGGCATCCAGATGAGCCGAGGTCATGTCCAATGAACTCGGCGCACCTCATGCACGTCACTGACAGCGTGGGAAAATTCTCACGCTGAAGCGCTGAGTGCAGGAGAATTTTCCCACGCTGTCAGTGACGTACATGAGGTGAGCCGAGTTCATTGTCGGCTTATCTGGATGCCGTCACAGTCAGACACTGAGGAGCGCAAGCATGCCTGCGCTTCTCAGTGTGTGCGGCATGGCAAGCTGGATGGCAGCGTTCTGCTGCGGTCCAGCCTGTCATCTCGATGTAGCAGAGCTGGAGCTGTCCTGGGAACCATGGAAAGGTAAGGATGAGGTTGCTTTATTATTTTTCTTTTATTGCAGGAGATCGTTGGCTTCAGCTGGAATGGGCGTGATGGTAAGTATGGTTTAATTTAGAACAATAAAGAATTGTGTCTTTATTTCAATTAAAGGACTTTATTCTGGGTGTTTGTGTTTTTTTTTTAACTTTGACTATGGGGTTAGTAATGGGGGTGTCTTATAGACGCCTCTCCATTACTAACCTGGGCTTGATGTCAGCTGGCATTATAAGCTGACATCAACCCCAACCCTATTACCCCCTGCCACCGCACCAGGGCAGCATGGAAGAGCGAGGCTAAGTGCCAGAATTGGCGCATCCTATGGATGCGCCATTTCTGGGGCGGCTGAGGGCTGGTGTTTCTAGCCTGGGAGGGGGCCAATATTCATGGCTCCCTTCCTGGGCTATTAATATCAGCCCCCAGCTGTCTGCCTAGCCTTTGCTAGCTATTAAATTAGGGGGGACCCCACGTCATTTTTTTGGGGGGGTCCTCCATTTTAATAGCTAGTAAAGGCTAGGTATTCAGCTGGGGGCTGATATTAGTAGCCTGGGAAGCTCCGTGGGTATTACCCCCTTCCCAGGCTTCAAACATCTGCCCCAGCTGTCTGCTTAACCTCCGCTAGAGACTAAAATTACGGGGAACCCCACGCCAATTTTTTTTAATAATAAATCCTTTATTTTAATACTAAATGACAAGTACAGTAACCAACACTGTCACTGTACTTATTATATATGTGATTGACATGTTTCTATCTATCTAATCTATGTGTGAAGCTCTATTCTGTCTGTTATAAATTGTCGGGTACAGATGCTGAATTGCCGGCCGGCTTTTTTAAAGAGACGGTGCATGAAAACACTATTATTTTTTTTAATAAATCCTTTGCAGTAAATGACAAGTACAGTAAGCAACACTGTCACAGTACTTCATATATATGTGACTGACATATTTCTATCTATCTAATCTATGTGTGAAGCTCTATTCTGTCTGTTATAAATTGTCGGGTACCGCTGCTGAATTGCCGGCCGGCTTTTTTAAAGAGACGGTGCACGAAAACACTATTATATTTTTTAATAAATCCTTTACACTAAATGACAAGTACAGTAAGCAACACTGTCACTGTACTTCGTATATATGTGGCTGACATGTTTCTATCTATCTAATGTATGTGTGATTCTCTATTCCTTCTATTCTAAATTGTCGGGTACAGATGCTGAATTGCCAGCTGGCTTTTTTAAAGAGACGGTGCATGAAAACACTATTATTTTTTTAAATAAATTCTTTGCAGTAAATGACAAGTACAGTAAGCAACACTGTCACAGTACTTCATATATATGTGACTGACATGTTTCTATCTATCTAATCTATGTGTGAAGCTCTATTCTGTCTGTTATAAATTGTCGGGTACCGCTGCTGAATTGCCGGCCGGCTTTTTTAAAGAGACGGTGCACGAAAACACTATTATATTTTTTAATAAATCCTTTACACTAAATGACAAGTACAGTAAGCAACACTGTCACTGTACTTCATATATATGTGACTGACATGTTTCTATCTATCTAATCTATGTGTGATGCTCTATTCCTTCATGTCTAAATTGTCGGGTACCGGTGTATGCCGCTGCTGAATTGCCGGCTGGCTTTTTTAAAGAAAGCGTCTTCTGAGCAGTTTGTCAGCTTTTGGACACCTTTGAAGGTGTTTTCTATGTGTTCCTATGTGTTTTTGTTTGCCTGCCATTGGTTTTAACGGTGTTCGACGGTGTTCTAAGGTGTTCGACGAACAGTTCGACGAACAGTTCCTCGAACATCGCGGTGTTCGACGAACCGAACCGAACCCGAACACTACGGGGGTGGCTCAACACTAATAACAGATAACTATAAACAATAGCAATAGCAATACATGAACATATTTACAGGCATTACAGTCCTCATAGGTCACGGTATCATCCGTAACCAGGTGTCCATTTCACCCAACAAGGTGTAGTTGTAGAATGGGGGACCTGTCCAAAACAAACCCCAAAGTTGGCCTTGGGCGTGGCTGCAAGGCTTAGGCAGTTCCGTTGGACCACAAGTAGGGCCGCCACGCCAGACAGGTTTTCGTTCCGTGGTCTGTTGCAAAGGGGGCACTTTATAGGTGCAATTATTTACAGGGTAAGTTTATGGTTACTCACTGTCCATAACCTGAAAGTCTTTGAACCCTGTCGGGTAACTGGAAAAACATAATTAGTACACACATATAAAACATTTCAACATTTGCAATACTACAGTTATAGGTTACATCTAAATCCTCCAGTGAACAGGGATTTGACCTCTGGTGCTTCTGGTAGATCTACGTAACACACTGTCTATCCGTGTTCTATCTTGATCCCCTGTATTTACCCCTAGTGTGGTGGGTTCAATGCTCACTACACTACAGGTGCTTAGAGGTGTCTCTGGTAGGTTGGGCAGCTCCCTATGGATCATTTGGCTTACCGTGGGTACGACAGGTTCGCTATTAGCAGAGGGTAGATTCTCCTGGTCTGCTGATGAGGAATATTCTGTCTCTGAGGCCAATGGTTCTTCCAACTCTACTGGGAATTCTACAGCTCCCTGAGGGGCTGGTTGGAGAAATGTAAGGACTGGCACAACAATGGCATCATTCACTTGCGTCCATGACCGGGGAAATTCTCCGAGCACTGTGCTGACCATTTCTTCCACCTCCTCTGCGGGTTGAGGGATATCTTGGCCTTTTTCAGCATGCTGTAGCTGCTCGGGACATTTCTTCAGGTGGTCTCTGGAAACTGTTGCTGTCGTTTCTCCTCCATCCTTACTTATGAGGTACACTTTGGTGTTATTATGCCTTGATGGTAGAATGGTGTACGGCTCTTTTTCCCACTGGTCATCCAATTTATGGAGCTGCCTTTTTCTCTTTAGGACTTGCTGTCCAGGTGACAAGGGGGTAGCAGGTGCATGTTGTTTGTAAGTCCTCTCTTGCCTTTCTCTTGCTTGGGACAGACTTCTTTCAACACTTTCCTATACCTTACAGTATTGCTGTTGCCGCTCAGTATCCCAATCCGCATCTAGTGAGGCATCCTCTGGTGTCAGAACTCCCATATCCAGATCGATGGGCAGCTTACCAGGTCTTGCTCTCATCAGATAATCAGGTGTGCAGTTGGTGGAATTCACTGGGATGTGATTGTAGAGATCCACCAGGTCCGGCAACTTTTCTGGCCACAGACTGTGTTCCTCCAGGGGCAACGTCTTCAGTAGGTCTATCACCACCTGATTCATCTTTTCACACATCCCGTTGGTCTGGGGATGATAAGGCGTTGTCCTGATCTTCTTGCAGCCGTACAGGTTGCAGAATTCCTGGAATACTTCTGCTTCGAAGGCCGGACCTTGGTCAGTTAGCACACGTTCTGGGTAACCATGCGGGCGGCAGAAGTGCTGCTGGAAAGCTCTGGCTGCTGTCTGAGCTGTTTGGTCCTTGACTGGCACTACTTCCAGGAACCGGGAGTAGTGATCTACGATGGTGAGAGCGTAGACATAGCCTAGCCTGCTCGGGGATAGCTTCACGTGGTCCAGGGCTACCAGTTTGAGTGGCTGCTTGGTGATGATGGGCTGCAGTGGAGCCCTCTGGCTGTCATGGTCTTTTCTTCTTAGGTTGAATGGTCCGCATTCTCGACACCACCTCTCGACTGCTTTCCTCATGCCAACCCAATAGAACTGTTCATGTAGCAGGACTTCCAGCTTCTTCCATCCAAAGTGCCACACTCCATCGTGGTACACTTCCAGGACCATAGACGCATCTCGCCTCGGGACTACCACCTGCCAGACCAGCTCATGTGTCCGGGAGTTGACAGTTCTTTGACACAGCTTCCCTTCATAGATGAACAGCTTGCTCTTTTCTTTCCACAGCTGTTTGGTCTCTTCTGGAGCATCTGAATCAGGGTATGAGTCAGCTTGTGTCAGCAACTCTTTGACTAGGCGGACAGTCGGGTTACTATCTTGTGTCTCTGCCCATCCATGATGGGGCAATGGATTGAACGTGGCTTCTCTGTTGGCAGATCACCTGTTCTTCACACAATGGGAGCACTGCTTTATTCCATGGCGGTGGAACGCGGGGATTTCTATCTCTTCCAGCTCCTCTGGGTCTTCTCCCCCGTCTGGCAAGTTAGGCATTCTGGACAGCGCATCTGCATTTGCATTCTTGTGCCCAGCCCGGTACTTGATGGTGAATTCGTAATTAGACAGTCGGTACATCCATCTTTGTTCCAGGGCACCAAGTTTTGCAGTGTCCAGATGTGTCAGCGGGTTATTATCAGTGTACACAGTGAATTTGGATGAGGCGAGATAATGTTTGAAGCGCTCAGTCACAGCCCAGACGATGGCAAGGAACTCCAACTTGAAGGAGCTGTAGTTTTCTGGGTTTCTTTCTGTGGACCGGAGATTCCTGCTGGCGTAGGCTATCACTCTTTCTCTGCCTTGCTGGATCTGGAACAGCACCGCTCCTAGTCCCACGTTGCTCGCGTCCATGTGAAGGATGAAGGGTTGACCATAATCAGGGTAGGCCAGGACCTCGTCTCCTGTTAGGGTCATCTTCAACCTGGTGAAGGACTCATCTTCCAGCTTGTCCCATTTGAATGGTGGTTTCTGGTTCTTGGCCTTCCTGGACTGGCCTATCAGGAAGTCCTGCATGGGTGCCGCCATCTTGGTGAAGCCTGGTATAAACCTTCGGTAGTAGCCTACCAAGCCGAGGAACTGCCGCAATTCTTTGATGGTGGAAGGTCTCAGCCAGTCCTTGATTACTAGAGATGAGCGTTGTTCTACTCGAACTGTTCGCCAATCTCAAATTCGAGCTGTTTTGGGCGGTGTTCGAGCCGTTCGGCGAACACGAACAATTTGAGAAAAATTTGGCTGTTCGAGGTTATGTTCGATAACTGTTCGTGCACCAAAATCATAACTGGATTTTTTCTCAGTAATGATGAATATTAATGTTAATACGCAGTTTGAGTGTACAGCGGGGTGGGGGGAGGGGCAGGGGATGGATCTCTGCAGGAACAATGAAGATCTCCATTTTTTTTTCTCTTTCCCGCATTTGCAGTGGGGAGGTGCAATCTGTCAGCCAATCAGCAGCGCACACACGGAGCGAAGTGCTTTTTTTCACACAAGCAAGGGCATGTGTCATTGGCAGTGTATATCACATGTCCTTGCCCTATAAGACCAAGCCATTTTCCCCGTCGCCACCATTCTCTCACTGCTGCAGCTGCGTGTTAGACGGCACCGCTGTTGCTGTGTGCGCTATACCTTGTTAATTTCAAGCCAATTTTCGCACAAATCTACAGATAGCTTGGGAGTAGGGAATAGTTGTGATTGCAGTCCTTTTAAGGACTAGGTTACAGCATTTCCTACGACTTTTATCAGGCAGGTCTGTGCTCTTAAATAGATAGATTGTGGGAGTAAAGACTAGTGTTGAGCCACCCCCGTAGTGTTCGGGTTCGGTTCGGTTCGTCGAACACCGGGATGTTCGAGGAACTGTTCGTCGAACTGTTCGTCGAACACCTTAGAACACCGTCGAACACCGTTAAAACCAATGGCAGGCAAACAAAAACACATAGAAACACATAGAAAACACCTTCAAAGGTGTCCAAAAGCTGACAAACTGCTCAGAAGACTCTTTCTTTAAAAAAGCCGGCCGGCAATTCAGCAGCGGCATACACCGGTACCCGACAATTTAGACAAGAAGGAATAGAGCATCACACATAGATTAGATAGATAGAAACATGTCAGTCACATATATATGAAGTACAGTGACAGTGTTGCTTACTGTACTTGTCATTTAGTGTAAAGGATTTATTAAAAAATATAATAGTGTTTTCATGCACCGTCTCTTTAAAAAAGCCGGCTGGCAATTCAGCATCTGTACCCGACAATTTATAACAGACAGAATAGAGCTTCACACATAGATTAGATAGATAGAAACATGTCAGTCACATATACATGAAGTACAGTGATAGTGTTGGTTACTGTACTTGTCATTTAGTATTAAAATAAAGGATTTATTATTAAAAAAAATTGGCGTGGGGTTCCCCTTAATTTTAGTCTCTAGCGGAGGTTAAGCAGACAGCTGGGGCAGATGTTTGAAGCCTGGGAAGGGGGTAATACCCACGGAGCTTCCCAGGCTACTAATATGAGCCCCCAGCTGAATACATAGCCTTTACTAGCTATTAAAATGGGGGACCCCCCAAAAAAATGACGTGGGGTCCCCCCTAATTTAATAGCTAGCAAAGGCTAGGCAGACAGCTGGGGGCTGATATTAATAGCCCAGGAAGGGAGCCATGAATATTGGCCCCCTCCCAGGCTAGAAACACCAGCCGTCAGCCGCCCCAGAAATGGCGCATTCATAGGATGCGCCAATTCTGGCACTTAGCCTCGCTCTTCCACGCTGCCCTGTAGCGGTGGCAGGGGGTAATAGGGCTGGGGTTGATGTCAGCTTATAATGCCAGCTGACATCAAGCCCAGGTTAGTAATGGAGAGGCGTCTATAAGACACCCCCATTACTAACCCCATAGTCAAAGTTAAAAAAAACACAAACACCCAGAATAAAGTCCTTTAATTGAAATAAAGACACAATCCTTTATTGTTCTAAATTAAACCATACTTACCATCACGCCCATTCCAGCTGAAGCCAACGATCTCCTGCAATAAAAGAAAAATAATAAAGCAACCTCATCCTTACCTTTCCATGGTTCCCACGACAGCTTCAGCTCTGCTACATCGAGATGACAGGCTGGACCGCAGCAGAACGCTGCCATCCAGCCTGTCATCCCGCAGACACTGAGAAGCGCAGGCTTGCTTGCGCTCTGCAGTGTCTGGCTGTGACGGCATAAAGATGAGACGAGTTCATGTCCAATGAACTCGGCGCACCTCATGCACGTCACTGACAGCGTGGGAAAATTCTCACGCTGAAGCGCTGAGTGCAGGAGAATTCTCCCACGCTGTCAGTGACGTGCATAAGGTGAGCTCATGTCCAATGAACTCAGCTCACCTCCTGCACGTCACTGACAGCGTGGGAGAATTCTCCTGCACTCAGCGCTTCAGCGTGAGAATTCTCCCACGCTGAAGCGCTGAGTGCAGGAGAATTTTCCCACGCTGTCAGTGACGTGCATAAGGTGAGCTCATGTCCAATGAACTCAGCTCACCTCCTGCACGTCACTAACAGCGTGGGAGAATTCTCCTGCACTCAGCGCTTCAGTGTGAGAATTCTCCCACGCTGAAGCGCTGAGTGCAGGAGAATTTTCCCACGCTGTCAGTGACGTGCATGAGGTGAGCCGAGTTCATTGGACATTAACTCGGCTCATCTGGATGCCCTCACAGAGAGACACTGTGGAGCGCAAGCAAGCCTGCGCTTCTCAGTGTCTGCGGGATGACAGGCTGGATGGCAGCTTTCTGCTGCGGTCCAGCCTGTCATCTCGATGTAGCAGAGCTGAAGCTGTCTGGGAACCATGGAAAGGTAAGGATGATGTTGCTTTATTATTTTTCTTTTATTTCAGGAGATCGTTGGCTTCAGCTGGAATGGGCGTCATGGTAAGTATGGTTTAATTTAGAACAATAAAGAATTATGTGTTTATTTCAATTAAAGGACTTTTTTCTGGGTGTTGTGTTTTTTTTAAATACTTTACTAGAAATTCATGGTGGTCATGTCTAATATTGGCGTGACCCCATGAATTTTGGGCTTAGGGCCAGCTGATAATGCCAAGCTGGCCCTAACCCATTTATTACCCAGTGAGCCACCGCATCAGGGCCCTGGATGAGCTGGGTACAGCGCCAGAAGATGGCGCTTCTATGAACGCGCCATTTTCCGGGGTGGCTGCGGACTGCAATTTGCATCGGGGGTGGCCCAGAAAGCTTGGGCCTCCCTGCGCTGCGGATTCCAGCCCCCAGCTGCATAGTTGTACCTGGCTGGACACAAAACAGGGCGAAGCCCCACGTCAATTTTCTTTAAATTATTTCATGAAATAATTAAGAAAAAAAGCGCTTCCCTATATTGTTGTGTCCGGCCAGGTACAAATAGGCAGCTGGTGGTTGGGGGCTGCCCGTTCCTGCCTGCTGTACCTGGCTGGACACAAATATAGTGCGAAGCCCCACGTCAATTTTTTTTAATTATTTCATGAATTTCCTGAAATAATTTAAAAAAATTGAAGTGGGGCTTCGCACTATATTTGTGTCCAGCCAGGTACAGCAGGCAGGAACGGGCTGCCCCCAACCACCAGCTGCCTATTTGTACCTGGCCGGACACAACAATATAGGGAAGGCCTTTTTTTCTTAATTATTTCATGAATTTCATGAAATAATTAAAAAAAATTGAAGTGGGGCTTCGCACTATATTTGTGTCCAGCCAGGTACAGCAGGCAGGAACGGGCTGCCCCCAACCACCAGCTGCCTATTTGTACCTGGCCGGACACAACAATATAGGGAAGGCCTTTTTTTCTTAATTATTTCATGAATTTCATGAAATAATTAAAAAAAATTGAAGTGGGGCTTCGCACTACATTTGTGTCCAGCCAGGTACAGCAGGCAGGAACGGGCTGCCTCCAACCACCAGCTGCCTATTTGTACCTGGCCGGACACAACAATATAGGGAAGGCCTTTTTTTCTTAATTATTTCATGAATTTCATGAAATAATTAAAAAAAAAATACGTGGGACTTCGCCCTATTTTTGTGTCCAGCCAGGTACAACTCGGCAGCTGGGGGCTGGAATCTGCAGCGCAGGGAGGCCCAAGCTTTCTGGGCCCCCCCCGCTGCAAATTGCAGTCCGCAGCCACCCCGGAAAATGGCGCGTTCATAGAAGCGCCATCTTCTGGCGCTGTACCCAACTCATCCAGGGCCCTGGTGCGGTGGCTCACTGGGTAATAAAGGGGTTAGGGCCAGCTTGGTATGATCAGCTGGCCCCAAGCCCAAAATTCATGGGGTCACGCCAGTATTAGACATGACCGCCATGAATTTCTAGTAAAATATTTAAAAAAAACACAACACCCAGAAAAAAGTCCTTTAATTGAAATAAACACACAATTCTTTATTGTTCTAAATTAAACTATACTTACCATCATGCCCATTCCAGCTGAAGCCAACGATCTCCTGCAATAAAAGAAAAATAATAAACCAACCTCATCCTTACCTTTCCATGGTTCCCACGACAGCTTCAGCTCTGCTACATCGAGATGA
Source organism: Phyllobates terribilis (assembly GCF_046119375.1). NCBI lineage: Eukaryota > Metazoa > Chordata > Amphibia > Anura > Dendrobatidae > Phyllobates > Phyllobates terribilis. The sequence continues at coordinate 134,547,353 of NW_027362769.1, read as the reverse complement.
CAGGCTGGACCGCAGCAGAACGCTGCCATCCAGCCTGTCATCCCGCAGACACTGAGAAGAGCAGGCTTGCTTGCGCTCCTCAGTGTCTCGCTGTGACGGCATCCAGATGAGCCGAGATCATGTCCAATGAACTCAGCTCACCTCATGCACGTCACTGACAGCGTGGGAAAATTCTCACGCTGAAGTGCTGAGTGCAGGAGAATTCTCCCACGCTGTCAGTGACGTGCATGAGGTGAGCTCGTGTCCAATGAACTCAGCTCACCTCATGCACCTCACTGACAGCGTGGGAAAATTCTCCTGCACTCAGCGCTTCAGCGTGAGAATTTTCCCACGCTGTCAGTGACGTGCATGAGGTGAGCCGAGTTCATTGGACATGACCTCGGCTCATCTTTATGCCGTCACAGAGAGACAATGTGGAGCGCAAGCAAGCCTGCTCTTCTCAGTGTCTGCGGGATGACAGGCTGGATGGCAGCGTTCTGCTGCGGTCCAGCCTGTCATCTCGATGTAGCAGAGCTGAAGCTGTCGTGGGAACCATGGAAAGGTAAGGATGAGGTTGCTTTATTATTTTATTTTTATTACAGGAGATCGTTGGCTTCAGCTGGAATTGGTGTGACGGTAAGTATGGTTTAATTTAGAACAATAAAGAATTGTGTCTTTATTTCAATTAAAGGACTTTATTCTGGGTGTTTGTGTTTTCTTTTAACTTTGACTATGGGGTTAGTAATGGGGGTGTCTTATAGACGCCTCTCCATTACTAACCTGGGCTTGATGTCAGCTGGCATTATAAGCTGACATCAACCCCAGCCCTATTACCCCCTGCCACCGCACCAGGGCAGCGTGGAAGAGCGAGGCTAAGTGCCAGAATTGGCGCATCCTATGGATGCGCCATTTCTGGGGCGGCTGACGGCTGGTGTTTCTAGCCTGGGAGGGGGTCAATATTCATGGCTCCCTTCCTGGGCTATTAATATCAGCCCCCAGCTGTCTGCCTAGCCTTTGCTAGCTATTAAATTAAGGGGACCCCACGTCATTTTTTTGGGGGGGGTCCCCATTTTAATAGCTAGTAAAGGCTATGTATTCAGCTGGGAGCTGATATTAGTAGCCTGGGAAGCTCCGTGGGTATTACCCCCTTCCCAGGCTTCAAACATCTGCCCCAGCTGTCTGCTTAACCTCCGCTAGAGCCTAAAATTAAGGGGAACCCCACGCCAATTTTTTTAATAATAAATCCTTTATTTTAATACTAAATGACAAGTACAGTAACTAACACTATCACTGTAATTCATATATATGTGACTGACATGTTTCTATCTATCTAATCTATGTGTGAAGCTCTATTCTGTCTGTTATAAATTGTCGGGTACAGATGCTGAATTGCCGGCGGCTTTCTTAAAGAGACGGTGAATGAAAACACTATTATTTTTTTTAATAAATCCTTTACACTAAATGACAAGTACAGTAAGCAACACTGTCACTGTACTTCATATATATGTGACTGACATGTTTCTATCTATCTAATCTATGTGTGATTCTCTATTCCTTCTATTCTAAATTGTCGGGTACCGCTGCTGAATTGCCGGCTGGCTTTTTTAAAGAGACGGTGCATGAAAACACTATTATTTTTTTTGATAAATCCTTTACGCTAAATGACAAGTACAGTAAGCAGCACTTTCACTGTACTTCGTATATATGTGGCTGACATGTTTATATCTATCTAATCTATGTGTGAAGCTCTATTCTTTCGGTTCTAAATTGTCGGGTACCGGTGTATGCCGCTGCTGAATTGCCGGCTTTTCATGTTTCACTGTTGGCACTGTTCCCATCCATTTGGGCAATCACTGTAATGCCACAACCACCATGGCTGTGGCATTACAGTGAGTGGCAGACAATCCCTGCATGATTGGTGCTCTAAATAGCGCCAGACATGCAGGACACGCTTTTGGTGCACGAACAGTTATCGAACATAACCTCGAACAGCCGAATTTTTTGCAAATCGTTCGGGTTCGTCGAACAACTCGAACACCGCCCAAAACAGCTCGAATTTGAGATTGGCGAACAGTTCTAGTCGAACACCGCTCATCTCTAGTAAAGACTAATTGTAATTGGAGTCCTTTTCAGGACTAGGTTACATCAGTTCCTATCAGTTTTTGCCAGGCAGGTCTGTGCCAGTGCTGTGCAAGTTTTTTCCACAGCATTTGGCTGAATCTAGCAAAGCTAATCCTTTTTGGCCTATTGCAGAGTGTGTTAGTCAGTGGAGTAGCCTATCTGTGTTGCAAGATATACCACCTGTGTATAGAATACCAATTATTTTACTGCACATAGTGAAGTAAAATCTTTTGGGCATAGCATCATTCTATTAGTCCATCTATACTGACCTCCATCAGGTTGCAAATTGAATATAATTTTTTTCTGCATCTAGCTCTGAAAAAATATTGGGCATCTAGCTGTGTGTGGGACTTGTTGTATTAGTCCATCTATACTGACCTCCATCAGGTTGCAAACTGAATATATTTTTTTCTGCATCTACCTCTGAAAAAATATTGGGCTTCTAGCTGTGTGTGGGACTTGTTGTATTAGTCCATCTATACAGACCTCCATCAGGTTGCAAACTGAATATATTTTTTTCTGCATCTACCTCTGAAAAAATATTGGGCTTCTAGCTGTGTGTGGGACTTGTTCTATTAGTCCATCTATACTGACCTCCATAAGGTTGCAAACTGAATATAATTTTTTTCTGCATCTACCTCTGAAAAAATATTTGGGCTTCTAGCTGTGTGTGGGACTTGTTCTATTAGTCCATCTATACTGACCTCCATAAGGTTGCAAACTGAATATAATTTTTTTCTGCATCTACCTCTGAAAAAATATTTGGCCTTCTAGCTGTGTGTGGGACTTGTTCTATTAGTCCATCTATACTGACCTCCATAAGGTTGCAAACTGAATATAATTTTTTTCTGCATCTACCTCTGAAAAAATATTTGGCCTTCTAGCTGTGTGTGGGACTTGTTCTATTAGTCCATCTATACTGACCTCCATAAGGTTGCAAACTGAATATAATTTTTTTCTGCACCTACCTCTGAAAAAATATTTGGGCTTCTAGCTGTGTGTGGGACTTGTTCTATTAGTCCATCTATACTGACCTCCATAAGGTTGCAAATTCAAAATAATTTTTTGTCTGCATCTACCTCTGAAAAAATATTTGGCCTTTTAGCTGTGTGTGGGACTTGTTCTATTAGTCATCTATACTGACCTCCATCAGGTTGCAAATTCAAAATAATTTTTTGTCTGCATCTACCTCTGAAAAAATATTTGGCCTTCTAGTTGTGTGTGGGACTTGTTCTATTAGTCCATCTATACTGACCTCCATAAGGTTGCAAACTGAATATAATTTTTTTCTGCATCTACCTCTGAAAAAATATTTGGCCTTCTAGCTGTGTGTGGGACTTGTTCTATTAGTCATCTATACTGACCTCCATCAGGTTGCAAATTCAAAATAATTTTTTGTCTGCATCTACCTCTGAAAAAATATTTGGCCTTCTAGCTGTGTGTGGGACTTGTTCTATTAGTCCATCTATACTGACCTCCATAAGGTTGCAAACTGAATATAATTTTTTTCTGCATCTACCTCTGAAAAAATATTTGGCCTTCTAGCTGTGTGTGGGACTTGTTCTATTAGTCCATCTATACTGACCTCCATAAGGTTGCAATCTGAATATAATTTTTTTCTGCATCTACCTCTGAAAAAATATTTGGGCTTCTAGCTGTGTGTGGGACTTGTTCTATTAGTCATCTATACTGACCTCCATCAGGTTGCAAATTCAAAATAATTTTTTGTCTGCATCTACCTCTGAAAAAATATTTGGCCTTCTAGCTGTGTGTGGGACTTGTTCTATTAGTCCATCTATACTGACCTCCATAAGGTTGCAAACTGAATATAATTTTTTTCTGCATCTACCTCTGAAAAAATATTTGGCCTTCTAGCTGTGTGTGGGACTTGTTCTATTAGTCCATCTATACTGACCTCCATAAGGTTGCAAACTGAATATAATTTTTTTCTGCATCTACCTCTGAAAAAATATTTGGGCTTCTAGCTGTGTGTGGGACTTGTTCTATTAGTCCATCTATACTGACCTCCATAAGGTTGCAAATTCAAAATAATTTTTTGTCTGCATCTACCTCTGAAAAAATATTTGGCCTTCTAGCTGTGTGTGGGACTTGTTCTATTAGTCATCTATACTGACCTCCATCAGGTTGCAAATTCAAAATAATTTTTTGTTTGCATCTACCTCTGAAAAAATATTTGGCCTTCTAGCTGTGTGTGGGACTTGTTCTATTAGTCCATCTATACTGACCTCCATAAGGTTGCAAACTGAATATAATTTTTTTCTGCATCTACCTCTGAAAAAATATTTGGCCTTCTAGCTGTGTGTGGGACTTGTTCTATTAGTCCATCTATACTGACCTCCATAAGGTTGCAAACTGAATATAATTTTTTTCTGCATCTACCTCTGAAAAAATATTTGGGCTTCTAGCTGTGTGTGGGACTTGTTCTTTTAGTCCATCTATACTGACCTCCATAAGGTTGCAAATTCAAAATAATTTTTTGTCTGCATCTACCTCTGAAAAAATATTTGGCCTTCTAGCTGTGTGTGGGACTTGTTCTATTAGTCCATCTATACTGACCTCCATCAGGTTGCAAATTCAAAATAATTTTTTGTCTGCATCTACCTCTGAAAAAATATTTGGCCTTCTAGCTGTGTGTGGGACTTGTTCTATTAGTCCATCTATACTGACCTCCATAAGGTTGCAAACTGAATATAATTTTTTTCTGCATCTACCTCTGAAAAAATATTTGGCCTTCTAGCTGTGTGTGGGACTTGTTCTATTAGTCCATCTATACTGACCTCCATAAGGTTGCAAACTGAATATAACTTTTTTCTGCATCTACCTCTGAAAAAATATTTGGGCTTCTAGCTGTGTGTGGGACTTGTTCTATTAGTCCATATATACTGACCTCCATAAGGTTGCAAACTGAATATAATTTTTTTCTGCATCTACCTCTGAAAAAATATTTGGCCTTCTAGCTGTGTGTGGGACTTGTTCTATTAGTCCATCTATACTGACCTCCATAAGGTTGCAAACTGAATATAATTTTTTTCTGCATCTACCTCTGAAAAAATATTTGGCCTTCTAGCAGTGTGTGGGTCTCATTGTATTAGGCCATCTATACCAAGCTCCACCAGCTTTTCAATTAATAATAATTTTTCGCTGCATCTAGCCCTGAAAATAATTTTTCTTCCCAATAGTGGTAGCAATAGAAATATGGGGCGCGCTCCTGGCTTACAAAAATATACGCTTCATAACAAAAAACACCAGCTTAGCGCACTGCATTAATAAGATGGCATCATCGTCTCTCCCAGTGCTAGGCCTACTACCCAGGCTAGCATTCCTGTGCCTAAAACACAATGTATGGGTCCGCGCTAGCCACTATGCTGAGGGGTCTAAAGCTGCTGCTAACGCTTTATAAAAATTCAATTGGCAAATTTTCACAGAGCTCTTCCACAATGCCCACCCATCGGGACAACAGTTGCCCACCTTCCCTATGGGATCTAGTGGCGAATAGTTGATGCCATTAATCAGAGCGTCAGTTGCCCCGTCGACGTGGCAAGCATACGGTAAAGCATGGGAAGAGTGGACACGACTAGTAGCAGGCAGACGGGTTGACCAATGTGAACAAGCCAGATCACAAGTCACCATAGAATTTCTCCACCAGCTAATGATGAGGGGCATATCAGGGGCGTCAGCGCAGCGGTGTCTGACCGGAGTAGCATTTCACTTCCAACTACTGAATTGGGGAGATGTGACAAAGATTCATCATCAGACAATCCATAAAAGGGTGGAAAAGGGGTCAGCCAAGTCAGGAATGTAGACGTCCCGTCCCGTGTCACTAAAACTGATTTCTCACATCATATCCCTAACACCATTAACATGACACTCACAATTTGAAGCAACACTACTGTCTACTGCATTTGTGATCGCCTTCTTCGGGGCGCTATGCATAAGCGAATTAGTCCCTCAATCCAAAATTAGCACCAGTGGAGGCTTATTACACCAGGACGTAGTCATAGCCAATAATGCAATACGTCTACGCATACACAAATCGAAAATGGTTCCAGCGGGCAGGGGCACTTGGGTACTTCTACAACCCACAAACGGTACACTGAGTCAGGTAACAATAGTAAAACCATATCTAACCATCAGATCACAAAGTAATTTGTTCCTATCACACATTGATGGGACGCTATTAGCAAGATACCAGTTCCAAGCTATATTTAATAAATGCATAACATCGGCAGGGAACCACCCCAAAGATTACGGGACACACTCATTCCGCATAGGCGCGGCCACAGAAGCAGCAAGAGCAGGACTGTCAGAAACGGAAGTTCAGAGGATAGAGAGATGGTGATCCACGTGTTTGGCAAGATACATAAGACCGGACTTGTTATCCTAACGTGGTTTGTTTCTTTTACAGGTGACGCTAAGCCAACAGTGTGGGTGATAGGCCACTCGTATATATATTGGGCAGATTAAAGGGCAAAAGTCCGCCCAGGCGGGAGGAAATTAGAGTTTCATAACACATATTTCAACTGGAGAGGTATTAGAGGCCTGCTATGGCCACAGGTACTAATGGAGGTAATCAAGGTAGGGAGAGAGGCAAGATGTCTGGTCATCTTAGTTATACAGGCCGGGGGAAACAACCTAGGTCATCACAAGAGCGCATAACTAATGGCAATAATGAAACTAGACACTGAGCGCTTCAGAGAATTTTTCACAAAACTAGCTATAGTATGGTCAGAGATTGTGCCGATAGCGGTATGGCAAGGTGCGCGAGACATCACGGCCATCGAACGGACAAGGCGGGTAATAAATATTCGGATGGCAAAATTTAGAAGAGACAGAGGCGGTGTAGTGGTACGACACCGACAACTGGAAGGAGATAAAGCAGGCCTCATACGGCCCGACGGTGTTCACTTAATGGATATTGGACTGGACATATTCCTGTCAGGACTCCAGGACGGAGTGGAACAAGCATTAAGAGTGATGGGTGGGGGTCAGAGTCCTGCATACGAGTACGCAGGATCCTCCGTGGCCTGGAAATAGAAAGGACATGTTGGAGAGTTACACTTGTTGGCCAAGTTGCCGGAGTGGAGACCCAGGGCATGCTGCAACAAGCTGAATTATTTTAGAAATAAAATGTCTTTCTAATGGAATGAGTATAAAGAGTTAATAAAGCTGTGACCGATCCTCACCCATCCAGTTGTAAGAGTTACATTATTGTATTGTCAAGGAAAGGGGGGCGGTAGGGGGGCTGAGCGTCTGGGTTTGGTTGGGGGTCCCCACAGTCTGCCTAGGCTAGATGCATTTAAAAATTCTTATTAGATACACAGGCGGTGCAGCTTGCTTCGCAGCTGTGCTACTATGCCCAAAGTATTGCCTAGGCTAGATGCAGTTAAAAATTCTACGCTGACTAGCAGACACTGAAGATTTGGAGCAGACCTCTGAGTAAACAGCTCTTCAGACTCAATCATCTGTGTTACCCCAAGCCATAGTGTATGTAGTTTCTTACAGTTAAAAGGGGGGGGGAGCGACCCAACCCACCTGGAATTGACGATGCCAACGTCACGTAAGACACAGCAAGGGGACTCCAAAAAGAGTTTCCATTTTTTCCCAAAATTGTGGCACAGACACCACTTAACCCTAGAACGCATACCTGGGGCCTCGCAGTCCCGCCCTGTTAATTGTTTTCTATTTTCTGCAAGATTACTTTAGTTAGAATTTTGAAACTCTAGGTATTCTTCATGTATATAGTTGTTTGTCATTTGAGTTTGAGTTATTCAATGTTATTTGCACACGGGCCTAAAAGGCCCCAGGTATATGAAAGTGTAGATTTTTATGGTCATGCATTCTAGGGTTAAGTGCCATCAATTGCCCCACAGTTGCTTAAAACGGTTGGTGAGGTGATATTACCAAATCCTCAAGCTTTTAGCCTCCCAAGGATAACACAGGATTAGAAAAGTCCTTGCGAATCCATGATTTGTTCATCTTTATGAACGTGAGTCTGTCTACATTCTCAGTGGACAGCCGCGTGCGCTTATCTGTCAGCACACCATCAGCAGCGCTGAACACACGTTCAGAGAGAACACTGGCTGCAGGGCATGACAAGATCTCCAAGGCGTGAGTGGCGAGCTCCGGCCATTTTTCCAGATTGGAATACCAAAATGAGCAAGGGTCCAGTGACACAGTCATGGCTTCGATGTTCACTTGGAGATACTACTGCACCATCCTCTCTAGGCATTGACTATGTGTCAGACTTCTTGTCTCCTGTGGCCTTGCAAAGGATGGTCTAAAAAAGTGGTGAAACGATTTCACAAAATTGCTGTTACCAGCAGATACTGTGTTACTGTTATGGTTTGAGTGATGAAGACTCGACAGTCCCGCGGTTGGCAAGTTAGAACTGTGAGATTCACTTCGTGCACCACTGGTGTTTTGTGGAAAAGCACATGTAAGATTCTGCAACAGCGTCTGCAGATACTCCTGCATGCGTCAATCCCTTTTTATGGCAGGAATTATTTTGGCAAATTTACTTTTGTACCGGGGATCTAAGAGTGTGGCAACCCAGTAGTCGAGATTACTTCGAATTCTGCAATCTGAGGGTCATGTTGCAGGTAGTGCAGCAAGAAGGCACTCATGTGTCTTGCGCATCCAGGAGGACCAAGTCCTTGTTGTGTTGGTAGCGAGGTAAGAATCATGCTTCTTTCCTCTGCCCTCTCCCCCCAACCTCGCACAACAGAAATGTGATCAAGGTCTCCCTCATCTGATGAGTCTTCCATGCCCATTGCCAGTTCATCCTCCACTTCTTCCTCGGCTCCTGCACCTTCCTCAACAGTTTGGCTGCTACCATGCGCCCTGTTTAATCCCTCTCCCCCACCCTCCCATGCCTGCCTCCTTGGTGCTGCCAACCGTCTGGACCTTGGAGATGTTATCCCTTCCGCATACGACTCCTCCTCTACTTCCTCCACCTCCTCTTGTCCGACCACCTGACTCTGAATTCTGTTTAATGTGTGCTCCAGCATGTAAATCACCGGAATAGTTATGCTGATAATGGCATCGTCGTCAGCACTAAACATCTTCGTCGCCATTTCAAAACTGTGCAGAAAGGTGTGTGGCGCCCCTGAGGGTGCAGTCACCACAGAGTTACTGCATCTCACCCAGAGGTGTGGTATCTCACCCTCAGGTAAGGAAGGCGTATGGCTCGGGACCCTAACACCTGCATCCAACACATACCTGCAGTGGGGTTAGGGCGAGATTGCTCCTAAGGGAGAGCCCAGTCCCAGGTCCCTAGCTGGTGGGAGGATCCTATGTAGTGGGTGCTTAGGGGAGAAGCTTAGGGGAGCACATGACAGGGAGAGTATAAATAGGAAGCCATCTTAGAAAGAGCAAGCCAGTCAGAGGAGGAAAAGTGACAGGAGCAGAGGCTCGGCATGAGCTCTGCTCCGGAGGCGGGCCTAGCCTGGGAGGCCCAGGACTGAAGGAGAGAAGAGAGGAGTGGGAGCAGGAAGGCTCCAGGAACCAAAGGGACCCTAGGGCTATGGGCCGTGCAGAAGGCCACCTGTACTCCCGCTGCTACCAGGAGGTAGAGGGGTCAGGCCAGATAAGGGGAACCGGTCCCTCAACTAGAGGAGAAACAGCAAGGCTCAACTAGAAACCGGAGGCTGCAGCATTTCATGTACTGCAGGCAAAAGTCCACACCAGTCTCACTAAGAAGGTAGCCACATAGGACCCAGGGGACGGAACACAAGTCGCCCGCCAAGGCCCGAGGATACCGGATAGAAGTGTCACTGGGTGTGAGGTGCAGGCAGAAGGCCAGAGAAAGGACACACAGAAGGGGGTCCTGCTAAGTACTCCGGAGCTATCTGGGGGTGGACTGAGCCCCTCACTGAGTACGCACAGCACGACGGGTGAGATAGCTCTGGTACCTGTAATCTGGACTGCAACAACTGTGAGTAAAGATCTTGGGACTGCATCACACGGACTCTGTGTTCATTACTGACTCCCTGCACTACAACCACCATCATCCACCCACACTGCCCTGAAGCTACACTCTTCCTGTGGTGAGTAATAATACCATTGCAGCAAAACCACCAGCTTCAGAGGACTGTTCCGCAGCGGCGGCCCCTTTGGCCGCACTCCACAGGTGGCGTAGTCGGACATTATAAAATCCATATATACAAATTACCGTTGGATTGACCGCCCTGGGTCACGGACCGGGTCACCGCCACAGTGACTACTACCCCCAGCGTCTACCGGCCCGGCTCCGGGTACCCCACGGCCCAGGGGGCGCGTCAACTTCATAGGTCCCTGATCTGAGACCACTCCTGCTGTGTGATTTGCCCCACCTCTGGATCTCGTTGGCCCAGGCTATACGTCAGAAACTATTGCACCAGGGCTTGTCGGTGCTGCCACAGTCGCTGCAACATGTGCAGAGTTGAATTCCACCGTGTCGGCACATCGCATTTCAGCCGGTGAACTGGCAGGCCCTACGACTTCTGTAGAGATGTAAGTCGTTGAGCTGCGGGATGCGAACGGCGGAAGTGAGCACACAGCGACCGTGCCCTCTGCAGAAGGCCATCTAGTCCGGGATAGTGGGCTAAAATTTTATGGACAACCAGGTTCAACACGTGAGCCATACAAGGCACGTGTGTAACATTGCCCCGGCGAAGGGCCGCACCCAGGTTTGCAGCATTGTCGCACACGGCCTTCCCTGGTTGCAGGTCCAGTGGAGACAACCATTCATGAAACTGGGTCTCCAGAGCTGACCACAAGTCCTCAGCTGTGTGACTCACATTTCCCAGACATTTCAAAGTAAACACTGATGCCGTTGAGCCCTGCTGCCAGCATAGTAAGGAGGTGCGCAGTTAGAAAGCAGGTGGCATTACCAGACAGGCTTTGGGTGCAGGTGGAGGACCGAGAGGAGGTTGAGGAGGCAGAAGCAGTGGAGGAACTTCTAGAAAAAGATGATTGACGTACAACTCGCGGGGACGGCAAGACTTGGACAGCAGCCCCTTGTCCTGCTGTCACCATAGTTACCCAGTGCCCTGTCAGCGACATGTAACGCCCCTGTCCATGCCTACTCGTCCAAGTGTCTGTGGTGAAATGCACCCTGTCACACACAGAGTTTCTCAAAGAAGCGGTGATGTTGTGTGCGACATGCTGGTGGAGCGCAGGCACACCTTTCTTTGAGAAGTAGTGCCGACTGGGCATCTGGTACTGGGGCACTGCGACGGACATAAGGTCTCAAAAATCCACTGTGTCCTCCAGGCGGAAAGGCAGCATTTCTGTAGCCAACAGCTTGCAGATGGTGAAATTCAACCTCTTAGCTTTCTCATGGCTAGGAGGAAATGGTCTTTTACTTGTCCACATCTGAGGGACCGAGGGCTGGCTGTTGTGCTTTGACGGGGTTGAGTAGGGTGTCCCTGGCAAACTGCTGGTCTGTGAGGAAGATGCAGGCAGACATGTTAGGTTGCCTTGATCCAAAGGTGGTGCTCTCGATGTCAGAGAGCTCTCAACACCAGCAGGTGTTTCCATTTCCCAATGAACTGACGACCTGCCAATCACACTGGCTGTTGCAGGTAAAGAGGTGGCAGGTCTGCGTCCAAAAACATGTGTGACTGCTGTCCCCCCAGGTCACAGAGGATGAAGAGGCCGCGGATGCACAAGATGGGGCAGACGGTGGTTGGCCCAGCCTGCTAGGCCGCATTGTAGCACAGTGAGCTTCCCACTGCAACTTATGCTTCATATCCATGTGACGGTACATGCATGAAGTACTCAAACTATGGATTTTTTGGCCTCTACTTAGCTTTTGGTGACAAATATTACAGATAACACGAGTTGGGTCATCCTTATCGATCTGAATAAATGCCCAGGCTATGCAAGGCTTAGAGCCCATGCGACCTGAAGAGCCACTACGACTTGTGGTCAGAGGCGGAGTTTTGGTTGAGGTTGCAGTTGTTGACGTGCTTCCAGTACTCCGTCTCTGTCCAGGAAGGCGCAACCTAACCTCGTCGTCAATAGCATCTGTGACGCCCCGCTGCGCTTGGTATCACAGATCCTAGAAGAGTGTATTGATGGAATCCTCCACAGGAGGCCCCCATAAACATTCACACATCTCCACCTTCCACCTCAGACCAGCAGAGGGAGCCCGTTAGGGATATAAATAGGGAAGGTGGAGCTAGGCAGTTCAGTTCCTCTGAAGAGTTCCTGCAGTAGAGAAGCCTAAGAGAGGTCAGTCTGCAGTGGAGCTCAGTCTAGTCTAGAGAACTCAGTTAATAGTTCAGCAGTGGAGCACGAGGCTCCTGCTAGCTAGATTCAGGGAGCCCAGATAGAGCTTAAGGTGTGCCGGCGTCATAAGATCGGTGAAGCGCGGCAAGCTGCCGTTAGTGTGTATAGCCTATTGAGGGCCCGAGTAGGCCGAAGGCGAGTGGCGAATTAGTACATAAGGGGCAGAGGAGCTTAACCAGCTCACCCCGAAGCATTTACCAGACACCGGATCCGAGCTTACCGGGATCTCTATGACCCAGTAAGGCATAACCGGAATCCCTGGAGAACTACAAGTCCCAGGATCGCTAAGGTGCTGATACGTAACAGAGCCAGGAGACGCTTAGGCCCCGCATACTGGGAGCGTGAACTTCAAGAGAAGGCCCTACCACAAGGTCAGCCAGCGCAGGACAGAGACAAAGTTAGGCCTAGCTCCAGGCAGGTCAGAAACTTACTGCGCAGAGACAAGAAACAGGAGGCCCTACACCCGCTCATTGGGGAGGATCCTGATATGCACCCTTCACCCTACAGTGCTCCAGGATGTGCCTGAATTTCCTCCAGTAAAAGGTACTGAAGTGACTACCGTGTCCGTTTCCGTTCTTGCTCTGACCCAGCTGGGTCTCGCCTGTCCTGCAATCCCCCTGCATACGCTGCCCTGAGACCTAGCTCCACCTGTGGGGAGCTATACCATCGAGCTGCCTTATCACGGGCCTCAGTGGACTGCTGCAGCGCTGGTGCTTCTCACCAGATACCACAGGTGGTGTCACAAACTCTTATAAAATTAACAATTATCCACCCTTTTAAAGAGTGACCCCAGGGTACGGGCCAGGGAGCCGACCACCGCGACATCCCAAAGGCCAGGCAAAGGCCCGGGTGACCTCATCGACTGGCTGACTGTGGGTTGACAGTAAGTGGGATCTCCAACCTTGTCATCATCACCCTGTGTGTTATCACACCCGTCGTCCTCAAAGCCAACCTCTTCCTGCCCTGACCGAAAAGTCAAGTTGTCGCTCCAATCAGGTATTTGAGTCTCATCATCGTCTTCATCATTGTCTCCACCAACAGGAGTTACAGTTTGGGAACGAGGGTCTACATTATGCTCAGAACCTTCTTCATCTGGTCCTGGATCCGACTTATAAAGATTCTGGGCATCAGTGCAGATCATTTCCTCGTCTGGATTAACAGAAGCTCTGCAGCAGACCTCCGTTTCCCAGGCTATAGTATGAGTAAACAGCTGTGCAGACTCAACCATCTGTGTTACCCCATACTCAGACGGGCAGCTGGAGACTTGGGAGCTGTGAGGAAGCAAGTGCGATTGGGGTGACACCTCTGAGGACTGGAGTATTTGTGATGTTGAAGTTGAGGTGGAGGAGAGCCCACTTGAAGGAGCACTTGATATCCGCTGAAGCACCTGCTGTTTTTGTGCCTCATCTGGAATTTGTAGCGATGGGCGTGTCCGTAACAAAGGGATCGTATCACATTGTCCACGAAAAGAAGTCGACATGTTAGTTTGGCTGGAAGATGGTCTTTCTTCTGCAGATGTTACTCCCCCCCCACCGCGGGGGGCTCGACCCACCAGCGGACAGGCACCAGTATTAGGAGAGGGGGGCTGGCCATCAGGGTCCACCGCGGCTCTGGCACAAACCCGGCGACACGGAGGTGGCACGGGCAGGAACGGACTGGCCGTGTCGGCTTCTCACTTTTTGGATTTTAGAAGGGCATGACATGCCTATATCTGTGTCTCCCCTCCTTTTACTCCTCCACCTCTTTTCTTTTCGCATGACTATATGTACTTGTCACTTTTCCATGTGTTAGTTATGTCTTCTGAGCAGTTTGTCAGCTTTTGGACACCTTTGAAGGTGTTTTCTATGTGTTTCTATGTGTTTTTGTTTGCCTGCCATTGGTTTTAACGGTGTTCGAAGGTGTTCGACGAACAGTTCGACGAACAGTTCGGCGAACACACGGGTGTTCGACGAACCGAACCGAACTCGAACACTACGGGGGTGGCTCAACACTATTGATTACGGTGATCTTATCGGGGTCTGGTGCCACACCGTCAGCGCTTACCACATGTCTTAAGTACTGCACTTTGGGCTTCAGCAGGTGACACTTAGACGGCTTCACCTTCAGGCCAAATCCAGCCAGGGCTTCAAACACTTCCGCCAGGTGCTTCAGATGATCCTCATATGTCTTGGAGTATACTATGACGTCATCCAGGTACAGCAGGACTGTCTCGAAATTCTTATGCCCAAGACAGCACTCCATCAACCGCTTCAAGGTCCTGGGGCATTGCAGAGCCCGAATGGCATGCAGTTGAACTCGCTGAGGCCCATCGGGGTGGTGATTGCGGTCTTTTCCTTATCCGCCTCTGCTACAGGAACCTGCCAATACCCACTAGTAAGATCCAAAGTAGAGAAATAATTAGAAGATTTTAATACAGCTAGTGACTCCTCTATCCTGGGTAGCGGGTATGCATCTTTATGTGCTATGCGGTTAATTTGCCTGTAGTCTACACACATTCTCATTGTGCCATCCTTTTACTTTACAAGAACTAATGGAGCTGCCCAGGGGCTACAACTGTCTCTTATTACCCCAACCTCCTTCATCTTTCGCAACATCCCTTTGGCATTTTGGTAGTGTGCTGGCGGTACAGGCTGGTACATTTCTTTAATGGGTGGATGGTCTCCCGTGGGGATATGGTGTTGAACCCCCTTTACCTGCCCGAAGTCGAGTGGGTGTTTACTGAAGACCCTTTCATACTCTTGGACCACCCGGTATACTCTTTGTTTTTGGTGTTGAGGGGTGGAGTCAGTGCCCACATGCAGCTTCTGACACCAGTCCGCAATCTGTCCCTCGGAACCATTACCCTCCCCCTGGTTGGATGGAGGTAAGGGTTCCACTGTTTTTATAGCATTTTGATTGACGGTAAATAGCTTGGCTAGGGTGGCATACCGGGGCAAATGGACTTCTTTTTCCCCAATGTTCAGGATGCAGACTGGCACTCTCTCATGGCTGTCAAAATGGTGGGCCTACTGTCAGAGTAGACGGGCTCTACCAGGGCCTGGTAATCTCTACCTCGGAGACCGATTGCTGCCCGGCACCATATCAGTATTTCACTTCTTGGAGGCATGGCAATAAGGAATGGGTCACTCATCCTGACACTGCCAGTTTCACCACCAGACAGTTCTACCTTTTGTCCGTGGCGGTGACCCGGTCCGTGACCCAAGTGGTCAATCTAAGGGTAGTTTATGTATAGTCCGACTACGCCACCTGTGGAATGCGGTTATTGGGAACCACCGCTGCGGAGCAGTCCGCTGAAGCTGGTGGTATGTGCAGCAAGGTTGAGTAACTCCCCACAGGAAGAGTGTAGCTCCAGGGCAGCGTGTATAGATGATGGTGGTGGTAGTGCAAGGTATCAGTAATGACAACAAGGAGTCTTTGCAGTGCAGTCCCAGGGTCTTTACTGTTGGCAATTATATGGGCCCCAACGGGAGTACCGGCTAGTCATGAGGGCCTGATCAGTCTGGGAACAATCCTAGAGTCCTCCTGGCCAGGTGAAGTTGTAGGCCTGCAATTCTGACTATACTCTTTGGCTATCCCGCTTATAGTCGTGTTGTAGCCCACGTCCCTGAGTGTAACGTGCTGTGCTCACCCGTATGGCTGGCGACTCGGACCTTGTGTATTCCTCGCTCCTCTGTGGCGGTACGGGTCCTTTCTAGTGGCTGAGCCTCTGGGCTTCTTTTGGGCCAGGAGACCTGCAATCTTCTGCCCTGCGGTATCTGCTGCTGGGTATGCAATCCCCACAGCCTCGGACTCCGGCGTCCGGTCCTCTGTGGATACTATCCAGGACGAGCTCACTCCAGCTCCAGTCCCTAGCTCTTTACTCCTTCGTGTCCTACTTGACTCCACACACTGTACTCTAGACTCCAACTCAGATTCACTAACCCCGCCTCCAGATCCAGTTATAAAAGGCAGGATCCTCCCCTTTCTCGTCTGAGGCAGGAGGTGTTGCATGTAATGTGTTCCTGACCAGGAAACTCCTGTTTAGCTTCCAGACATGGTATTACTACCACTGTGGCAACCAGACCCTCTGGGGTGCCACAGAGACACTGTTACTGTTTTGTTTATGGCAAAAAATGCCAAAAGCAGGATAATACAGAGATTTGACCCGTGAAACTGTAAAACCACAGTTCTAGTTATGTGGCGTACACCAGACTCTTTTAAACAGATATATTGGTGTCTGACCAGTCAGAGAGACACTATTACAGTTTTTTTTTACAGCAAAAAATGCCAAAAACAGGATAATATAGAGATTTGACCCGTGGAACTGCAAAACCACAGTTATATTTTTCTGGCCTACACCAGACTCTTTTAAACAGATATATTGGTGTCTGAACAGTCAGGGAGACACTATTACTTTTTTTTTATGGCAAAAAATGCCAAAAACAGGATAATACAGAGATTTGACCCGTGGAACTGCAAAACCACAGTTCTATTTTTCTGACCTACACCAGACTCTTTTAAACAGATATATTGGTGTCTGAACAGTCACAGACACACTCAATATTTTTTTGGGGGGGGAATACCAAAAGGTTAATAAGATGCGTATTTGGACAGTTTGACTGAGGAAAAAAAGAAATACAGCATCTAGATGAAAAAAAAAATAATTTTCCTGGCCCCTGAGACCGGGGTGATAAGTCTAGCAATTTGACCAACAGGATCACACAGGACTGTAATGCAATGTTTGTTGGTATAACCACTGCATCTCCTATACAGCCTGCCTGGCTGCCTGATATCTGGGATGGATATTAGTCCTGATAAGGACTATTTGTTTGATTTGGCAGGCTTTGGAGACCCTACACTACCTATTTTGCACTATATATCTCTGCCTAACTCAGCAGCACTCTCCCTACACTGTCTGATCTGGAGCGCCTGTGTCCAAGATGGAGGCGCCCGGTTTTAAATACTCGAGGTGACGCTGTGCGGCCAGCCAATCACTGTAATGCCCACAAACAACATGGCTGCGGCATTACAGTGACTGGCTGGCAATCCCTGCATGTTCATTGGCTCTGTAAAGAGCGCCAAACGTGCAGGGCGGAGACCCGAGCTCCCGCCCGAGTAACCTGGAAATGCTCAGTGCTCGCCAAACATCCCGAGTAGCGTGATGCTCGGGCGGGTAACAAGCAGTGTCGAGCATGCTCACTCAACACTAGTAACAATATGACTGCCAAGATGGACAGAAGGTATTTTACCAGGGTAGTATATAAAGTGTATAGGTGCACAAACCTCAGTTTATTTACTGGAATGGCACCAGGTCCCGACGCGCGTTTCAGTGTTTTGCCTTCATCAGGGTCCTTTGTCAGGACCTGGCGCCATTTCAGCAGGAGGAGAGACACTGTTTGCTGCCAGTCTTTGCTCTAGCTACAATAAGGGCAGGTTTGGACTGGCCCATAGGAGGACAGATAAATTCCACGGTGGGCCCTTATGCAGAAATTTTCTACCCACATCTATAGATGAGCAATAGTTGTCACGATACAACTGATTCAATATGTAAATACAAATGCAGCAACTCATAATTCATTTAACAAATTATCCAATGTATTATTATAAAGAAGCATAAGTAACTTTGTGAACAAGGGTCACTTAATATTGCATTAATATTGCATGTAGCTGAATAGTGGACCCTTAGAGTCATTGGTACTGGAGGGCCTTGGCATCCAAGTCCGATACTGAATAACGGTCATGGATTTACTTTCTTTTAAATGTTTTTTCTTCACGGACAAAGTACACTTTAATTAATAGATCTTCAAATATAAATAAGCTCCATAATTGGATATGTTAAAAAAATGTTCCTGTGCTGAGATAATCTTGTAAATGTGGCCCTGCTATGTACTGTATAATGAGTGTGTCTGACCATGCAGGGACATGATCTGAACACACCCCAGCTCCTGGGCCTGTTTAAGCAATGCTTTACCTCAAAGAATCATTTGCGATTCTGTGCTGTCCTGTCCATGTCCTCTCTGTATCCAGGAGATGTGGTGTGATCAGACTATGTTCCTGCACAGTCAGACACAGCCATTACACAGTACATAACAGGGGCATATAGTTATAAAATAATCTCAGCACGAGAAATTTTTTTTTAAATACTTCCAATTGTGGAACTTATTATTATTCAAAGATCTATTGATTAAAATGTTCATTAAAATTTACTTTTTTCATGGGACTTAAACTCATGGCACTTCAACTCACTTAAACTCATGGCAATCTTCATGGCACTTAAACTCAATTTTGCATTTATCCAACAGCATATTTGATGATTTAGTGATTATTTATTATTTATCGGCCTTTGACTCAGTCTCGGGCCATGGTGACTTAATGGATGAATGCTCTGTAGAAAGATCGATCTTGTGCAAGCCTAGATACTGTAGGCTCACTAGGGTCTTCTTTGCCATAATCTTGATAGTATCAAGCCATCAGGTTGCTGATCTTCCTCTTCGTCTTGTTCCTTCTATTCTTCCGACCATGTCCTTCTCCAGTGATTGCTTTCTTCATATGATGTGTTCAAAGTAGGCAAGTCGTAGGTTGCAAATTCTTGCATCGAGGGACATGTCTGGCTTGATTTGTTCCAAAATTGATTTGCTTGTTTTCCTTTCCATCCATGATATTGATAGCATCCTTCTCCAGCACCACATTTTGAAGGTGTCAATTCTTCTTCTGTCTTGTTTCTTTATCGTCCAGGTTTCACATCCATAAGTTACCACAGACAAGAACAAACTATGCATGCTGCATGCGTCACATCTTCACACCAGTGAAATGTTCCTCGATTTGAAGACCTTGTCCAGTGACTTCATTGTTTATTTGCCAATATCTATTCTCCCATTGACTTCCGGTGTCATTGCTGCATCCTGAGTGATGATCGATCCGAGTAGGTTAAAGTCCTTTACAACTTCCAGTTCATCGCCATTGATCTCAAATGTGGCCCAGTCATACCTGGCAGTAGTGAATATCTTTGTCTTCTTTGTGTTGAGTAACAGTGCCATATTCGAGCTTTCTAACTTCACACTCCGTAATAAGTCCTTAATTCCATCTACGCTTGTTGCAATCAATATTATATCGTCATATCTCTTGTTCCTCTGTATTTTATGAATCCTGCTTGTTCCTCTGGAAAATCTTTGTCAAATTAAGTCTGTAACCATCTTTTTAGGTTCTTCAGTAGTATTTTGCTGGCATGAGGTATAAGCGCAATAGTCCGATAGGTTCCACAGTTGATAGCATCTCTTTTCTTCGGAATAGGAATAAAAAACGATCTTGCCCAGTCCTTGGGCCATTTACCAGTTGTCCATATCTGTGGACACAGGCGTGTGATGTGATGACATCAAATGTTACTTCGGAAGACTTTATTAGCTGTATTGGAATATTGTCATATCCAGGCGCTTTGTTGTTTGACTGAAGCTTTATCGCAACAACGACTTCGTCGTTCAGGATGTTCGGCTCTCTATCATTTTCAGTCTCAGTTTCTTCCTGTATCACTGAGTCGTTCTTCTAGAGGTGCTCCATATACTCTTTCTTTCCATCTTTCCTAGATCTGTTTTGGCTCAGTTAGTTTGTTCCCATTGGCTTCTTTCAACATGCCCAGTCTTGGTTGAAACTTTCGTAGTATGTCTTTGATCTTTTGGTGTGTCTCCCTGGTCTTGCCCCTCAGATGTTCGCTTTCTATCTGTACACGTCTTTTGATAATAAAGTTCTTTGTCTGCTCTAATGGCTCTCTTTAGTCTTTCACTGATTTTGTCTGCATCCTGCTTGTTACCTTTTGCTTTTGCCATTCGTCTTTTTTCAGTGATCTTTAGGGTCTCTTTTGTTAACCATGGCTGTGATGGTCTCTTCTACCTCTTGTTTATTGTCATATTGGCTTCTTTAGTAATAATAGTCTTTATACATGTCTATAATTCCTCAGGCTTTCTTTTATCTGTGTCCAGTGATGTAGATTCAGTGATAAACAAGTTAAAAAGACATAACTAACAAGTTAACAAAAACTTAACTAAAAACTCTATTCAACTTTTTAGATTAATCAGTAAAAATGGTTCATGCTTTGTTAGCATTGATGAACTCTAACATGTGAATATGTCTCTAAAAGAGAATTTGTTCTTTTTTAGTATTTAAAAACCCTTTTATTCTGACAATGACTAGCCTGTTTTGCAGATATTATTATATATTTAGAAGACTTTTTAAGGATTCATGCTTAGGAAGCCTAGCTTTCTTCTATATCCAATATGAACTGCTGAACTGAGATCTAAATGTTTAAAGAAGTGTCACAAGTGGCATCCTTACACAAAAGTGTGCAAGTATCACCCCACTAATATCAGAGGGAAAATTCATGCAGCAAAGTTTTCAACAAGTTTCTGCAAAATCTATGAAAACTGTTACTTCACTATTTAATATTTAGTACAGATATAATGTATAAAGTCTACAAAACACATGAAAAATCTTCTCAATTCTTTAGAGTTATTCTTTGGGTACCTGGCTACTGTATGCCATTCTTTTTAAACAGATTTTTCCAAAATAAAAGTTACAATAGAAAAACAACACTGTCCTTTCAAAATGTATTAGAAAATAAATGTGCCTGTTGTAGTATATACATATATGCCTTAAGATTTTCCAAATGTGAATCTAGCCAAAAGACAAAGGGGTCAATATAGCTAACTTTACCTATCCACCCCCACTCCGATTCCAAACATGTATTGGCTGCAGCGGTAATGTAGCTTGTTGTCACATGATCAGTTGCATGAGAGTACAAAGACTTGCAGGAGACCTGTTGGAGGCTAGAGGGCTAAGTAAGGAGAATTTGATTTGTTTTTTTCTACGTTTATAGCACTAATCTGTTA
This sequence comes from Phyllobates terribilis, assembly GCF_046119375.1. NCBI lineage: Eukaryota > Metazoa > Chordata > Amphibia > Anura > Dendrobatidae > Phyllobates > Phyllobates terribilis. Next base: position 134,526,102 of record NW_027362769.1, on the reverse strand, counting down.
CCAGATTTTTTTTATTATGATTAAACGCCTCTTTATTTGTCTGATGCTAGAAGCTTTAGTTCACATCAGTTCTTTAGAAATAGCAAACTAGCGGAAACTGCTTCAGGAATTGCTATTTTTAGGGGGGGAGTTTTTGGATGAGTTTACCTTTTCTCAAATTGGTTCGAAATGTTAGAGAAGATTTTTTTCTTCCAAAAACTGTGATGGCAACCTTTTGATTTGACAGTGCCTAGTTTGCAGCAAATTCCATCAGGTTCCATTTCAAAGAAGTAACGTGCATTTTTTTTCCACCACGCATTTTTCAAAACCTTTTCACGAAAAAGAAATTGTTAAAAAAAACTCTTCATATGAACAGTAAATCAAGAGGATTTCCAATTAAAATGAACTGGAAAAGATTTACATGTGTTTTTTTATTTGCTTTTTCTGAAGAGGATTTTGGAATAAATCTGCGTAAAAAAAGTTCTTGATAACTTCTGTGTGAACAGTGTCGGATTGGGTCTTTTGAAGAAGCATTCCTGTAACAGCGAATGTGTAAACTTCAGCCCACTGCAAGGAGAGACACAGATAATTGGTTATCAAAAACCTTTCATCATTTACAGAACACATCAATGAAAACAGCAAAGTATACAAGATTGTCACCCAGTGCATTCTAGAATTGTTTCTGTGCCATAGGCAAGACATTATTCTTTCTGATTTTTTAGGCTATGTTCACACATGTTGGGTTTTTCAGCATCACAAATCTGCAACAAAACCTAATCTCTGACAGGAAATCAGCTGCGTCAAAAACGCAGGTTTTGCTGCGTTTTTTGTGCGTTTTTTCAGCGTTTTTTTCACTGTCCTTCTGTCTCTATTTATGCATGTACATAAAGTTCTGTGAAAAAATAGAACCCCAATCTATTTTGCGATCAAAAATGCTGAAAAAGCGCTGATGCAAATTTTGGTGCGTTTTTGATGCGTTTTTTTCACCACCCATTACTTGCTATGGATGAAAAAATGCTGAAAAAACGCTGAAGTGACATGCTCTATTTTCCAAAAAAACAACCAAAGCACAAAATACACAGTAAAAAAAACACAAGATGTGTGAACAGAGAATTCTAGTTTGTCATAGACTTTGCTGGTACTGCAAAACATAGCTGAAAATTTGCAGAAATATCTACAGCAAAAAACGCTGAAAAACCCAACATGTGTGAACATAGCCTTACTGTTGAGAAACCTACAGGTTACAACAAATGTGACTGGGGTAGAAATAAAAAATAGAAAACTGATCCAATGCCACTTTTTCAGTTATGCTTTTCAGCATCCTACCAGTAGAACCTACCATAAATTCTGTATAACCCAGCCCTCATCAGAATATTGTAAAAAAAAAAAAAAACAAATGTAACAATTATGAACACTTCTATAACATCAGTTCCTTGAACTACTTTGATAGGAGTGTAAGTCTCAAAGGACACCATAAAATCCCACACATGTAATGGTTGGTGGCTTTTAGAAGATCTTACTAATTTGTGAAAGGTAACAGCAAAGCATTATTGTTATAAAATGATTTTTCGAGACACATAGATTCCATTACAGGGTTATTCTCAACTTTGAAAGTTGTGAGTAGATGAGAAATTTCTTTTTGGAAAGGGTCCGACCACTGGGACCCCCACGGGTCTTAACAATGGGACTTGATGGAATGGAGAGGCCATGTTCAGACCACAACTCTATCTTTATGGGTCTGCTGAGGATGACCCACTGCAGCACTCAGCTTTTTATGCCAGTTCTATAGAGAATAAATAGACCACCGCATCATTCTGATAGAACATTTCTAAGCCCCATTCTAAGGATTGGACTCCCACTGGTCATATAGCTATCATCTGTCTTGTGGATAGGTGTGACATTTCAATCTTGAGAAAAACCCTTTAAGCGTTTCCTATTTTTGTCTCCCCAGTCATGCTCTATAGTACCATTTCATTTCCTACTAATAGGCAATCATATAAGGTATCAGAAAATTCAGCAGGAACTCACCCTAACATCCCAGCTTCCTCTTGCTAGGGGGTTCTGCACTCCACTTTGACTGACAGTTTTGACCAGCAGCATCGTCGCACTGCTGGCCCAAACTACGTGCCCTTTGATGCTGCAAGCAGAGACAACTTTGCCTATGTAGCATTGGTGGAGCACAGAAGCCTTGAACCTGGACGGATCAATTGATCAAGCTCTAGAGCAGTTATATAAAAAAGAGCTTCAAAGTACTGAGCTCCTTGCCTAGAAGATGGGTCACCACTGCTAGATAGCCTTGGTGGCAATGAGCAGTAAATAGAAAAATTAAGAATCCCTCTATTCTTGAGTATTTTCATCATCAAATAATTTACAAAGTTGCTTGTTTTTACAAGGACTTTCAATTTTACCCATTAAAGGGAACTTGTCACCAGGTTTTTCCCATATAAATTATGGCCACTAGTATTAGGGCCTCTTTTACAGCATACTATAATACTATAAAAAAGTCCCCAATCCAATCTGCAGATCCCAAAAAGACCTTATGTCATACTCAAAGATGGAACGGTCTGGTCTGATGGGTGTCTCTGGTCTTGATTCGGCGTCTCCTTTCTTTTTTACGAACACCTTCCTCCTTCCCTGCTTCATGTGGATGATACGTCATACGTCATCCACACTTTATCTCAAATTGCTCTCCTGCGCAGGTGCACTTCTCTCTGCTCTTCCGAGGGCAGAGCAATGTACTGTAGTGTGCATTCGCCAGGTTTACTTCAAGGTCATTGGCGCCCTTTGGCATTTCCCGATGAGTGCACATTACAATACTGTGCTCTGACGTCGGCAGGGCAGATAGAAGTACGATTTGCAGGAGCACAATGGGGACACTGTGTGGGTGATGTAGGATGTGTCATCCACACGAAGCAGGGAAGAAGAATGACGATCATAAGAAGAGAGGAGGCGCCAGATAAAGACCAAAGTCAACCATCGGACCAGACCGCACCGTCTGTGAGTATGATACAAAGTCTTGCAGAGGAGATTTTTACAGGATTCCAGTATGCTTTAAAAGAGTCCCTAATGGTGGTGACCATACTTAGAAGGATGATACTTGGTGACTTCCTTAAAGTGTTGGGGTATAGGTTTCAATTGGGCACTATCTTCAGTCTTGTGTGCATTCATGATGCTCAATACATGGTCTCGATTGCAAACCTTCAATTTTTCAATTTTCTGGTTGTTAGACCAACATAAATCTTCTTGCATGGGCAGGTCGCTTAATATAAAAGATCATGGGCAACCCTTTTAATAGACTCATACCTTTTTATTAGTTTTGAGTCTCCCAGCTTCCAAGTGTGTATGATTTTTCAGTGGGTAGAGGAAGGCAAGACACTACTAGAAGGGTCTTATTGCCCACTTTCATTGCCTAAGAGCCTGTTGATCCATATTCACATTAGATAGTTGACTGATTTTGTGGAAATTGTTAGGTTCTGATGACATTTACTGACTGTATATAAACACATGCCTTAATATTTACTGTACGTCATGGAGACTCTCTTAAGGGTTAAGCAGAACATTTCTTGTCTGATGTGTTGCTGAACAATAATAAAGGGAAAACACCATTGACAGACGGCCATGGCTAAATTGACTTCACATTGAGATATAACATAATAGAAAGCATGCCCCATGATCATAAGCCAACTCAACATAGTTCTTCGTAAATGTCCGGCAATGAGCAAATGAGAGTGAAGCATCAGTGGCAAATTGGAATCCAACGTTCCTTTGTGCTTGTTAAATGGTGGAATGATTATAATTGAAAAAAGTGATGTGCATTAGTTCTGAGTGAATGTACAAGAAGTGACAAGTGTGTAACTTAATGATTACTTCACAACACCCACAACTGCCTCTCTGACTTCTACTCAGCAGCTTAGCGCCTGCACAGAGAAAATGACTTGCCTTCTGCTATTTATGGACATCCTGTACAGGTCACATGGAACTAACCCTCAAGTGATAAGTATTAGTCTAGGAAGTTTGCAGCTTAAAGGGGTATATTGTAAATAGCGGAGAGGCTTTTTGTTCTGGTGCAAGCTATTGTACGAGGGAGAAATTGAACATTTTCATCTGAATGAAACAAACAAAAAAAAAATAACAACGCTGTTTGTCCCTTTGTTGGAAAACTGTAGGAAGCATTGTAGCAAAAGAAAATTTCATTCAGTTCATTCTTGTTTGAGGGGGGGGGGGGTGAAGGAAATGTACACTTAACCTTTTCATTGCCAAAGTTTACTTTTCCTTTCAAACAAATGACCAGAAAGAGATTGTCATGTACATGTATTTTAAAGGATTCTGTTACAAGGTTTTGCTGAGAGTAGCATGAAGCAGGGGCAGACACACTGATTCCAGCCATGTATCACTTACTTTCCTTTTTGCTGCAGTTTTGATAAAATCCCTGTTTTTTTGTGCTGCAGATCTAGCAGTTCTCTGAATGCTGAGCTTTGTCTAACCCCGCCCACACCACTGATTGGCAGCTTTATGTGTACACTGTGCATAGGCAGAAAGCTTCCAATCAGTGGTGGGTGTGTTTGGACTACATGGTAGCAGTGATTTTGTTAAAATTACAGCAAGCAGCCCAGTTAGTGACACATCACTGGAATCAGGGCTTCTGTCTCTACATTATGCTGCTCTCAGATTAGGTGGCAAAAAAATGGTGACAGATTCCCTTTAAAGAGGTTGTCCAGTAGTTGTACCCAGCAGCAGTCACTAAATGATTTATGCATCGGTATAGTTGCAGCTCCGTATACTGTTTACATCTGGCTGCCATCGGGGGTTATAACAGCTGATCAATGGATGTTGGACACCCACTGATCTGATATTGTTGACCTAGACTATGGAAAAGTGATTAATATTAAATAGTGGAAACACATTTATATGTTTTTTTTTATATAAAGTGAAGCAGGTCACTAAGATCTTATAAATGGTGGGTAGTGATGAGCGAGTATGTTCGGTTAACCCTCTCGGCGAGTATACTCGGGCTAGTGCCGAGTATCTTCAGCGTACTCGGTGATATGTTTGAATCACTCCCGTGTGCATGATTTCTGACTGTTTGACAGCTTTAATATATGTGAGGAATGCAAAACAAACAAGCATTCCTCATATGTATTAAATCTGTCTAACAGTCGCAAATCATGCACACGGGAGGGTTTCAAACACATCAGCGAGTATGCTAAAGATACTCGGTGCTCGCCCGAGTATACTCGCCGAAAGGGTTAACCGAACATACTCGCTCATCTCTAATGGTGGGGTTTAAATGCTCCTGAGAATAAATGGAACAAAGAAGGGATTTAGTTCTGCATCCTCCTTTACAGATCCAGGCCACCCATTGTTCAGGAAACTAAAGTACCTCTCCATTTTAGCCTATTCCAAGATCGGTGGGGTTCCCAGAAATTGAAAGCCCACCAATCACAATGCTATGGTACACTCTAGCAATCAATTACTTTGTGTGATGGAAATATCCTTTTACTTCCTTTCTGCCCCATAACATCCTATTACAAGAAAGGAGCTATGCAGTTAGTGCACACACCTGACAAAAATAAACATGGTTGTTTCTTCTAGTAAGTGTTATATCTCACCAAAGTGCTGGATTCACAGCAACATTGTTCATTACTGTTGTATAATGTCCTCTATGCTGCAGCTACTTCTTCTTATTCATAGTGGATTATTTCAAGCTGGGATTATATTGTCTTGCTTCTCTGTGCACGAAAGGTGATCTTTAAGTACTAACTTTCCTGTCAGCACTGTTATCAGTTTTCATCATTGAGGAAGGTTTTGTTTATTTGCAGAATTAACAGTGAAAATAAAATCAGGCTATTGAAATTATTCCAGAAGAAATTTGCATTGGTTTCTTGATGCTTCCTTGTATAAAAATGATTTAAATTCTATTCAGCATCTGGAGTCATAGACGGAACAATCCGAGAACACTTCACACATACAGATATACAGTAGTGAGGGAGATAATTTTATAGCGTACGGAAATGGAATATAAAATGCAAACACTAACTTTAAAAGGAAACTATGCATATATCTAAAAAAAAATAATATCTGAGATCTATCAGTCTATCCGTCTCATATCTATCTGTCTCATACCTATCTATCTATCTATCTATCTATCTATCTATCTATCTATCTGTCTATCTTAAAAAAAATGATGATGATGATAATAATAATAAGAAAAGCAGGCAGCACTCCAAAAAATTGTAGGTGAAAAAGTAGACTTTATTAGCCCACATGGTATGGCTGGTGTGGTGACTTTTCGGTTGTGAACAACCTTCCTCAAGCCAGGGAGGAAAGAGTAAACAGGGTGAAAAAATGAAAACAATGTGAAAAAATAATAAAAAAAAGTGTTTATTGGTTACAATAACACAAAAAAATGTATAAGGGAAATGTGGTTGCCCATTTACTCCTATGGTGCAGATGGGTAACTTGCTGTATAAACAGTATGTACACAATGAAATAAGTGCAATCACATAGCCATTGACAGTGGAAACAAATATAAATGAAGAATAGGATCTATACCCATAGACCAATTATAATCCCATGAAATTCCAAAAAGGAAACAAAGTATATTAAAAAAAGGGACAGAAAACCCCTAAGGTACATCATATGCTCACATCCATGAAATCCCTCTGTTGGCAAAAGGCATTATCAACCTAAAGAGAACTGGAAAGAAATCCGAAAAAAGAGGATAGCAAATATGACAGTCACATGCACATTTTCTCCATCATGGGTTAAGAGAATATAAGCCAATATAATTCCAAAAAAGGATAAAAGAGCTGTCCCATGTGTTCCTCATAGTGTCTACATAGGATTGTCGTGGATCAACTGCAGAATAGATGTAAAAATTATATATCCTATAGCGCACCATAAAGGAGTACTTGACCCAAGAATATTAAAAAATTAATCAATTTTATTACAAATTATATGAACACATAGAATAAAAAACATACATAAACAAAATACAGACAAACTAATAAATGGTATGGGGACTAGTTATGGTGCTACCACTATGTGTTTTACAGTGGGCATGGAAGGTATTCAGACCCCTTTAAATTTTTCACTCTTTGTTTCATTGCAGCCATTTAGTAAATTCTAAAAAAGTTCATTTTTTTCTCATTAAAGTACACTCTGCACCTCATCTTGACTGAAAAAAAAACAGAAATGTAGAAATTTTTGCAAATTTATTAAAAAAGAAAACTGAAATATCACATGGTCATAAGTATTCAGACCCTTTGCTCAGTATTGAGTAGAAGCACCCTTTTGAGCTAGTACAGCCATGAGTCTTCTTGGGAATGATTCAACAAGTTTTTCACACCTGGATTTGGGGATCCTCTGCCATTCTTCCTTGCAGATCCTCTCCAGTTCCGTCAGGTTGGACGGTGAACATTGGTGGACAGCCATTTTCAGGTCTCTCCAGAGATGCTCAATTGGGTTTAGGTCAGGGCTCTGGTTGGGCCAGTCAAGAATGGTCACAGAGTTGTTCTGAAGCCACTCCTTTGCTATTTTAGCTGTGTGCTTAGGGTCATTGTCTTGGTTGGAAGGTGAACTTTCGGCCAAATCTGAGGTCCAGAGCACTCTGGAAGAGGTTTTCTTCCAGGATATCTCTGTACTTGGCCGCATTCATGTTTCCTTCAATTGTAACCAGTTGTCTTATCCCTAGAGCTGAAAAACACCCCCATAGCATGATGCTGCCACCACCGTGTTTCACTGTTGGGATTGTATTGGGCAGGTGATGAGCATTGCCTGGTTTTCTCCACACATACCGCTTATTATTAGCACGAAAAAGTTCTATCTTCGTCTCATCAGACCAGAGAATCTTATTTCTCATAGTCTGGGAGTCCTTCATGTGTTTTTGAGCAAACTCTATGCGGGCTTTTATATGTCTTGTACTGAGGAGAGGCTTCCGTCGGGCCACTCTGCCATAAAGGCCCGACTGGTGGAGGGCTGCAGTGATAGTTGACTTTGTGGAACTTTCTCCCATCTCCCTACTGCATCTCTGGAGCTCAGCCACAGTGATTTTGGGGTTCTTCTTTACTTCTCTCCCCAAGACTCTTCACCCACAGTTGCTCAGATTGGCTGGACTGCCAGGTCTAGGAAGACTTCTGGTGGTCCCAAACTTCTTCCATTTAAGGATTATGGATGCCACTGTGCTCTTAGGAACCTTGAGTAATGCAGAAATTCTTCTGTAACCTTGGCCAGATCTGTGTCTTGCCACAATTCTGTCTCTGAGCTCCTTGGGAAGTTCCTTTGAGCTCATGATTCTCATTTGGTCTGACTTGCGCTGTGAGCTGTGAGGTCTTATATAGACAGGTGTGTGCCTTTCCGAATCAAGTCCTATCAGTTTAATTAAACACAGCTGGACTCCAATGAAGGAATAGAACCATCTCAAGGAGGATCACAAGGAAATGGACTTAAATATGAGTGTCTGAGCAAAGGGTCTGAATACTTATGACCATGTGATATTTCAGTTTTTCTTTTTTAATAAATTAGCAAAAATTTCTACATTTCTGTTTTTTTTCAGTCAAGATGGGGTGCAGAGTGTACTTTAGTGAGAAAAAAATGAACTGTTTAGAATTTACCAAATGGCTGCAGTGAAACAAAGAGTTAAAAATCTAAAGGGGTCTGAATACTTTCTGTACCCACTGTAGTATAATCACCAACAATAAAGTGCCAATAGATGCAGTTAAGTAACAGGTGGTCCTATATTCCTAGCATTGCACGACCGTCGATATAAATAAGGATCACGAATATTGCCATATAATATAGCTCAAAAACAATGTTATGCCTAAGTAAAGTAGAGGCAATATCATGATGTGTATGCACAAATCCCCATAATAGCCTTCTGTTAATAGATAGGTAGGACACCCTAACATATCACCATACCTGTAGCCATAGTAGGACTATACGTGGAAGCTCCAAAAGTCACGTTTGTTAAAAAAGAATCAAGAGTCTGAACTTGACTGTGTGCCTGCTGCTGAGAAAGGAACCGAGGATCAGATGAGGCCTATCTACTATACACAAACCACATGAAGAACAGGACACTATTTTTATTTGTGAGGAGCCAGGGTGTGGGAGAAACACAGCAGCCCCTCGCCATGACTACCACCCTGCGCCCCACACACTGTAGTGACTTGTCAATTTCACATTGATAGAATTCCTGTTGAGGTTGTATGAAAGTCTGGAGTTTCTTTTCAGTGTCCTGCCAGATCATAAAAATATCATCTATGACTCTGGTCTGGTCCACATAAGAACTTTTCTCTCCATCTATCTCAGAAATCATCTATCTACTACTCTGTATTCCTGTACTTCCATTTCTTCACCATAGGTCACTATATTGCACACAGAGTGAACTAAATAGCAAAAATGAGTGTCGCTTGTTCAATCGAAACTTGACAAAAAACTTCTCAAATCTGCACAAAAATGAAATGTGTTTTCTAAATACTTTTTGAAATACTGTTTTTTAAATATTACAGGAAAAGTAAAAAAAAATAAATACACATAAACTGACATACTCACCAACCTGTACCATATCAAATAACAGGTTTAAATAACTTCAAATTTAATACAAATTTTTCTTATATATTGAAACATAACAGCAACGTTTTATAGCTATATGATCAGGGAATTAGAGGAAATGCTCGTTTAAAGGTCTAATGATTAAATTATTGATTAATTAGCCAAGCATTGATTAACAGTCACACTTTATCAACTACCGAGGTTCTAATTACCACACCATTATTACAAAGATTAACCTGTTCTGTCTTGTCATTTGTGATGAATTGGAACAATTTTTCTTAAGTAGGTTTTGGATTTTTGACCTGTAAAATTTTAATAGGGAAAGAACAGAGAATGTCGTGTGCGGTTTGGAGTTGTAGTCACTGAGGGACGTTCGGCTTCTGTCTGTACTTAACCAAAGGTACAGAAAGTTCAGGTGGGATGTGAACACTTAGGGATTCCAGATCAAACCGCTCCATAATTAAAAAAAAATGTTCATTGGACAAAGTATTAGAATATTGTAATGTTTTGTTTTGGTTAATTACATCCTTTTGAATCTAATTGAACAGATATTTTTTTTTTTATCATTAATGGCACGTGTATATTAGTATCTTTATTTTACAACTCAAGGCAACTATAGATTATTCTTTAGAGAAATCTTATGAAATGTGCAAATATGTGCAATATGCAAAGTGGACAATTTTCAGGCATAAACAGCAAAACAAATTCAGGGTTAAAGGGGTTGTCCCTTCTCAGGCATTTGTAGCATATCCTTAGGCGTACTTGCTTAAAAATGTTATGAACTCCTATACAAACAAATGGAGAAAACCTTTCCATTCTGGTTACTGCACAATGGAGTCACGTAAACGAGGTACTTGTCCACTATTTGATGACCTACTCATATGAATGGGAGCATAACTCGTGGCAATGACTTCTATACCGTATACGGAGACATGTTGTCCTGCTTAGCACACTGTTTAGATCTGTCCGGCACTGGACAACAAACAGCTGATATGTGGAGGTGTCATTTGTCGTACACCCACCAATTTGATATTGATGACCTATCCTTTGGATGTTAACATAGTGGAAAACCCCCTTTAAAGAATCATTGTCGATTCAGTAGTTCAAGCTTAGGTAATGAACTTAATAACATGCCTTATTACACAAAAATGCCTCTGTTTCCACTTATTAGCCACTTCTCCTATTATCATCCATTATTGATTGCTAAAAATCCCTCATGGGAAAGAGATGAGACATATTTTCATCTGTTCAAACTGCTGTCCATACAAATCTATGGAGAAGGAATCGGGAGGAGGAGAGAGCATTTATAGACAGGTAGAGTGTCAGAGATGCTGCTGCTTCTGGTGAGTGCTTTATCCCACCCAGTTCTGGATTCACAGCAACACTGCTCATTGCTGCCGTATGGTGTCTTTCATAGTGTGTACAAGAATGAGACAGAAAGAGTTGAAGGATTTTCTCTTCTCTGTGTGTTGTGTATGAGAGGCATCTTGATGACAGCTAGTGTTCTCCAAATAGAGTTACATTTATAGGCAACTAAGAATTAAATGAAACCTGCTTATGGAAGACTGAAGATAAATGCAGGATTAAAGACATAAATAGTATTCCTCAGGTACACAATGAAAATAATAAAATTATGAATGACCTTGTAAACTTTTCATCCTTAAATATTTATAAAATATTGCCACATATGGGATTTACGAAACAAGTTTCTCATCAGTACTCACATTGGGTGTACTTATTCCTTATTTTGGGCTGTATAATCCACTCGGTTTGGATGAAACTGGATATTCCGGATGTTGGAGATTATAGTCCACGGAGTAAATAAAGGAAGGGCTATTCCCATTCGGCTTGTTGAATTGCTGGAGGATGAGAGGTAAAGTATGTCCCGGCCAGAGGCATACGTATAACAAGAACTACTTCTAGTTCAAATGTCCCTCGTTAAAACTGGAAGCTTCATCATCAGTAATGAAGAAAAATGTTTGTCTTGTAATGTGTATGATCAATTTTGTATATGCCTTTTTCCACTGTTTGTGACATCTTTCACCATGGTGTTCAGGAGGGAAGTTTAAACTAGAAGAAGTTCTTGAAACAGTTGTGCTCAAAAGTTTACATACCCCGGCAGAATTTTTCCTTTCTTGGCCTTGTTTCAGAGAATATGAATGATAGCAAAAAAACTTTTTCTCCACTCATGGTTATTGGTTGGGTGAAGCCATTTATTGTCAAACTACTGTGTTTTCTCTTTTTAAATCATAATGACAATCCTAAAAAATGTAAGACTATTAACGCAGAAGTAGATAATATGTAATGGTCTAGGAAAATAAGGAAATGGAGAAGATTGAATAGGAAAATGTCAAATTAAAGGATAGATGCAAAACATAATTATTTTTAGATGCTTTTGCTTACCTGAAGACGTTTTATATGCACCATGTTGTTGGACAATTTCTTTATTGCTTCCTTTATTTCTAAGACTTGCTTTTTCTGCTTGTGGAGCTACAAGTTCAGGGTTCAGTAAGTGCTTTATGCATTTTAATCCTCCTGCTGCTCGTCACTTGTCTTATATATTGCATTATTCTTGTGCCCTGTTGTGTATAAATATACGACTCTTTAAATTTTGTGTTATTTTATGTCTGATGAAGAGGCCTGAGTAGTCTAGAAAGCTTTCAATTTGTAACCTCTTTTCAGTTAGCCATTAAAAGGTATCAACCACTGAAGACTCTCAAATCTAAATATTTTTCTATCTGTTACATGCATGTCGCTAGTTTCAGATAGGGTGAGACGGGTTTCATGAATTCGTTGAAATCCTGGGGGAACAGTTACCCAGGGTGACCATAGGCTGCAGCTTCTCTCAGGCACATGATAGATTCAATTGCTGACTACACATATCTGAAAAAAGTCTTCATAAACAGTTGAACAGTGGAGTTTAACCAAGTACGGCCAGTACCATTTAACGCTTTGAAGAAATAAGCTTCACCACAGTACAGTCTATTAAAGCAGGTATAGTAACGGCAGTCTCTTCAATAGCACAGTTCAGCACAGATTAGATCTCTCAGCAGCACACTTCTATGCATACACAACCACGGGCATTTCCTTCACAAGGACATAATAGTACACAGCATTCTTTATCCTGCATAGAGATGGAGGGGGGAGTTTGATGAGGGAGATGATCCCTGTGACACGATTCTTTCCAGTGCTTATCTTTCTGCCCGATAATACTAATCACTGTTAGTTCAGGGAGTCTATCTGACCTGTGTTTAGCTTCCATCCTGACCTGAATTCTGTTCATTTGCCTTCTGTGAAATAAAGATCACACACCACCTTTCTCTTTGGCTCCAGCCAGACTAATCAACAAGTTCCCCACAATCCCCCTGGGGCTCTGCTAAACACTCCCTGTCTCCTGTGACTGTGTTAACCCCTCTAGTTGCTGGATGCTTCTGAAGCACAACACTTCCTGTCTCTTGTGACTGTGTTAACTCTTATAGTTGCTGGATGTTTTTGAAGTAACAGCACTACTTCTGCATGTCACATATCTACTGGCTAACATGGTACAAAGATATATATTTTTCCTGAATTCTCCTCCACTCTTTTCTCAGTGCTCTAGCCTGTGACTCACATTGGCACAGTTGTGCAAATTATGTGTTCTGTTAGATAATAAAGTTTAGAAGTCTGAAAAGGAATTTAGTGGGTGAATCATCTTGACTTCTGAGGATATGCCTAATGTTTCAGCTTACCTGGTTAGGTGGATCCTCTAAGCCCAAAGTCCAGTTGGGTACATAGGCCACAGGTGTCAGTGCAGCAAGCAAGCACATGGGAAATGGTTAGTAGAAGCCTAGGAGGCCATGGGCTGACAGGAGACTGCAAAAAGGGGAGCAGAGGAACTGGTATATGCAGGCGGACTGGACTCAGGAACACAAAGTTTTAATATCAAGACACAAATAGAAGCATGCTGAGCCACCTACCAAGCTAAACATGGAGCACAACAGAATTCAGTGGACCGGGGTGAGTGGAGCAATGCCCTGATCCGAGATAGGTGTGTAACACCTATAAAGTATTGAACAGAGGGTTGAGGAAAAGCAGGTAAGGAACACTTGAACATAAGTTGAGAAAGTGCAACATTTTTTATCTTGATGCACAATGATTTGCGTAGGAGTTGCATACACAAAGCAATAGTCGTGAATATTTTCAAAGTTTGTTAAAGGAGCTGTCCCTTTAATTTCATGTTTATTCCATTGCTTTTGTTTGAAAAAAAAAAATTAATACAACTGTACTTATATAGCCATTGCATTGCTGGCTCTCCTTCGTTACTTCCGGTCTTTGTTGATGTGATTGTAGCAGTGATGTCATGTCAAGAACATGTGATTGCTGCAGCCAATCATAGGGCTCAGTGGTCTGGTGCTATATCCATATCTGTATCACTGCTGCAGTGATAACAAAGACTGGTGACAGCAAAAGAGAGGAAAATCAAGGGTAAGTACAGCTGTATTTGTTATTTTATGCAAAGGAAACTAATGGGTTAAAAAAAGCATTAAAGCAGACAACCCCCTTAATATTTTTTTTTATTAAAAAAATATGGTTGGAAAGGTGCACAACACACATTAATATTTAATAAAAAAAGAGAAGGGCTATGGGATAAACTGAACTGTAGCAGTCATTGTCAGGCAGCTGCTGTCAAGGCAACTAAGATCCTGAGATCCATGACTAGGGCGCAAGATGTACACACATGTTTTTTTCAATATATTCTGTAAATCAATAGCCTATCCATAAATGGAATATTCTGTGCAGTTTTGACTGAAAATGTATAAAATGAAGAGGACTATAAAAAATTGGACAGGGTCTAGAGAAAAGCTACCAAAATAATGAAGAGAACAATGGTACCTAGTAGAGATGATCGAATCTGCCAAGATTTGAATTCGCCAAATAGCACAGATTTTACAAGGAAATTTCTTTATTTGCCACAAACTGAATGTCCCTTATTATACTTTGGAGTCTTTCAAAGTGTAATGTGTAAAACAAAAAATTCTCTCACTAGAGATGGGCGGATGCTTTGAAAACTCAATTTCGCCGACTTTGCCAAATTTTCCCCAAAACGTAGTTTTCCAGCGAATTAATTTGTGCACATCTCAATACTGGAAAGCTTGTAATTGCTCAAATACACATGGGGAGAGGAGAGAGAAAAGGAAACAAACACTGACTATAGGAGATTACACTCTACAGGAGAAAAAGAGAAAATGACATTAACCCACTCTCTGATGCTTCAGCATTGTGGGCAATAGTGCTGGGCAAGTTTCTTTGTTTTGTTTTCTAATTCAAACTGCGAATCGAATCTCAGAATATTCAAATTTGCTTGAAATTCAGGAAATTCAACTAGAATTTGATGTTCCACAGATCGATCCACTTTTCTGTAATAGTCACCTCGTACATGTCCCTTCTGTCCCCACAGCCCATTGTCCGCCCCTTGGAGCATCTTCTTTTCCACTGAAAAAAAAACTCAAATCACTTTGAGACGGGAAATAAAAATAACAAAACTAAAATAATGTGGTTGCATAAGTGTTATAATTGGGGGTGTAGTTGTGTTCGGAATTAGCCAATCACATTAAATTCATTTTACATAGTAGTCAGTACAAAGCTGCCATCATTTACAGCTATTTTTATTATCCCCATATTAAGTGGTTTACTAGGATTTTCCTGACATTTTCTTAATTGTATTTTGCAGCAAAAGCCATGGTTCATGAACAGCTTAGAACATAGCAAAGGGATCTTATTGTTGAAAGTTATCAGTCAGGAAAAGGGTACAAAAAAATTCCCAAGTATTAGATATCATATATAGAACACTGTAAAGAAGTCATCAAGGAGTGGCTCAAGTTTGGCACAACAGTAACATTACCTACAACTGGACATCTGTCAAAAATTTATGAAAAGACAATTGATCCAGGAGGCCTACAGCAATATTAACCCCTTTACCCCCGATGGTGGTTTGCACGTTAATGACCAGGCCAATTTTTACAATTCTGACCACTGTCACTTTATGAGGTAATAACTCTGGAACACTTCAACGGATCCCCCTGATTCTGAGACTGTTTTTTCGTGACATATTGTACTTCATGATAGTGGTAAAATTTCTTCAATATCACTTGTGTTTATTTGTGAAAAAAATGGCAATTTGGTGAAAATTTAGAAAATTTTACAATTTTCAAACTTTGAATTTCCATGCCCTTAAATCAGAGAGATATGTCACACAAAATAGTTAATAAATAAAATTTCCCACATCACTTTACATCAGCACAATTTGACTTTCTGAATGTAAAATTTTCTTGAATAATTAGCGGACGCCCTGTTGCGTTTGGAGAGCCCCTGATGTACCTAAACAATGGAAACCCCCCACAAGTGACACCATTTTGGAAACTAGACCCATCAAGGAACTTATCTAGATGTGTGTTGAGCCCCTTGAACCCCCAGGTGCTTCACAGAAGTTTATAACATGGTGCGGTGAAAATAAAAAAAATCTAACTTTTTCTACAAAAATGATGTTTTAGCCCCCAATTTTTTTATTTTCACAACGGTAAGAGGAGAAAATGGACCCCAAAAACTTTTGAGCAATTTCTCCTCACTATGCTGATACCCCATAATTGGGGAAAATACACTGTTTGGGTGCACGGCAGGGTTCAGAAGGGAAGGAGCAAGGTGTGACTTTTTGAATGCAAAATTGGCTGGAATTGAGAACGGATGCCATGTCGTGTTTGGAGAGCCCCTGATGCACCTAAATAGTGGAAACCCCCACAAGTGACCCCATTTTGGAAACTAGACCCCTCAAGGATTTTATCAAGGGGTAAAGTGAACATTTTGAACCCAGTGGTACGACACAGAATTTGATAACATTAGGTCATCATTTTGAATAAGTTGACATTAGTCTTGAGTAGTGTTGAGCGAACATGCTCGACACTGCTCGGTACTCGCCCGAGCATCACGCTACTCGGGATGTTCGGCGAGCACCGAGCATTTCCGGGTTACTCGGGCGGGAGCTCGGGTCTCCGCCCTGCATGTTTGGCGCTCTTTACAGAGCCAATGAACATGCAGGGATTGCCAGCCAGTCACTGTAATGCTGCAGCCATGTTGGTTGTGGGCATTACAGTGATTGGCTGGCCGCACAGCGTCACCTCGAGTATTTAAAACCGGGCGCCGCCATCTTGGACACAGTCGCTCCGGATTAGACAGTGTAGGGACAGCGCTGCTGATTTAGGGAGAGATATAAACTGCGAAATAGTTAGTGTAGGGTCTGTAAAGGCTGCCAGAACAAACAAACAGTCCTTTTCAGGACTAATATCCATCCCACATACCAGGCAGGCAGGCTGTATAGGAGACACAGTGGTTATACCAGCAAACGCTGCATTACAGTCCAGTGTGCTCCTGTTGCTCAAATTGCTGGACTTAGCACCAGGTGTCGGGGGCCAAGAAAAATCCTTTTTTTTCCATCTAAATCCTCCTTTTTTTTTTCCTCCTTCACACTGTACAAATACCCGTCTTATTAACCTTTTGGTGTGACCCCCCTCCCCACCCCCAAAAAAAAGCGTGTCTCTGATTTTTCAGACACACATATAACTGTTGAAAATAGTCTGGTGTAGGCTAGAGAAACAGAAGTGTTGTTTTGCACTTCCACGGTTCAAACCTCAGTATTATCCATTTTGGGCCATTTGTATCTAAAAAAAAAACTGTTTGAGTGTGTCGCTCACTGTTCAGCCGCAAATATCTCTATTTAAAAAAGTGTGGTATACCCGAGTAAACAATAACTGTGGTTTTGCCATCCCACGGTAAAAAATCTCTATTACTCAGGTTTTGGTAGTTTTTTCCGTAAAGAAAAACAGTAGTGTCTCCTGACTGTTGTGACACAAAAATATATCTGTTGAAAATAGTCTTCTGTAGGCCCGACATCCCAGTGTGGTTTCGCAGTTCCACGGGTCAAATCGCTGTACTATCCAGTTTTGGGCCTTTGGTATCTAAAAAAAAAGCAGTTTGAGTGTGTCGCTCACTGTTCAGCCGCAAATATCTCTATTTAAAAAAGTGTGGTATACCCCAGTAAACAATAACTGTGGTTTTGCCATCCCACGGTAAAAAATCTCTATTATTCAGCTTTTGGTAGTTTTTTCCGTAAAGAAAAACAGTAGTGTCTCCTGACTGTTGTGACACAAAAATATATCTGTTGAAAATAGTCTTGTGTAGGCCCAACATCCCAGTGTGGTTTCGCAGTTCCACGGGTCAAATCGCTGTACTATCCAGTTTTGGGCCTTTGGTATCTAAAAAAAAAGCAGTTTGAGTGTGTCGCTCACTGTTCAGCCACAAATATCTCTAGTTAAAAAGTGTGGTATACCCCAGTAAACAATAACTGTGGTTTTGCCATCCCACGGTAAAAAATCTCTATTATTCAGCTTTTGGTAGTTTTTTCCGTAAAGAAAAACAGTAGTGTCTCCTGACTGTTGTGACACAAAAATATATCTGTTGAAAATAGTCTTGTGTAGGCCCGACATCCCAGTGTGGTTTCGCAGTTCCACGGGTCAAATCGCTGTACTATCCAGTTTTGGGCCTTTGGTATCTAAAAAAAAGCAGTTTGAGTGTGTCGCTCACTGTTCAGCCGCAAATATCTCTATTTAAAAAAGTGTGGTATACCCCAGTAAACAATAACTGTGGTTTTGCCATCCCACGGTAAAAAATCTCTATTATTCAGGTTTTGGTAGTTTTTTCCGTAAAGAAAAACAGTAGTGTCTCCTGACTGTTGTGACACAAAAATATATCTGTTGAAAATAGTCTTGTGTAGGCCCGACATCCCAGTGTGGTTTCGCAGTTCCACGGGTCAAATCGCTGTACTATCCAGTTTTGGGCCTTTGGTATCTAAAAAAAAAGCAGTTTGAGTGTGTCGCTCACTGTTCAGCCGCAAATATCTCTATTTAAAAAGTGTGGTATACCCCAGTAAACAATAACTGTGGTTTTGCCATCCCACGGTAAAAAATCTCTATTATTCAGGTTTTGGTAGTTTTTTCCGTAAAGAAAAACAGTAGTGTCTCCTGACTGTTGTGACACAAAAATATATCTGTTGAAAATAGTCTTGTGTAGGCCCGACATCCCAGTGTGGTTTCGCAGTTCCACGGGTCAAATCGCTGTACTATCCAGTTTTGGGCCTTTGGTATCTAAAAAAAAAGCAGTTTGAGTGTGTCGCTCACTGTTCAGCCGCAAATATCTCTATTTAAAAAGTGTGGTATACCCCAGTAAACAATAACTGTGGTTTTGCCATCCCACGGTAAAAAATCTCTATTATTCAGGTTTTGGTAGTTTTTTCCGTAAAGAAAAACAGTAGTGTCTCCTGACTGTTGTGACACAAAAATATATCTGTTGAAAATAGTCTTGTGTAGGCCCGACATCCCAGTGTGGTTTCGAAGTTCCACGGGTCAAATCGCTGTACTATCCAGTTTTGGGCCTTTGGTATCTAAAAAAAAGCAGTTTGAGTGTGTCGCTCACTGTTCAGCCGCAAATATCTCTATTTAAAAAAGTGTGGTATACCCCAGTAAACAATAACTGTGGTTTTGCCATCCCACGGTAAAAAATCTCTATTATTCAGGTTTTGGTAGTTTTTTCCGTAAAGAAAAACAGTAGTGTCTCCTGACTGTTGTGACACAAAAATATATCTGTTGAAAATAGTCTTGTGTAGGCCCGACATCCCAGTGTGGTTTCGCAGTTCCACGGGTCAAATCGCTGTACTATCCAGTTTTGGGCCTTTGGTATCTAAAAAAAAAGCAGTTTGAGTGTGTCGCTCACTGTTCAGCCGCAAATATCTCTATTTAAAAAGTGTGGTATACCCGAGTAAACAATAACTGTGGTTTTGCCATCCCACGGTAAAAAATCTCTATTATTCAGGTTTTGGTAGTTTTTTCCGTAAAGAAAAACAGTAGTGTCTCCTGACTGTTGCGACACAAAAATATATCTGTTGAAAATAGTCTTGTGTAGGCCCGACATCCCAGTGTGGTTTCGCAGTTCCACGGGTCAAATCGCTGTACTATCCAGTTTTGGGCCTTTGGTATCTAAAAAAAAAGCAGTTTGAGTGTGTCGCTCACTGTTCAGCCGCAAATATCTCTATTTAAAAATGTGTGGTATACCCCAGTAAACAATAACTGTGGTTTTGCCATCCCACGGTAAAAAATCTCTATTATTCAGGTTTTGGTAGTTTTTTCCGTAAAGAAAAGCAGTAGTGTCTCCTGACTGTTGTGACACAAAAATATATCTGTTGAAAATAGTCTTGTGTAGGCCCGACATCCCAGTGTGGTTTCGCAGTTCCACGGGTCAAATCGCTGTACTATCCAGTTTTGTGCCTTTGGTATCTAAAAAAAAGCAGTTTGAGTGTGTCGCTCACTGTTCAGCCGCAAATATCTCTATTTAAAAAAGTGTGGTATACCCCAGTAAACAATAACTGTGGTTTTGCCATTCCACGGTAAAAAATCTCTTTTATTCAGGTTTTGGTAGTTTTTTTCCGTAAAGAAAAAGAGTAGTGTCTCCTGACTGTTGTGACACAAAAATATATCTGTTGAAAATAGTCTTGTGTAGGCCCAACATCCCAGTGTGGTTTCGCAGTTCCATGGGTCAAATCGCTGTACTATCCAGTTTTGGGCCTTTGGTATCTAAAAAAAAAGCAGTCTGAGTGTGTCGCTCACTGTTCAGCCGCAAATATCTCTATTTAAAATAGTGTGGTATACCCGAGTAAACAATAACTGTGGTTTTGCCATCCCACGGTAAAAAATCTCTATTATTCAGCTTTTGGTAGTTTTTTCCGTAAAGAAAAACAGTAGTGTCTCCTGACTGTTGTGACACAAAAATATATCTGTTGAAAATAGTCTTGTGTAGGCCCGACATCCCAGTGTGGTTTCGCAGTTCCACGGGTCAAATCGCTGTACTATCCAGTTTTGGGCCTTTGGTATCTAAAAAAAAAGCAGTTTGAGTGTGTCGCTCACTGTTCAGCTGCAAATATCTCTATTTAAAAAAGTGTGGTATACCCCAGTAAACAATAACTGTGGTTTTGCCATCCCACGGTAAAAAATCTCTATTATTCAGCTTTTGGTAGTTTTTTCCGTAAAGAAAAACAGTAGTGTCTCCTGACTGTTGTGACACAAAAATATATCTGTTGAAAATAGTCTTGTGTAGGCCCGACATCCCAGTGTGGTTTCGCAGTTCCACGGGTCAAATCGCTGTACTATCCAGTTTTGGGCCTTTGGTATCTAAAAAAAAAGCAGTTTGAGTGTGTCGCTCACTGCTCAGCCGCAAATATCTCTATTTAAAAAAGTGTGGTATACCCTAGTAAACAATAACTGTGGTTTTGCCATCCCACGGTAAAATATCTCTATTATTCAGGTTTTGGTAGTTTTTTCCGTAAAGAAAAACAGTAGTGTCTCCTGACTGTTGTAACACAAAAATATATCTGTTGAAAATAGTCTTGTGTAGGCCCGACATCCCAGTGTGGTTTCGCAGTTCCACGAGTAAAATCGCTGTACTTTCCAGTTTTGGGCCTTTGGTATCTAAAAAAAAAGCAGTTTGAGTGTGTCGCTCACTGTTCAGCCGCAAATATCTCTATTTAAAAAAGTGTGGTATACCCCAGTAAACAATAACTGTGGTTTTGCCATCCCACGGTAAAAAATCTCTATTATTCAGCTTTTGGTAGTTTTTTCCGTAAAGAAAATCAGTAGTGTCTCCTGACTGTTGTGACACAAAAATATATCTGTTGAAAATAGTCTTGTGTAGGCCCGACATCCCAGTGTGGTTTCGCAGTTCCACGGGTCAAATCGCTGTACTATCCAGTTTTGGGCCTTTGGTATCTAAAAAAAAAGCAGTTTGAGTGTGTCGCTCACTGTTCAGCCGCAAATATCTCTATTTAAAAAAGTGTGGTATACCCGAGTAAACAATAACTGTGGTTTTGCCATCCCACGGTAAAAAATCTCTATTATTCAGCTTTTGGTCGTTTTTTCCGTAAAGAAAAACAGTAGTGTCTCCTGACTGTTGTGACACAAAAATATATTTGTTGAAAATAGTCTTGTGTAGGCCCGATATCCCAGTGTGGTTTCGCAGTTCCACGGGTCAAATCGCTGTACTATCCAGTTTTGGGCCTTTGGTATCTAAAAAAAAAGCAGTTTGAGTGTGTCGCTCACTGTTCAGCCGCAAATATCTCTATTTAAAAAAGTGTGTTATACCCCAGTAAACAATAACTGTGGGTTTTCCTCTTGCACGGTTCTAATCTACTCTTTATTACCCTTTTTCCATTGATAGTGCAAGTGTAAGCTATTTCACTTCATTTACAATGGGCAAGGCGCGTGGTAAGGGACGTGGAAGTGAACGTTCTGGTGATGGTTCGTGCAGAGGACGGGGCCGTGGCCAAGGTGAAAATGTGCCACAACCAACAGCCACATCTTCTCGCTCCCACTTCTTGACCGAATTACTAGGGAAGCACAGAACAACACCAGTATTGAGAACTGATCAGTGTGAACAGGTTATTAATTGGATAGCAGACAATACTTCCAGTTACCTGGGCACCACCACCTCCGGTCTGTCTTCCACACGGTCAACTCTTAGTAGCCGTGAGTCTCGACCGCATACTCCTCCTCACCCTGATGCTCCTTCCTCCCACCATGCCGAGTGTCGTCAGACAGCAAGTGATCCCACACTTGGACACTCTGAAGAGCTGTTCACTGGTCCATTTCCATATTTGGGCCCCTCGCCTGATACGCTTGAAGTGGTGGAAGAGGAGATCCCATGTTGCGATGCCCAAATATTTGAACAGCCACGGCCACAGGAAGTCGACGTTGGCAATCTGTCACAAGAGGTGGACGATGACGAGACACAATTGCCAGGAAGTGAGGAGGAGGATCGTGGTGCGCAAGTGGAAGAGGAGGAGGTGGTGGATGATCTAGTAACTGACCCAACGTGGAAGGAGGACATGCAGAGTGAGGCCAGCAGCACACAGGGGGACGGAGGCAGAGTACCCCAACAGGCAGGAAGAAGCAGTGTGGTGGCCGCAGACAGAAGGCAGGCAACCGTTCCCCGTAACACCAACACGAGGGACGTTGCCTGTACAAGCGGTAGGTCTTCCAGAGTCTGGAATTTTTTTAAAGACTCTGCTGATAACCCCAAAAAGGCCTTATGTTCCACCTGCCATGCCAGCATCAGCAGGGGTGACAAAACTACCAGCCTGACCACCACCAGCATGATCAGGCACATGGCAGCAAAGCACCCTACTTTGTGGGGCGAAACCCAGGGTCCAAGACCAGTGTCAGCGGGTGTCACCACTGCTTCTTCCACTGTTGTGAGTGCAATAGAACCCCCTGTTGTGTGTGCAAGGCAATCCCCTGTCCATACTGCATGTAAAGATGCCCCCTCCTCTCAGTCTTCACTTGTTATGGCAGTTTCTCAAGAAACAGCATCAACGTCCACGTCCACTTCCCACCGCAGCGTTCAATTGTCCATATCCCAGACCTTTGAACGAAAGCGGAAATTCGCAGCTAACGGCCCACAGGCCACAGTCCTAAATTCGCACATTTCACGACTGCTTGTATTGGAAATGCAGCCTTTTAGGCTGGTGGAGACGGAATCCTTCCGCAATCTTATGGCGGTGGCCGTCCCTCGGTACTCGGTCCCCAGCCGACACTATTTTGCCCGGTGTGCCATCCCCGCACTACACAAGCACGTGTCCCAAAGCATCTGCCGTGCCCTCAACAACGCAGTTACTGGGAGAGTCCACCTGACAACGGACACGTGGACAAGTGCTTGTGGCCAGGGACGGTACATCTCTCTGACGGCACACTGGGTAAACATAGTGGAAGCCGGGACCCAGTCGGACCTTGGGACGGAACACATCCTCCTCACACCGAGGATTGCGGGCCCTATGTCAGTCAGAGTTGCCCCCACAGTGTACAGCTCCTGCGCATCCTCCTCCTCCTCCTCCTCCTCATGTTCAGCCTCCATCTCAGATATCACCACATCAGTTACAAGGTGGAAGCATTGCAGTACTGCCTCCGCCAAGCGGCAACAGGCTGTGCTGAAACTCATAAGCTTAGGTGATAAACCTCACACTGCTTGTGAGTTGTGGACAGCTGTGAAGGAGCAGGCAGATCTGTGGCTGAGACTGCTGAACCTACATCCCGGCATGGTCGTGTGTGACAATGGCCGTAACCTGGTGGCAGCTCTGAGGCGAGGTGAGATCACACACGTACCATGCCTGGCTCATGTGCTTAACCTCGTGGTTCAGCGGGTTCTTAAATCATACCCCGAGTTGCCAGATCTGCTCGTGAAAGTACGCCGCCTGTCAGCTCATTTTCGCAAGTCGGCTACAGCTTCCGCCGCCCTTGCTGTGTTGCAGCAGCGTTTGCAGCTTCCGGCACACCGACTGGTGTGTTATGTCCCCACACATTGGAACTCTACCCTCCACATGTTACAAAGGATTTGTGAGCAGAAGAGAGCAGTTGTGGAGTACCAGCTGCAACAAGGCCGTCGATATTCAGGTCAGACTCCACACATAAGACCTCAGGAGTGGACCTGGATGTCTGACATATGTACCATCCTGACACAGTTTGAGGAGGCCACCAAGATGGTGAGTGGCGATGACGCCATCATTAGTGTCAGCATCCCACTTGTCTGTCTTTTGCAACGCTCTCTGCATTGAATTAAAGAGGAGGCATTGCAGCCAGAGTATGATGAGATGGATCAAGAAGCTGTAGCGGGCGATTACACAAAGCCCAGCCTCATCTCATCCCAGCGTGCATTGGGGGACAATGAGGGAGAGGAGGAGGAGGAGGAGGAAGAACAGGAGCTGCTATCACGCGTTGTAGATGGTAGTACCTGTACAAGTGTCAAACCGTCGGTCCCGCGTGGGTGGCCTGAGGACAGGGGGGAGGAGGAAGAGGAGGAGAGCATGGTCAGTCGTCATCTTGGTGAGGACACGGAAATCTTGCCCGTTACCAGTCTGGCACGCATGGCTGACTTTATGTTACGCTGCCTTAACCGTGACCCTCGCGTTGTCAAAATGTTGGGTGACAGTCATTACTGGTTGGTGACACTTGTAGACCCCCGCTACAAGGAAAACTTTCACTCTCTTATTCCTGAGGTGGAGAGGTCTACAAAAATGGGGCAATACCAGAAGGCCCTTGCTGCAGAACTCCTAAAAAAATTCCCATCTGAACAAGCTAGCGGCAGAGGTCACAGTTCGTTGCCCAACCAAGGCGTACAGGTGAGAGAGATGCAACTCCAATCCAGCAGAGGCAGGGGAACACTGTCAACGTTCTGGAACAGTTTTCTGACACCCGCCCAGCTTACAGGCCCTGAGGCGCAGGGTACTCTCACAAGGAGTGGAAAGTTTCAAAAGATGGTGAGGGAGTACCTTGCCGATCGTACCAGCGTCCTCCGTGATTCCTCTGTGCCTTTTAATTATTGGGTAACCAAGCTGGACACTTGGAATGAACTCGCTCTGTACGCCTTGGAGGTCCTGGCCTGCCCTGCCGCTAGCGTGTTATCGGAGCGTGTTTTTAGTGCCGCTGGGGGAATTATAACTGATAAGCGCACTCGCCTGTCAACTGACAATGCTGACAAGCTGACCCTTATCAAAATGAACAAGGGCTGGATTGGGCCAGACTTCTCATCACCACCAAATGACAGCAGAGTAACATAAAGTCAAATCCACTGTGTTATTTCGGGAGGTGTATTCACATGCACCGCTTCACACCCACACATGGGTATACGCTTCCTCGTTTCGGCTGTTTAATCTTCTTCTCCTTATCCTCAGCCTCCACGACCACTATACCACCAGGATGCCAGCATTGCAAGTTCCTCCGTCCTAATTTTTGGCAGATTTTGCTGGGAAAGCATAAGCAAATACCATGGGACACCCACTTCCCAATAATGGGACTTATGTTTGTAATATGCTGTACAGCATGGCTCTTGTAAGGGGCATTGCAATTTGCTCCGTCCTAATTTTTGGCAGCTTTTGCTTGCAAGGCATAAGCAAATACTATGGGACACCCACTCCCCAATAATGGGATTTATGTTTGTAATATGCTGTACTGCATGGCTCTTGTAAGGGGCATTGCAAGTTGCTCCGTCCTAATTTTTGGCAGCTTTTGCTTGCAAGGCATAAGCAAATACTATGGGACACCCACTCCCCAATAATGGGACTTATGTTTGTAATATGCTGCACTGCATGTGACGCGCCCCCTGGGCCATGTGTACACGTGTGTGGGATACCCGGTGCCGGGTCTCTGGGGTCTGTAGTCTCCGTGGCGGTGACCCGGTCCCGTGGCTCAGGCTGGTCAAACCAGTGGCAGTCTTTCTTAGGTTTTGAGGTTATCTGTCCGACTGCGCCACCCGTGGATTGCGGTCAGGGAGTACCACCGCTGCGAGGCAGACCGCTGAGGCTGGTGTTGTGTGCGCAGCATAGAATGGGATAACTCCCCTCGGGAGGAGTATAGCCTCAGGGCAGTGAGTGTGGATGATGGGCGTGATGGTGCACGAGCAGAGCAGGAACGACTCAGAGTCTTTGCAGTGCAGTTCAGGGTCTTTACTGATGATTATAAGGTAGACCCTCCCGGGAGTACTGGCTAGCATAAGAGGCCTGGTCATTCTGTGAGCAAGCAGGAGTTCCCCTGGCCAGGTGGAGTTGTAGGCCTCCCCGTCTGTCTGCACTCTTCCTGGCTACCTTGCTGTAAGCGGGTAGAAGTAGCCCACGTCCCTGAGTGTACCGTGTAGTGCTCACCCGTATGGCTGGTAACTTGGGGCCTTCTGTTAGCCTCCGCTCCACGACGGCGGTGCTGGTCCCTTGCTTGTGACTGAGCCTCCGGGCTTCTATGGCCAGAGGACCTGAAATCCCCTGCCGGCTGGTTTCTGCTGCTGGATATATAAGTTCTCACAGCTTCGGACTCCTGTGTCCGGTTCCTATTGTCTTCTGCCAGGGCGAGCTCTGCTCAGCTTCCAGCCCCTGGTCTTTAGCTCCTAGCTCCTTCAGAGCTCCTTGCTGTTACTTTCCCTTGCTCTCACTCTGACTCTGACTGCTCTCTGACTCACTCAACCCCGCCCCAGATCCAGTTTATAAGGGCAGAATTCTCCCCTCCCAGGACTGGGGCAGGAGGATGTTGCATGCTTAAGGGATCCTGACCAGGAAACCTCCCACTTGCTCTCCGACATAATATCTCTATTACTGTGGTGACCAGACCCCTGGGGTGCCACACATGGCTCTTGTAAGGGGCATTGCAGTTCCTCATAATTTTTGGAAAGCCTTCCATTCACTGCTTAGGCCAACAGTGCACGGGAGACCCAGTTGCTATAAATCGAAAAAAAGGTTTAGTTAACGCCCTCTGACCTCCATGTCATTTCCAAGGGGCATTGGAGTGGCTCGAAATTTTTGGTAGGCATTGCACTCACTGTATGCCCTATAACTGTGTAGCCGAACTGCTCCTTTTGTTACAGAAACATATCCTACAAGACATATCTGGTTGACTGGCCTGATATTGATGTGAATGGTCCCTGTTCCTGCTGCTCTTTCTGCTTTGCCACCACCTCATCCATCATTTATCACCTGAAGCTTTGTTTTAACGGGAGTCATAGAACTGGGATAGTAGCAGGAAAACATCCAGCAATCCTCGGAGGAGGTAGAATATGCGCCAAAACGCGGACCACCTCAGGCCTAGCCGCTACTACATACATGCGCTTGCATTCCAAGAAAACAAAGCAGATGCTAACTTCTATCATCATCATCATGCTCCTCTCCTAGGCACTCTCAACTCCCCTGATGGAGAAGCCAGGGCCCTCCGGAGGAGTCTGGTTCTCTGGTGGGCTCGTCCAATGCTGCCCTAAAGCAGGCCTGGCTAAGAAAAGTGTGGGGGAAGGTGACAGGAGAAATCAGGGCGGCTGGGGACTGAGTATGGACACCTGACCGCCACCTGGCTGCTGGGGACCGAGCGTGGACACCCGGCCGCCGGGCGGCTGGGGACAGAGTATGGATACCTCGCTGCCGAAGCGGCCATGAGGTAGTGGCCAGCTTCGGCCTCCTCCAAACTAAAAGGCCCCATTTCAAGTGAAAGCTAGCAGTATGGTATTGCAGCCTGCGGGTGGGTGGGTGGTTGGCTGGATATTTTCGCTTGCATTGCAAGGAATGGGGGAGGTACAATTGAACACTGCCCTGGGACAAGGACTTGCACGGGGATAGTTGCAAGTCTGCATCTTCTGATGCGGTAAGGATCACTTCTGATGGGCACACTTTTAGACAGTGACCTGGGGGTCAGAGATGCTTCCTGGGGTCTTCCCTATGCTGATCCCTTGTCTTTTCAGCTCTGCATGCATGTGTCACACAGCACATGGCCAGATAAGGTTGTAAAATGTTAAAATGACATTTCCCGGTGAACGCATTTGTCACGGTTGAAAGCAATACAAAAGTGCAAAAACGCATGAAAAATGCTACTTGTGAACATAGCCCAAGGTGTGGAGGAGTATTTTTGTTTTTGGTTATTTATTTTACCTTATACACAAGTTTTCACCCTGGAAAGGAAATTCCTTAACATATTTCACAGGAAAACCGTTTCAGCTTCGTTTTTGAACGTTTTATTGTGAGCCCGCAAAAGTGGCTTAATACCTCTGACCACGTTGTTGACAGCAGTGACCTGGGGGTCAGAAATGCTTCCAGGGGCGATCCCCATGCTGCCCCCATGTCTTTTGAGCACTGTTACTATCGTTTAGGGCACTTTTTAGGCATTCTACAGACTGCCGGGGGTGCTGCCGCAAAAATGCTCGGGTCTCTCATACACTAACATTGGGCTCGTTGCTCGGGTCGAGCACCCGAGTATCACGGTAAGCTCGGTCCGAGCTTCGAGCACCCGAGCATTTTTGTGATCGCTCAACACTATCAGTCGTCATCTTGGTGAGGACACGGAAGTCTTGCCCGTTACCAGTCTGTCACCCATGGCTGACTTTATGTTACGCTGCCTTAACCGTGACCCTCGCATTGTCAAAATGTTGGGTGACAGTCATTACTGGTTGATGACACTTTTAGACCCCCTCTACAAGGAGAACTTTCACTCTCTTATTCCTGAGTTGGAGAGGTCTACAAAAATGGGGCAGTACCAGAAGGCCCTTGCTGCAGAACTATTAAAAAAATTCCCATCTGAACACTGTAGCGGCAGAGGTCACACTTCGCTGCCCAACTAAGGCATACAGGCGAGAGAGACGCAACTCCAATCCAGCAGAGGCAGGGGAACACTGTCAATGTTCTAGGACAGTTTTCTGAGACCTGCCCAGCTTACAGGCCCTGAGGCGAAGGTTACTCTCACAAGGAGTGGAAAGTTTCAAAAGATGGTGAGGGAGTACCAGCGTCCTCCGTGATTCCTCTGTGCCTTTTAATTATCGGGTATCCAAGCTGGACACTTGGAATGAACTCACTCTGTATGCCTTGGAGGTCCTGGCCTGCCCTGCCGCTAGCGTGTTATCGGAGCGTGTTTTTAGTGCCGCTGGGGGAATTATAACTGATAAGCGCACTCGCCTGTCAACTGACAATGCTGATAAGCTGACCCTTATCAAAATGAACAAAGGCTGGATTGGGCCAGATTTCTCATCACCACCAAATGACAGCAGAGTAACATAAAGTCAAATCCACTGTGTTATTTCGGGAGGTGTATTCCCATGCATCGCTTCACACCCACACATGGGTATACGCTTCCTCATTTCGGCTGTTTTTTGCTCTTCTCCTTATCCTCAGCCTCCACGACCACTATACCACCAGGGTGACCGTGGTCCATGTTGCCAGCATTGCAAGTTCCTCTGTCCTAATTTTTGGCAGCTTTTGCTTGGAAGGCATAGGCAAAGACTATGGGAGACCCACTCCCCAAATATGGGAATAATGTTTTTAATATGCTGTACTGCATGGCTCTTGTAAGGGACATTGCAAGTTCCCCCTTCCTAATTTTTGGCAGCTTTTGCTTGGAAGGCATAGGCAAAGACTATGGGAGACCCACTCCCCAATAATGGGAATAATGTTTTTAATATGCTGTACTGCATGGCTCTTGTAAGGGGCATTAAAATCGTCTTGTTAAGCTACTGTGACCTCCACGTCTCTTCCAAGGGTCGTTAATATTGTCTTTTTATTCCACTGCGACCTCCACCACTCTTCCAAGGGGCATTAAAAGTGTCTTGTTAAGCTACTGTGACCTCCACGTCTCTTCCACAGGGCGTTGATATTGTCTTTTTATTCCACTGTAACCTCCACCACTCTTCCAAGGGGCATTGATATTGTCTTTTTATTCCACTGCGACCTCCACCACTCTTCCAAGGGGCATTAAAACCGTCTTGTTAAGCTACTGTGACCTCCACGTCTCTTCCACGGGGCATTGATATTGTCTTTTTATTCCACTGTAACCTCCACCACTCTTCCAAGAGGCATTAAAACTGTCTTGTTAAACCACTCTGAACTCCACGTCTCTTCCAAGGGGCATTAAAACCATCTTGTTAAGCTACTGCGACCTCCACATCTCTTCCAAGGGGCATTAAAACTGTCTTGTTAAACCACTCTGAACTCCACGTCTCTTCTAAGGGGCATTAAAACCGTCTTGTTAAACCACTCTGAACTCCACAGCTCTTCCAAGGGGCATTGACATGTTGTTTTTAATTACCTCTAATCTCCACGACTCTTGCAACGGGCATTGCATTTCCTCCTAATTTTTGTCAGCTTTTGCTTTTCAATGCATAGGCGAACACTAAGGGAGACCCACTCCCCAATAATGGGTAGAAGGTTTTTAATACGCTGTAATCCACGTCTGTTTCAAGGGGCATTGCAGTGCCTAATAATTTTTGGAAAGCCTTCCATTCCCTGTTTAGGCCAACAGTGTACAGGAGACCCAGTTGCTATAAATGGAAAAAACGGTTTAGTTAAGGCCCTCTGACCTCCATGTCACTTCCAAGGGGCATTGGAGTGCCTCGAAATTTTTGGTAGGCATTGCATTCACTGTATGCCTTATAACTGTGTAGCTGAACCGCTCCTTTTGGTACAGAAACATATCCTACAAGACATGTGTGGTTGGCTGGCCTGATATTGATGTGAATGGTCCCTGTTCCTCCTGCTCTTTCTCCTTTGCCACCACCTCATCCATCATTCATCACCTGAAGCTTTGTTTTAACGGGAGTCATAGAACTGGGATAGTAGCAGGAAAACATCCAGCAATCCTCGAAGGAGGTAGAATATGCGCCAAAACGCTGACCACCTCAGGCCTAGCTGCTACTACATACATGCGCTTGCATTCCAAGGAACAGAAAGCTAAGGAGGTGGATGGCCTCATGATCATGAATAATTTACTCGTTGTGTAGGAGGCCGACCACTGCTGCTGTCTACCTTCTGAACTTTGTGTTGAAGCCTGATTGACCCAGGACCCGCAATCCTCTATGTCTGGAGGACGTCTTGCATCCCAGTGTCCAACTGTGTCCCGGCTTCCACAATATTAACCCAGTGTGAAGGCGTCAGTGAGATGGACCATTCCTGGCCACATTCACTTGTCCACGTGTTTGTGGTTAGGCTGTCCTTCCCACTAAATGCACTGGGGAGGGCACAGATAATGTTTTGGTATGCGCGCTTGTGTATAAGGCGCACCGGGACAAATAGGGGCGGCTGGGGACCGTTTATGGACACCCGGCCACCCCCACGCGGCTGGGGACTGTGTGTGGGCACCCGGCCGCGGGGCGGCTGGGGACTGAGTATGGACACCCGGCCGCCCCCTGGCGGCTGGGGACCAAGCGTGGACACCTGGCAGCCGGGCGGCTTGGGACTGAGTATGAATACCAGGCTACCGACGCAGCCATGACGTGGTGGCCAGATTCCACCTCCACATGCCTAAAAGGCCCAATTTCAAGTGCAAGCAAGCTAGCAGTATGGTATTGCAGCCTGGGGGTGGGTGAGTGGCAGGATGCATACTTGCACTTGTATTGCAAGTTATGGGGGAGGTACAATTGAACACTGCCCTGGGACAAGGACTTGCACAGGGATAGTTGCAAGTCTGCATCTTCTGATGCGGCAAGGATCACTTCTGATGGGCACACTTTTAGGCAGTGACCTGGGTGTCAGAGATGCTTCCAGGGGTCTTCCCCATGCTGTTCCCATGTCTTTTTAGCACTGTATGCATGTGTCACACAGCACATGGCCAGATAAGGTTGTAAAATGTTAAAATGACATTTCCCGGTGAATGCATTTGTCACGGTTGAAAGCAATACAAACGTGCAAAAACGCATAAAAAATGCTACTTGTGAACATAGCCCAAGGTGTGGAGGAGTATTTTTGTTTTTGGTTATTTATTTTACCTTATACACAAGTCTTTACCCTGGAAAGCATGTTCCTTAACCCCTTTCTGACCTGGTCAGTAATAGTACGCACCAGGTCGGGAAGGCCGGTTCAGCTGGGGCTCCGGCGGTGAGCCCGCACTGAAGCGAGTACATGTCAGCTGATTATTGGAATCGCAATCCACCCGCGGCTGTTAACATGTTAAATCTCTGACAGTGGCATTTAACTCGCGCTTCTGGGTGTCCTAAGCCCCGCCCATCAGTGACCCCGTCACGTGATCGCGGGTCACCAATGGGTGGGCATGACAACTCAGGGTCTTGCTATGACCGCCACCTAGTGGTCAGCGCTCATAGCAAGTGAGCATTTCTCCTGCATACAAGCGATCTGCTCATCGCTTGTATGCAGTAGAAGCAATCAGACAACTTATAAAAGTTTAAGTCACCCCCCTTTCGCCCCATTCAAAATAAAATATATATATATAAAAAAAAAAACACATGCACATATTTGGTATTGCCGCGTTCAGAATCGCCCGATCTATCAATATAAAAGAAGAATTAATACAATCAGTAAACGGCGTAACGAGAAAAAAATTTTAAACGCCAGAATTAAGTTTTTTTGGTCGCTACAACTTTGCAATAAAATGCAATAACGGGCGATCAAAACATCGGATCTACCACAAAATGGTATCAATAAAAACGTCAGCCCGGCACACAAAAAATAAGCCCTCACCTGGCCCCAGATCCCGAAAAATGGAGAAGCTAAGGGTCTTGGAAAATGGCATCATTTTTTTTTGTTTTTTTAGCAAGCTTTGGATTTTTTTTTCACCACTTAAATAAAAAAGAACCTATACATGTTTGGTGTCTATGAACTCGTAACGACCTGGAAAATAACGATGGCAGGTCAGTTTTAGTAATCTGTGAACGTGGTAAAAAAAGGACCCAAAAAACAACTGTGGAATTGCATTTTTTTTGCAGTTTCACTGCACTTGGAATTTTTTTCCCATTTTCCAGCACACGGTATGGTAAAACCAGTGATGGTGTTTAAAAGTACAACTCGTCCCGCAAAAAATAAGCCCTCACATGGCCATATTGAACAAAAATTAAAAAAGTTCTGGCTCTGGGAAGAAGGGGAGCAAAAAAGGAAAACACAAAAACAGAAAGACCCATGGTTGTTAAGGGGTTAACATATTTCACAGGAAAGCACTTTCACTTTCGTTTTTGAACGTTTTATTGTGAGCCTGTAAAAGTGGCTTAATACCTCTGACCATGTTGTTGACAGCAGTGACCTGGGGGTCAGAAATGCTTCCTGGGGCAATCCCCATGCTGTCCCCATGTCATTTGAGCACTGTCACTGTCGTTTTGGGCACTTTTTAGGCTTTCTACAGACTGCCGGGGGAGCCGCCGCAAAAATGTTCGGGTCTCCCATAGACTAACATTGGGCTCGTTGCTCGGGTCGAGCACCCGAATATCACAGTGAGCTCGGCCCGAGCTTCGAGCACCCGAGCATTTTAGTGCTCGCTCAACACTAGTCTTGAGCGCAAGTGCTCACTACTTGAGTTTGCATTGGGTACTCGGGTATGCACCATGTATCGCGGGCGCTCAAGTGACATCCTCGAGTCCCTGTCCCGCATGTTTCACGGTTCTTAGCCACCCAAAAAAGTTTTTTTTGCCCGTGAAGCATATGGGACGGAGACTCGAGCATGTCACTCGAGCACCCGGGATACTCGGTGCATACCTGAGCACCGGATGCAAACTC
Organism: Phyllobates terribilis; assembly: GCF_046119375.1. Taxonomy (NCBI): domain Eukaryota; kingdom Metazoa; phylum Chordata; class Amphibia; order Anura; family Dendrobatidae; genus Phyllobates; species Phyllobates terribilis. The sequence goes on along the minus strand of NW_027362769.1, from coordinate 134,492,501 downwards.
AAGTAGCGAGCACTTATGCTCAACACTAGTCGCCATATCGTCATCATTTTTTTGTCTTTACTTTCGAAGAAATCCCAACCCCATCACAACCCTAACCCTAGCACAACCCTAACCCTATGTAGCATCGGCGTCTCTGCCCCCTGACAGGCAGAGACGCTGTCCCCCTTACCGCCGCGCTCCTGGCCCGGCGTCTTCCTGTCCTCCTGCTGCTGCTGCCGGTGTGCGCAGCTTCCCGAGCACTGTGCTTAGGGCGCTCGCTCCCTTCCTCTTAAAGGAGCCGCGCGTGCCATCCTAAAGAGTCCCCGGCCAATGTTGATACCTAGTTACGCCCCTCTGGTCCCTCCTTGCACCGCAGCACAGAGGTTCCACCACCCGGATCCATAACAGTTTGCACGGGCCATGGAACCCGGTGGACCCCAGGCCCCTTCGCTTGCTGACCTGTATCAGGAGGTTTCTCATCAGAGATCCCAACAGGAAACCATCCTGACCTACTTGCGGTCTGTCAACTCTCGCCTGGACATGCTGTCCGTCCCACCAGTATCCGCCTCGAGCCGAGCGACACCCGCTCCGGCGGCGCCTCTGCCTATCAGTGTCGCGGCATCCAGCTCAGGACCCCGGCTCTTTGCGCCTCCTCGTTTTGGGGGTGACCACGTCTTATGTCGGGGTTTTCTGAACCAGTGCACACTGCATTTTGAACTACTGGCACATCAGTTTCCCTCCGACCGGGCCAAGGTGGCGTTCATCATGTCTCACCTCACCGGGGAAGCATTGGCGTGGCTAAACACTCTATGGGAGAGAGGGGATCCCCTGGTGTCCGATCTTCCGGCTTTCCTCACTGCCTTCCGGAAGGTCTTCGATGAGCCCGGACGAAGGACTTCTACTGCGTCCTCATTGCTCCGACACCGCCAGGGGAGTCTCACCGTGGGCCAGTATGCCATACAGTTCCATACCCTCACTTCTGAGCTTGCCTGGAACAACTAGGCCCTGGTGTCCACCTTCTGGGAGGTTCTTTCGGGACGGATCAAGGACGAGCTAGCTGGCCGGGACATTCCTACCACCCTGGATGACCTGGTGTCACTAGCTACATGGATTGACATCCGTTTACTGGAACGAGCTAAGAAGACTACCCGGGAGAGAAGACTTCCTCATCTTGCTCCTATTTTCCAGAAACCTGCCTCCCAACCTGCAACTCCCCGGGCATGCTCGCCCAAACCCATGCAGATCGACCAGACCAAGATGGTCAAGTCTTGCCAAGAAACACACCGTGCCGAGGGGAGCTGTTTCTACTGTGGTAGTAAGGAGCATCTGATCTGTTCCTGCCCGGAGAAGCCGGGAAACTCCAGTATCTAGGACCACTCAGAGAGGTCGTCCTAGGCAAGAGTAAATCCTCTCCATTCTTGACTCTATCCATTTCTATTTCCTGTGGAGAGACCCGTTTCTTTGAAACCGCCCACCTAGATTCTGGAGCCGCTGGGAATCTCATTTCTCAGTCCCTTGTAGAGAATTATCATATTCCCACCAAACCTCTGACTGAACCATTGGCAGTTGCTTCCGTGGATGTAAGACTCCTTCCGGTGACCATCTCGCTCGTCTCAGAGCCTGTAACCCTTCAGGTGAGAATGTTGCACTCGGAGAGGATCTCCTTCCATGTGCTATCCGGACTCTCTCACTCCTTTTAGTTAGGTCTACCCTGGCTACAGAGACATGAACCTGTTCTGAATTAGCGATCTGGTGAGGTGCGCCGTTGGGGGAAGGATTGCCATGAGACCTGCCTGGTTCCAGTTCGCCCGGTTCAAAGTCCATCTACCCCTGCTAATTTACCTGGTCTACCAACACCTTACTGGTCCTATGCAGATGTCTTTGACAAGAAGCAGGCAGAGACACTGCCACCTCATAGGCCATATGATTGCCCTATCAACCTGGTGCCTGGTGCCACTCCACCCCGTGGGCGTATCTACCCCTTGTCGCTGGCCGAAATCCGGGCCATGTCGGAGTACATCGAAGAAAATCTGGCTAGGGGATTCATCCAGAAATCTACCTCCCCAGCTGGAGCTGGATTCTTCTTCGTAAAAAAGAAAGACGGTTCACTATGCCCCTGTATCGATTATAGGAGACTTAACCAGATTACTATCAAAAATAAATACCCCCTGCCACTCATCTCAGAGCTGTTCGACCGCCTTAAAGGCATGAAGATATTTTCCAAGCTCGATCTTCGTGGGGCTTATAACTTGGTCCGGATCCGCCAAGGAGACGAGTGGAAGACGGCATTCAATACCCGGGACGGCCACTATGAATACCGTGTGATGCCCTTCGACCTCTGTAATGCTCCAGCCGTTTTCCAAGAACTAGTTAACGACATCTTCCGTGACCTCTTATATTCATGCTTGGTGGTATACCTGGACGACATCTTTGTCTTCTCTCCGGATCTATCTACACACCGGCGGGATGTTCGTCAGGTCCTGCTTAGGCTCAGGCAGAATCACCTATACGCAAAATTTGAGAAATGCCTCTTCGAGCAGACCTCTCTTCCGTTCCTGGGCTATATTATCTCTAAGACTGGTCTACGGATGGACCCCGAGAAGGTCTCTGCCGTCTTAAAGTGGCCCCAACCGGAGGGGTTGAAGGCGATTCAGAGATTCCTGGACTTCGATAACTATTACCGCCTCTTCATCCCGCATTTCTTTTCCCAGACTGCACCCATCTCTGCGCTCACCCGTAAGGGTGCTAATCCTAAGGAATGGACGTCCGAAGCGGAGGAGGCCTTCCTCTCATTAAAACAAGCCTTCTCTTCTGCCCCGGTGCTGCACCGTCCGGATTCCAACAAACAGTTCTTTCTGGAGGTCGATGCTTCCTCTTCCGGAGCCGGAGCGGTGCTCACCCAGAAATCTCCATCTGGGAGAATGGTAACCTGCGGCTTCTTCTCCAAGCTCTTCTCCTCGTCTGAGCGCAACTATTCCATAGGAGACTGAGAACTGCTAGCCATCAAATTGGCGCTGGAGGAGTGGCGTTACCTGCTAGAGGGGGCTCTGCACCCGGTGGTCATCTATACTGACCACAAAAACCTGGCATATCTACAAAATGCCCAAAGACTCAATCCGCGTCAGGCCCGGTCGTCTTTGTTCTTCGCCCGTTTCAACTTTACCCTACATTACCGCCCTGCAGACAAGAATGTTAAGGCCGACGCTTTGTCCCTATCCTTTCTGTCTTCCGATCAAGAGGAGGAGCCTATGCATGTCATAGATCCCTCCAAAGTGATGAATGTGGCTCCTTTGGACCTGTCTCGTCTCCCACCCGGTAAGACGTTTGTAGCGGTTCCGGATCGTAAGAAGGTTCTTCACTGGGGTCATTCATCTAAACTAGCCGGCCATGCTTGCCAGCGGAGGACCTTCCTGCTCATTACCCAGCATTACTGGTGGCCTTCTCTGCGCAAGGATGTTGTAGACTTCGTCACGGCCTGTTCATCCTGTGCCCGCAACAAGGTTCCCAGACGTCTTCCAGCCGGCCGTCTCCTGCCTCATCCCGTACCTGCTGCCCCATGGCAACACATTGCTATGGACATTATTACTGATCTCCCTGTTTCTGCCAGTTGTACTGTCATTTGGGTGGTCACTGATCGCTTTTCTAAAATGGCCCACTTTATCCCTCTGCCTGGTCTCCTGTCTGCATCTGTGCTGGCTAAGGACTTCATCCATCACATCTTTCATCTCCACGGCCTACCCCTCCACATTGTGTCTGATCGAGGGGTCCATTTCACTTTGCGCTTCTGGAGAGCTAAGTGTAAGCTTCTGGATGTCTCTCTGGATTTCTCTTCTGCTTATCATCCTCAGTCCAATGGCCAAGTGGAACGTATCAACCAGATCCTTACCAGCTTCCTCCGGCATTTTGTCAACGCTCACCATACCGATTGGGTAGAGCTCCTACCATGGGCCGAGTTCTCCTATAATAACCATGGGAGCGAATCTTCTTCCAATTCCCCGTTCTTTGTGGTCTACGGTCAACACCCCCGGATTCCGTTTCCCGTCTCCGCTTCAGTGGAAAATCCTGCCACGGAGTCTCTGGTCAGCGAATTTTCCACCATTTGGGAGGACACTAGATCCGCACTTCTTCAATTCTCCGAGTGGATGAAGAGACATGCTGATAAGAGACGTCTGGATCTGCCTCAATTCCGTCCGGGAGACAAGGTTTGGCTCTCCTCAAAACATGTTCGGCTCAAAATACCCTCCTATAAGTTGGGTCCACGGTTCATCGGTCCATTTGAAGTCCTCAAGCAAATCAATCCAGTGGCCTACAAGTTAAAACTCCCAGCCACCTTACGGATTCCCAACTCCTTCCACGTATCTCTCCTCAAACCGGTTGTTCATAATTCTTTTTCTGATGATCCAGGTACCTCCCCAGCTCCTGTCTCCGCTGAGGACGTCTATGAGGTAGAGAACATTCTGGCCACCAAGAGGGTAAGAGGAAAACCCTTTTTTCTGGTGGATTGGAAGGGGTTTGGCCCAGAGGAGAGAACTTGGGAACCCAGGGAGAACATCCACGCCCCGCTTATTCTTAAAAAAAATTTGGGCCTAAAAAGAGGGGGCGTAAAAGGGGGGGTAAAGTAGCATTGGTGTCTCTGCCCCCTGACAGGTAGAGACGCTGTCCCCCTTACCGCCGCGCTCCTGCGTCTTCCGGCCCTCCTGCTGCTGCCGGCGCACGCAGCTTCCCGAGCAATGTGCTAGGGCGTATGCGCGCGCTCCCTCCCTCTTAAAGGGGCAGCACGCGCCGTCCTAAGGAGTCCCCGGCCAATGGCCGGAGGACCTCTCATATAAAAGGCACCTCCTCCAAAATGGAGGTGCCCATGCAAGGTTGTAGCTCTGTGTTCTAAACTCTGCTTCAGCCCTCAGGTCCCACTGCTAGTCTGATTACCAGTCCAGTCCACTGGCCTGACTACCAGTCGAGTCCGCCAGCCTGACTACCAGTCCAGTCTGCCAGCCTGACTACCAGTCCAGTCCGCCAGCCTGTCTACCTGTGTCCGCCAGCCAAGTACACTCTCCAGCCCGACGGTCTGCCTACGGTTCTAACCCGCCAGTCTGTCTATATGCCAGGCTTGCCTGCCTACCCGGAGAACATACCAGTTACCTGCCGTGCCTACCAGCCAGCCTACCTGGAGGCTCCTGACAGTTACTCGTGGTGTCTGCCAGTCCGTCTTCCCGGATCAACCATCAGCCTGCCTGCAATGCTCATCTGCTGTACCGGTCAATCCCTGCCTTCTGAGCCGTGGTAGTCACCTGCTCTCATACAAGGACTGTCCAGAGTAGCACCTGGTCCCTCTGCTCGGTCCTTACCTGGTTCACGGAGTCGATAGAGCCACTGTGCGACCTTGGTCAGTCCGAGTTGATACCTAGTTATGCCCCTCTGGTCCCTCCTTGCACCGCAGCACAGAGGTTCCACCAACTGGATCCGTAACACCCTAGCACAACCCCAACCCTAGCATAACCCCAATGCTAGCACAACCCCAACCCTAGCACAGCCCTAACCCTGGCACAACCCTAACCCTAGCACAACCCTAACCCTAGCACAACCCTAACCCTAGCACAACCCTAACCCTAAAGTCTATTTTTTACGCCATTCCACATGCGGTATAAGTGATTAGACGACTTTATTCTTCGGGTAGGTGCGATTACAGTGATACCAGATTTATAGCGGGTTTTTATTGTTGACAGCTGTCACACACTTAAAGACGTTTTATTTTGCAAAGACTAGTTTTTGCATCGCCATATTTTCAGAACTATAATTTTTCCATATTTCGGCCAACAGAGTTATGTGATCGATTGTTTTTTGCGGGACAAGTTGATGTTTTTATTGGTACCATTTTCAGGAGCGTGACATTTTTTGACCGCTTTCTATTCTGATTTTTGGGAGGCAGAATAAACAAAAAACAATAATTCAGGAATTGCTTTTTTTTATTTTTTTATGTCGTTCCGCATGTGGTAAAATTGATAAGGCAGATTTATTCTTCGGGGCAGTAAGTTTACACCGGTACCACATTTATATAATTTTTCTATGTTTTGGCACTTTTACACAATAAAAGCTGCTTTCTAGAAAAAAGAATATTTTTTGCATCGCTTTATTCTGAGAGCTGTAACTTTTTTATTTTGCAGCTGATGGAGCTGTATGGCAGCTTGTTTTTTGCGGGACAAGACGTTGTTTTCATCAGTATCATTTTTATTTATCTTCATCTTTTTGATCGCGTTTTATTACCTTTTTTTGTTTGGCGGTATGATGATAAAACATCGTTTTTTGCTTAGTTTTTTTTTTTTTTTTTTTCCCGTGTTCACTAAAGGGATTAACTCGTGGGACAGTGTTATAGGCCAGGTCGTTCCGGATGCGGCGATACCAAATATGTGTACTTTTATTGTTTTTTTTTCTCCCATAATAATATTTATTGATGGGTACATTATATTTTTATTTTTTAGGGATTTTTGTTTTATTATTATTTTTTTTATATTTTTACATTTTTTTTTTATTTTCCTAACACTTTTTTACTTTTATACTTTGTCCCACTATGGAACTTTCACTTTTTTTACTCTGATCACCTGTATAGCATGGGGATGGAGCATACAGGCTGTCAGCGCTGCAGAGGATACTTTGACTATGCACTGCGCATGATCAAAGTATCTTCCGGTTGTCTGGTGACCAGGATCTTGGCATGACGACATCCGGGTCACCATGACAACCACGGGACCCGGCCTCAGACAGTGTGGGACGCCGGGGAAGAGGTGAGTACCGGCGCTTACCTTTGGAATGCTGCGATCAACTTCGATCGCAGCATTCCGGGGGTTAATGTGCCAGCAGAGGTGCGGCACCACACCCAGCACATAGTACCAGGTGTCAGCTGTGACAATCAGCTGACACCCGGTGACAATCGAGCCCGCACAGCCTCTGTGCGAGCGCAATCCCGAGGGCGTATTAGTATGTACCTGGCTCTAAAAGCCCAGGGTGCAGGTACGTATTAGTATGCCCTGGGCTGTAAAGGGGTTAAAGGGGCTGCATTAATTTTTGGCAAATATTGGTTGTGTACTGAATGTGACAACAATCTCCTGTATTTTTCATATGTCTGTCCGGCGGCAATATGTTACAAAGAAAAACATTAATGCCAGGCTATTTTTAGCCAATTCCTATATCAAGTCTGACAAAGCATATAGGAAAACTTGATATAGTCTGATGAGGTCAAAGTTGAACTTTATGGTCATAATTAGTGTTGAGCCACCCCCGTAGTGTTCGAGTTCGGTTCGGTTCGTCGAACACCCGTGTGTTCGCCGAACTGTTCGTCGAACTGTTCGTCGAACACCTTCGAACACCGTTAAAACCAATGGCAGGCAAACAAAAACACATAGAAACACATAGAAAACACCTTCAAAGGTGTCCAAAAGCTGACAAACTGCTCAGAAGACACAACTAACACATGGAAAAGTGACAAGTACATATAGTCATGCGAAAAGAAAAGAGGTGGAGGAGTAAAAGGAGGGGGAGACACAGATATAGGCATGTCATGCCCTTCTAAAATCCAAAAAGTGAGAAGCCGACACGTTCAGTCCGCTCCTGCCCGTGCCACCTCCGTGTCGCCGGGTTTGTGCCAGAGCCGCGGTGAACCCTGACGGCCAGCCCCCCTCTCCCAATACTGGTGCCTGTCCGCTGGTGGGTCGAGCGAGCCCCCCTGTGGTGGAGGCAGCTCTAAGCTTTTTAATTTAAATTGTCTCTCTAATTTGAATGAATACACTTTAAATCCATTTACAAGGATCTATTGGAGGGCAAGTCTCATGCCAGCAGCCGCGTAATTCCAGCTCCAGTAGCGTCCACTAAAGCTGCTGCAGTTAAAAAGCTTTTATAAGGATCGAGCTCGGCTGTCCACCGCAAGGCATCCTACTGCCAGTCCCAGCCCCTATGCCTTGGGGTGCCTCCTGATGCTCTTCACTGAGTATCCCGTGGTCCCGAAGCATTTCCTTTGAAAAAATTAAGTGTCCAAACTACAGGTGGTGTAGCTTGCTTAACAGCCGGGATAATCCGCTGACTAGCAGACACTGCTAATAGGCACAAAGTATTTCCTGGGCTAGATGCAGTTAAAAATTTGTAATTAGATACTCTCATTGGATGCTGAGAAAGCATTCCATAGAGTCTCCTGGCACGCCATATATGATTCTCTTAAAAAGCTTGGGGTAGGGGTCTAGGGGACCCTTTTATAGCCAAAATCATGGCCCTGTATCACAATACGTCACCTAGGCTGAAGATAAATGGAACTGTAGCACCCTGAGGGCTCGGTTGCTACAGAGGTATTGCACCTCACCCAGAGGTGTGATATCTCACTCTCAGGTAAGGATGGAGTGTGGATCAGGACCCCGACACCTGCATGCATTACACCACATTGCCGTGGGGCAGGGCGACCAATATGCCCCTGAGATGGGCACGACAGTCACTGACCCTGGCTGGAGTGGGGGGAGGGAACACTGAGGAAGGGGAACCCTGTAGTGCAGGAGCAGGGAGGAAGCAGTTCCTGGGTGCATTGAGAAGGGAGTATAAAAGGTGGGCACCATATTAGTTCAGTGCAGAGAAGTCTGAGCAGAAGTGACAGGGAGCAGGGGCTCTGCATGAGCTCTGCTCCGGAGGCGGGCCTAGTAACACAGGCCCAGGCCTGGAAGAGGGAGAAGGAAGGAAGAGGAGCGGAGAAGGCTCCAGGAACGAGGAACGAAGGGATCCCAGGGTTGCGGACGGGCGAGTTGCCACCGCACGCCTGAGTCCACCTGCGTAGAGGGGTCAGGCCAAAGGGGGAGACCGGTCCCTGAAACTAGTGGAGGCGGGAAACGACCCTCAGCTAGAAACCGGAGGCTGTGACATTTTATGTAGTGCAGCCACTCGCTACACCCGCTAGGAAGGCACCACATAGGGTCAGGGAAACTGGTGCCAAGTTTACCAAGAGGAGGCCCGAGGCAGCCGGACAGAAGCGTTGGTAAGAAAGGCCAGACAAAGGACACAAAAAGGGGGTCCTGTGAAGCGCTCCAAAGTTATCTGGGAGTTGTCTGAGCCCCTCACCTGGTGAGCACAGTACGACGTGGGCAGCCGTTACCTGCAGACGTGGTCTGGATAATAAGAACTGTGAGTAAAGGCCCTGGACTGCATCACTGACTCCGTGTCGTTACTGCTGCTGCCCTGCACCATCACCCCCATCCTCCGCATACACTGCCCTGAGGCTATACTCCTCCCGTGGGGAGTTATGCTACGCTCTGCTGCACCCACAACACCAGCCTCAGCGGTCTGCCCTGCAGCGGCGGTTCACTCTGACCGCAATCCACGGGTGGCGTAGTCGGACATTTAAACATCAAAACCAGATAAATAGTTCCGCCACTGGTTTGACCACCCTGAGCCACGGAACCGGGTCGCCGCCACGAAGACTACAACCACCAGCATCCACCAAAAAGGGTCCGGCTCCGGGTGTCCCAAGGCCCAGTGGGTGCATCAGAACATTTTCATCACCTTTCACAATCACTAATGGGACAAGGCAGGGATGTCCTCTGTCCCCTCTCTTATACATCCTAGTGACGGAGCACCTGCTCTCATCAATTCGCCATAACCCCAATATTAGGTGGATTGAGGTGGGAGGCACTGAGTACAAGTGCTCTCTATTTGCTGATGATGTACTAGTATATATCACTCAATCACATATATCCATCCATGCTGTTATGGCTGAAATAGATCACTTTGTTACATGGTCAAATTTTAAAATCAATGCAGCGAAGTCTGAGGCCCTCGATGTCTCCCTCCCCAAATCCATATAGGATTCCATCCAGTCCAACTTTCCCTTTGCCTGGCCCTCACAGGGTATCAAATACTTAGGAATTCCTATTCATAGAGACCTCTCCCATCTATGTTATCTTAATTTTGGGCCCTTTATTGAACAACTCCATACAGACTACGGTTGGCAAGTTAGAACTGTAAGATTCACTACGTGAACCAGTGGTGTTTTGTGGAAAAGCACATGTACACTGTGTTCCAAATTATTATGCAAAAAGTGTTTAGGAGTGATAAGGGAAGAATTTGTTTGTTTGTCAGTTAAACTCATTGATGGTGATGTGTGTCAGGGCTCTTTATATCACTGTAAGCAATTGCAGACACCTGTGCTAATTAGTTTGGCAGGTGTGTCCAATGAAAGGCAAGACTACTTAAGAAGGCTGTCTGACATTATTAAGCAGCCTACATTTTCTGCCAAAATGGGAAAGAAAAAGGATGTGTCGGCTGCTGAGAAGCAACAAATTGTGGAGTGTTTAGGTCAAGGCATGACTACAATCAACATTGTGCGATGATCAGGATGAAGTGTCTTGGCAATCAAGAAGTATGTAGCTGATTCACAGTACACACGTGTGCGTGCTGATAAGGGAAATTGAGGACTCTTTCCTACAGGCAATTACGTCAGGTTGAAAGAGCAGCGGCAAAAAAGCCTTGTCATAGCAGCAGACAAGTTTTTGAAGCTGCTGGTGCCTCCAACGTCCCCCGAACAACAAGATGCAGGGTCCTTCAGAGGTTTGCAGCTGTGCATACGCCATCCTGTCGACCTCCTCTATCCACTTCACACAAGCAGAAACGGCTCCAGTGGGCCAAACATTACATGAAGACTGATTTCAAAACTGTTTTGTTCACGGATGAGTGCCGTGCAGCGCTCGATAGTTCAGATGGATTGAGTGGAGGATGGCTGGTTGATGGACACCCCACGCAAACACGGATACAGCGCCAACAAGGAGGAGGTGGAGTAATGTTTTGGGCTGGAATCATGGGGAGAGAGATTGTCGGCCCCTTTAGGATCCCTGAAGGCGCTAAAGATGAACTCCATAATGTATGTGGATTTTCTCAAACAGCACTTCCTGCCATGGTTCAAGAAGAAGAACCGTGTATTTCACAGCAAGATCATTTTTTTGCATGATAATGCACCATCTCATGCTGCACATAAAACATCTGCATCTCTGGCTGATATGGGCATAAAAGGGGACAAACTTATGGTGTGACCCCCATGCTCCCCTGACCTCTACCCCATTCAGAACCTCTGGAGCATCATCAAAAGGAGTGTCTATGATGGCGGGAGGCAGTTCACATCTAAGCAACAGCTCTGGGAGGGTATTCTGTCCTCATGCAAAACAATTGAAGCAGAAACCATCCAAAACCTGACAAATTCAATGGACGAGAGAGTTCAGAAGCTCCTTTCGAACAAGGGGTCCTATGTGAAAATGTAACATCACCTAGAATAAAGTTTTTAGTTGAAAACTGTTTGATTTCAGTTTCTAATAACCTGCTAATGCTTATAATTTCAAAAATGACCATTTTTTTGGTCTTTATTAAAATGAAAAGGTTGATCGAAAAGTTTGGGGGATCTAAGAGTGTGGCAACCCAGTAGTCATGATTACTTCGAATTCTGACAATATGAGGGTCATGTTGCAGGTAGTGCAGCAAGAAGGCACTTATGTGTCTTGCGCATCTCGGAGCCCCAAAATTATTTTCCGGGCTAGATGCAGCTAAAAATTATTATTAATTTTAAATCTGGTAGAGCTTAGTATAGATGGCCTAATAGGATCAGTGCTGCACACTGCTACAAAGCCCAAATTATTTTCCAGTCAAGATACAGATAAACATGATTAGTAATTTTAAATCTGGTGGAGCTTATTATAGATGGCCTAATAGAATCAGTGCTGCACACTGCTACAAAGCCCAAATTATTTTCGAGCCAAGATACAGATAAACATGATTAGTAATTTGAAAGCTTAAAACGGTTGGTAGGGTGATTTTAACCAATCATCAAGCTTTTACTCTCCCCAGGATGACACAGGGCTAGAAAAGTCGTTTCGGATCCATGATTTGTTCATCTTTATGAACGTGAGTCTGTCTACATTATCAGTGGAGAGCCGCTTGCGCTTATCTGTCAGCACACCACCAGCAGCGCTGAACACACGTTCAGACAGAACGCTGGCTGCGGGGCATGACAAGATCTCCAAGGCGTAAGTGGCTAGCTCCGGCTATTTATCCAGATTGGAAGCCCAAAAAGAGCAAGGGTCCAGTGACACAGTCATGGCTTCAATGTTTACTTGGAGATACTCCTGTACCATCGTCTCTAGGCGTTGACTATGTGTCAGACTTCTTGTCTCCTGTGGCCTTGCAAAGGATGGGCTAAAAAAGTGGTGAAATGATTCCGCAAAATTGATGTTACCAGCAGATACTGTGGTTCTGTTACGGTTTGAGTGCTGAACACTTGACGGTCCCACGGTTGGCAAGTTGGAACTGTGAGATTCACTACGTGCACCACTGGTGTTTTGTGGAAAAGCACATGTAAGATTCTGCAACAGTCTCTGCTGATACTCCTTTATGCGTGCATCCCTTTCTATGGCAGGAATAATTTCTGCAAATTTACTTTTGTACCGGGGATCTAACAGTGTGGCAACCCAGTAGTCAGGATTATTTCTAATTCTCACAATTCGAGGGTCATGTTGCAGGTAGTGCAGCAAGAAGGCACTCATGTGTGTTGCGCATCCAGGAGCACCAAGTCCCTGTTGTGTTGGTGGCGAGGTAACAATCATGCTTCCTTCCTCTGTCCTCTCCCCCCAACCTCGCACAACAGAAATGTGATCAAGGTCTCCCTCATCTGATGAGTCTTCCATCAGTTCGTCCTCCACTTCTTCCTGGGCTCCTGCACCTTCCTCAATAGTTTGGCTGCTACCATGCGCCCTGGTAAAACCATCTCCCCCACCCTCACATGCCTGCCGCCTTGGTGCTGCCGACCGTCTGGACCTTGCAGATGTTAGCCCTTCCGCATACAACTCCTCCTCCTCTACTTCCTCCACCTCCTCTTGTGCCACCACCTGACTCCGAATTCTGTTTAACATGTGCTACAGCATGTAAATCAACGAAATAGTCATGCTGATAATGGCATTGTCAGCACTAAACATCTTCGTCGCCATTTCAAAACTGTGCAGAAGGGTGCATAGGTCCCTGATCTGAGACCACTCCTCCAGCGTGATTTGCCCCACCTGTGGATCTCGTTGGCCCAGGCTATACGTCAGAACGTATTGCACCAGGGCTTGTTGGTGTTGCCACAGTCGCTGCAACATGTGCAGAGTTGAATTCCACCGGGTAGGCACATCGCATTTTAGCCGGTGAAGTGGCAGGCCCAACGACTTCTGTAGAGATGTAAGTCGCTGAGCTGCGGGATGCGAACGGCGGAAGTGAGCACACAGCGACCATGCCCTCTGCAGAAGGCCATCTAGTCTGGGATAGTGGGCTAAAAATTGCTGGACAACCAGGTTCAACACGTGAGCCATACAAGGCACGTGTGTGACATTGCCCCGGCGAAGGGCCGCACCCAGGTTTGCAGCATTGTCGCACACGGCCTTCCCTGGTTTCAGGTCCAGTGGAGACAACCATTCATGAAATTGGTTCTCCAGAGCTGACCACAACTCCTCAGCTGTGTGACTCACATTTCCCAGACATTTCAAAGTAAAAACCGCCTGATGACGTTGAGCCCTACTGCCAGCATAGTAAGGAGGTGTGGAGGATCCCTTCTGCGCAGTTAGAAAGCTTGTGGCATGACCAGACAGGCTTTGGGTGCAGGTGGAAGACCGAGAGGAGGTTGAGGAGGCAGAAGCAGTGGAGGAACTTTGACATAAAGAGGATTGACGCACAACTCGTGGGGACGGCAAGACTTGGACAGCAGCCCCTTGTCCTGCTGTCACCATAGTTACCCAGTGCCCAGTCAGCGACATGTAACGCCCCTGTCCATGCCTACTCGTCCAAGTGTCTGTGGTGAAATGCACCCTGTCACACACAGAGTTTCTCAAAGAAGCGGTGATGTTGTGTGCGACATGCTGGTGGAGTGCAGGCACACCTTTCTTTGAGAAGTAGTGCCGACTGGGCATCTGGTACTGGGGCACTGCGACGGACATAAGGTCTCGAAAATCCTCTGTGTCCACCAGGCGGAAAGTCAGCATTTCTGTAGCCAAGAGCTTGTAGATGGTGAAATTCAACCTCTTAGCTTTCTCATGGCTAGGAGGAAATGGTCTTTTACTTGTCCACATCTGAGGGACCGAGGGCTGGCTATTGTGCTTAGACGGGGTTGATAAGGGTGTCCCCGGCAAACTGCCGGTCTGTGAGGAAGATGCAGGCGGACATGTTAGGTTGCCTTGATCCAAAGGTGGTGCTATCGATGTCGGACAGCGCTCAACACCAGCTGGTGTTACCACCTCCAAAGAAAATGATGACCTGCCAATCACGCTGGCTGTTGCGGGTAAAGAGGTGGCAGGTCTGCGCCCCAAAACAGGTGTGACTGCTGTCCCCCCAGTCACAGAGGATGAAGAGGCCGCGGATGCACAAGATATGGCAGACGGTGGTTGGCCCGGCCGGCTAGGCCGCATTGTAGCACACTGAGCTTCCCACTGCAACTTATGCTTCATGTCCATGTGCCGGTTCATGCATGAAGTACTCAAACTATGTATTTTTTGGCCTCTACTTAGCTTTTGCTGACAAATGTTACAGATAACACGAGTTGGGTCATCTTTATCGATCTGAAAAAATGCCCAGGCTATGCAAGGCTTAGCACCCATGTGACCTGAAGAGCCACCACGACTTGTGGTGAGAGGCAGAGTTGTGTTTGAGGATGCAGTTGTTGACGTGCTTCCAGTACTACGTCTCTGTCCAGGAAGGCGCAACCTGACCTCTTCGTCACTAGCATCTTCCTCCACCTCCTCTGCTGACCTCATCTCTTGGCTGACTGTGGGTTGACAGTAAGTGGGATCTCCAACCTCATCATCATCACCCTGTGCGTTATCACACCCGTCGTCCTCAGAGCCAACCTGTTCCTGCCCTGACAAAAAACTAAAGTTGTCGCTACAATCAGGTATTTGAGTCTCATCATCATCTTCCTCATTGTCTCCACCAACAGGAGTTACAGTTTGGGAATGAGGGTCTACATTATGGTCAGAACCTTCTGCGTCTGGTCCTGGATCCGACTCATAAAGATTCTGGGCATCAGTGCAGATCATTTCCTCGTCTGGATTCACAGAAGCGCTGGAGTCGACCTCTGATTCCCAGGCTATAGTATGAGTAAACAGCTCTGCAGACTCAACCATATGTTCTACCTCATACTCAGACGGGCAGCTGGAGATTTGGGAGCTGTGAGGAAGCAAGTGCGATTGGGGAGACGCCTTTGAGGACTGGAGTATTTGTGATGTTGAAGTTGATGTGGAGGAGAGCCCACTTAAAGGAGCACTTGATATCCGTTGAAGCACCTGCTGTTTTTGTGCCTCATCTGGAATTTGTAGCGATTGGCGTGGCCGTAAGAAAGGGATCTTATCACATTGTCCGCTAAAAGAAGTAGACATTTTAGTTTGGCTGGAAGATGGTCTTTCTTCTGCACCTACCCCACGGACACAACCTTTTTTCCCCTTCCCAACACGCCTATTCCCCTTTCCACCAGCAGCAGGCCTTTTTCCACTCATTTTGGTGGTTAACTAATTCACAACTCTGGAGTTGTTTGCACAAAAAAACAATGGATGGTAACCGAGCAGAGCTGAGTGGCCAAACTGTGGTATTAGGCCAAAACTATTGGCTGGGTTAGATGCAGAAAAAAATTATTTTTAATTTGCAACCTGATGGAGGTCAGTATAGATGGACTAATAGACCAAGTCCCACACACCGCTAGAAGCCCAAATATTTTTTCAGAGCTAGATGCAGAAATTTTTTTTATTCAATTTGCAACCTGATGGAGGTCAGTATAGATGGACTAATAGACCAAGTCCCACACACTGCTAGAAGCCCAAATATTTTTTCAGAGCTAGATGCAGAAAAAAATTATTTTTAATTTGCAACCTGATGGAGGTCAGTATAGATGGACTAATAGACCAAGTCCCACACACTGCTAGAAGCCCAAATATTTTTTCAGAGCTAGATGCAGAAAAAAATTATTTTTAATTTGCAACCTGATGGAGGTCAGTATAGATGGACTAATAGACCAAGTCCCACACACCGCTAGAAGCCCAAATATTTTTTCAGAGCTAGATGCAGAAAAAAATTATATTCAATTTGCAACCTGCTGGAGGTCAGTATAGAAGGACTAATAGAACAAGTCCCACACACTGCTAGAAGCCCAAATATTTTTTCAGAGCTAAATGAAGAAAAAAATTATTTTTAATTTGCAACCTGATGGAGGTCAGTATAGATGGACTAATAGACCAAGTCCCACACACTGCTAGAAGCCCAAATATTTTTTCAGAGCTAGATGCAGAAAAAAATTATATTCAGTTTGCAACTTGATGGAGGTCAGTATAGATGGACTAATAGAATGATGCTATGCCCAAAAGATTTTACTTCACTAGGTGCAGTAAAAAAATTGGTATTCTATACACAGGTGGTATATCTTGCAACACAGATAGGCTACTCCACTGACTAACACACTCTGCAATAGGCCAAAAAGGATTAGCTTTGCTAGATTCAGCCAAATGCTGTGAAAAAAACTTGCACAGCACTGGCACAGACCTGCCTGGCAAAAACTGATAGGAACTGATGTAACCTAGTCCTGAAAAGGACTCCAATTACAATTAGTCTTTACTCCCACAATCTATCTATTTAAGAGCACAGACCTGCCTGATAAAAGTCGTAGGAAATGCTGTAACCTAGTCCTTAAAAGGACTGCAATCACAACTATTCCCTACTCCCAAGCTATCTGTAGATTTGTGCGAAAATTGGCTTGAAATTAACAAGGTATAGCACACACAGCAACAGCGGTGCCGTCTAACACGCAGCTGCAGCAGTGAGAAAATGGTGGCGACGGGGAAAATGGCTTGGTCTTATAGGGCAAGGACATGTGACATACACTGCCAATCACACATGCCCTTGCTTGTGTGAAAAAAAGCACTTCGCTCCGTGTGTGCGCTGCTGATAGGCTGACAGATTGCACCTCCCCACTGCAAATGCGGGAAAGAGAAAAAAAAATGGAGATCTTCATTGTTCCTGCAGAGATCCATCCCCTGCCCCTCCCCCCGCCCCGCTGTACACTCAAACTGCGTATTAACATTAATTTTCATCATTACTGAGAAAAAATCCAGTTATGATTTTGGTGCACGAACAGTTATCGAACATAACCTCGAACAGCCGAATTTTTCTCAAATTGTTCGTGTTCGCCGACCGGCTCGAACACTGCCCAAAACAGCTCGAATTTGAGATTGGCGAACAGTTCGAGTAGAACAACGCTCATCTCTAGTCAGTATAGATGGCCTAATAGAATGATGCTATGCCCAAAAGATTTTACTTCACTAGGTGCAGTAAAAAAATTGGTATTCTATACACAGGTGGTATATCTTGCAACACAGATAGGCTACTCCACTGACTAACACACTCTGCAATAGGCCAAAAAAAGATTAGCTTTGCTAGATTCAGCCAAATGCTGTGAAAAAAACTTGCACAGCACTGGCACAGACCTGCCTGGCAAAAACTGATAGGAACTGATGTAACCTAGTCCTGAAAAGGACTGCAATTACAATTAGTCTTTACTCTCACAATCTATCTATTTAAGAGCACAGACCTGCCTGATAAAAGTCGTAGGAAATGCTGTAACCTAGTCCTTAAAAGGACTGCAATCACAACTATTCCCTACTCCCAAGCTATCTGTAGATTTGTGCGAAAATTGGCTTGAAATTAACAAGGTATAGCGCACACAGCAACAGCGGTGCCGTCTAACACGCAGCTGCAGCAGTGAGAAAATGGTGGCGACGGGGAAAATGGCTTGGTCTTATAGGGCAAGGACATGTGACATACACTGCCAATGACACATGCCCTTGCTTGTGTGAAAAAAAGCACTTCGCTCCGTGTGTGCGCTGCTGATAGGCTGACAGATTGCACCTCCCCACTGTAAATGCGGGAAAGAGAAAAAAAAATGGAGATCTTCATTATTCCTGCAGAGATCCATCCCCTGCCCCTCCCCCCACCCCGCTGTACACTCAAACTGCGTATTAACATTAATTTTCATCATTACTGAGAAAAAATCCAGTTATGATTTTGGTGCACGAACGGTTATCGAACATAACCTCGAACAGCCGAATTTTTCTCAAATCGTTCGTGTTCTCCGAACGGCTCGAACACCACCCAAAACAGCTCGAATTTGAGATTGGCGAACAGTTCGAGTCGATCAACGCTCATCTCTAGTCATAATTCAAAAAGGAATGTTTGGTAGAAAGCCAACAATGTGCATTACTAAAAGAACACCATACACATAGTGAAGCATGGTGGAGGCAGCATTATGCTGTGTGTCTGATTATCGGCAGCTGTAACTGGGGCTTTAGTCAACTTGGATGGAATTATGAATAGTTCCAAATATCAGTCAATTATGCAACAAAACCTTCAGGCTTCTTCTAAAAAGATGAAGATGAAGAGGAATGTCACCTTTCAGCACAACAGCAACCCTAACCATACTCCCAAATCAACAAAAGAATGGCAGAAGAAAAATCTCGACATATGCTTCGGGTCGTTGTCCTGCTAGAACACTCTGTCGTCCTTTTCACACCCATAGTATTCAAGTGTAGTGTATTTGGAAGTATGGCCAACCCCTTGGGCTGTGAGCCTTATCTAATCATCTTTCCACGGGCGGGTGCTCTACATAGGTCCTTTTCTGCCTCTGTCTATTTTGAGGACTGCTAGCGTGATGAGATATTAAAGATATGGACCATGCAGATTGGATAGACCTTGTCATGGTAGATGGCTTTTATGCTTTTTTCATAAAAACTGTTTATAAAATAACTTGGAAACAAAAAATAGGGTCTTATCTGGGTAACAATATTGAGAGAATAACGTAATTGTGCTCACCTGGTCGGGTTGTGTGCACACAACCACTAAAAATGCTTAGGCTGCTGCAGACCCACGAGAGGATGAAAATGCAGGTAATGGAGAAACAAACGGGTTAATTCTCCGCTGCCATGTAGAAAGTATGAGGGATGCCAATCCAAGTGTAAGTTGTTTATTAGTCAACGCGTTTTGACGTGTACAAACTTCTTCCTCAGGACAACCACAATCAAATATAAATAAATATAAAATAACTAGCAGATGCAAAAATGTTTCTTAGAGGGGTTTTAGGTAAGACTTTTAGGTAGGAGAATGGAGGTCCTTGAAATAACCGCCTTCTATCAGGTAAGGTAAAATTGATACCATAAACAGGTGTAGAATCAACAAAGAGATGACTGATTATGTACAGTGGTGTTTAAAGGTTTGTGAACATTTAGAATTTTCCATATTTAAGCAAAAATTTGACCAAAACCTACATCAGATTTTCACACAAGTCTTAAAACTTGAAAGAAAGAACCAAATCAAACAAATTAGTCACCTAAACTTAGTTTTCCACTACATACCAATTTTTTATGGTATGCTTTAGATCAGAAGTATCTTGTACCTGATAACTGGCAAATACTGATATTAAATCTGGAGCATCTTGCAGTTTCTAGACTCTTTTCAAAGTGGTTAAAAAGGAGCAAACTTCTGCTCTTTTTGGTGTAATTTTTTAACAAATCTAGCTAAAATAATTTGAGCCAGTATTCTGCCGCGAATAATGAATCTGCCCACTGTCTGCACTGTTCTTGCTTTGTATTCTGGCTGTTATCTGAAAGTAGTTTGTAACATATTTATGCATCATTTCATTTTCAACCAAATTAATTGACTACCTATTTAAAATAAATAATTAAATAATACATTTCTAAAAATCTCAAGCAAATCATAATAAGCAGAATGGGTAATAAGCCCCTTAACAATCTTGCATCACAAAGCTAGCTGATTGCCAGTTGTATTTTCCAGGCATAATGAACATTATTAAATGGCTGCAAGATTGCCCTATTTAAATGCATTAAGTGAAATCAAGGATGGATATGTGAGCGAATTCAGTGCCGGTAAGACAAAATGGCAATTATGTGTCCAAAGAATGTGGATGCAAAAAATTGCTAAAAAGAAAAAAACATACCCTAGAGATTTGGGCTAGCACCAAAAGAAGGAATATGTAAGACTGGGCTGCTTTAATTTAGAATCAGTAGAAATAATAATAATAATAATAATAATAATAATAATAATAATCTTAGTGAGTAGTGCCAAATGTATGGTGTCAGTTATTCTTTAAATAATTTGTTGGGGTCATCAGCCCTGCGAAAAGTCAATGAGCCTACATCTGTTGGGCCATGAACCCAATAACTATGCTCTTCAAAAACTTTTAGGAGTCACTTTTAAAAGTAAAAAGTTGCAATGCCGAAAACAACCAATGGTCAAGCATGGTGCTATTTTTTTTAAATCTCTTACACAACCCTTAGTTGTCAAAAAGTCCTCAGTTTCATGGGAACCAGCAGAAGAAATGACAAGTTTTTTGTATATACAAGCGTTAAATGGAGTATTTCTTGACAATTTTATGACATTCCCAGGCACGGTGAGGCGTGGTTTAAATGTAGCATGTATTGGGATTCAGTGTGCATAACCTCTTTTATGTTTTTTTAATTCCTGTTCTAAGGGGATTTGTAAGGTTTGATTCAGTAGCAATAATGGACTGCTGTTATATTTTTTAAAGACTTAGTTTTCCAGAAAAATCCAGGTTTTTCTTAATACGTAAATGAGGTGTTAAGATCTATGGGCCGGACATAGATCTCCCTGAGAATCTGCCTCCAGAGCTTATTTTAAATAAATGAGGGAATTACCCTTGTAATGACTGACAGTCTGCTCTCCTGATCTACACACTTGTAATGTCCTCTTTCACTTAAAATAAGCTTTGGAGGCAGAAACTCAGGGAGATCTATTTCCCGCCCATAGATCTTAACAGTTTACTTACATATTAGGAAAAAACATGGAATTCTCTGGAATAAGATATCGGATAGCAGATATCAAGATATCATTTTACTCAACTTTCTATGACCTGCATGCCCATTTAGATGGCTTAGGAGAGTTGATCATAATGACAGATTCCCTTTAAAGACTTTGTCCGTCCCTGAAATTTTTTTTAAGATATCCTCCAGTATGTTATGAAATAAAAAAAGAAACAATTTACCAGTTCTGCACACTTTATTTTCTAATGATGCCCAAGTCCCTCTCAAATCTTGTTCCTGCTAGAATATATATTTCATACAAATATGTATAGCAGGCATGTATTTTACAGGTATCGCAAAAATTAGGGTAAGTTAAAACATCACATTTATTTGGAATAGTAAAACAGGGGGGAGGAACTGTTACCCCTTAGATCTCATTAAAACACAGGGAAAAATTAAAATAATAATGAATGAGAAAAAGGAGAGAAAGACACCAGGTCTACAGGTTTCAAGCAAATAGCTCCAAGGAGTAAAGTTTCTCCTTGCGGAGAGTGAAATGTATAGCCTGACATACCGAGGTGAGGAGACTTTTAAGCCGCAATGCTCCTCTGAGAAATATGCAAATTGTCTCTTCAGAAAGGAACAGTACTAGAACTCTAGTGCCACCTACAGGAAGCAGCAATCCTAAAAGTCAATATCGACTCTCTAACGAGCCTTGTCACATGACTTAGGATTAAAGCCAAAACCAAAATCTCAATTTGCAAATGCATAGACCTGGTATCTTTCTCTCCTTTTTTCTCACTCATCATTATTTTAATTTTTCCTTGCTTTTAATATTCCAAATAAATGTGATGTTTTAACTTACCCTAATTTTTGCAATTACAGGATCCACATCTTCTTTTGTACCTTTCATAATAATAATAATTTTTATTCCTATAGCCCAACATATTCCACAGCACTTTACATTTTAGAGGGGACTTGTACAGACAATAAAAGACATTACAGAATAACAATAATCACATAAATGAGATACCAGGAGGAGAGAAGGCCCTGCTCGCAAGCTTACAATCTATGAGGAAATAGGGGAGACTCGAAAGGTGGATGGTAACAATTGCTTGTATTGTACGGTCAACCATCAATGTAATCAAAAGGGTATTCACATAATGCTAAATGAACCAGTCACCAACCGGTATGAACAAGTACAGACACATAAGTCTATTAAGTACGTGGGGGTGAGCAGATGATATGAGGGACCTGTTTGGAAGGAAATTTTGTAAGGGGGGGTAGTTAGATAAGGGAGGTGGGGCGATAGGCCATTCTGAAGAAATGCATTTTTAGGGCACGCTTAAAACTATGGGTATTGGGGGTTAAGCGAAGAGTCCTGGGTAGTGTGATCCAAAGAATTGGCGCAGCACGTGAGAAGTTTTGGAAACCCAGAACCCAGAAACAGAACTGGCATTTTCCCATTATGGGAAATCCTCCTATATCGGTGAGCTAATGTTACTTTTTTTTTATTCATTTTCCAGTTATGTACAGTACGTGTATTTTCTTACTGTGTGGTAGAGGAGGACGATATCACGTTGAATGACCTGTGTTAAATGAAAAGTCTTTTGTTTTCCAAAATGATTCTTTATTGTCCCTTTTTTTAAGTTTTGTGACTGTATGTTTTTATTATAGTTTTATTTTAGTTATTATTGTTTTTATTATATTTTTTACATATTATATTTTAAAACTAAATGTATTACAACAAATATTATGTATACAAATTTTATGCCCATTGTACATATGAGCATATATTTTTTTACTATTAAATTCTCCCAAATCTGCAAATTATTTCAGTGATTTTTTTTTTCTTCTTTCATTTACATGAGAAATGGAACACCAAGAAAATCTATGCATTAAAAATGAATTAACCGTATGATTATTAATTGTGCACTTTCCGATCCCTTTGTGCTTTATTCCATGTTTCTTGAATCTCATTTGAATCCTTTTGGCTAAGTAATGTGTCAGGGGGGATACTATCAAGACTCTCAGAGTTACTTTAAAAAGCAGGACAACCCTGCCAGATTAGAATACCAATGAGAGAGGTGAAGAAGCCTCTACTATAGTTGGAGGGCAGCTCTCAGTCTGAAAAATACCTGAAAAAAATGGACCTCTGTGGACTAATTTTCAGAATCCCACTGTAAAGTGGGCTCATGTCAATCATAAGAATAGACAGCTTTATTCACTGATACAAACTAGTTATACATTCAAGAGCCGCCAGAAGATCTTCATTAAAAAAGACACCGGACATGAAAAGAGCTGAGTTGTTTTATTACAATACTTCAAAACCGGCATTTTGTTTTATATGTTCTTAGAAATGTATTAGCTCTTTTCTGTAATTTATAAAAGTGCCTCGGAAGAAACAAATGGGAACGATGTTGTTTTTCTATTTCCTAAATGCATTAAAATCTTTTGCTGTCTTCTAAATATATTCATTTCTTTGAATAACAAGGGAGAAAAAAAGTTTCCAGAGGTAAAATGAAAATTCTTTTTAATCTTTTTTTTTTTTCATTTAGAAAAAAAAAAAAAAAAGATCGACTGAGATGACTTTGTAAAATGTCCACTGACTATATCATTAAAAGCTATATGAAAGCTATTGGAAAAATAAAGACTTCAAACGATGTATGAAATTAGAAGTTGTTCGGTTTATATCTTAGAATAGAGAGAAAGGCACAATCCACCAGTGTCGGTATATGACATAGATACATGTAATTACAGATTTGCACAAGGGGCTCAGCTGCTGACTTACATAACTTTCTTACACTTTGAAAAAAAATATTTTTTTAAATGATTTTATGAACCTTCTATTAAGAGTTAAAAGCCTCCCCACATATGGGATTTCAAGGTGCTGTAGACTGTTTCCCTGCTCCAGTAATGATGATACAATCTATGGAAACTTATTTCATTGGTGAACCAATGATCAAGTAAAATGAAATAACTTTATACCACTGTAATGTGGCGCGGGTGGTAGCCGCGGGTGAGGCACACGTCTACACAGCTCCAGCAAGTTACATGAAAGTGGGGGTCCTAGCTGGATGTGTGGACTTGTGCTGTGAGAGCCTTACGCCCATCCAGGTCACATGTAGCCGTGTTGTAGGATCAATAAATTCTTTATTGAGGGTAAGGGTTACATACAAGGCATAGCATGTTTAAATTCTTGTGAATGTTTCCCTTACAGTATGAAGCTTTATTTCACACAGTATCCTTCCTCTATAGTGTACTCCAGAGCTTTCAGGGGTCACTATTTCTCCTTACTTTTCCACAACCCAGCTTTAATGTTAGAGACCTGATTCACAGGTCTCCTTTATTTGCTCAGGGGTTCCGTGTCTTATTTCTTCCACTACTGGTGCTCTGGATCTAATGCTTGAGACCCTTCACTAGTCCCCATCTCTCAGTCCCGCTAAGGCTTGTTACGTCCCGCATTACAAGTTCCAGGTCTGGTGGCTAGGTGTCCTTTCCTAGGACCCGTCTCCAGAAGGCCACTCTGTCTCTTTTGTCATGTTTTCTTTAGGATCTCACTATCCCTTCTTCTTAGTCTCCTCTCACTCAGTGTCAACCTTTGTGCAGCTTTGCTCACTATGCATTTCAAACCCTATCTAACTAGCAAGCAATCAGTCACTTTTCCTACCACTAACCTCTCCCACTGTGGGCTGGTCCCAAACATTAATTCTATCTTACCATATAATCAACTAACTACATATCTATACCCTACACTACCTATCTTACATTACTATATAGTATACCTTACACTATCACATTACCTATAACATGGCTACAAGGTATGTACAGTATATTACATTACAATCAATACTTATCACACTAGATTACATGACACAATATATATTTATATATATATATATTTTTATATATATATATATATATATACATATATATATATATATATATACAAGAAGATGCATGATATAATACACACAAACAATGCTATTGGTGTCTTCAGGGGTAGGAACACAACAGCACAGTCCACCACCCATACACCCCATCAGTACTTTAGCCCAATGTGGTTTCATAATGAGAGTATTGTTGTTCAGGACTTTTGACAATAATCATTTTTCATTTATTTTATCATTCTTAGATATCTGTCAAGATGGACTAATCAGTATAAGGAAACATTCTCTTTGTCCTATACACGCCATTGGTTGGTCAATTTGGTCAAATATGCATAGTCTTTCCCTTCATTATCCCTTATTTCTGCATCATTTTACTCACATTGAGCTTGATTTTAGGGCACATTTTCATACTACTTGCTCTCAATGTTTTCACAACCCATTGATGCCATTGGGTAGATGACTCAACACAACATATCCAGGAATGTGTGGGAAAAGATGACCAGTGGTTATGATATGCAGTGCCACTTTTTAAATGTTTTGTTAACATGTCATAAGAATGTATTGAATTTGCTCCATGATAAATAGCTTGGTGTTGCTAAATTTGAGCAAAGGACCCCTACTCTAAGATAACAGTAAGAGGATCCCTACTCTAAGAGGATAGCAATGATTGTTCAACAAGTCAGATATTTATTATTGATTTTCAAAACTTGTTAAATGATGTCGTGAATGTGATAGAAGAGGGACTCCCCCTATTAGGCTACGGCCCCGCTATCAGTATTTGGTCAGTATTCAGTCAGTATATTTTCTCAGGAGTGGGATCCAAAACCAGGAATAAATGTGATAAATGCAGAATTGGTGACTTGTTTCTATTATACCTTTTCTCTGATTGTTCATCACCTGGTTTTGGCTCCCACTCCTTAGAAAAAATACTGACCGAATACAGAACAAATACTGATAGTGGAGCCATAGCCTTAAACTGATTGGAGATTGTGAACAAAGTGCAGCATCCGCTCAAAAAGATCTGGTTCAACCATGAATCGTTTGAATGGCCACATATTGTGCTACATATCTTTCCTGATATGGTCACTGCAGTGAAAATTAGCAACTTACAGAAAACTTACCCCATTGACCTCAGCTTTTTGCCTGGAGCCTTAGGGTATGTGCACACAGTGTCTTTTAGATGCGCCATTCCCACATAGTTTTTGCTGTATGAAGACGCTTCAAGAAATCTCTGGCAATGTTTTTCCCGAAAGCGTCTTTTCTGATGTCTCTTCGGATGTCTCTTCCTGCAGCTTTGTCACCTACTTCTTTCTTTTTTTAACATTCTTTATATAAAAAATAGTGTTAGCTTCCAAGCAGAAGCCACCAGAAGAATGGACTGCTGACTTCTTTTAGCCGCATCACGGCTTTCAAAGCTTGAAGCAGTTAAAAGAAGTGACAAAAGACGGAACATATGCATTGCAAGTCGTTTTGACATTGCAGTGCAAATGTTTATTCCTTTTTACATTTCTCTAGAGCTTTTTCAGGTGACTTCCAGACAGAATCCACCTGATAAAGCTGTTGTGTGCACATACAGTACCCTAACACTGCCTCTCATATTAAATGGTCTTTGTACTTTCAGACAACTTGATCTAGTTTGATAGATTATATGATACATACTTTATATGAAAATAACTTTGCTTAAAATAAAGTTGTCTAACCTCTATAAAAAAAATCCATCCAACGTGCAGGCCACTAGGTTTCGCCTTTCTGGGCTATCTTGCTGTTCATTGCCTGTTGTCAGGTACAATCTAAAGCAGCAGAGACACTGAGTCGGATTACAGGAAGTAGGGGCGGGTATTTTTCTCTCTAGAGGCAGTTTGGGAGGGTCTTTGTCTCTCTACGGAAAGGTGGGAGGGTTTATGTGTCTGCTCTTGTTCTCCTGCCTATCAAATATAGAGGCATGTGATATATACAAACGAAAAAAGGCAAAAAAAAGGTTGTCTCATAGGCAGCATTATATGAATAATATAGGATTAGTTATGTTAGTTCAGAATTGTGCATTTATCTAGAGTGCTATGTAAATAAGCATAACAGGAAATACTCTTTAATGACTGTCGCTTTTCTCCTTCAGGCAGGACCGCCAAACAAAGGGGGGAACCATCTTGTGGAAATCACAGATGAGCAGTAACAAATCGGAGACACTGGTTTATGGTGCATTTATCAGTATTAAGGCTCGTGCACAAGACCATAATAATTGGACAGGTGCTATCCATCGTTTTGACAGATAGCACTTGTCCTCATGTTATTCTATGGGGCTGTGCACATGTCTGATTTTTTCCCCAGACAGAGCTGGTGAGAGGAAAAAAAATCACAGCATGCCCAAATTGGATTCGATTATCTGATCACTATTGGCCATGTACCTTAATGAGTCCATAGCAGCCATCGAACTGCACTTGGATGACATCTGAGCTCAGTCCGATTTTCTGAGACCGCCAGAATGGAGAAGATGGAGAATTTTTTTTTTCCATCTTCTGCTCCTCCAAGAAAATTGGATCACACTCTGAGCAAACTCTTAGGGCTTTATCAGAGTGTGATTTGCACAATCATTCTGATTCTCTCGCATGAGAGAATACATGGTCATCTGCACCTAGCCTAATAGCAAGGAAGTAAAGCTTCTTTCCAAGACTTTCTTTGTACCTGATGAAGACAATTAGTTTTAAAACATTGCTGTACTTATCTTTTAATAAAGAAGAAATATATTATGTACAAGAGCTTGCAAAGAAGCTTTTATTCCTTCCTACAAAACTGATTACATCACCACGAATAAGAGTCTTCCGGTTGCTACTGCCTATTTGAAATATAGAGTTATAACAGAGAGGAACATTTTCAGTACTAGGCAGATGAGATATTGGATAACTGCAGGTGCAATGCAAGCTGAGAAAGCATAAGAAGAAAATTAGTGGAAAGGAAGTTCAAGCACCTATAGTGCTGACAGAATGATAACGAAGAGGAACCATGCACTAAAAAGGAATGAAAGACACGCTACAGACCAGGAAAATCAGGATAGACTTTATGTATTAGACTGGTTTGTGTCATTAAAAGCTGTTTTAACTTGTAGTGGATGAGGGCAAGAAAAACATGATTTTCTACTGGTTATGTGTGAAAGGACAGATATGATTTGGAAGACTTGTCTGTGATGAGACAACTGTTTAAATATTACATTTTAGAAGTTTCCTGCACAACTAAGAATGCAGCTTTAATAAACACAAAATACACTAATGTAATATAAGATACAATAAAATATAATAAATGTGACCGGCAGATGAAGTCACTGGATGCATTTCTACAAACATAATCTGCAAATCAATATTATGTACCATTTTATGAAATTCATTCTAGCTAAAAAGTTAAAATATGATTGACGTAAACCAGGCAATGTCAACTTCAAGGTTTGTATAATCAATACGGAATCCGTGCACTTTAAAACATTAATTTACATTAATATGGCAATTGTTGCTATTGGAATGATTAGTAGATAGGCAGTTGCTGTGTTTCATCTTTTCACCTTTATTAAGATGATGAATGAAAGCAGTCTGCTGATTTGCATAAGTCAAAGATCTTTTTAGGATACTTAAGAATTATTTTTGACACTTTATTGCCAATTTTTCAATGCTCACTTAGATTTTACGGCTTGATAAATCACCAGCAAAAATTGTCATAAAACTGATGGTCTTCAGCATAAATTAAAAAGTCGTATCTACAGTTAACCCATTGCAGGTACCCACTTTGTACACATAACTTGATTCTCCCAGGCCCCACCAATGATCTACTGTCATTTATAATACTAATGTCTTCTTCTATCATAGAGGGAACGTTGTGACTGAAATAGGTTTATATTATTATATATTGATTTTGGGTAGATGTTTTGGTACAAGTTTTGATATTCCAAATTGATCTAAATACTTTTTATGCCCAAAAATGACAAAATTATTCTCGGAGTGATACCTTTATTGGCTAACCTTGGACTGGACCAAGGAAATGCAGTGGATGTTGTGTATATGGACTTTTCAAAAGCTTTTGATACGGTTCCACACAAAAGCTTGATACATAAAATGAGAACAATGGGGATAGGGGAAAATATATGTATGTGGGTTAAGAATTGGCTCAGTGATAGGAAACAAAGGGTGGTTATTAATGGAAAACACTCAGACTGGGTCTCAGTTAACAGTGGGGTACCACAGGGGTCAGTATTGGGCCCCCTTCTTTTTAACATATTTATTAATGACCTTGTAGGGGGCATACAGAGTAGTGTTGAGCCACCCCCGTAGTGTTCGAGTTCGGTTCGGTTCGTCGAACACCCGTGTGTTCGCCGAACTGTTCGTCGAACTGTTCGTCGAACACCTTCGAACACCGTTAAAACCAATGGCAGGCAAACAAAAACACATAGAAACACATAGAAAACACCTTCAAAGGTGTCCAAAAGCTGACAAACTGCTCAGAAGACATAACTAACACATGGAAAAGTGACAAGTACATATAGTCATGCGAAAATAAAACAGGTGGAGGAGTAAAAGGAGGGGGAGACACAGATATAGGCATGTCATGCCCTTCTAAAATCCAAAAAGTGAGAAGCCGACATGGCCAGTCCGCTTCTGCCCGTGCCACCTCCGTGTCGCCGGGTTTGTGCCAGAGCCGCGGTGAACCCTGATGGCCAGCCCCCCTCTCCCAATACTGGTGCCTGTCCGCTGGTGGGTCGAGCGAGACCCCCTGTGGTGGAGGCAGCTCTAAGCTTTTTAATTTAAATTGTCTCTCTAATTTGAATGAATACACTTTAAATCCATTTACAAGGATCTATTGGAGGGCAAGTCTCATGCCAGCAGCCGCGTAATTCCAGCTCCAGTAGCGTCCACTAAAGCTGCTGCAGTTAAAAAGCTTTTATAAGGATCGAGCTCGGCTGTCCACCGCAAGGCATCCTACTGCCAGTCCCAGCCCCTATGCCTTGGGGTGCCTCCTGATGCTCTTCATTGAGTATCCCATGGTCCCGAAGCATTTCCTTTGAAAAAATTAAGTGTCTAAACTACAGGTGGTGTAGCTTGCTTAACAGCCGGGATAATCCGCTGACTAGCAGACACTGCTACTAGGCACAAAGTATTTCCTGGGCTAGATGCAGTTAAAAATTTGTAATTAGATACTCTCGTTGGATGCTGAGAAAGCATTCCATAGAGTCTCCTGGCACGCCATATATGATTCTCTTAAAAAGCTTGGGGTAGGGGTCTAGGGGACCCTTTTATAGCCAAAATCATGGCCCTGTATCACAATACGTCACCTAGGCTGAAGATAAATGGAACTGTAGCACCCTGAGGGCTCGGTTGCTACAGAGGTATTGCACCTCACCCAGAGGTGTGATATCTCACTCTCAGGTAAGGATGGAGTGTGGATCAGGACCCGACACCTGCATGCATTACACCACATTGCCGTGGGGCAGGGCGACCAATATGCCTCTGAGATGGGCATGACAGTCCCTGTCCCTGGCTGGAGTGGGGGGAGGGAACACTGAGGAAGGGGAACCCTGTAGTGCAGGAGCAGGGAGGAAGCAGTTCCTGGGTGCATTGAGAAGGGAGTATAAAAGGTGGGCACCATCTTAGTTCAGTGCAGAGAAATCTGAGCAGAAGTGGCAGGGAGCAGGGGCTCTGCATGAGCTCTGCTCCGGAGGCGGACCTAGTAACAGAGGCCCAGGCCTGGAAGAGGGAGAAGGAAGGAAGAGGAGCGGAGAAGGCTCCAGGAACGAGGAATGAAGGGATCCCAGGGGTGCGAACGGGCGAGTCGCCACCGCAAGCCCGAATCCACCTGCGTGGAGGGGTCAGGCCAAAGGGGGAGACCGGTCCCCGAAACTAGTGGAGGCAGGAAACGACCCGCAGCTAGAAACCGGAGGCTGTGACATTTTATGTGGCGCAGCCCCTCGCTACACCCGCTAGGAAGGCACCACATAGGGTCAGGGAAACTGGCGCCAAGTTTACCAAGAGGAGGCCCGAGGCAGCCGGACAGAAGGGTTGGTAAGAAAGGCCAGACAAAGGACACACAAAGGGGGTCCTGTGAAGCGCTCCAAAGTTATCTGGGAGTTGTCTGAGCCCCTCACCTGGTGAGCACAGTACGACGTGGGCAGCCGTTACCTGCAGACGTGGTCTGGATAATAAGAACTGTGAGTAAAGGCCCTGGACTGCATCACTGACTCCGTGTCGTTACTGCTGCTGCCCTGCACCATCACCCCCATCCTCCGCATACACTGCCCTGAGGCTATACTCCTCCCGTGGGGAGTTATGCTACACTCTACTGCAACCACAACACCAGCCTCAGCGGTCTGCCCTGCAGCGGCGGTTCACTCTGACCGCAATCCACGGGTGGCGTAGTCGGACATTTAAACATCAAAACCAGATAAATAGTTCCGCCACTGGTTTGACCACCCTGAGCCACGGAACCGGGTCGCCGCCACAAAGACTACAACCACCAGCATCCACCAAAAAGGGTCCGGCTCCGGGTTTCCCAAGGCCCAGGGGGTGCGTCAGAACATTTTCATCACCTTTCACAATCACCAATGGGACAAGGCAGGGATGTCCTCTGTCCCCTCTCTTATACATCCTAGTGACGGAGCACCTGCTCTCATCAATTCGCCATAACCCCAATATTAGGTGGATTGAGGTGGGAGGCACCGAGTACAAGTGCTCTCTATTTGCTGATGATGTCCTAGTATATATCACTCAATCACATATATCCATCCATGCTGTTATGGCTGAAATAGATCACTTTGTTACAAGGTCAAATTTTAAAATCAATGCAGCGAAGTCTGAGGCCCTTGATGTCTTCCTCCCCAAATCCATATAGGATTCCATCCAGTCCAACTTTCCCTTTGCCTGGCCCTCACAGGGTATCAAATACTTAGGAATTCCTATTCATAGAGACCTCTCCCATCTATGTTATCTTAATTTTGGGCCCTTTATTGAACAACTCCATACAGACCACGGTTGGCAAGTTAGAACTGTAAGATTCACTACGTGAACCGCTGGTGTTTTGTGGAAAAGCACATGTACACTGCGTTCCAAATTATTATGCAAAAAGTGTTTAGGAGTGATAAGGGAAGAATTTGTTTGTTTGTCAGTTAAACTCATTGATGGTGATGTGTGTCAGGGCTCTTTATATCACTGTAAGCAATTGCAGACACCTGTGCTAATTAGTTTGGCAGGTGTGTCCAATGAAAGGCAAGACTACTTAAGAAGGTTGTCTCACATTATTAAGCAGCCTACATTTTCTGCCAAAATGGGAAAGTAAAAGGATGTGTCGGCTGCTGAGAAGCAACAAATTGTGGAGTGTTTAGGTCAAGGCATGACTACAATCAACACTGTGCGATGATCAGGATGAAGTGTCTTGGCAATCAAGAAGTATGTAGCTGATTCACAGTACACACGTGTGCGTGCTGATAAGGGCAAATTGAGGACTCTTTCCTACAGGCAATTACGTCAGGTTGAAAGAGCAGCGGCAAAAAAGCCTTGTCATAGCAGCAGACAAGTTTTTGAAGCTGCTTGTGCCTCCAACGTCCCCCGAACAACAAGATGCAGGGTCCTTCAGAGGTTTGCAGCTGTGCATACGCCATCCTGTCGACCTCCTCTATCCACTTCACACAAGCAGAAACGGCTCCAGTGGGCCAAACATTACATGAAGACTGATTTCAAAACAGTTTTGTTCACGGATGAGTGCCGTGCAGCGCTCGATGGTCCAGATGGATGGAGTGGAGGATGGCTGGTTGATGGACACCCCACGCAAACACGGCTACAGCGCCAACAAGGAGGAGGTGGAGTAATGTTTTGGGCTGGAATCATGGGGAGAGAGATTGTCGGCCCCTTTAGGATCCCTGAAGGCGCTAAAGATGAACTCCATAATGTATGTGGATTTTCTCAAACAGCACTTCCTGCCATGGTTCAAGAAGAAGAACCGTGTCTTTCACAGCAAGATCATTTTTCTGCATGATAATGCACCATCTCATGCTGCACATAAAACATCTGCATCGCTGGCTGTGACCCCCATGCTCCCCTGACCTGTACCCCATTCAGAACCTTTGGAGCATCATTAAAAGGAGTGTCTATGATGGCGGGAGGCAGTTCACATCTAAGCAACAGCTCTGGGAGGGTATTCTGTCCTCATGCAAAACAATTGAAGCAGAAACCATCCAAAACCTGACAAATTCAATGGACGAGAGAGTACAGAAGCTTCTTTCGAATAAGGGGTCCTATGTGAAAATGTAACATCACCTAGAATAAAGTTTTGAGTTGAAAACTGTTTGATTTCAGTTTCTAACAACCTGCTAATGCTTATAATTTCAAAAATGACCATTTTCTTGGTCTTTATTAAAATGAAAAGGTTGATCGAAAAGTTTGGGGGATCTAAGAGTGTGGCAACCCAGTAGTCATGATTACTTCGAATTCTGACAATATGAGGGTCATGCTGCAGGTAGTGCAGCAAGAAGGCACTTATGTGTCTTGAGCATCTTGGAGCCCCAAAATTATTTTCCGGGCTAGATGCAGCTAAAAATTATTATTAATTTTAAATCTGGTGAAGCTTTAGTATAGATGGCCTAATAGGATCAGTGCTGCACACTGCTACAAAGCCCAAATTATTTTCCAGTCAAGATACAGATAAACATGATTAGTAATTTTAAATCTGGTGGAGCTTATTATAGATGGCCTAATAGAATCAGTGCTGCACACTGCTACAAAGCCCAAATTATTTTCCAGCCAAGATACAGATAAACATGATTAGTAATTTGAAAGCTTAAAACGGTTGGTAGGGTGATTTTAACCAATCATCAAGCTTTTACTCTCCCCAGGATGACACAGGGGTAGAAAAGTCGTTTCGGATCCATGATTTGTTCATCTTTATGAACGTGAGTCTGTCTACATTATCAGTGGAGAGCCGCGTGCGCTTATCTGTCAGCACACCACCAGCAGCGCTGAACACACGTTCAGACAGAACGCTGGCTGCGGGGCATGACAAGATCTCCAAGGCGTAAGTGGCTAGCTCCGGCCATTTATCCAGATTGGAAGCCCAAAAAGAGCAAGGGTCCAGTGACACAGTCGTGGCTTCAATGTTTACTTGGAGATACTCCTGTACCATCATCTCTAGGCGTTGACTATGTGTCAGACTTCTTGTCTCCTGTGGCCTTGCAAAGGATGGGCTAAAAAAGTGGTGAAATGATTCCGCAAAATTGATGTTACCAGCAGATACTGTGGTTCTGTTACGGTTTGAGTGCTGAACACTTGACGGTCCCACGGTTGGCAAGTTGGAACTGTGAGATTCACTACGTGCACCACTGGTATTTTGTGGAAAAGCACATGTAAGATTCTGCAACAGTCTCTGCTGATACTCCTGCATGCGTGCATCCCTTTCTATGGCAGGAATAATTTCTGCAAATTTACTTTTGTACCGGGGATTAGAGATGAGCGTTGTTCTACTCGAACTGTTCGCCAATCTCAAATTCGAGCTGTTTTGGGCAGTGTTCGAGCCGTTCGGCGAACACGAACAATTTGAGAAAAATTCGGCTGTTCGAGGTTATGTTCGATAACTGTTCGTGCACCAAAATCATAACTGGATTTTTTCTCAGTAATGATGAAAATTAATGTTAATACGCAGTTTGAGTGTACAGCGGGGTGGGGGGAGGGGCAGGGGATGGATCTCTGCAGGAACAATGAAGATCTCCATTTTTTTTTCTCTTTCCCGCATTTACAGTGGGGAGGTGCAATCTGTCAGCCTATCAGCAGCGCACACACGGAGCGAAGTGCTTTTTTTCACACAAGCAAGGGCATGTGTCATTGGCAGTGTATGTCACATGTCCTTGCCCTATAAGACCAAGCCATTTTCCCCGTCGCCACCATTTTCTCACTGCTGCAGCTGCGTGTTAGACGGCACCGCTGTTGCTGTATGCGCTATACCTTGTTAATTTCAAGCCAATTTTCGCACAAATATACAGATAGCTTGGGAGTAGGGAATAGTTGTGATTGCAGTCCTTTTAAGGACTAGGTTACAGCCTTTCCTACGACTTTTATCAGGCAGGTCTGTGCTCTTAAATAGATAGGTTGTGGGAGTAAAGACTAATTGTAATTGGAGTCCTTTTCAGGACTAGGTTACATCAGTTCCTATCAGTTTTTGCCAGGCAGGTCTGTGCCAGTGCTGTGCAAGTTTTTTTCACAGCATTTGGCTGAATCTAGCAAAGCTAATCCTTTTTGGCCTATTGCAGAGTGTGTTAGTCAGTGGAGTAGCCTATCTGTGTTGCAAGATATACCACCTGTGTATAGAATACCAATTTTTTTACTGCACCTAGTGAAGTAAAATCTTTTGGGCATAGCATCATTCTATTAGTCCATATATACTGACCTCCATCAGGTTGCAAGCTGAATCTAATTTTTTTCTGCATCTAGCTCTGAAAAAATATTGGGCTTCTAGCTGTGTGTGGGTCTTGTTCTATTAATCCATCTATACTGACCTCCATCAGGTTGCAAACTGAATATAATTTTTTTCTGCATCTAGCTCTGAAAAAATATTGGGCTTCTAGCTGTGTGTGGGTCTTGTTCTATTAATCCATCTATACTGACCTCCATCAGGTTGCAAACTGAATATATTTTTTTCTGCATCTACCTCTGAAAAAATATTGGGCTTCTAGCTGTGTGTGGGACTTGTTGTATTAGTCCATCTATACTGACCTCCATCAGGTTGCAAACTGAATATATTTTTTTCTGCATCTACCTCTGAAAAAATATTGGGCTTCTAGCTGTGTGTGGGTCTTGTTCTATTAATCCATCTATACTGACCTCCATCAGGTTGCAAACTGAATATAATTTTTTTCTGCATCTAGCTCTGAAAAAATATTTGGCCTTCTAGTAGTGTGTCGGACTTTCTCTATTAGTCCATCTATACTGACCTCCATCAGGTTGCAAATTAAAAATAATTTTTATCTGCATCTACAGTACCTCTGAAAAAATATTTGGGCTTCTAGCTGTGTGTGGGACTTGTTGTATTAGTCCATCTATACTGACCTCCATCAGGTTGCAAACTGAATATATTTTTTTCTGCATCTACCTCTGAAAAAATATTGGGCTTCTAGCTGTGTGTGGGACTTGTTGTATTAGTCCATCTATACTGACCTCCATCAGGTTGCAAACTGAATATATTTTTTTCTGCATCTACCTCTGAAAAAATATTGGGCTTCTAGCTGTGTGTGGGACTTGTTGTATTAGTCCATCTATACTGACCTCCATCAGGTTGCAAACTGAATATATTTTTTTCTGCATCTACCTCTGAAAAAATATTGGGCTTCTAGCTGTGTGTGGGTCTTGTTCTATTAATCCATCTATACTGACCTTCATCAGGTTGCAAACTGAATATAATTTTTTTCTGCATCTACCTCTGAAAAAATATTGGGCTTCTAGCTGTGTGTGGGTCTTGTTCTATTAATCCATCTATACTGACCTCCATCAGGTTGCAAACTGAATATAATTTTTTTATGCATCTACCTCTGAAAAAATATTGGGCTTCTAGCTGTGTGTGGGTCTTGTTCTATTAATCCATCTATACTGACCTCCATCAGGTTGCAAACTGAATATAATTTTTTTCTGCATCTAGCTCTGAAAAAATATTTGGCCTTCTAGCAGTTTGTGGGACTTGTTCTATTAGTCCACCTATACTGACCTCCATCAGGTTGCAAACTGAATATATTTTTTTCTGCATCTACCTCTGAAAAAATATTGGGCTTCTAGCTGTGTGTGGGACTTGTTGTATTAGTCCATCTATACTGACCTCCATCAGGTTGCAAACTGAATATATTTTTTTCTGCATCTACCTCTGAAAAAATATTGGGCTTCTAGCTGTGTGTGGGTCTTGTTCTATTAATCCATCTATACTGACCTCCATCAGGTTGCAAACTGAATATAATTTTTTTCTGCATCTAGCTCTGAAAAAATATTTGGCCTTCTAGCAGTGTGTGGGACTTGTTCTATTAGTCCACCTATACTGACCTCCATCAGGTTGCAAACTGAATATATATTTTTCTGCATCTACCTCTGAAAAAATATTGGGCTTCTAGCTGTGTGTGGGACTTGTTGTATTAGTCCATCTATACTGACCTCCATCAGGTTGCAAACTGAATATATTTTTTTCTGCATCTACCTCTGAAAAAATATTGGGCTTCTAGCTGTGTGTGGGACTTGTTGTATTAGTCCATCTATACTGACCTCCATCAGGTTGCAAACTGAATATATTTTTTTCTGCATCTACCTCTGAAAAAATATTGGGCTTCTAGCTGTGTGTGGGTCTTGTTCTATTAATCCATCTATACAGACCTCCATCAGGTTGCAAACTGAATATAATTTTTTTCTGCATCTAGCTCTGAAAAAATATTTGGCCTTCTAGTAGTGTGTCGGACTTTCTCTATTAGTCCATCTATACTGACCTCCATCAGGTTGCAAATTAAAAATAATTTTTATCTGCATCTACAGTACCTCTGAAAAAATATTTGGGCTTCTAGCTGTGTGTGGGACTTGTTGTATTAGTCCATCTATACTGACCTCCATCAGGTTGCAAACTGAATATATTTTTTTCTGCATCTACCTCTGAAAAAATATTGGGCTTCTAGCTGTGTGTGGGACTTGTTGTATTAGTCCATCTATACTGACCTCCATCAGGTTGCAAATTGAATATAATTTTTTTCTGCATCTAACCCAGCCAATAGTTTTGGCCTAATACCACAGTTTGGCCACTCAGCTCTGCTCGGTTACCATCCATTGTTTTTTTGTGCAAACAACTCCAGAGTTGTGAATTAGTTAACCACCAAAATGAGTGGAAAAAGGCCTGCTGCTGGTGGAAAGGGGAATAGGCGTGTTGGGAAGGGGAAAAAAGGTTGTGTCCGTGGGGTAGGTGTTAATGCAACAGTAACATCTGCAGAAGAAAGACCATCTTCCAGCCAAACTAAAATGTCTACTTCTTTTAGCGGACAATGTGATAAGATCCCTTTCTTACGGCCACGCCAATCGCTACAAATTCCAGATGAGGCACAAAAACAGCAGGTGCTTCAACGGATATCAAGTGCTCCTTTAAGTGGGCTCTCCTCCACATCAACTTCAACATCACAAATACTCCAGTCCTCAAAGGTGTCACCCAAATCGCACTTGCTTCCTCACAGCTCCCAAATCTCCAGCTGCCCGTCTGAGTATGAGGTAGAACAGATGGTTGAGTCTGCAGAGCTGTTTACTCATACTATAGCCTGGGAATCAGAGGTCGACTCCAGCGCTTCTGTGAATCCAGACGAGGAAATGATCTGCACTGATGCCCAGAATCTTTATGAGTCGGATCCAGGACCAGACGCAGAAGGTTCTGACCATAATGTAGACCCTCATTCCCAAACTGTAACTCCTGTTGGTGGAGACAATGAGGAAGACGATGATAAGACTCAAATACCTGATTGGAGCGACAACTTTAGTTTTTTGTCAGGGCAGGAACAGGTTGGCTCTGAGGACGACGGGTGTGATAACACACAGGGTGATGATGATGAGGTTGGAGATCCCACTTACTGTCAACCCACAGTCAGCCAAGAGATGAGGTCAGCAGAGGAGGTGGAGGAAGATGCTAGTGACGACGAGGTCAGGTTGCGCCTTCCTGGACAGAGACGTAGTACTGGAAGCACGTCAACAACTGCATCCTCAAACACAACTCTGCCTCTCACCACAAGTCGTGGTGGCTCTTCAGGTCGCATGGGTGCTAAGCCTTGCATAGCCTGGGCATTTTTTCAGATCGATAAAGATGACCCAACTCGTGTTATCTGTAACATTTGTCAGCAAAAGCTAAGTAGAGGCCAAAAAATACATAGTTTGAGTACTTCATGCATGAACCGGCACATGGACATGAAGCATAAGTTGCAGTGGGAAGCTCAGTGTGCTACAATGCGGCCTAGCCGGCCGGGCCAACCACCGTCTGCCATATCTTGTGCATCCGCGGCCTCTTCATCCTCTGTGACTGGGGGGACAGCAGTCACACCTGTTTTGGGGCGCAGACCTGCCACCTCTTTACCCGCAACAGCCAGCGTGATTGGCAGGTCATCATTTTCTTTTTAGGTGGGAACACCAGCTGGTGTTGAGCGCTGTCCGACATCGATAGCACCACCTTTGGATCAAGGCAACCTAACATGTCCGCCTGCATCTTCCTCACAGACCGGCAGTTTTCCGGGGACACCCTTATCAACCCCGTCTAAGCACAATAGCCAGCCCTCAGTCCCTCAGATGTGGACAAGTAAAAGACCATTTCCTCCTAGCCATGAGAAAGGTAAGAGGTTGACTTTCACCATCTGCAAGCTCTTGGCTACAGAAATGTTGCCTTTCCGCCTGGTGGACACAGAGGATTTTCGAGACCTTATGTCCGTCGCAGTGCCCCAGTACCAGATGCCCAGTCGGCACTACTTCTCAAAGAAAGGTGTGCCTGCGCTCCACCAGCATGTCGCACACAACATCACCGCTTCTTTGAGAAACTCTGTGTGTGACAGGGTGCATTTCACCACAGACACTTGGACGAGTAGGCATGGACAGGGGCGTTACATGTCGCTGACTGGGCACTGGGTAACTATGGTGACAGCAGGACAAGGGGCTGCTGTCCAAGTCTTGTCGTCCCCACGAGTTGTGCGTCAATCCTCTTTATGTCAAAGTTCCTCCACTGCTTCTGCCTCCTCAAACTCCTCTCGGTCTTCCACCTGCACCCAAAGCCTGTCTGGTCATGCCACAAGCTTTCTAACTGCGCAGAAGGGATCCTGCACACCTCCTTACTATGCTGGCAGTAGGGCTCAACGTCATCAGGCAGTTTTTACATTGAAATGTCTGGGAAATGTGAGTCACACAGCTGAGGAGTTGTGGTCAGCTCTGGAGAACCAATTTCATGAATGGTTGTCTCCACTGGACCTGAAACCAGGGAAGGCCGTGTGCGACAATGCTGCAAACCTGGGTGCGGCCCTTCGCCGGGGCAATGTCACACACGTGCCTTGTATGGCTCACGTGTTGAACCTGGTTGTCCAGCAATTTTTAGCCCACTATCCCAGACTAGATGGCCTTCTGCAGAGGGCACGGTCGCTGTGTGCTCACTTCCGCCGTTCGCATCCGGCAGCTCAGCGACTTACATCTCTACAGAAGTCGTTGGGCCTGCCACTTCACCGGCTACAATGCGATGTGCCTACCTGGTGGAATTCAACTCTGCACATGTTGCAGCGACTGTGGCAGCACCGACAAGCCCTGGTGCAATACGTTCTGACGTATAGCCTGGGCCAACGAGATTCAGAGGTGGGGCAAATCACGCTGAAGGAGTGGTCTCAGATCAGGGACCTATGCACCCTTCTGCACAGTTTTGAAATGGCGACGAAGATGTTTAGTGCTGACGATGCCATTATCAGCATGACTATTCCGGTGATTTACATGCTGGAGCACATGTTAAACAGAATTCGGAGTCAGGTGGTGGCACAAGAGGAGGTGGAGGAAGTAGAGGAGGAGGAGTTGTATGCGGAAGGGCTAACATCTGCAAGGTCCAGACGGTCGGCAGCACCAAGGCGGCAGGCATGTGAGGGTGGGGGAGATGGTTTTACCAGGGCGCATGGTAGCAGTCAAACTAGTGAGGAAGGTGCAGGAGCCCAGGAAGAAGTGGAGGACGAACTGATGGAAGACTCATCAGATGAGGGAGACCTTGATCACATTTCTGTTGTGCGAGGTTGGGGGGAGAGGACAGAGGAAGGAAGCATGATTGTTACCTCGCCACCAACACAACAGGGACTTGGTGCTCCTGGATGCGCAATACACATGAGTGCCTTCTTGCTGCACTACCTGCAACATGACCCTCGAATTGTGAGAATTAGAAATAATCCTGACTACTGGGTTGCCACACTGTTAGATCCCCGGTACAAAAGTAAATTTGCAGAAATTATTCCTGCCATAGAAAGGGATGCACGCATGCAGGAGTATCAGCAGAGACTGTTGCAGAATCTTACATGTGCTTTTCCACAAAATACCAGTGGTGCACGTAGTGAATCTCACAGTTCCAACTTGCCAACCGTGGGACCGTCAAGTGTTCAGCACTCAAACCGTAACAGAACCACAGTATCTGCTGGTAACATCAATTTTGCGGAATCATTTCACCACTTTTTTAGCCCATCCTTTGCAAGGCCACAGGAGACAAGAAGTCTGACACATAGTCAACGCCTAGAGACGATGGTAAAGGAGTATCTCCAAGTAAACATTGAAGCCACGACTGTGTCACTGGACCCTTGCTCTTTTTGGGCTTCCAATCTGGATAAATGGCCGGAGCAAGCCACTTACGCCTTGGAGATCTTGTCATGCCCCGCAGCCAGCGTTCTGTCTGAACGTGTGTTCAGCGCTGCTGGTGGTGTGCTGACAGATAAGCGCACGCGGCTCTCCACTGATAATGTAGACAGACTCACGTTCATAAAGATGAACAAATAATGGATCCGAAACGACTTTTCTACCCCTGTGTCATCCTGGGGAGAGTAAAAGCTTGATGATTGGTTAAAATCACCCTACCAACCGTTTTAAGCTTTCAAATTACTAATCATGTTTATCTGTATCTTGACTGGAAAATAATTTGGGCTTTGTAGCAGTGTGCAGCACTGATCCTATTAGGCCATCTATACTAAAGCTTCACCAGATTTAAAATTAAAAATAATTTTTAGCTACATCTAGCCCGGAAAATAATTTTGGGGCTCCGAGATGCGCAAGACACATAAGTGCCTTCTTGCTGCACTACCTGCAGCATGACCCTCATATTGTCAGAATTCGAAGTAATCATGACTACTGGGTTGCCACACTCTTAGATCCCCCAAACTTTTCGATCAACCTTTTCATTTTAATAAAGACCAAAAAAATGGTCATTTTTGAAATTATAAGCATTAGCAGGTTGTTAGAAACTGAAATCAAACAGTTTTCAACTCAAAACTTTATTCAAGGTGATGTTACATTTTCACATAGGACTCCTTGTTCGAAAGGAGCTTCTGAACTCTCTCGTCCATTGAATTTGTCAGGTTTTGGATGGTTTCTGCTTCAATTGTTTTGCATGAGGACAGAATACCCTCCCAGAGCTGTTGCTTAGATGTGAACTGCCTCCCGCCATCATAGACACTCCATTTAATGATGCTCCAAAGGTTCTGAATGGGGTAGAGGTCAGGGGAACATGGGGGTCACACCATAAGTTTGTCCCCTTTTATGCCCATATCAGCCAGAGATGCAGATGTTTTATGTGCAGCATGAGATGGTGCATTATCATGCAGAAAAATGATCTTGCTGTGAAATACACGTTTTTTCTTCTTGAACCATGGCAGGAAGTGCTGTTTGAGAAAATCCACATACATTATGGAGTTCATCTTTAGCGCCTTCAGGGATCCTAAAGGGGCCGACAATCTCTCTCCCCATGATTCCAGCCCAAAACATTACTCCACCTCCTCCTTGTTGGCGCTGTAGCCGTGTTTGCGTGGGGTGTCCATCAACCAGCCATCCTCCACTCCATCCATCTGGACCATCGAGCGCTGCACGGCACTCATCCGTGAGCAAAACTGTTTTGAAATCAGTCTTCATGTAATGTTTGGCCCACTGGAGCCGTTTCTGCTTGTGTGAAGTGGATAGAGGAGGTCGACAGGATGGCGTATGCACAGCTGCAAACCTCTGAAGGACCCTGCATCTTGTTGTTCGGGGGACGTTGGAGGCACAAGCAGCTTCAAAAACTTGTCTGCTGCTATGACAAGGCTTTTTTGCCGCTGCTCTTTCAACCTGACGTAATTGCCTGTAGGAAAGAGTCCTCAATTTGCCCTTATCAGCACGCACACGTGTGTACTGTGAATCAGCTACATACTTCTTGATTGCCAAGACACTTCATCCTGATCATCGCACAATGTTGATTGTAGTCATGCCTTGACCTAAACACTCCACAATTTGTTGCTTCTCAGCAGCCGACACATCCTTTTTCTTTCCCATTTTGGCAGAAAATGTAGGCTGCTTAATAATGTGAGAGAGCCTTCTTAAGTAGTCTTGCCTTTCATTGGACACACCTGCCAAACTAATTAGCACAGGTGTCTGCAATTGCTTACAGTGATAGAAAGAGCCCTGACACACATCACCATCAATGAGTTTAACTGACAAACAAACAAATTCTTCCCTTATCACTCCTAAACACTTTTTGCATAATAATTTGGAACGCGGTGTACATGTGCTTTTCCACAAAACACCAGAGGTTCACGTAGTGAATCTTACAGTTCTAACTTGCCAACCGTGGTCTGTATGGAGTTGTTCAATAAAGGGCCCAAAATTAAGATAACATAGATGGGAGAGGTCTCTATGAATAGGAATTCCTAAGTATTTGATACCCTGTGAGGGACAGGCAAAGGGAAAGTTGGACTGGATGGAATCCTATATGGATTTGGGGAGGGAGACATCAAGGGCCTCAGACTTCGCTGCATTGATTTTTAAATTTGACCATGTAACAAAGTGATCTATTTCAGCCATAACAGCAGGGATGGATATATGTGATTGAGTGATATATACTAGGACATCATCAGCAAATAGAGAGCACTTGTACTCGGTGCCTCCCACCTCAATCCACCTAATATTGGGGTTATGGCGAATTGATGAGAGCAGGTGCTCCGTCACTAGGATGTATAAGAGAGGGGACAGAGGACATCCCTGCCTTGTCCCATTGGTGATTGTGAAAGGTGATGAAAATGTTCTGACGCACCCCCTGGGCCTTGGGACACCCGGAGCCGGACCCTTTTTGGTGGATGCTGGTGGTTGTAGTCTTCGTGGCGGCGACCCGGTTCCGTGGCTCAGGGCGGTCAAACCAGTGGCGGAACTATTTATGTGGTTTTGATGTTTAAATGTCCGACTACGCCACCCGTGGATTGCGGTCAGAGTGAACCGCTGCTACAGGGCAGACCGCTGAGGCTGGTGATGTGGGTGCAGCAGAGCGTAGCATAACTCCCCACGGGAGGAGTATAGCCTCAGGGCAGTGTATGCGGAGGATGGGG
Source organism: Phyllobates terribilis (assembly GCF_046119375.1). Lineage (NCBI taxonomy): Eukaryota > Metazoa > Chordata > Amphibia > Anura > Dendrobatidae > Phyllobates > Phyllobates terribilis. The sequence goes on along the minus strand of NW_027362769.1, from coordinate 134,448,711 downwards.
GTGATGGTGCAGGGCAGCAGCAGTAACGACACGGAGTCAGTGATGCAGTCCAGGGCCTTTACTCACAATTCTTATTATCCAGACCACGTCTGCAGGTAACGGCTGCCCACGTCGTACTGTGCTCACCAGGTGAGGGGCTCAGACAACTCCCAGATAAGTTTGGAGCACTTCACAGGACCCCCTTTGTGTGTCCTTTGTCTGGCCTTTCTTACCAACACTTCTGTCCGGCTGCCTCGGGCCTCCTCTTGGTAAACTTGGCGCCAGTTTCCCTGACCCTATGTGGTGCCTTCCTAGCGGGTGTAGCGAGGGGCTGCGCCACATAAAATGTCAGAGCCTCCGGTTTCTAGCTGAGGGTCGTTTCCTGCCTCCACTAGTTCGGGGACCGGTCTCCCCCTTTGGCCTGACCCCTCCACGCAGGTGGATTCGGGCGTGCGGTGGCGACTCGCCCGTCCGCACCCCTGGGATCCCTTCATTCCTCGTTCCTGGAGCCTTCTCCGCTCCTCTTCCTTCCTTCTCCCTCTTCCAGGCCTGGGCCTCTGTTACTAGGCCCGCCTCCGGAGCAGAGCTCATGCAGAGCCCCTGCTCCCTGCCACTTCTGCTCAGACTTCTCTGCACTGAACTAAGATGGTGCCCACCTTTTATACTCCCTTCTCAATGCACCCAGGAACTGCTTCCTCCCTGCTCCTGCACTACAGGGTTCCCCTTCCTCAGTGTTCCCTCCCCCCACTCCAGCCGGGGACAGGGACTGTCGTGCCCATCTCAGGGGCATATTGGTCGCCCTGCCCCACGGCAATGTGGTGTAATGCATGCAGGTGTCGGGTCCTGATCCACACTCCATCCTTACCTGAGAGTGAGATATCACACCTCTGGGTGAGGTGCAATACGTCTGTAGCAACCGAGCCCTCAGGGTGCTACAGTTCCATTCATCTTCAGCCTAGGTGACGTATTGCGATACAGGGCCGTGATTTTGGCTATAAAAGGGTCCCCTAGACCCCTACCCCAAGCTTTTTAAGAGAATCATATATGGCGTGCCAGGAGACTCTATGGAATGCTTTCTCAGCATCCAACGAGAGTATCTAATTACAAATTTTTAACTGCATCTAGCCCAGGAAATACTTTGTGCCTAGTAGCAGTGTCTGCTAGTCAGTGGATTATCCCGGCTGTTAAGCAAGCTACACCACCTGTAGTTTAGACACTTAATTTTTTCAAAGGAAATGATTCGGGACCATGGGATACTTAGAGAAGAGCATCAGGAGGCACCCCAAGGCATAGGGGCTGGGACTGGCAGTAGGATGCCTTGCGGTGGACAGCCGAGCTCGATCCTTACAAAAGCTTTTTAACTGCAGCAGCTTTAGTGGACGCTACTGGAGCTGGAATTACGCGGCTGCTGGCATGAGACTTGCCCTCCAATAGATCCTTGTAAATGGATTTAAAGTGTATTCATTCAAATTAGAGAGACAATTTAAATTAAAAAGCTTAGAGCTGCCTCCACCACAGGGGGGCTCGCTCGACCCACCAGCGGACAGGCACCAGTATTGGGAGAGGGGGGCTGGCCGTCAGGGTTCACCACGGCTCTGGCACAAACCCGGCGACATGGAGGTGGCACGGGCAGGAGCGGACTGGCCGTGTCGGCTTCTCACTTTTTGGATTTTAGAAGGGCATGACATGCCTATATCTGTGTCTCCCCCTCCTTTTACTCCTCCACCTCTTTTATTTTCGCATGACTATATGTACTTGTCACTTTTCCATGTGTTAGTTATGTCTTCTGAGCAGTTTGTCAGCTTTTGGACACCTTTGAAGGTGTTTTCTATGTGTTTCTATGTGTTTTTGTTTGCCTGCCATTGGTTTTAATGGTGTTCGAAGGTGTTAGACGAACAGTTCGATGAACAGTTCGGCGAACACACGGGTGTTCGACGAACCGAACCAAACTCGAACACTACGGGGGTGGCTCAACACTACCGGGGATCTAACAGTGTGGCAACCCAGTAGTCAGGATTATTTCTAATTCTCACAATTCGAGGGTCATGTTGCAGGTAGTGCAGCAAGAAGGCACTCATGTGTGTTGCGCATCCAGGAGCACCAAGTCCCTGTTGTGTTGGTGGCGAGGTAACAATCATGCTTCCTTCCTCTGTCCTCTCCCCCCAACCTCGCACAACAGAAATGTGATCAAGGTCTCCCTCATCTGATGAGTCTTCCACCAGTTCGTCCTCCACTTCTTCCTGGGCTCCTGCACCTTCCTCACTAGTTTGGCTGCTACCATGCGCCCTGGTAAAACCATCTCCCCCACCCTCACATGCCTGCCGCCTTGGTGCTGCCGACCGTCTGGACCTTGCAGATGTTAGCCCTTCCGCATACAACTCCTCCTCCTCTACTTCCTCCACCTCCTCTTGTGCCACCACCTGACTCCGAATTCTGTTTAACATGTGCTCCAGCATGTAAATCACCAGAATAGTCATGCTGATAATGGCATCGTCAGCACTAAACATCTTCGTCGCCATTTCAAAACTGTGCAGAAGGGTGCATAGGTCCCTGATCTGAGACCACTCCTCCAGCGTGATTTGCCCCACCTCTGAATCTCGTTGGCCCAGGCTATACGTCAGAACGTATTGCACCAGGGCTTGTCGGTGCTGCCACAGTCGCTGCAACATGTGCAGAGTTGAATTCCACCGGGTAGGCACATCGCATTTTAGCCGGTGAAGTGGCAGGCCCAACGACTTCTGTAGAGATGTAAGTCGCTGAGCTGCGGGATGCGAACGGCGGAAGTGAGCACACAGCGACCGTGCCCTCTGCAGAAGGCCATCTAGTCTGGGATAGTGGGCTAAAAATTGCTGGACAACCAGGTTCAACACGTGAGCCATACAAGGCACGTGTGTGACATTGCCCCGGCGAAGGGCCGCACCCAGGTTTGCAGCATTGTCGCACACGGCCTTCCCTGGTTTCAGGTCCAGTGGAGACAACCATTCATGAAATTGGTTCTCCAGAGCTGACCACAACTCCTCAGCTGTGTGACTCACATTTCCCAGACATTTCAATGTAAGAACTGCCTGATGACGTTGAGCCCTACTGCCAGCATAGTAAGGAGGTGTGCAGGATCCCTTCTGCGCAGTTAGAGAGCTTGTGGCATGACCAGAGAGGCTTTGGGTGCAGGTGGAAGACCGAGAGGAGGTTGAGGAGGCAGAAGCAGTGGAGGAACTTTGACATAAAGAGGACTGACGCACAACTCGTGGGGACGGCAAGACTTGGACAGCAGCCCCTTGTCCTGCTGTCACCATAGTTACCCAGTGCCCAGTCAGCGACATGTAACGCCCCTGTCCATGCCTACTCGTCCAAGTGTCTGTGGTGAAATGCACCCTGTCACACACAGAGTTTCTCAAAGAAGCGGTGATGTTGTGTGCGACATGCTGGTGGAGCGCAGGCCTTTCTTTGAGAAGTAGTGCCGACTGGGCATCTGGTACTGGGGCACTGCGACGGACATAAGGTCTCGAAAATCCTCTGTGTCCACCAGGCGGAAAGGCAGCATTTCTGTAGCCAAGAGCTTGCAGATGGTGAAATTCAACCTCTTAGCTTTCTCATGGCTAGGAGGAAATGGTCTTTTACTTGTCCACATCTGAGGGACCGAGGGCTGGCTATTGTGCTTAGACGGGGTTGATAAGGGTGTCCCCGTCAAACTGCCGGTCTGTGAGGAAGATGCAGGCGGACATGTTAGGTTGCCTTGATCCAAAGGTGGTGCTATCGATGTCGGACAGCGCTCAACACCAGCTGGTGTTACCACCTCCAAAGAAAATGATGACCTGCCAATCACGCTGGCTGTTGCGGGTAAAGAGGTGGCAGGTCTGCGACCCATAACAGGTGTGACTGCTGTCCCCCAAGTCACAGAGGATGAAGAGGCCGCGGATGCACAAGATATGGCAGACGGTGGTTGGCCCGGCCGGCTAGGCCGCATTGTATCACACTGAGCTTCCCACTGCAACTTATGCTTCATGTTCATGTGCCGGTTCATGCATGAAGTACTCAAACTATGTATTTTTTGGCCTCTACTTAGCTTTTGCTGACAAATGTTACAGATAACACGAGTTGGGTCACCTTTATCGATCTGAAAAAATGCCCAGGCTATGCAAGGTATGCACAAATGCGACCTGAAGAGCCACCACGACTTGTGGTGAGAGGCAGAGTTGTGTTTGAGGATGCAGTTGTTGACGTGCTTCCAGTACTACGTCTCTGTCCAGGAAGGCGCAACCTGACCTCGTCGTCACTAGCATCTTCCTCCACCTCCTCTGCTGACCTCATCTCTTGGCTGACTGTGGGTTGACAGTAAGTGGGATCTCCAACCTCATCATCATCACCCTGTGTGTTATCACACCCGTCGTCCTCAGAGCCAACCTGTTCCTGCCCTGACAAAAAACTAAAGTTGTCGCTCCAATCAGGTATTTGAGTCTTATCATCATCTTCCTCATTGTCTCCAACAACAGGAGTTACAGTTTGGGAATGAGGGTCTACATTATGGTCAGAACCTTCTGCGTCTGGTCCTGGATCCGACTCATAAAGATTCTGGGCATCAGTGCAGATCATTTCCTCGTCTGGATTCACAGAAGCGCTGGAGTCGACCTCTGATTCCCAGGCTATAGTATGAGTAAACAGCTCTGCAGACTCAACCATCTGTTCTACCTCATACTCAGATGGGCAGCTGGAGATTTGGGAGCTGTGAGGAAGCAAGTGCGATTGGGGTGACACCTTTGAGGACTGGAGTATTTGTGATGTTGAAGTTGATGTGGAGGAGAGCCCACTTAAAGGAGCACTTGATATCCGTTGAAGCACCTGCTGTTTTTGTGCCTCATCTGGAATTTGTAGCGATTGGCGTGGCCGTAAGAAAGGGATCTTATCACATTGTCCGCTAAAAGAAGTAGACATTTTAGTTTGGCTGGAAGATGGTCTTTCTTCTGCAGATGTTACTGTTGCTTTAACACCTACCCCACGGACACAACCTTTTTTCCCCTTCCCAACACGCCTATTCCCCTTTCCACCAGCAGCAGGCCTTTTTCCACTCATTTTGGTGGTTAACTAATTCACAACTCTGGAGTTGTTTGCACAAAAAAACAATGGATGGGAACCGAGCAGAGCTGAGTGGCCAAACTGTGGCATTAGGCCAAAACTATTGGCTGGGTTAGATGCAGAAAAAAATTATATTCAATTTGCAACCTAATGGAGGTCTGTATAGATCGATTAATAGAACAAGTCCCACACACAGCTAGAAGCCCAATATTTTTTCAGAGGTAGATGCAGAAAAAAATTATATTCAATTTGCAACCTAATGGAGGTCTGTATAGATGCATTAATAGAACAAGTCCCACACACAGCTAGAAGCCCAATATTTTTTCAGAGGTAGATGCAGAAAAAAATATATTCAGTTTGCAACCTGATGGAGGTCTGTATAGATGGATTAATAGAACAAGTCCCACACACAGCTAGAAGCCCAATATTTTTTCAGAGGTAGATGCAGAAAAAAATATATTCAGTTTGCAACCTGATGGAGGTCTGTATAGATGGAATAATAGAACAAGTCCCACACACAGCTAGAAGCCCAATATTTTTTCAGAGGTAGATGCAGAAAAAAATATATTCAGTTTGCAACCTGATGGAGGTCTGTATAGATGGATTAATAGAACAATTCCCACACACAGCTAGAAGCCCAATATTTTTTCAGAGGTAGATGCAGAAAAAAATATATTCAGTTTGCAACCTGATGGAGGTCTGTATAGATGGATTAATAGAACAAGTCCCACACACAGCTAGAAGCCCAATATTTTTTCAGAGGTAGATGCAGAAAAAAATATATTCAGTTTGCAACCTGATGGAGGTCTGTATAGATGGATTAATAGAACAAGTCCCACACACAGCTAGAAGCCCAATATTTTTTCAGAGGTAGATGCAGAAAAAAATATATTCAGTTTGCAACCTGATGGAGGTCTGTATAGATGGATTAATAGAACAAGTCCCACACACAGCTAGAAGCCCAATATTTTTTCAGAGGTAGATGCAGAAAAAAATATATTCAGTTTGCAACCTGATGGAGGTCTGTATAGATGGATTAATAGAACAAGTCCCACACACAGCTAGAAGCCCAATATTTTTTCAGAGGTAGATGCAGAAAAAAATATATTCAGTTTGCAACCTGATGGAGGTCTGTATAGATGGATTAATAGAACAAGTCCCACACACAGCTAGAAGCCCAATATTTTTTCAGAGGTAGATGCAGAAAAAAATATATTCAGTTTGCAACCTGATGGAGGTCAGTATAGATGGACTAATACAACAAGTCCCACACACAGCTAGAAGCCCAATATTTTTTCAGAGGTAGATGCAGAAAAAAATATATTCAGTTTGCAACCTGATGGAGGTCTGTATAGATGGATTAATAGAACAAGTACCACACACAGCTAGAAGCCCAATATTTTTTCAGAGCTAGATGCAGAAAAAAATTATATTCAATTTGCAACCTGATGGAGGTCAGTATAGATGGACTAATAGAATGATGCTATGCCCAAAAGATTTTACTTCACTAGGTGCAGTAAAAAAATTGGTATTCTATACACAGGTGGTATATCTTGCAACACAGATAGGCTACTCCACTGACTAACACACTCTGCAATAGGCCAAAAAGGATTAGCTTTGCTAGATTCAGCCAAATGCTGTGAAAAAAACTTGCACAGCACTGGCACAGACCTGCCTGGCAAAAACTGATAGGAACTGATGTAACCTAGTCCTGAAAAGGACTCCAATTACAATTAGTCTTTACTCCCACAATCTATCTATTTAAGAGCACAGACCTACCTGATAAAAGTCGTAGGAAATGCTGTAACCTAGTCCTTAAAAGGACTGCAATCACAACTATACCCTACTCCCAAGCTATCTGTAGATTTGTGCGAAAATTGGCTTGAAATTAACAAGGTATAGCGCACACAGCAACAGCGGTGCCGTCTAACACGCAGCTGCAGCAGTGAGAAAATGGTGGCGACGGGGAAAATGGCTTGGTCTTATAGGGCAAGGACATGTGACATACACTGCCAATGACACATGCCCTTGCTTGTGTGAAAAAAAGCACTTCGCTCCGTGTGTGCGCTGCTGATAGGCTGACAGATTGCACCTCCCCACTGCAAATGCGGGAAAGAGAAAAAAAAATGGAGATCTTCATTGTTCCTGCAGAGATCCATCCCCTGCCCCTCCCCCCACCCCGCTGTACACTTAAACTGCGTATTAACATTAATTTTCATCATTACTGAGAAAAAATCCAGTTATGATTTTGGTGCACGAACAGTTATCGAACATAACCTCGAACAGCCGAATTTTTCTCAAATTGTTCATGTTCGCCGAACGGCTCGAACACCGCCCAAAACAGCTCGAATTTGAGATTGGCGAACAGTTCGAGTAGAACAACGCTCATCTCTAATACAGAGTAATATTTCAATATTTGCAGATGACACTAAACTCTGCAGGGTAATCAATACAGAGGAGGACAATTTTATATTACAGGGGGATCTATGTAAACTAGAAGCTTGGGCTGATAAATGGCAAATGAGCTTTAATGGGGATAAATGTAAGGTAATGCACTTGGGCAGAGGAAATAAAATGTACAATTATATGCTTAATTGTAAAACACTGGGCAAAACTGTAACTGAAAAAGACCTGGGTGTATTGGTGGACGACAAGCTCATGTTTAGTGGCCAGTGTCAGGCTGCTGCTGCAAAGGCAAATAAAATAATGGGATGCATTAAAAGAGGCATAGATGCTCATGAGGAGAACATAATTTTACCTCTATACAAGTCATTAGTGCGACCACACTTAGAATACTGTGTACAGTTCTGGTCTCCGGTGTATAAGAAAGACATAGCTGAACTAGAGCGGGTGCAGAGAAGAGCGACCAAGGTTATTAGAGGACTGGGGGGTCTGCAATACCAAGACAGGTTATTACACTTGGGGTTATTTACTGTGGAAAAAAGAAGACTTAGGGGTGATCTTATTACTATGTACAAGTATATGAGGGGACAGTACAAAGACCTTTCTACTGATCTTTTTACTCTGAGGCCTGAGACGGGGACAAGGGGGCATCTTCTACGTCTGGAGGAAAGAAGGTTTAATCATAATCACAGACGGGGATTATTTACTGTAAGAGCAGTGAGACTATGGAGCTCTCTGCCGCATGATGGTGTAATGAGTGATTCACTATTAAAATTTAAGAAAGGCATAGATGCCTTTCTTGAAAAGTATAATATTACAGGTTATAAATACTAGATTCCTTGATAGGGCGTTCATCCAGGGAACTAGTCTGATTGTCGTATGGAGTCGGGAAGGAATTTTTTCCCCCAATGTGGAGCTTAGTGTTTACCACATGGGTTTTTTTTGCCTTCCTCTGGATCAACATGTTAGGCTATGGGTTGAACTAGATGGACTTAGTCTTCATTCAACCTTAAAAACTATATCACTATGTTACTATGTAACCGGAAAAAATATATATTTGAAAGCTTTAAAAGCACAGGGGCATAAAAGTATTTACATCGATTTTTCTGGCTCACACGGTACCACAATATAATTTTGTATTGTACATCATGTTAATCCAAATTTTGTGATTAGATGACTTTGTAATGTTAAAATTGCAACAAAAAACACAGGTACTATAACACTGAAATTAAAAATCACTGAAAATATTTATAAATTACAGAAACAAAAATTATTTAAAAATGCTACAGATTATCAGGTCAAAAGAAACTCACAAAAAGGTTTGTATGATAGATAGCCTGAGACCAGGGTCACACGACTGTTTTTTTATCTTGGCAAGATTACGATAATCACACTCTGATCAGACTCTGATCAGCGTGCGATCACAATGTGATCCGATTTTGTCGGAGGTGGAGATAAAAAATAAAGTTTTTCCACCTTCTCGATATTGTTAGTCCGTGAAAATGGGACCACACTTGGATGTCATCCAAGTGCGGTCTGATTTTTTCTACGGATCCATAGAGTTGAACATACTGAAATATTTTCCTTAGTGCAACTTGGTCCAAGGAAAAATTGGACATGTGCACAGCCCCATAACATAAAATGGGGAAGATTGCTATCCATCAAAACAACGGGTAGCACTTGTCCGATTTTTACAGTCGTGTGCAGGAACCCTTAGGATTTGTTCATATCTTATGTGTTTGCTGCATTTTCTTTGCGAATATGTATGCGGAAAATACACCGCATAATACAGTTGCGGGAAACTTCTGATAGAAATTGACATACAGTGCAGATTTTAAAATCTGTATCATGTCAATCTTTTTAGTGCAATTTTTCATGGATTTTATCCTTTGTAATATAAAAAGTGAAATCTGGGGCAATCAATTACAAAAAAAAATCAGCATGTAACGTGAATTTTAATACAGATTTTGCCCTAGATAAGCTGTTCCACCGGAAGTATGTAAACATCCTCTAAAAGTCAATAAATCTCGAGACTTGTTTTACTTTTCTAGTTCAAGAATATTTTTTATTTTTTTCAATTAATGGATTTCTGGAAGCATACAAAAATGTTTATGTTATTTGAGTCTTTAGTTTTGTCTTATGTTTTATTTTTAGTGAATTGGCATCTTCTAAGGGCTCATTTAGACATTCATGATTCGCGTACGTCTTCTTTCAGTGGTTTTCATGGACACATGATTATTACGTGATTATTAGAGGACCAAGTGTCCACTAAAAAAATGAGCCATGTGGGATTTGATCTGATGCATGGATTAAAATTACAAATTCAAGTCTGTGGGTCTGCAAAAAAATGCAGCACTATGATGATGATATCCTTGTTGCATTCTAGTAATGACGGTGTTTTAATGTTCAATGGATAGAAGAGTTTGGAATTTATTTACTTGTTTATTTTTGCATTTGATTAAAATGAACACATGGATCAAAAATTAGCAAAAATCAGATAAAAACATTAATCAAAATCGATCCCTTTTTCTCATATGTAAGAAAAAAATGGATGTCTGAATGATGGTTTACGGTATGTGCATACGATGTCACTTTTAGTGGGTCTGCTCCAAAGAACTAATAAAATGCTCAAAAAAACAAACATATTCTTTTCTATGTAAAAACGGGATATCCAGGACTTAAAACAAAAGTGTCTAAACACTAAAAGGCAGGTAGTTGTTACCTACCTGCCTGTTTTGCCGCCACCGTTCTCCACCGGCACAGAGTGGTCACTGACTTCCGCTGACAATCACGTCAATAGAGCGGCAGTTTATTTTCCTGTTTGCAGGTCGGTACTACTGGTGTCATGCTGATTTACAGCTGGCTCCCCGCTGCCTAATTGTGGGAAGCCAGCTGTCAATAAACATGATGCCAGTAGTCCCACCCTGTCACCAGGAAGACAAACTGTTGCTCTGAAGACAGGGAGCAGCTCAATCTCCGGCAGGAGCGGTCAGTGACCGGCACCGGGTACAACAGGCAGGTAGTTGCCTTTGTTAGCAACTACATGCCTGCTATAGCTTAGGCACATTTTTTGTGAAATCAAGGATATCCCCTTTAAGTGTTTTTTAACTGCTTCAGGTTTCCAAAGATGCCCAAACAATTGCAAAAAGTGACCTGACCATTCTTTAGCCGTATTCCTCTTACAGTCAGTGGGAAGGTTTAAAAAATATGACAGAGATGCCCGAGTATTTAGTCATTGTTTTTGCTTGTAAAGCTGCTACCAATTTCTTCATTATTGAATGGAATTAAAACAAATATCCAGAAAATGCCATTATGAAAGGTTCCCCAAAAACATTGGTAAAATGCTAAAAAAAAATGTAAAAAAGTTCTGAAAAATACTAAAAATTAAACAATTCATATTTACAAAAAATCCAGAAAAAAAGTTTTTCCAGAAGAGTCTTCTATTTGAAACACATGATTTTGGTTGTCTGACAAAGAAGTCGTGTGCACATACCCCTAGGAGGATATTTTTTTTAGATTAGCATTATGTCAGTAAAAACAGAAATTAGGACAGTTTTTCCCCATTGATCTCAACAGTGAAATACAACTGCACAAGAAATTAAAACAGAAAAAATAAATTGTGTTTAAATGTATAAAATATGTTATGTTTAGTAAATTTTGGGGATGTAACAAATCCAACAATAATAAAATCATGAAAATAGAAAAGAAATAATTTAATAAAAATGATTTTATTTTGTGCAATAATGTTTTCATCTCTTCTGTAATTTATGTTCAATAATCAGCTTTGTGTAGTATTTCAGTCTTTTTTAAGAATATAGTTGTACATGCAATTTCCTGTAAAAAGATTCTACATAAATTTGAAACTCTTCATTATTTGTTTATCATTTTGTATCATGATGAATTAATAAGCTGAGTATTTAAGATATTTAAAATAAGGCCCCCAGAGCATTTCCAGTAGATAAACGTTTTTAGATATAAAGAAGCCACTATAGACTTTCATGTTCTGTGCGTGTCTCCTTTGAGGATTGAATAATGAATAAGGGCTGTCATGTCTTTCCTGTCTTTGATCTAAACAATACTGTCCATCAAGGTGTCTTAGCTGAACATGTGATTAATAGAATTCTGATTGTAGTCATTCCTGATCCCTGTGTGACCAGATTTAGTGAATATAATGGCTGATCGCAGATATTAATAGTATGGGCGTTCTGTAAAATCTTTTCTTATCTAGAAATAGCTCTAAATAAGGAAATTGATTTTATATGCACAATTGTTTACGGTGTCTAATTTTTCAGAAATCCGTACATACAAAAATTTAGGTATTGATATTTTCTACCAATACTCTTAGATACTGTAATTAGGTGGCTCTTATGTTGAGTATTCTTTACAGTCTAGATAATCTAATATACTCACACGCAGTCCTATGTAAAACGTTAGATAGCACATCATTAACATTCTATTGAGTTTTCTTTCTATCTATCGATCTAGCACCTATTTGTCTATTTGCCTGTGTTATATCTATCTAATCCTCTCTGTTTTAGGGAAGTGAATTGATTCGATGCAAATTGAACTCAGGTAGAATTTTTTTAAATTTAGAGGACCCAGAGATATCAAACAATTGGGATTTGCCTTGCGCGAATCACAAAAGAGGTTCAGCTCCATTGTTCAAATAAAAGAACGAATGATCAAGGTTACCCTTTCCAAATTTAACCCAGTCAGTGGGGAAGCCCGGAGAGCACGCCATTGTCACTCTACAGGACAGAGAGAAAGGAAGGATCCCATTGACCATAAGCTCTTACTCTCTACAGAAGAGAGAGAGAGGACCCCATTGACCATAAAGCTTACACTCTACAGGACAAAGAGAGAGAGAAATGACCCCATTGATCATAAGAGCTTACTCTCTATAGGTGAGACAGAGAGAGAAAGAGGGGGAGAGAGAATTCCGCTGACCATAAGGGCTTACACTCTACAGGAAAGAGAGAGGACCCCCTTGACTATAACAGCTTACATTTTACATGAGAGAGAGATACTTAATCAGTGACTCTGGAGAGGAAAAACGACTCTGCCATACAAACTGTTCTCCAGTCGAAACCATTTATCTGTGATGGCTCGGGTACTGACCACAACTGTACAAGGAATGATAATCCTCTAAATGTCATACAGTCCTGCTCATCGTTATTGGCACCCATGAAGTTTAAGTACATAATGTGGAATATCTCCTGAAAAAAATCAAGTGAAACAGTTTTTTGTATAGAGCACTCGTGTTAAATACCAAAGAGCAAATGATAAACAATAATTTAAAACAAAAAACAATGGGAGGGAAAAATAGAAAAACCTAAAGCTTGCTCTGTCACTGGTATTGGCACCCTTTATATTAATTTAGCATGGAAACACATTTTGACTCACCTGTGGTAAATCAAAATAGAGATTCACCTGTGATTGTCGGTGCCCATGTGACATGAATTAGCCAATGAATGATGACTTCAGCGTTTTAAAAAGCTGCATGGTAGGCCCCGTTCCTTTGTCACAATGTTGAAGACAAAGGAGCTGTCTGAGGACATCAGAACTGCTATCATTAGCAAACACAAGATTTTCAAAGGGTATAAGGCCATCTCCAAAGACCTTGGTGTCCCAGTTTCTAAAGTTTTCACAACATTTTGCCTGTTGGCAACTGGAACCCCAAAACTAAAGCCCTTAAAACTTAACTTTTATTAAAGCATGTAGCTCTTATAAGGATAGTAAATTTAAAATGTTAGAGAAGGTTCAGGCAGTAGAGTAAAGTCAGATATTATAATCTGCAATATTGCTTGTTACACAAATATGATTATCTAACTAATTCTCATTCTCATACATTAGTGGCCGCGGACCACCTATTAGATTGTATTAGATTTTAACCATATACTCAATTTAAGGTCTAGAACTAAATCTTTACTCCATGCTCCTGTTTCTTTTTGCCGCTTAACTGAAAAAGATAATTTGACTTCAGTTTTCTTTTCTTTTTTTTTCCGAAAGAAAAGCAACCGTTCCATGTCTAAGCATAATTCATTGGAAAAGTGTGGCCATAAATTACTTCACAGCCATTTTATATAGTAGTAATGGAAAATAAAAGGGCTATTTGGGTAATATTCGAACATTTATCATATGTTTTAGCACCATTTATTGCTAAATGCTGAATGATGAGGAAATGGACCTATTATAATGGAATAACCGTTCTAAAAAAAAAATCCTCAGAGACATCATGAAAGCTTCAGCTAAAATATACAATTTTACTTTGGTTTAATATACATTGCAACTGTCATTGTGAAAATACGACTTACGGACAAAATGCTTATGATTGCTGCATAAATATGCTTATTACCGAAATTATTCCAAATGCGATTTCAAACACTATTCATTGAGGTCGGAAATACTCGATTCTGGCACTTTCTGTACTTCTTAATTCTGTACTAGTAAACTTTATTCTGTACTGAACTTTGTATTCACACATCGTGCAACTTCAAATATTGACAGAAGGTGAAGCATCACGTTCTATTGTACTAAAATCGATTCCTCGCTCCTATGTCCATCATATAAACATTTAAAGGGAATCTGTCAGCAGATTTTTGCTATGTAATCTGAAGAGGGCAGGATATAGAGGCTGAAACACAGAATTCAGGGATGTGTCACTTGTCATAGTGCGCACTGTTGTTTACTAACTGTGAAGGATTCATCACTAAGAGATTAACATTTCTGGACTACATGAGTTCGCCAATGCCCCTCCCCCTTTCTTAAGCACCTCACTGTCTATGAACTTTTTACACAAAGACCTTGGTGTGGGCGGGGTTAGCTTACTCAGCTCTGCTTCATTCTAAATCTAAAAGCTCTGATTGTGTCAGAACTGCTGTACCCAGTAAGCTAAGTGATACATCGTTGCATTCAGCTTCTCTTTGCCTACAATATGCTGCTCTCAGATGAAGTAGCAAAAACATGGTGACAGATTCTCTTTACTGTCAGTGCATTTATCACCTTTTCTCTCCAGGACATAGTATTACATTCTAGGTAAAGTGCAGGTCTACAAAACAAACCACACATTGTTTATACCCCAAAATGCTATAGATAAAAGCTACAATACACCATGCAAGAAAACAAGCGGTCATACAACTCCCATCAATTAAGAAAAAAGGTCTAGAAAAATGGTGACACAAACTAATTTTTTATTCAAAGTTCAACATTTTTTTAATCTACTAAAATAATTTAAAAAACATACGTTTGGTATCGCCAAAATTGTACTGACCTGTAGAATCATGTTGCCAGGTAATTTTTATTCCACAATGAATGTTATAAAAATGAAAACCCAAATAACAATAGCGGAATTGTAGTTTTTTTACTCTTTCACCTCTCTTGGAATTTTTTTCCCATTTTCCAGTACATTATATTGTGTCATTCAAAACTATAAGTCATCCCACAAAAAACAAGCCCCTTTATGTTTATGGAAAAGTTAAAGAAGCATTCGTATCAAAGTTTTCCTCCTCTTAATTTTTGGCAGTCATCATATTATATAGCACTGTGTACTTACAATTGCTCATTTTGATTTTCTACCCAGTTAATTCTTCTCTTTTCTCTGCTCTATGTAGAAACAGGAAGTCTATTGTCCCTGGATTTATCATCCCCCTCTTTCCCTCCTGACCCAGCTGCTCCCTCCTTTCCCTACCAGGGATTTTTGCAGTGACTCATACCTTGTGCAGAGAAAATTGATCTCCTGTTCCTACATAGAGCTTAGAAGGATTCAGCAAGTCTGTTTTTGATCAGGTGATGTCATAGACATAATGGAAGAGAGAAGAATTAACTGGGTAGAATGGCAAAATGAGCAATTGCAAGTACACAGGGCTGTATAATATGATGCTTGCAATATATTAAAAGGATAAACATGTTGATTGCTTCTTTAAGTTATGGCAGAATAATCGGGTAGCAAAAATGAAAATTGGCTGTGTCATTAAGGAATTAAAGTTGATATTTTAAATATAGAAGAAAAAGGCAGTTTTTTTTTTCAAAAATATTACCACTTCTGTCCTTAGGCTATGTTTGGTATTGCAACTGAGCTCCAAGTTTCATAAAAGTGATGAGGAAAATCATACTGTAAATAGTTACAAATTTCAGTGGAATTTGTGCATGCATTGAAAATGACTCTTTTTCTATCACAGTTCTCATGTTCAGCCCTTAATAAATTCTTTAGTTGACTATAGAATCCTGGTACATTAAAACCCTTTTACAACCTGTGACGTCTTAGTACGTCACAGGCTACCTCCCCCGGTTCAGTGAGGGCTCCGGCGGTGAGCCCGCACTGAACCGAGCACATGTCAGCTGATTATTACAGCTGACATGTGCCCGCAACAGCCGTGGGTAGAATCGCGATCCACCCGCGGCTGTTAACATGTTAAATGCCGCTGTCAATCTTCCGGGAAGTGCATCCTAAGCCCCACCCATCGGCAACCCCGTCATGTGATCGCGGGTCATCGATGGGCGCGCATGACAACCCAGGGTCTGCAGCAGATGCCTGCTGTTGTCATGAGCTGGTCGCTATTTTGGAATTTTTTTTCACCACGTAAATAAAAAAGAACCTATACATGTTTGGTGTCTACGAACTCGTAATAACCTGGAGAATAAGAATGGCAGGTCAGTTTTAGCATTCAGTGAACGTGGTAAAAAAAATAAATAAAAAACAACTGTAGTATTGCACTTTTTTTGCAATTTCACCGCACTTGGAATTTTTTTTCTTGTTTTCCCGTACACGATATGGTAAAACTAGTAATGGCATTGAAAAGTACAACTCGTCCTCACATGGCCATATTGTCCAAAAAATAAAAACGCTATGGCTCTAGGAACAAGGGGAGCAAAAAACGAAAATACAAAAACGAAAAATCCCAAGGTTGCGAAAGGGTTAATGTCCCAGTTTTATACTGCGAGAGCTTCACTGTGGAATATATAAAATCTTTCAGACCCTATTTGATTCTAGGATTCTACATACAGCTGATATTTTAATACATTACTTAATTTTATTTAAGTATAATATTTTTGTAGCTTTAAGATATGTACCGTATATAGATTTATATATTTGCTTAATTTGCAAATGTTTTTGTAGCTAAATATTGTTGTATTATAAATACATATAAAAATAAATATTGTTTGATTTTATTGTTATTAATTATTTTTAAAAAATCTGTGATTTAGTTGTATTTTTTTCAGGATGTCAGTAGGAAAATATTAAATAGAGTATATACACTGCATGCGTTTAGTAGATAATATATATATATGTTTTTATTCATCTATATACAGTACAGACCAAAAGTTTGGACACATCTTCTCATTTAAAGATTTTTCTGTATTTTCATGACTATGAAAATTGTACATTCACACTGAAGGCATCAAAACTATGAATTAACACATGTGGAATTATATACTTAACAAAAAAGTGTGAAACAACTGAAAATATGTCTTATATTCTAGGTTCTTCAAAGTAGCCACCTTTTGCTTTGATGACTGCTTTGCACACTCTTGGCATTCTCTTGATGAGCTTCAAGAGGTAGTCACCGGAAATGGTTTTCACTTCACAGGTGTGCCCTGTCAGGTTTAATAAGTGGGGTTGGGACCATCACTTGTGTTGTGCAGAAGTCTGGTGGATACACAGCTGATAGTCCTACTGAATAGACTGTTAGAATTTGTATTATGGCAAGAAAAAAAGCAGCTAAGTAAAGAAAAACGAATGGCCATCATTACTTTAAAAAATGAAGGTCAGTCAGTCCGAAAAATTGGGAAAACTTTGAAAGTGTCCTCAAGTGCAGTTGCAAAAACCATCAAACGTTACAAAGAAACTGGCTCACATGAGGACCGCCCCAGGAAAGGAAGACCAAGAGTCACCTCTGCTTCTGTGGATAAGTTTATCCGAGCCACCAGCCTCAGAAATCGCAGGTTAATAGCAGCTCAGATTAGAGACCAGGTCAATGCCACACAGAGTTCTAGCAGCAGACACATCTCTTCAACAACTGTTAAGAGGAGACTTTGTGCAGCAGGCCTTCATGGTAAAATAGCTGCTAGGAAACCACTGCTAAGGACAGGCAACAAGCAGAAGAGACTTGTTTGGGCTAAAGAACACAAGGAATGGACATTAGACCAGTGGAAATCTGTGCTCTGGTCTGATGAGTCCAAATTTGAGATCTTTGGTTCCAACCACCGTGTCTTTGTGCGAAACAGAAAAGGTGAACGGATGGACTTTACATACCTGGTTCCCACCGTGAAGCATGGAGGAGGAGGTGTGATGGTGTGGGGGTGCTTTGCTGGTGACACTGTTGGGGATTTATTCAAAATTGAAGGCAAACTGAACCAGCATGGCTACCACAGCATCTTGCAGCGGCATGCTATTCCATCCGGTTTGCGTTTAGTTGGACCATCATTTATTTTTCAACAGGACAATGACCCCAAACACACCTCCAGCCGGTGTAAGGGCTATTTGACCAAGATGGAGAGTGATGGGGTGCTATGCCAGATGACCTGGCCTCCACAGTCACCAGACCTGAACCCAATTGAGATGGTTTAGGGTGAGCTGGACCGCAGAGTGAAGGCAAAATGGCCAACAAGTGCTAAGCATCTCTGGGAACTCCTTCAAGATTGTTGGAAGACCATTTCCAGTGACTACCTCTTGGAGCTCATCAAGAGAATGCCAAGAGTGTGCAAAGCAGTCATCAAAGCAAAAGGTGGCTACTTTGAAGAACCTAGAATATAAGACATATTTTCAGTTGTTTCACACTTTTTTGTTAAGTATATAATTCCACATGTGTTAATTCATAGTTTTGATGCCTTCAGTGTGAATATACAATTTTCATAGTCATGAAAATACAGAAAAATCTTTAAATGAGAAGGTGTGTCCAAACTTTTGGTCTGTACTGTGTATATATATATATATATATATATATATATATATATATAATATTCACATGAATATAATATTTTATATCAGCATATATATCTGTACTTTGCTTTCAATTTTTGTGTAAAGCATCCTATGCTCACAAGAATAAATAAATAAATACAATACAGAAAAAAGATGTATACTTTATTATGTAGCATAGTATAACAATATTAAAAAGACCAGAAAGTCAACAAAGACATAGAGAACAAGGAGTGAGTGACCCTAGAAAGTCCATGCATTTTAAATTAATGCAGTATAAATAGTATTGAGAAGTCATGCATTTAGGTGATTTACAGATTTACTCACTCAAAACTAGTAAGTGACAATGCCAATGCTCAAAAATAGATTTGCAAACACAAGAGAAATGTATGACATGAAAAAAATCATAAATGTAAATATTATGTACAGTACATAAACTCACTGAGAATAAATAAGAATAGTACACAGGAAAATGTATAGTTAAAAAATAATAAAAGGCATGGAACAAGTAGATCAAAGTAAAAAAAGAAAGGGTACTCCCGCTATAGAAACACACACCCATTGTGCGTTTCGCCAAACTGCTTTGTCAGGCACCAGTGATAAGCGAATATGTTCTGTTAACCCTTTTGGCAAACATGCTCGGTTGCTCGCCGAGTATCTTCAGCGTGCTCGTGTGTTATGTTTGAGTCACTCCGTGTGCATGATTTGCAACTGTTTGACAGCTTTAATACATGTGAGGATTGGAATGCCTAAGAAACAGGCATTCCTCACTTGTATAAAAACTGTCAAACAGTCACAAATCATGCGCACGGCGTGACTCAAACATAACACCCAAGCACGCTGAAGATACTCGGCGAGCACCCGAGCATGCTCATAAATGTCAAATGTGAGAGGCTGTAAGCAGACAATATGTATTCTTTTTTGTAGAGATATGCCCTACTCTTGGTTGTTTTGATAGCCATATACAGTGCATTGTGAAAGTATTTGGCCCCCTTGAACTTTTCTACCTTTTGCCACATTTCTGGCTTCAAACATAAAGATATAAAATTCTAATTTTTTGGGGAAGAATCAACAACAAGTGGGACACAATCGTGAAGTGGAACGAAATTTATTGGATATTTTAAACTTTTTTAACAAATTAAAAACTGAAAAGTGGGGCGTGCAATATTATTTGGCCCCCTTGAGTGATTACAGCTGCAAGTCGCTTGGGGTATGTCTCTATCAGTTTTGCACATCGAGAGGCTGAAATTCTTGCCCATTCTTCCTTGCAAAACAGCTCAAGCTCATTGAGGTTGGATGGAGGGCGTTTGTGAACAGCAGTTTTCAGCTTTTTCCACATATTCTCGATTGGATTCAGGTCTGGACTTTGACTTGGCCATTCTAACACCTGGATACGTTTATTTTTGAACCATTCCATTGTAGATTTTGCTTTATGTTTGGGATCGTTGTCTTGTTGGAAGATAAATCTCCTTCCCAGTCTCAGGTATTTTGCAGATTCCAACAGGCTTTCTTCCAGAATGGTCCTGTATTTGGCTCTGTCCATCTTCCCATAAATTTTAACCATCTTCCTGAAGAAAAGCAGGCCCAAACCATGATGCTGCCACCACCATGTTTGACAGTGGGGATGGTGTTTTGAGGGTGATGAGCGGTGTTGCTTTTACGCCAAACATATCGTTTTGCATTGTGGCCAAAAAGTTTGATTTTGGTTTCATCTAACCAGAGCACCTTATTCCACATGTTTGGTGTGTCTCCCAGGTGACTTGTGGCAAACTTCAAACGAGACTTTTTATGGATATCTTTGAGAAATGGCTTTCTTCTTGCCACTCTTCCATAAAGGCCAGATTTGTGCAGTGTACAGCTGATTGTTGTCCTATGGACAGACTCTCCCACCTCAGCTGTAGATCTCTGCAGTTCATCCAGAGTGATCATGGGCCTTTTGGCTGCATCTCTGGTCAGTCTTCTCCTTGTTCGAGATGAAAGTTTAGAGGGATGGCCGGGTCTTGGTAGATTTGCAGTGATCTGATACTCCTTCCATTTCAATATGATCGCTTGCACAGTGCTACTTGAGATGTTTAAAACTTGGAAAATCTTTTTGTATCCAAATCC
The DNA here is from genome assembly GCF_046119375.1 of Phyllobates terribilis. Classification (NCBI taxonomy): domain Eukaryota; kingdom Metazoa; phylum Chordata; class Amphibia; order Anura; family Dendrobatidae; genus Phyllobates; species Phyllobates terribilis. Next base: position 134,428,235 of record NW_027362769.1, on the reverse strand, counting down.
GGCTTTAAACTTCGCCAAAACAGTATCTCGGACCTGCCTGGTGTGTTCCTTGGTCTTCATGATGCTCTTTGCACTTGAAACAGAACCCTGAGACTAACACAGAACAGGTGCATTTATACGGAGACTTGATTACACACAGGTGGATTCTATTTATCATTACCAGTCATTTAGGACAACATTGGATCATTCACAGATCCTCACTGAACTTCTGGAGTGAATTTGCTGCACTGAAAGTAAAGGGGCCGAATAATATTGCACGCCCCACTTTTCAGTTTTTAATTTGTTAAAAAAGTTTAAAATATCCAATAAATTTCGAGCCACTTCATGATTGTGTCCCAAAATTAGAATTTTATATCTTTATTAGTGTTGAGCCACCCCCGTAGTGTTCGAGTTCGGTTCGGTTCGTCGAACACCCGTGTGTTCGCCGAACTGTTCGTCGAACTGTTCGTCGAACACCTTCGAACACCGTTAAAACCAATGGCAGGCAAACAAAAACACATAGAAACACATAGAAAACACCTTCAAAGGTGTCCAAAAGCTGACAAACTGCTCAGAAGATACAACTAACACATGGAAAAGTGACAAGTACATATAGTCATGCGAAAAGAAAAGAGGTGGAGGAGTAAAAGGAGGGGGAGACACAGATATAGGCATGTCATGCCCTTCTAAAATCCAAAAAGTGAGAAGCCGACACGGCCAGTTCGCTCCTGCCCGTGCCACCTCCGTGTCGCCGGGTTTGTGCCAGAGCCGCGGTGAACCCTGATGGCCAGCCCCCCTCTCCAAATACTGGTGCCTGTCCGCTGGTGGGTCGAGCGAGCCCCCCTGTGGTGGAGGCAGCTCTAAGCTTTTTAATTTAAATTGTCTCTCTAATTTGAATGAATACACTTTAAATCCATTTACAAGGATTTATTGGAGGGCAAGTCTCATGCCAGCAGCCGCGTAATTCCAGCTCCAGTAGCGTCCACTAAAGCTGCTGCAGTTAAAAAGCTTTTATAAGGATCGAGCTCGGCTGTCCACCGCAAGGCATCCTACTGCCAGTCCCAGCCCCTATGCCTTGGGGTGCCTCCTGATGCTCTTCACTGAGTATCCCATGGTCCCGAAGCATTTCCTTTGAAAAAATTAAGTGTCTAAACTACAGGTGGTGTAGCTTGCTTAACAGCCGGGATAATCCGCTGACTAGCAGACACTGCTACTAGGCACAAAGTATTTCCTGGGCTAGATGCAGTTAAAAATTTGTAATTAGATACTCTCGTTGGATGCTGAGAAAGCATTCCATAGAGTCTCCTGGCACGCCATATATGATTCTCTTAAAAAGCTTGGGGTAGGGGTCTAGGGGACCCTTTTATAGCCAAAATCATGGCCCTGTATCACAATACGTCACCTAGGCTGAAGATAAATGGAACTGTAGCACCCTGAGGGCTTGGTTGCTACAGAGGTATTGCACCTCACCCAGAGGTGTGATATCTCACTCTCAGGTAAGGATGGAGTGTGGATCAGGACCCGACACCTGCATGCATTACACCACATTGCCGTGGGGCAGGGCGACCAATATGCCTCTGAGATGGGCACGACAGTCCCTGGCTGGAGTGGGGGGAGGGAACATTGAGGAAGGGGAACCCTGTAGTGCAGGAGCAGGGAGGAAGCAGTTCCTGGGTGCATTGAGAAGGGAGTATAAAAGGTGGGCACCATCTTAGTTCAGTGCAGAGAAGTCTGAGCAGAGGTGGCAGGGAGCAGGGGCTCTGCATGAGCTCTGCTCCGGAGGCGGGCCTAGTAACAGAGGCCCAGGCCTGGAAGAGGGAGAAGGATGGAAGAGGAGCGGAGAAGGCTCCAGGAACGAGGAATGAAGGGATCCCAGGGGTGCGGACGGGCGAGTCGCCACCGCACGCCCGAATCCACCTGCGTGGAGGGGTCAGGCCAAAGGGGGAGACCGGTCCCCGAAACTAGTGGAGGCAGGAAATGACGCTCAGCTAGAAACCGGAGGTTGTGACATTTTATGTGGCGCAGCCCCTCGCTACACCCGCTAGGAAGGCACCACATAGGGTCAGGGAAACTGGCGCCAAGTTTACCAAGAGGAGGCCCGAGGCAGCCGGACAGAAGGGTTGGTAAGAAAGGCCAGACAAAGGACACACAAAGGGGGTCCTGTGAAGCGCTCCAAAGTTATCTGGGAGTTGTCTGAGCCCCTCACCTGGTGAGCACAGTACGACGTGGGCAGCCGTTACCTGCAGACGTGGTCTGGATAATAAGAACTGTGAGTAAAGGCCCTGGACTGCATCACTGACTCCGTGTCGTTACTGCTGCTGCCCTGCACCATCACCCCCATCCTCCGCATACACTGCCCTGAGGCTATACTCCTCCCGTGGGGAGTTATGCTACGCTCTGCTGCACCCACAACACCAGCCTCAGCGGTCTGCCCTGCAGCGGCGGTTCACTCTGACCGCAATCCACGGGTGGCGTAGTCGGACATTTAAACATCAAAAGCACATAAATAGTTCCGCCACTGGTTTGACCACCCTGAGCCATGGAACCGGGTCGCCGCCACGAAGACTACAACCACCAGCATCCACCAAAAAGGGTCCGGCTCCGGGTGTCCCAAGGCCCAGGGGGTGCATCAGAACATTTTCATCACCTTTCACAATCACCAATGGGACAAGGCAGGGATGTCCTCTGTCCCCTCTCTTATACATCCTAGTGACGGAGCACCTGCTCTCATCAATTCGCCATAACCCCAATATTAGGTGGATTGAGGTGGGAGGCACCGAGTACAAGTGCTCTCTATTTGCTGATGATGTCCTAGTATATATCACTCAATCACATATATCCATCCATGCTGTTATGGCTGAAATAGATCACTTTGTTACATGGTCAAATTTTAAAATCAATGCAGCGAAGTCTGAGGCCCTCGATGTCTCCCTCCCCAAATCCATATAGGATTCCATCCAGTCCAACTTTCCCTTTGCCTGGCCCTCACAGGGTATCAAATACTTAGGAATTCCTATTCATAGAGACCTCTCCCATCTATGTTATCTTAATTTTGGGCCCTTTATTGAACAACTCCATACAGACCACGGTTGGCAAGTTAGAACTGTAAGATTCACTACGTGAACCACTGGTGTTTTGTGGAAAAGCACATGTACACTGCGCTCCAAATTATTATGCAAAAAGTGTTTAGGAGTGATAAGGGAAGAATTTGTTTGTTTGTCAGTTAAACTCATTGATGGTGATGTGTGTCAGGGCTCTTTATATCACTGTAAGCAATTGCAGACACTTGTGCTAATTAGTTTGGCAGGTGTGTCCAATGAAAGGCAAGACTACTTAAGAAGGCTGTCTCACATTATTAAGCAGCCTACATTTTCTGCCAAAATGGGAAAGAAAAAGGATGTGTCGGCTGCTGAGAAGCAACAAATTGTGGAGTGTTTAGGTCAAGGCATGACTACAATCAACATTGTGCGATGATCAGGATGAAGTGTCTTGGCAATCAAGAAGTATGTAGCTGATTCACAGTACACACGTGTGCGTGCTGATAAGGGCAAATTGAGGACTCTTTCCTACAGGCAATTACATCAGGTTGAAAGAGCAGCGGCAAAAAAGCCTTGTCATAGCAGCAGACAAGTTTTTGAAGCTGCTTGCGCCTCCAACGTCCCCCGAACAACAAGATGCAGGGTCCTTCAGAGGTTTGCAGCTGTGCATACGCCATCCTGTCGACCTCCTCTATCCACTTCACACAAGCAGAAACGGCTCCAGTGGGCCAAACATTACATGAAGACTGATTTCAAAACTGTTTTGTTCACGGATGAGTGCCGTGCAGCGCTCGATGGTCCAGATGGATGGAGTGGAGGATGGCTGGTTGATGGACACCCCACGCAAACACGGCTACAGCGCCAACAAGGAGGAGGTGGAGTAATGTTTTGGGCTGGAATCATGGGGAGAGAGATTGTCGGCCCCTTTAGGATCCCTGAAGGCGCTAAAGATGAACTCCATAATGTATGTGGATTTTCTCAAACAGCACTTCCTGCCATGGTTCAAGAAGAAGAACCGTGTATTTCACAGCAAGATCATTTTTCTGCATGATAATGCACCATCTCATGCTGCACATAAAACATCTGCATCTCTGGCTGATATGGGCATAAAAGGGGACAAACTTATGGTGTGACCCCCATGCTCCCCTGACCTGTACCCCATTCAGAACCTTTGGAGCATCATTAAAAGGAGTGTCTATGATGGCGGGAGGCAGTTCACATCTAAGCAACAGCTCTGGGAGGGTATTCTGTCCTGATGCAAAACAATTGAAGCAGAAACCATCCAAAACCTGACAAATTCAATGGACGAGAGAGTTCAGAAGCTCCTTCGAACAAGGGGTCCTATGTGAAAATGTAACATCACCTAGAATAAAGTTTTGAGTTGAAAACTGTTTGATTTCAGTTTCTAACAACCTGCTAATGCTTATCATTTCAAAAATGACCATTTTTTTGGTCTTTATTAAAATGAAAAGGTTGATCGAAAAGTTTGGGGGATCTAAGAGTGTGGCAACCCAGTAGTGCAGCAAGAAGGCACTTATGTGTCTTGCGCATCTCGGAGCCCCAAAATTATTTTCCGGGCTAGATGCAGCTAAAAATTATTATTAATTTTATATCTGGTGAAGCTTTAGTATAGATGGCCTAATAGGATCAGTGCTGCACACTGCTACAAAGCCCAAATTATTTTCCAGCCAAGATACAGATAAACATGATTAGTAATTTGAAAGCTTAAAACGGTTGGTAGGGTGATTTTAACCAATCATCAAGCTTTTACTCTCCCCAGGATGACACAGGGTAGAAAAGTCGTTTCGGATCCATGATTTGTTCATCTTTATGAACGTGAGTCTGTCTACATTATCAGTGGAGAGCCGCGTGCGCTTATCTGTCAGCACACCACCAGCAGCGCTGAACACACGTTCAAACAGAACGCTGGCTGCGGGGCATGACAAGATCTCCAAGGCGTAAGTGGCTAGCTCCGGCCATTTATCCAGATTGGAAGCCCAAAAAGAGCAAGGGTCCAGTGACACAGTCGTGGCTTCAATGTTTACTTGGAGATACTCCTGTACCATCGTCTCTAGGCGTTGACTATGTGTCAGACTTCTTGTCTCCTGTGGCCTTGCAAAGGATGGGCTAAAAAAGTGGTGAAATGATTCCGCAAAATTGATGTTACCAGCAGATACTGTGGTTCTGTTACGGTTTGAGTGCTGAACACTTGACGGTCCCACGGTTGGCAAGTTGGAACTGTGAGATTCACTACGTGCACCACTGGTATTTTGTGGAAAAGCACATGTAAGATTCTGCAACAGTCTCTGCTGATACTCCTGCATGCGTGCATCCCTTTCTATGGCAGGAATAATTTCTGTAAATTTACTTTTGTACCGGGGATCTAACAGTGTGGCAACCCAGTAGTCAGGATTATTTCTAATTCTCACAATTCGAGGGTCATGTTGCAGGTAGTGCAGCAAGAAGGCACTCATGTGTGTTGCGCATCCAGGAGCACCAAGTCCCTGTTGTGTTGGTGGCGAGGTAACAATCATGCTTCCTTCCTCTGTCCTCTCCCCCCAACCTCGCACAACAGAAATGTGATCAAGGTCTCCCTCATCTGATGAGTCTTCCATCAGTTCGTCCTCCACTTCTTCCTGGGCTCCTGCACCTTCCTCACTAGTTTGGCTGCTACCATGCGCCCTGGTAAAACCATCTCCCCCACCCTCACATGCCTGCCGCCTTGGTGCTGCCGACCGTCTGGACCTTGCAGATGTTAGCCCTTCCGCATACAACTCCTCCTCCTCTACTTCCTCCACCTCCTCTTGTGCCACCACCTGACTCCGAATTCTGTTTAACATGTGCTCCAGCATGTAAATCACCAGAATAGTCATGCTGATAATGGCATCGTCAGCACTAAACATCTTCGTCGCCATTTCAAAACTGTGCAGAAGGGTGCATAGGTCCATGATCTGAGACCACTCCTCCAGCGTGATTTGCCCCACCTCTGAATCTCGTTGGCCCAGGCTATACGTCAGAACGTATTGCACCAGGGCTTGTCGGTGCTGCCACAGTCGCTGCAACATGTGCAGAGTTGAATTCCACCGGGTAGGCACATCGCATTTTAGCTGGTGAAGTGGCAGGCCCAACGACTTCTGTAGAGATGTAAGTCACTGAGCTGCGGGATGCGAATGGCGGAAGTGAGCACACAGCGACCATGCCCTCTGCTGAAGGCCATCTAGTCTGGGATAGTGGGCTAAAAATTGCTGGACAACCAGGTTCAACACGTGAGCCATACAAGGCACGTGTGTGACATTGCCCCGGCGAAGGGCCGCACCCAGGTTTGCAGCATTGTCGCACACGGCCTTCCCTGGTTTCAGGTCCAGTGGAGACAACCATTCATGAAATTGGTTCTCCAGAGCTGACCACAACTCCTCAGCTGTGTGACTCACATTTCCCAGACATTTCAATGTAAAAACCGCCTGATGACGTTGAGCCCTACTGCCAGCATAGTAAGGAGGTGTGCAGGATCCCTTCTGCGCAGTTAGAAAGCTTGTGGCATGACCAGACAGGTTTTGGGTGCAGGTGGAAGACCGAGAGGAGGTTGAGGAGGCAGAAGCAGTGGAGGAACTTTGACATAAAGAGGATTGACGCACAACTCGTGGGGACGGCAAGACTTGGACAGCAGCCCCTTGTCCTGCTGTCACCATAGTTACCCAGTGCCCAGTCAGCGACATGTAACGCCCCTGTCCATGCCTACTCGTCCAAGTGTCTGTGGTGAAATGCACCCTGTCACACACAGAGTTTCTCAAAGAAGCGGTGATGTTGTGTGCGACATGCTGGTGGAGCGCAGGCACACCTTTGTTTGAGAAGTAGTGCCGACTGGGCATCTGGTACTGGGGCACTGCGACGGACATAAGGTCTCGAAAATCCTCTGTGTCCACCAGGCGGAAAGGCAGCATTTCTGTAGCCAAGAGCTTGCAGATGGTGAAATTCAACCTCTTAGCTTTCTCATGGCTAGGAGGAAATGGTCTTTTACTTGTCCACATCTGAGGGACTGAGGGCTGGCTATTGTGCTTAGACGGGGTTGATAAGGGTGTCCCCGGCAAACTGCCGGTCTGTGAGGAAGATGCAGGCGGACATGTTAGGTTGCCTTGATCCAAAGGTGGTGCTATCGATGTCGGACAGCGCTCAACACCAGCTGGTGTTACCACCTCCAAAGAAAATGATGACCTGCCAATCACGCTGGCTGTTGCGGGTAAAGAGGTGGCAGGTCTGCGTCCCCAAAACAGGTGTGACTGCTGTCCCCCCAGTCACAGAGGATGAAGAGGCCGCGGATGCACAAGATATGGCAGACGGTGGTTGGCCCGGCTGGCTAGGCCGCATTGTAGCACACTGAGCTTCCCACTGCAACTTATGCTTCATGTCCATGTGCCGGTTCATGCATGAAGTACTCAAACTATGTATTTTTTGGCCTCTACTTAGCTTTTGCTGACAAATGTTACAGATAATACGAGTTGGGTCATCTTTATCGATCTGAAAAAATGCCCAGGCTATGCAAGGCTTAGCACCCATGCGACCTGAAGAGCCACCACGACTTGTGGTGAGAGGCAGAGTTGTGTTTGAGGATGCAGTTGTTGACGTGCTTCCAGTACTAGGTCTCTGTCCAGGAAGGCGCAACCTGACCTCGTCGTCACTAGCATCTTCCTCCACCTCCTCTGCTGACCTCATCTCTTGGCTGACTGTGGGTTGACAGTAAGTGGGATCTCCAACCTCATCATCATCACCCTGTGCGTTATCACACCCGTCGTCCTCAGAGCCAACCTGTTCCTGCCCTGACAAAAAACTAAAGTTGTCGCTCCAATCAGGTATTTGAGTCTTATCATCGTCTTCCTCATTGTCTCCACCAACAGGAGTTACAGTTTGGGAATGAGGGTCTACATTATGGTCAGAACCTTCTGCGTCTGGTCCTGGATCCGACTCATAAAGATTCTGGGCATCAGTGCAGATCATTTCCTCGTCTGGATTCACAGCAGCGCTGGAGTCGACCTCTGATTCCCAGGCTATAGTATGAGTAAACAGCTCTGCAGACTCAACCATCTGTTCTACCTCATACTCAGACGGGCAGCTGGAGATTTGGGAGCTGTGAGGAAGCAAGTGCGATTGGGGTGACACCTTTGAGGACTGGAGTATTTGTGATGTTGAAGTTGATGTGGAGGAGAGCCCACTTAAAGGAGCACTTGATATCCGTTGAAGCACCTGCTGTTTTTGTGCCTCATCTGGAATTTGTAGCGATTGGCGTGGCCGTAAGAAAGGGATCTTATCACATTGTCCGCTAAAAGAAGTAGACATTTTAGTTTGGCTGGAAGATGGTCTTTCTTCTGTAGATTTTACTGTTGCTTTAACACCTACCCCACCGACACAACCTTTTTTCCCCTTCCCAACACGCCTATTCCCATTTCCACCAGCAGCAGGCCTTTTTCCACTCATTTTGGTGGTTAACTAATTCACCACTCTGGAGTTGTTTGCACAAAAAAACAATGGATGGGAACCGAGCAGAGCTGAGTGGCCAAACTGTGGTATTAGGCCAAAACTATTGGCTGGGTTAGATGCAGAAAAAAATTATATTCAATTTGCAACCTGATGGAGGTCTGTATAGATGGATTAATAGAACAAGTCCCACACACAGCTAGAAGCCCAATATTTTTTCAGAGGTAGATGCAGAAAAAAATATATTCAGTTTGCAACCTGATGGAGGTCAGTATAGATGGACTAATACAACAAGTCCCACACACAGCTAGAAGCCCAATATTTTTTCAGAGGTAGATGCAGAAAAAAATATATTCAGTTTGAAACCTGATGGAGGTCTGTATAGATGGATTAATAGAACAAGTCCCACACACAGCTAGAAGCCCAATATTTTTTCAGAGGTAGATGCAGAAAAAAATATATTCAGTTTGCAACCTGATGGAGGTCTGTATAGATGGATTAATATAACAAGTCCCACACACAGCTAGAAGCCCAATATTTTTTCAGAGGTAGATGCAGAAAAAAATATATTCAGTTTGCAACCTGATGGAGGTCTGTATAGATGGATTAATAGAACAAGTCCCACACACAGCTAGAAGCCCAATATTTTTTCAGAGGTAGATGCAGAAAAAAATATATTCAGTTTGCAACCTGATGGAGGTCTATATAGATGGATTAATAGAACAAGTCCCACACACAGCTAGAAGCCCAATATTTTTTCAGAGGTAATGCAGAAAAAAATATATTCAGTTTGCAACCTGATGGAGGTCAGTATAGATGGACTAATACAACAAGTCCCACACACAGCTAGAAGCCAAATATTTTTTCAGAGGTAGATGCAGAAAAAAATATATTCAGTTTGCAACCTGATGGAGGTCAGTATAGATGGACTAATACAACAAGTCCCACACACAGCTAGAAGCCCAATATTTTTTCAGAGGTAGATGCAGAAAAAAATATATTCAGTTTGCAACCTGATGGAGGTCTGTATAGATGGATTAATAGAACAAGTCCCACACACAGCTAGAAGCCCAATATTTTTTCAGAGGTAGATGCAGAAAAAAATATATTCAGTTTGCAACCTGATGGAGGTCTGTATAGATGGATTAATAGAACAAGTCCCACACACAGCTAGAAGCCCAATATTTTTCAGAGGTAGATGCAGAAAAAATTATATTCAGTTTGCAACCTGATGGAGGTCTGTATAGATGGATTAATAGAACAAGTCCCACACACAGCTAGAAGCCCAATATTTTTTCAGAGGTAGATGCAGAAAAAAATATATTCAGTTTGCAACCTGATGGAGGTCTGTATAGATGGATTAATAGAACAAGTCCCACACACAGCTAGAAGCCCAATATTTTTTCAGAGGTAGATGCAGAAAAAAATATATTCAGTTTGCAACCTGATGGAGGTCAGTATAGATGGACTAATACAACAAGTCCCACACACAGCTAGAAGCCCAATATTTTTTCAGAGGTAGATGCAGAAAAAAATATATTCAGTTTGAAACCTGATGGAGGTCTGTATAGATGGATTAATAGAACAAGTCCCACACACAGCTAGAAGCCCAATATTTTTTCAGAGGTAGATGCAGAAAAAAATATATTCAGTTTGCAACCTGATGGAGGTCTGTATAGATGGATTAATATAACAAGTCCCACACACAGCTAGAAGCCCAATATTTTTTCAGAGGTAGATGCAGAAAAAAATATATTCAGTTTGCAACCTGATGGAGGTCTGTATAGATGGATTAATAGAACAAGTCCCACACACAGCTAGAAGCCCAATATTTTTTCAGAGGTAGATGCAGAAAAAAATATATTCAGTTTGCAACCTGATGGAGGTCTATATAGATGGATTAATAGAACAAGTCCCACACACAGCTAGAAGCCCAATATTTTTTCAGAGGTAATGCAGAAAAAAATATATTCAGTTTGCAACCTGATGGAGGTCAGTATAGATGGACTAATACAACAAGTCCCACACACAGCTAGAAGCCAAATATTTTTTCAGAGGTAGATGCAGAAAAAAATATATTCAGTTTGCAACCTGATGGAGGTCAGTATAGATGGACTAATACAACAAGTCCCACACACAGCTAGAAGCCCAATATTTTTTCAGAGGTAGATGCAGAAAAAAATATATTCAGTTTGCAACCTGATGGAGGTCTGTATAGATGGATTAATAGAACAAGTCCCACACACAGCTAGAAGCCCAATATTTTTTCAGAGGTAGATGCAGAAAAAAATATATTCAGTTTGCAACCTGATGGAGGTCTGTATAGATGGATTAATAGAACAAGTCCCACACACAGCTAGAAGCCCAATATTTTTCAGAGGTAGATGCAGAAAAAATTATATTCAGTTTGCAACCTGATGGAGGTCTGTATAGATGGATTAATAGAACAAGTCCCACACACAGCTAGAAGCCCAATATTTTTTCAGAGGTAGATGCAGAAAAAAATATATTCAGTTTGCAACCTGATGGAGGTCTGTATAGATGGATTAATAGAACAAGTCCCACACACAGCTAGAAGCCCAATATTTTTTCAGAGGTAGATGCAGAAAAAAATATATTCAGTTTGCAACCTGATGGAGGTCTGTATAGATGGATTAATAGAACAAGTCCCACACACAGCTAGAAGCCCAATATTTTTTCAGAGCTAGATGCAGAAAAAAATTATATTCAGTTTGCAACCTGATGGAGGTCAGTATAGATGGACTAATAGAATGATGCTATGCCCAAAAGATTTTACTTCACTAGGTGCAGTAAAAAAATTGGTATTCTATACACAGGTGGTATATCTTGCAACACAGATAGGCTACTCCACTGACTAACACACTCTGCAATAGGCCAAAAAGGATTAGCTTTGCTAGATTTAGCCAATTGCTGTGAAAAAAACTTGCACAGCACTGGCACAGACCTGCCTGGCAAAAACTGATAGGAACTGATGTAACCTAGTCCTGAAAAGGACTCCAATTACAATTAGTCTTTACTCCCACAATCTATCTATTTAAGAGCACAGACCTGCCTGATAAAAGTCGTAGGAAATGCTGTAACCTAGTCCTTAAAAGGACTGCAATCACAACTATTCCCTACTCCCAAGCTATCTGTAGATTTGTGCGAAAATTGGCTTGAAATTAACAAGGTATAGCGCACACAGCAACAGTGGTGCCGTCTAACACGCAGCTGCAGCAGTGAGAAAATGGTGGCGACGGGGAAAATAGCTTGGTCTTATAGGGCAATGACATGTGACATACACTGCCAATGACACATGCCCTTGCTTGTGTGAAAAAAAGCACTTCGCTCCGTGTGTGCGCTGCTGATAGGCTGACGGATTGCACCTCCCCACTGCAAATGCGGGAAAGAGAAAAAAAAATGGAGATCTTCATTGTTCCTGCAGAGATCCATCCCCTGCCCCTCCCCCCACCCCGCTGTACACTCAAACTGCGTATTAACATTCATTTTCATCATTACTGAGAAAAAATCCAGTTATGATTTTGGTGCACGAACAGTTATCGAACATAACCTCGAACAGCCGAATTTTTCTCAAATTGTTCGTGTTCGCCGAACGGCTCGAACACCGCCCAAAACAGCTCGAATTTGAGATTGGCGAACAGTTCGAGTAGAACAACGCTCATCTCTAATCTTTATGTTTGAAGCCAGAAATGTGGCAAAAGGTAGAAAAGTTCAAGGGGGCCAAATACTTTCACAATGCACTGTATCTGAGTGGTTTCAGGAGGAAAAGAAAAGTCCCTTGTGCTATCCATTTTTCATTGATCAGTTGCTTTGAGATACTTTGTAAATCTCCACACATATTTTTACATGCAAGAAAAATAGATGATACACATGTGGAAAAAATAAATACATGAATGAAAAACGTTCCTTTTTTTTGCAGATGTAAAGTTGACGAGGACTTGTGAAAAAAGTCTCAATGCATATTTATTTTCTACTGACATCTAGAGAACTGGTAATTGCATGTACACTGGTAATTATGTAAAGCAAAATATTAATAGACTTTAATTTTGGAAACCCTCTATCCTTCAGATAACAGTGGGGGTTGGGTTGATTTTTCAATTTTTTTATGAGGAAAGTAAAAAAATTGTACTGAGAAACGACGGTGAAGAATGCAAACTTTGATTTATAGTCATTTTGGTCAAACGCCAGATAAGTGGCCATTCCAGATTGTCTTTAGCTCTTACACATTTGTTTGTATGAATACATTTATTAACAGATGATGATTAGAAAATTGATTTGTTATAATTAAGTTTTGGCTAGACTTGGTAGGATTAACAATTAATCAGACTGTTGGTGGATTGTGTTAATTTGATTTAGAGTATTATACATGTATTTAATTAAACAAAATATGAATTTGAACAGACCGACGTTTATTAACTAAGTTACAAAATTACTTTCTCATTTTTTTTTTAGAAAATAAGTATTTGTTCATTTTGTTCAAATGTGGCTGTATTTAACCAGTGGACATACATATCTATCTCACCATGCTCCTGGATGTGGCAGGTAGGATTCCAAAATTATTTCATATTATAACTAGTGATGAGCGAACGTGCTCGCCACTGCTCGGTACTCGCCCGAGTATCAATGTGCTCGACGAGCTCGGTGCTCTGTGAGTATTTCCGGTTTGCTCGGGTGGGAACTCGGGTCCCCTCCCTGCATGTTTGACGCTCTTTAGAAATCCAATGAACATGCAGGGATTGCCTGCCATGCACTGTAATACCGTAGCCATGTTGGTTGTGGGCATTACAGTGATTGGCTAACCGCACAGCATCATCAGGTCTATATAAGACCGGGTGCCGGAATGCTTGTTACAGTCTACTCCCGAACCAGGCAGAGTAGGGAGAGGTGCTGCTGAGGTAGGGAGAGATTTGCTTGTTTCGAGTTAGTATAGGTACTCCACAACATATATCTATATCCATCTGAACTAACAGTCCTTCTGAGGACTAATCCAGCCGCATATATTCAGTGGTGATAGCAGGAGTTAGGCAGGCATGCAGTGTATGTGGCAGACTGCAGTGCATGATACAGCACAAGAGGGTCCATTGAACGTCCTGTTGGTATAGGTATTCCACAACATATATACAGTATATATATCCATCCGAATTAACAGTCCTTCTGAGGACTATTTCAGCTGCATATAATCAGTGCTAGGCAGGCAGGCAGTGTATGTGGCAGACTGCAGTGTATGATACAGCACAAGAGGGTCCATTGAACGTCCTGTCTGCTGCTGCTGTAATAATTACATATATTTCTAGACATAGAAAGACAATTTTTTTTTATCTTAATCCTGGTTATTTGCTTAAAAAGCAATCCAGAGTACACCATTTTTCTGCTCCATTTGCTTGTTCTCACTGCAGAATAAAGCCAGATCTGTTCTGTAATTCAGCGATAAAAATCCAGCAATTTGAACTGAACGTGGAAAATATTGGCCTCCTTTTCCATTCTGTTGCAGTGAGTCGATGAAGCTATTCACACTAGGTCTCTGTGTAGAATAATATTAGTAAATTACAGGCCTGCTATTTAAAACCGTGGTTCTCTGTCAGACATATCACCTATAAGACTGTTCAAAAATCATACATTTCTTCCATTTTCATTCCGTTGCAGTGTGTCGATGAAGCTATTCACACTAGGTCTCTGTGTAAAATAATGTTAGTAAATTACAGGCCTGCTATTTAAAACCGTGGTTCTCTGTCAGATATATCACCTATAAGATTGTTCAAAAATCATACATTTCCTCCATTTTCATACTGTTGCAACTATTCACACTAGGTCTCTGTGTAGAATAATATTAGTAAATTACAGACCTACTATTTAAAACCGTGGTTCTCTGTCAGACTTATCACCTATAAGAGTGTTCAAAAATCAGACATTTCTTTCATTTTCATTCCATTGCAGTGTGTCGGTGAAGCTATTCACACTAGGTCTCTGTGTAGAATAATATTAGTAAATTACAGGCCTACTATTTAAAACCGTGGTTCTCAGTCAGACATATCACCTATAAGACTGTTCAAAAATCAGACATTTCTTCCATTTTCATTCCGTTGCAGTGTGTCGGTGAAGCTATTCACAATAGGTCTCTGTGTAGAATAATTTTAGTAAATTATAGGCCTACTATTTAAAACCGTGATTCTCTGTCAGATATATCACCTATAAGATTGTTCAAAAATCATACATTTCTTCCATTTTCATTCTGTTGCAACTATTCACACTAGGTCTCTGTGTAGAATAATATTAGTAAATTACAGGCCTACTATTTATAACTGTGGTTCTCTGTCAGACTTATCACCTATAAGAGTGTTCCAAAATCAGACATTTCTTCCATTTTTATTTTGTTGCAGTGTGTTGGTCAAGCTATTCACACTAGGTGTCTGTGAAGAATAGTATTAGCAAATTACAGGCCTGCTATTTAAAATTGTGATTCTCTGTCAGACGTATCACATATAACTGCGTTCCAAAATCAGCCATTTCTCGTGAATGTGGAAAATATTGTCCTCCATTAAAAATGTGCAAGGTGCGTGGCAAGGGACGGGGAAGTGGACGTGATGGTGATGATGCATGCAGAGGCCGAGGACATGGCCATGGGCAAGCTGAAATTGTGCCACAACAATCACCCACATCTTGTCGCTCCCAATTAATAGGGGACCACAGAACACCACTATTGATAGCAGATAATGCTTCCAGACACTTAGCCACCACCACAACCACCCTGTCTTCCACATGGTCAAGTTTCAGTGGCCGTGAGTCTGCACCGCATATTCCTCACCCTGATCCTCCTTCCTCCCACCAGGCCGAGTGCCTGGAGACAACTGATCTCACACTTGGACACTCAGAAGAGCTGTTCACTTTTCCATTTGTAAATTCGGGCCTCTCACCCAGCCAGCTTCAAGCAAGTCAAGAGGAGAACGCGTGTAGCGATGCCCAAATATTGGAGCAGCCACGGTCACATAAAGGCGACGGTGGGAAAGTGCAATTACTGTCGCAAGAGGTGGATGATGATGATGATGAGACACAATTGCCAGAAAGTCAGGAGGAGGACCAGGGTGTGGAAGTGGAAGACGAGGTGGTGGATGATATAGTAATTGACCCAACCTGGCAGTGGGACATACAGAGTGAGGACAGCAGAACACAGGGGGAGCGAGGCATAGCACCACAACAGGCAGAAGCAGCGTGGTGGCCACAGACACAAGGTGGGAAAGGGTTCCTCATAACGCCAACACGATGGACGTTGCCAGTACAACTGTTAGGTCTTCCTGAGTCTGGTTATTTTTTAAAGACTCTGCAGATAACCCCAAAAAGGCTATTTGCACCACCTGCCAGGCCAGCATCAGCAGGGGTAGCAAAACTAGCAGCCTGACCACCACCAGCATGATCAGGCACATGGCAGCAAAGCACCCGACTAAGTGGACCGAACCCCAGGGTCCAGCAACAGTGTCTGCGGGTGACACCACTGCTTGTTCCGCTGTTGTGCATGCACCCCAATTCCCTGTCCATGGCGCATGCCAAGATGCCTCCCGCCCTGCATCTGTCGTTGCACGCTCTCAACTAGCACCATTAGCAAGCGCGTCCACATCCTTGTCGCAGCGCTGCTTTCAGTTGTCCCTTCCCCAGCCCATGGAATGCAAGCGCAAATACGGAGCCAACGCCCCACAGGCCACACTACTAAATTCCCATATTTTGCAAATGCTTGCGCTCGAAATGTTAACTTTTAGGTTCATGGAGATGGAAGCTTTCCACAACCTGATGGTGGTGGCCGTCCCTCGGTGCTTGGTCTCCAGCCGCCACTATTTCTCCCAGTGTGCTGCCCCCGCATTACATGAGCACGTGTCCCACAACATTTGACGTTCCCTCAACTATACAGTTACTGGGAAAGTCCACCTAACCACGGACACGTGGACAAGTGCTTGTGTGCAGGGACGGTACATCTCGCTGATGGCACACTGGGTTAATATAGTGGAAGCCGGGACCCAGTCAGACCTTGGGACGGAACACATCCTCCTACCGACGCAGAGGATTGCGGACCCTGGGTCAAAACGGGTTGCCCCCACATTCTACTGCTCCTGCACCTCCTCCTCCTCTTCAGCCTCCATCTACAAAAAGACCACATCAGTCTCAAGCTGGAAGCACTGCAGCACTGCCTCAGCCAAGCGGCAACAGGCTGTGCTGAAGATAATATGCTTAGGTGACAATCCGCACAACACTGAAGAGTTGTGGACAGCACTGAAACAGCAGGCAGATCTGTGGCTGACACCGCTGAACCTACAGTCAGGCATGGTCATGTGTGACAATGGCTGGAACCTCTTGGCAGCTCGAGGCGAGACGAGCTTACACACATACCATGCTTGGCCCATGTGCTTAACCTCATGGTTCAGCGATTTCTCAAAAGCTGCCCAGATCTGTCGGGTAGGTTTCGGGTAGGTTTTCGAGATTCCTCTCAAGGAATGAAAAGTTTCGGAATATGGTGAAGGAGTACCTTGCCGACCGTATCAACGTCCTCCGTGATTCCTCTGTGCCTTATATTACTGGGTATCCAAGCTGGACACGTGGCATGAACTGGCTCTCTACGCCTTGGAGATCCTGGCCTGCCCTGCCGCTAGTGTTTTGTCAGAACAGGATTTTAGTGCTGCCGGTGGAATTATAACCGATAGGCGCATCTGCCTTTCAACTGAAAATGCTGACAGGCTGACTCTCATAAAAATGAACAAGGGCTGTATTGGGCCAGAATTCTCAACACCACTGAATGATAGCAGCTTAACATAAACTCAAATACAGTGTCTTTTTTTGGGAGGTCTAACTCTATTCCCATGCACCTCTGTCTTCACACCCAGACATGGGTATACGCTTCCTGATTTTGTCTATTTGCTCTTGTCCATCTCCTTCTCTACATCCTCATCCTCCACCACCATATCACCACCATATGTACCATATCAACATATCTACGTCTCTTGCAAGGGATATTGGAGTTCCTCCAAATTTTTGGCAGCCGTTGCTTCACTGCATAGGCAAACAGTATGGAAAACACACTTGCTAATAATGGGAACATTGTTTTCAGGAGGCCCTCCGACCTCTACATCTCTTGCAAGGGGCATTGGAGATCCTCCAAATTTTTGGCAGCTGTTGCTTCACTGCATAGGCAAACAGTATGGGAGACACACTATCTAATAATGGGAGCATTTTTTGCAGGAGGCCCTCCGACCTCTATGTCTCTTGCAATGGGCATTGGAGTTCCTCCAAATTTTTAGCAGCCATTGCTTCCCTGCATAGGCAAACAGTATGGGAGACACACTTCCTAATAATAAGAGCACTTTTTGCAGGAGGCCCTCCGACATCTACGTCTCTTGCAAGGGGCATTGGAGTTCCTCCAAATTTTTGGCAGCCATTGCTTCACTGCATAGACAAACAGTATGGGAGACACACTTCCTAATAATGGGAACATTGTTTTCAGGAGGCCCTCCAACCTCTACGTCTCTTGCAAGGGGCATTGGAGTTCCTTCAAATTTTTGTCAGTCATTGCAGTCACTGTATGCGCGATAACAGTATAGGAGACGCACTCGTTAATAATGGGAACAACAAAGCATAGCCGGTTGATGGCTCTCTAACAATAGCGAGGGCAGACTACTGGCCCTTTAAGAATAGTAAGGGCCACCTGATGGCCCTATAAAAATAGGCTTTGTGACTTTCAGAGTCCCTCCATCATAAATGAAACAGGATTTGTCTGTTGATGTGTCACACACCACATGGCCAGATAAGGTTCTAAAATGTTAAAATGCCATTTCCTGGTGAATACATTTGTCTTGGTGGAAAGCAATGCAAAAGTGCAAAAACGCATTAAAAACGCTACGTGTGAACATAGCCCAACGTGTGGAGGAGCATTTTTGGTTTTGGTTATTTATTTTGCCTTATATACAAGTCATTACCCTGCAAAGGATGTTCCTTAACTTATTTCCCAGGAAAATCCATTTTGGTTTAGTTTTTGTATGTTTTCTTGTGAGCCCGTAAAAGTAGCGTAATACCTCTGACAACGTTGTTGACAGCAGTGACCTGGGAGTCAGAAATGCTTCCAGGGGTCTTCCCCATGCTGTTCCCATGTCATTTGAGCACTGTTCCCATCGTTTTGGACAATTTTTAGGCCCTTTTCAGACCGCCGGGAGGAGCCACTGGAAAAATGCTCAAGTTTCCCATAGACTTACATTGGGCTCATTTCTGGGACCGAGCACTCGAGCATTCCAATTTGCTCGACTCGAACAACGAGTAGCCGAGCATTTTAGTGCTCGCTTATCAATAATTTTAACCTATGGATATGTCACAAGTATTTATTGTGGTAAAACTCCCTTAATGCTGGATTCACACTGCTGTAATACACCTGCATTTTAGTGTCTTCATTATAGTTGCAATACTTGACCTTTCCTCACCTTAAATCACTATAATGTTGTGGCTTGCATCAGTAGACCACCCAAAGGGAGTCTCTCTGTTGTGGCCATAATATTTGCTTTGCGAAACTAACTGTACAGATACACTATAAAGCAAATTTCATAGGCAGTCAACTTTATTTCACTTCTCTCCTTCTCCCCTGTCCTAGGAAGGCTTTGTTAAAGGTGTTATGCGGAACTTTTATTTTTCCTATGGACCTTAGAACTTACCTGAATGTTCTGCTCAGCACCTATCTCTGCCAGCTCAGATTAGTCACAGACTGCTCCTACCGGTGATTCCAGTGATGTCACACGGACAGAGCAGCGGCTTCTCTTACACTTTACTCTTTTGATGGGGCATGATTGCTGCTGTCATGCTGATTGACAACCGGCTTGGCTCCCCGCTACATAACTGTGGGAAACCAGCTCTCAATCAGCATGACATTGACAATCATGCCACGTCAAAAGAGCAGCCCAGAACACGAACAGCAGAATCCCTTGCAGAAGTGGTCTGTGATCGCTCGGAGCCAGTGTCAGGCAGACGCCTAATCAGCTGAAGTGGGTCTGTAGGCCGCAATAAATGCTGTGGCCAATCAGAGACCAGCAGCTGTTGTCAAAGTGCACGTGAGCGGGGGCGCATGCCAGTGACGTCATGCGATCCAGTCGTCTGCATGCTGAAATCTGCTGCTGACTTCACAAGAGGACGCCGGACAGCGGGGGAGCACAGGGAAGGTGGGTATAATGGTTTATTTTTTAAAATCAATGAGCACATGGGCTGTGCATTATACTAAATGTATGACTATGGGCTGTGCATTATACTACATGCATGACTATGGGCTGTGCATTATACTACATGGATGACTATGGGAAGTGCATTATATTACATGGATGACTATGGGCTGTGCATTATGCAACATGTATGACTATAGGCTGTGGACTATACAACATGTATGACTATGGGCTGTGCATTATACTACATGGATGACTATGGGCTGTGCATTATAATACATATATGACTATGGGCTGTGCATTATGTAACATGTATGACTATGGGCTGTGCATTATACTAAATGTATGACTATGGGCTGTGCATTATATTACATGTATGACTATGGGCTGTGCATTATATTACATGTATTTCTATAGGCCGTGCATTATACTACATGAAAGACTATGGGCTGTGCATTATACCACATGTACGAGTATGATCTGTGCATTATGCACTATGGGGGCACATTATACTGTATGGAGGACATTGGGGACAACAAAGTTACAGACCGGCAGAGGGCGAAAGCGACTCTCCACTGACCAGGATGACCGTCACCTTATTCAAATGTCACTCAGCAACCGCAGGATGACATCAAGTGACCTACAAAAGGAATGGCAAATGGCAGCAGGGGTGAAGTGCATGGCAAGAACAGTTGGTAACAGGCTCCTAGAGGCCTCAAGTCATGTAAAGCTAGAAAAAAGCCTTTCATCAATGAGAAGCAAAAGAGAGCCAGGCTGAAGTTTGCCAAAGACCATAAGGCTTGGACCATAGAGGACTGGAGTAAGGTAATCTTCTCTGATTAGTCTAATGTTCAGCTTTGTCCAACACCTGGTCATCTAATGGTCAGACGGAGACCTTAAGAGGCATACAAACCACAGTGTCTTGCACCCACTGTGAAATTTGGTGGAGGATCGGTTATGATCTGGAGATGCTTCAGCAAGGCAGTAATTGGACAGGTTCATCTTTGCAAAGGACTTATGAATCAAGCCGCATACAAAGTTATCCTTGAAAAACACTTGCTTCCTTCTGCTCAGGCAATGTTCCCCAACTCTGAGGACTGTTTTTTCCAGCAGGACAATGCCCCATGCCACACAGCTAGGTCAATCAATGTGTGGATGAAGGAGCACCACATCAAGACCCTGCCATGGCCAGCCCAATCCCCAGACCTGAACCCCATTGAAAACCTCTGGAATGTAATCAAGAGGAAGATGGATAGTCACAAGCCATCAAGCATAGAAGAACTGCTTACATTTTTGTGCCAGGAGTGGCATAAGGTCACCCAAAAGCAGTGTGAAAGACTGGTGGAAAGCAGCCAAGACGCATGAAAGCTGGGATTAAAAATCATGGTTATTCCACCAAATATTGATTTCTGAACTCTTCCCAAGTTAAAACATGAGTATTGTTGTTTCTAAATGAATAAGAACTTGTTTTCTTTGCATTATTTGAGGTCTGAAAGCGCTGCTTCTTTTTTATTATTTTGACGATTTCTCATTTGCTGCAAATAAAATATAAAATTTTTAGCTTTGAATTTTGGAGACATGTTGTCAGTAGTTTATAGAATAAAACAACAATGTATATTTCACTCAAAAATATACCTATAAAGAGAAAAATCAGAGAAAATGAAAATTTTGCAGTGGTCTCTTAATTTTTGCCAGAACTGTATACAATAATTAAATACACACATATATATAATGCATACGTATATATACATACATACATGTGCATCAGGATAGGGGGCCCGTCATACTCTAGTTACATCACTGATGCTATGCCTCTAGTTTTGGCAAATTGAACCTAGGAGAGCATAGCTATCCCTGTCTTCATGATTTGTGGTATTATGATGTATGTACTTCAATGTAAATGTAGCAAAATGTGTAAAAGAAAAATAGATTTTCTATATTCATCAGAATAAATATACTTAGCAGCTGACATACTGATGACTAAATTAATCAATGAAGATGTGCATACCTTTTGTTTTCCTCTCATTAATTCTTTTCCCTCTAATTTTCTTAATTGATGTTTCTATTCTAGTCATGCCGGGCTTCTGAAATGAAACCAGACATGAAAACGGAGAAACATGCTTAATGTATTATTCACAATACAATGCCGGTAGATTACGCCACATCTGATAATGAAGACAGGGCGCTTATACTTTTGCTTTGATAACAATACCAAGTGAATTGTTCTCAATCTGATTTACAGCTACGTGGCCACTGAATGACTATTAACAAAGCAATTTTCTTTTACATATTTCCTTTCAAAATTGCTGTAAATATTTTTTTTTTATTTTATTTTTCTGGAAAAAGCTAAGGACAATTGCCCGGCAAGATTAAGTGCATTTCTACCAATGGCAAAAATAATTACCTTTTTTTAAAAAAATAAAATAAAATTAAATAAAATAAGGAAATCTGTTTTGGGCTTTGGCAGCTAATTTACTAATGAATATGTGCACTTAATTTATAATCAAGTCATATTGGCCGGAGATAATTCAGCAGTGATATTTATCTGGAATTATTTTTATTGTTGAAGACTTCTATTAAATAAATTGGAAAGGATTAATTTTGCGAGATGAGATTGTCACAGACTGCTGCATAAACTAGATTCATGTCAGCACTAAATTTAATTATTGATCGCAATACAATAGTGCTGAGAATATCAATCCCCAAGCTGCTTCCAGTAACTATCAGCAAATTCCAAATATAGAGCGCAGGCAAACGTGTGATTGCAAATGACTACATTTTTAATAAATATTTCATTAACAAGCTCAAAATCCAATTTATCATTCCATACTGTCCACTTATGACTGGCCGTATAGACTTTATTTCATTATCACGTCAGCGGCGGTGTACGATGTTTACAGATTTATCGTCAGACCAGTACATAAAAGATTACAGTTTTTAATGCATTTTAAATATGTACATGGTTTATTGGGGAAGAGTTGTGGTAATTCATGTTCATGGCAATAATAATAATAATTACTACACAGATACTGTGGATTTAGGAGTTTACTACCGGGGGTCAATGGAGCTTTAGATAGATGTTGATTAACCACTTCAATACCCAAATACTTCCATGAAACAATGCAGACGTCATAGAAGAGGATTCTTTTCTCAGATTTCCCCCTCTTTAAACCCATGTTGGACACCTGCTGGTAAGGAGTGACTCCTTTTTAAAAGACCAATCCTGACGATTAGAGATGAGTGCATCTCTTGAAATTCGAATTCGCCAACTTTACCCCAAAAATTCTATTCACGGTGAATAAATTTGCACAAATTCCAATACTGGAAAGTTTATAATTGTTCAGAAATTACATGTGGGAGAGAGGAGAGAGAACCTTGCTGACCATAAGAGCTTACACTTTTTATAGGCTAGGAAGAGAGGACCCCACTGACCATACGGCCAGGGTCACACGAGTGTATGGTCTTTCATCCGAGAGAATTGCCTTCTCTCGCTTTGCCTTCTTGAATAGCATATAATGAGGCTTGGCTAAATTTCTGTTGGAGTTGAAGCAGAGTGTCATCTTAGTGTGATGCATGCAAGAATCGGAACACGGTTGGGAAGAAGACAGGAGAACTTAAAATATCCATCTTCTCCATGTCAGACTGCACTCTGATAATATCTGATTGCAGTCCGATGTTTCACGCGTACCCGTAGACTAGTATGGGTGTTTATGATCTGAATTCCAGAGCCACTCGCAGCATGCTGTAAATTTTTTTCATGCGAAATCACAGATCTGCACTGCCCTATAGCATAACATTGGTCCGAGTGTGATCCATTAAAACATCGTAAAGCACTTGGCCGTGTTATATGCTTGTGTGATCGAGCCCTAAGTGCTTACACTCTCCAGAAGAGAGAGAGGACTCTGTTGACCATAAGAGCCTACATTCTCCAGAAGAGAGAGAGAACTCTGCTGACCATGAGAGCTTACATTCACCAGAAAAGAGAGAACGCTGCTGACCATAAGAGCTTACATTCTCCAGAAGAGAGAGAGGACTCTGTTGACCATAAGAGCTTACACTCTACAGGGGAGAGGACCTTGCTGACCATAAGAGCTTACATTCTCCAGAAAAGAGAGAACGCTGCTGACCATAAGAGCTTACATTCTCCAGAAGAGAGAGGACTCTGTTGACCATAAGAGATTGCATTCTCCAGAAAAGAGAGAATGCTGCTGACCATAAGAGCTTACATTCTCCAGAAAAGAGAGAACGCTGCTGACCATAAGAGCTTACATTCTCCAGAAGAGAGAGAGAGAACTCTGTTGACCATAAGAGCTTACACTCTACAGGGGAGAGGACCTTGCTGATCATAAGAGCTTACACTTTCCAGAAAAGAGAGAGAGGACCCATCTGACCATAATAATTTACACTCTCCAGAAGAGAGAGAGAACCTCACTGACCATAAGAGCTTACACTCTCCAGAAGAGAGAAACTTACCCAGTGACTCTGGAGATGGAAAATGACTCTGCCGTACAAACTGTTCTTCACTGGGAACCACTGATCTGTGCTGGCGTCGATACAAACCACCACTGTACAAGGTACGATAATCCACTAAATGTCATAGCTGCAGGCCATTGTGGGGAAGCCTGGGTGGCAATGCAAAATGACATTTGCCTGATGCTTCTGCAGTGTGTGAGAAATGGTGCCAGGCAAAATTTTTTTTTGCAAACTACGAATAGAATGTGAAACCGTTCGAATTCGTGTGAACCTCCGAATTTCAGGAAATTCGACACAAACTCTATCCATCGCTGATCGATCTGCTCATCTCTACTGTTTATGTATTGTGTGGTGGGCATAAGACTGGCCTTTAAAGAAGTTGTATGGTAATTTAATATTGATGGTCTCTTTTTAGAATAGCTCATGAATACCAGATTGGCGGGGGATCGGTGGCCTGATGTGATCAGTTCCAGCATAGTGGCCGCAACCGGGCACTGCACATCTGCCTCTATTTAAATGAATAAGAGCAGATCTGCAGAACCCCAATATGGCCACTATGCAATTGATAGCCCTCTGCTGTTCTGCTTTGAAACTATGCACATCCAACTGCCGCCAACACCTAGAACATCCTCCTTCCTGGGTTCTGGAGACTATATCAAGGAATAGTCAACTTACTTTGAATAGCTTTGAAGTCACCTGACCACTGAGGCCAGTGATTGACTGCAGGGTCAGGTGACTGGCTGTCAGGACACCATCACCTCCAGTAGGAAAGCATCCAAGTAGCAGCGCTGGAGCGTCAAGAGATTTTAGTGGAAAAGTATTGCTTCTTTCTTAATTTCTAAAGACCCCCAGCCTCTATTGACTTTTCAGAAGGAGCAGAAAGCTTCTTCAATTTTAACAGTAGGTAATCAAAATAAACGTATTAGGGATAAGATTATAAATATAATGTGTACTGTCTATTATATTATTATATCATATATATTATAGCAATAGCAACATTATCAATAATATTTTTAATACAACGTGAAGGAACAATAGAATAATGTACTGTTGATAGGAATAATATAATAGACATACAATGCAGCCATATTAAAATTTTGTGTTGTATTTTTGACCATTTTTTAAGACATATAATTGCTTTCTTTTGGAATGTCTAACACAGCTGCTAGTAAACAATTTTATTTTCTTAAGATATATTCAATAGAAAGTGAAGAAATACTGTTTTCTAAAAACATACCGAGAACACACAGACATTTAGGCTTTAACTGTATTTTTAACTTAATGTTTCCATAGTAACCAAATGTCTTGAGAATTTATTTATATTTATCATAATTCTTTAAAAAAAAAGTCTATCTCCCCGCATCAGTGCCGAGATACCAAACTGGCTAAAATGGAAGGAATCATTGACTTCATCTCCTTCTGAGGAGCAATAATTTATTCCATGGCAAAACTCTTCATGAATGTTATTGATAAAATGAAAGTGTCCAAAAAATGTAAAAACAAAGTGGTTTTGTTAAAAAGCAAAGCATTTGTGCTAGAATACTGTTACATCGTTGTCAGGAATACTCATTAAAAGAAGTTTTCATCTTTAAAGAAGATCTGTTACTAGAGTTCACAATATAAATTGTGCATATGTTTTAAAAGATATCTTAGACCTGATGAGGTGGGTGTACTTACTTTGAAAATCCATCTCTTAATAGCTATATTATCCTTTTGTTAATGTTTCATTTCTAAGATTGAAATTAGCTTTTTATGCAAAATGAAATCAAAGAGGATTGTATGTCAATTCTAGCATGACTTTTCATTGTAAGTACACCAGACTCAAAGAGCTTTAGAATACTTTTTTGAAAATGTATCTGGCTAATGTTGAATGAGCATTTCATGAGACTATCTTTAGCTCAGTTTAATTCGATGACGGTACATACAGCCATATGGATTTTTCAAAGTAAGTAAACCAGCCTCATCTGGTCTAATTGAGCTATATAATAATGTTAGGTCATATTGTGAAGTCTAGTGAAAGATATCTATTAAGTATTAATCACCTATCCTCTGTAAAGATAATACATGCTAGACTTGTGGGTGTCCAACTGCTGGTACCCCCATTAAATGCGTGAACAGCTCTGCCCCAGGACTGTAGATAGGAGTTCAGCATGTGTCCAGCTGCACCATTCAAAGTTTTTGGCACTGAGAAAAAAATCAATGAGAACAGCAGAGCAGAATTCAGTTACCCACATAATTTTATAACGATATTTTTCATATATATATCTATATATAGATATATATATCTATATACAGTATATACTGCTCAAAAAAATAAAGGGAACACTCAAATAACACATCCTAGATCTGAATGAATGAAATATTCTCATTGAATACTTTGTTCTGTACAAAGTTGAATGTGCTGACAACAAAATCACACAAAAATCATCAATGGAAATCAAATTTATTAACCAATGGTGGCCTGGATTTGGAGTCACCCCCAAAATTAAAGTGGAAAAACACAGTACAGGCTGATCCAACTTTGATGTAATGTCCTTAAAACAAGTCAAAATGAGGCTCAGTATTGTGTGTGGCCTCCATGTGCCTGTATGACCTCCCTACAACGCCTGGGCATGCTCCTGATGAGGTTGCGGATGGTCTCCTGTGGGATCTCCTCCCAGACCTGGACTAAAGCGTCTGCCAACTCCTGGACAGTCTGCGGTGCAACGTGACGTTGGTGGATGGAGCAAGACATGATGTCCCAGATGTGCTCAATCGGATTCAGGTCTGGGGAATGGGTGGGCCAGTCCATAGATTCAATGCCTTCATCTTGCAGGAACTGCTGACACACTCCAGCCACATGAGGTCTGGCATTGTCCTGCATTAGGAGGAACCCAGGGACCAACCGGACCAGCTTATGGTCTCGCAAGGTGTCTGAGGATCTCATCTTGGTACCTAATGGCAGTCAGGCTACCTCTGGCGAGCACATGGAGGGTTGTGCGGCCCTCCAAAGAAATTCCACCCCACACCATTACTGACCTATTGCCAAACCGGTCATGCTGAAGGATGTTGCAGGCAGCAGATCGCTCTCCACGGCGTCTCCAGACTCTGTCACATCTGTCACATGTGCTCAGTGTGAACCTGCTTTCATCTGTGAAGAGCACAGGGCGCCAGTGGCGACTTTGCCAATCCTGGTGTTCTGTGGCAAATGCCAAGCGTCCTGCACGGTGTTGGGCTGTGAGCACTACCCCCATCTGTGGATGTCTGGCCCTCATACCACCCTCATGGAGTCAGTTTCTAACCATTTGTGCAGACACATACACATTTGTGGCCTGCTGGAGGTCATTTTGCAGGGCTCTGGCAGTGCTCCTCCTGTTCCTCCTTGCACAAAGGCGGAGGTAGCGGTCCTGCTGCTTAGTTGTTGCCCTCCTATGGCCCCCTCCATGTCTCCTAGTGTACTGGCCTGTCTCCTGGTGGCGCCTCCAGCCTCTGGACACTACGCTGACAGACACAGCAAACCTTCTTGCCACAGCTCGCATTGATGTGCCATCCTGGATGAGCTGCACTACCTGAGCAACTTATGTGGGTTGTATAGTCCGTCTCATGCTACCATGGGTGTGAAAGCACAACCAACATTCAAAAGTGACCAAAACATCAGCCAGAAAGCATTGGTACTGAGATGTGGTCTGTGGTCCCCACCTGCAGAACCACTCCTTTATTGAGTGTGTTTTGATAATTGCCAATAATTTCCATCTATTGTCTATTCCATTTGCACAACAGCATGTGAAATTGATTGACAATCAGTGTTGCTTCCTAAGTGGACAGTTTGATTTCACAGAAGTTTGATTCACTTGGAGTTATGTTCTGTTGTTTAAGTGTTCCCTTTATTTTTTTGAGCAGTGTATATATACATTATATGGTCTATGAGTGAAACAAATGTCGCTTTTAACAATGCAATCATATTAAGTCTCGTCCTGACACTCCATGATCTTCCTTGTAAAAGTCAGAAGTCACTTTACCCAGAAGAGGATCGGAAACTGGGGAAGACAGCAATCAGTGTGCATATTACTGCACTTAAAGGGAATCTGTCACCCCCCTGGGAGATATCAGAGCGCTACTATTGGCATATCGGTTATAGAAAAGTAAATCTATACTTACCTGAATGGCCCATAGTAGAGGTCTAATTGCAGAGAAAAGTAGTTTTATCTTTTTGGTTTTCAACAGGCTTGGTGTCCGGGGGACGCCATGCAATGCCCGCCTATCTGATTATTATTCCCCTAAATCGCCACCTATCAGCCTAGTTGCCATCTTCCCTTCCTCCCCCGCACGTCACAGGTCCCAGTGACGTGCGCTTAGCTTCCTCACCTCCAGGCGCATGCGCGAAGCGCGACTCTTGTAGTTTCCTCCTGGCCGGGTTTGTATGAGCACAGTGCCGCAGTGCTTTATTGCGCAGGCACCGGGGAGTCACTGTGACTTCCACTCCAGTGACTCCCGGCGCATAAAAAGAAGGTTTTCTGCGGCACTGTGCTCATACAAACCTGGCCGGGAGGAAACAAAGTGCTGTCTATAAGAGCCGCGCTTTGCGCATGCACCAGGAGGTGAGGAAGCAAAGCGCACTTCACTGAGACCTGTGACGTGCGGGGGAGGAAGGGAAGGTGGTAACTAGGCTGAAAGGCAGCGATTTAGGGGAACAATAATCAGATAGGCGGGCATTACATGGCAGAGAAAAACTACTTTTTTCTGCAATCAGACCTCTACTATGGGCCATACAGGTATGTATATATTTACTTTTCTATAACCTGTATGCCCATAGTAGAGGTCTGATAACTCACAGGGGGGTGACAGATTCCCTTTAAACTACATTGCATACACATTTACACAGATTTAGGTAATGAAAAATTTTGTGGGAGTGTTTCTTTAAAGGGAATCTATCACCAGGTTTTTCCTTTCTCATCTAAGATCAGCATAATGTAGGGAAAGAGATCTTGATTCCAGTGACATATCACTTAGTTTGCTGGGTGCTGCAGTCCTGAGACAATCAGAGTTTTTAGATGTGAAATGCAGCTGAGCTGAGAAAGCTAACTCTGCCCACATCAGGCTTTGTATGTACATTGTCTATTGACAGTAACCTACTAATCTGTGTTGGGGGTGTGGTTGGACCAGGAAGCAGGAGACATCTAGTCCTGTTCTGATAATCTCCTGCTATTAAAATATTCATTGTATTGAAACAATAGCACACCTCCTAGTATGTGACACATTAATGAAATCAGTGTCTCAGTCCCTACCTCATGCTGCCCTCAGATTAAATAGCAAAAAACTACTGACAGACTCCCTTTAAGATAGTGTATATTGGAACAATAACAGAGTTGCAACATTTTATGCAGTCTTTAAGTATAAGAAACAATTTCCAGGTTTTACATTTGAATAGTATCAGGTGAATTTCCTGGAGAGAACATTTCTTAAATTATACTAATTATAGAAAAAAAATCCAGTCTAATAAATTCGAACTTGTGAATTGAAGCTTTGCCGTACTCTTGACTCAACAAACAGAAGAGGCTTAATCTAAATGTAAACATATTTACAACTGAAATGTACAGTAGGACTTTCTTCTGCCAAGACCTATTAAATCCACAAAACAGAGACTCAATTACTGACAAAACAAGCCTCAGTATTTACACTGGAGCTGTAATTTTCTATCGGGAATTAGCCGACCAGCTGTTATAGATAAAGTTCCACTTAACAGCACATTTAAGAAGCTAAAACAATCAGAAGTAAAAAGAAATAATTATGCGGTTAACATTTTCAAAGCCCAACTGTAAAATTGGTTGTGCAGATGTGACAGGCGTTATTGTATCTTTCAAGGCAAATTGCTTCAATTTATCGCTTGCCACATCTGTAATGTATAAATGGATATAGACATATGCACATTCCTTGAAGGGTAAATGTGCCCATGAAAATAATTTCAGCATAGATTGTTTTTGATGTGCCTAGTTGCAGTCATGCTTAGTGAAATTGCAAATATGTGCCTGCCGGGAGCATTCATTTAGCTTTACTACTTCAAATTTGAGTTCAAGCTTTAACCTATTCATTGTAGCGACGTTTACCTGGAACATATGATAATACCATTAGGCCACGTTCAAACGTTCAGTACTTGGTCAGTATTTTACATCACTATTTGTAAGTCAAAACCAGGAGTTAGTGAAAAATGCAGAAGTGGTGCAAGTGTTTCTATTATACTTTTCCTCTGATTGTTCTACTCCTGATTGTTATGACTGCCAAAGCATATTCATACGAGTAATGTACAAACCAGTTAGATAAATATCTGAACCTGACAAGTCCCTGTTCAGACTAGGAAAAAAAACCTTCTCTGACCCTGGTCTGTCCCTGTCTGACCACGAAGGTTGGCACCCAAAGATAATGTAATGATGCCCCCACTTGCCATCAGCTTACCCTGAACGTCCCTAACAGCTCCTAGGATCTCTAGAGTAGCAGTTCCCGAAGGAATACCGGAATCACACACAAAACTACCTGAAACAACGCAAACTACAGCAGAGTGAATGAATCTAGCAAAGTATATTACTAGCAGAAAACACCAGTAGAGAAGCTATTTAAAGCTGCACACAAAAGGTGATAGGACAGACAGAGTAAATGAAAAATACCTGTTACCCAAAACCAACAGAAACAAATATAATAGAACTAAAACACCCAAAGAAAAGGTGTATTTATTGGGCTCAGCAGAAAGAGACAAAGACCAGAGAACACAGAATCAAGGGTTCAAATCCAGAAGCATGATACTGATTTTGGCTTATAAATACTGTTGTAAAATACGGACCAAATACTAAATGTGTGCACGAGGCCTTAGACTGATTGATAGGGAAAAAAACAATAGGATAACTGATTTATCATAAACAGCAAGTGCCGAGCAAATCTGTTGAAATTTAATTTGGTAGATATTCTCGAATTTGGCCGCAAAAGTAAACTCGTGTTGAATATATTCACTACGAATCGAATGTGCCTTATTACGTTTTGAGGTCTCTCCAGATCCCAAAGTGTTATAAAAATAGGTATAAAAAAATATATACTCATCTTACCCCAGTCCTCACCTGTTCAGCCACACAGCCCCTTTTCTTCTGGTCCATTCTTCAGGTGTATGGTCCAGTCTGACGGGTCCTAGAATACATAGACCCTCAATATTGCGCTAGGCCTTAAATGTCACGCTGCATCATTATTGCATGCCCGAAGGTGGTCAATCACTGAAAAGGAACGCCTTCTTAACTCCAAAATATAAAAAGAGCAAGGCAAAAAAATACCCTACTTTATATTGTTCTGTTCAGCTCTTCCTGGTCAATAACGTTGCACAAAATTTGGACAGTACAATGTACAATATGATAGGTTCCTATTAAGTTTACCTGCATGTACCTGTGTGGGGAGACTGGTGTACAGAAACTGAGTCTGATAGGAGCAGTGTTTATCAGTAAGAGACATTAGTCCCTGCTTATCTTCCAGGTTGCTTTGGCAACCTGGAAGAGGAGGAGCAGCAACAGAGGACAGGACTGATTGGCCGAACAAGCTGGAGAAGAAGGGAGGAGGAGACAGTAGTAGAGAACATGAGGGATGTCAGCCATTACTGAAAGGAGACAGCAATGATCCAGAAGGAAAGCACAGTGTGCAAACTGATAGTTCTGCACCTCCATGTGAGAGGATAGTGAGCCTTGGAGCTGTACCATAACTACAGACCAGCCAGGTTACCCGGGGTTGCCTACCTCCTCCTGGCTTCCCATCAAGAAGAAGAACTCTGCCTTCCATCCCTAAGCAATTGAATCCAAAAGCCCCAGACTGGATCCCTGTGTGACTGCAGAACTGCTACATCAAGGTGTGAGTAGCTTGCTGGGACTTGTGGTTCCAGTTGGGGAGAAGTATATAAGAGCTATCTATAAAGTAGAATTACTGGGACTTATGGTTCAACCCAATAGGAGTCATAATAGGACCAGCCATGGAGGAGATCTTGTTCTTATGTTATTACGAGCACCAACGGATTCTGCAAGCGTGCCACCAACCGCAGCAACCGCGCTCCAACATTGAACTGTGTTGTTTCCATTGCTGCAGCAATCTGTAGCTTAAGCTGCATTATTTAGTGTGTGCTTGTTGCGATTAAAAGGTGAAGCGCCATCCCTAACATTCAGGCTTACTGCAAAGCCCCATCTCATATCTGTATTGTAGATTGTCAATGTTGTGTGTTTGGCTGTTACTTGCTATTCCCCTTATAATATTCACCATTCATTCCCTCTATAAATAAACCATGTAAATTTTTCCAACCTCTTCTCTTTTTCCAGCATCCGACTACAGCTCCCAACAAGATTCAGTTGGAGTCACTGCGCCATATTGAGGTGAGAACTACCAGACACACTACCACGGAGGCAGATTACAGGGGTGTCAACATGACAGGTTCCTTCTACTTTATATGAATAAACATTTAGAAGAATAGGATAAAGTTGTTTCACAGGTACAGTGGGGAAAATAAGTATTTGATAGACTGACGATTTTGCAAGTTTTTCCACCTACAAAAAATGGAGAGGTCTGTAATTTTTATCGTAGGTACACTTCACCTGTAAGAGACAGAATCTAAAAATAAAAACCAGAAAATCACATTGTATGATTTTTAAATAATTACATTAGCCACAGCAATAATTCTGTCTCTCACAGACCTATTAGTTTTTCTTTAAGAATTCCTCCTACCCTGCACTCATTACCTGTATTAATTGCACCTGTTTGAACTTGTTACTTGTATAAAGACACCTGTCCACACACTCAATCAATCACACTCCAAACTCTCCACCATGGCTAAGACCAAAGAGCTGTCTAAGGACACCAGGGACAAAATTGTAGACCTACACAAGGCTGGGATGGGTTACATGACAATAGGCAAGCAGTTTGGTGAGAAGGCAACAACTGTTGGCACAATTATTAGAAAATGGAAGAAACATAAGATGACTGTCAGTCTTCCTCAGTCTGGGGTTCTATGCAAGATCTCACTTTGTGAGGTAAGGATGATTCTGAGAAAGGTCATGAATCAGCCAAGAACTACAAGAAAGAACCTGGTCAATGACCTGAAGAGAGCTGGGACCACAGTCTCAAACATTACCATTAGTAACACACTACACTGTCATAGATTAAAACCTGCAGGGCACGCAAGTTCCCCCTTCTCATGCCAGCACATGTCCAGGCCCATTTGAAGTTCACCAAAGAGACCATCTGGATGAGCCAGAGGAGGCACGGGAGAAGGTCATGTGGTCAGATGAGATCAAAATAGAACTTTTTGGTATGAACTCCACTCGCCGTGTTTGGAGGAAGAAAAAGGATGAGTACAACCCCAAGAAAACCATCCCAACTATAAAGCATGAAGGGGGAAACAGCATACTTTGGGGGTGCTTTTCTGCAAGGGGACAGGACGACTGCACCATATTGAAGGGAGGATGGATGGAGTCATGTATCGCAAGATTTTGGTCAATAACCTCCTTCCCTAAGTAACAGCATTGAAGATGGGTTGTCGCTGGGTCTTCCAGCATGACAATGACCCGAAACACACAGCCAGGGCAACTAAGGAGTGACTCCTTAAGAAGCATTTCAAGGTCCTGGAGTGGCCTAGCCAGTCTCAAGACCTGAACCCAATCAAAAATCTTTGGAGGGAGCTGAAACTCAATGTTGCCCAGCGACAGCCCTGAAACCTGAAAGATCTGGAGAAGAACTGTATGGAGGAGAGGGCCAAAATCCCTGCTGCAGTGTGTGAAAACTTGGTCAAAAACTACAGGAAACATTTGACTTCTATAATTGCAAACGCAGGTTTCTGTATCAAATATTAAGTTCTGTTTTTCTTTTGTATCAAATACTTATTTCATGCAATAAAATGCAAATTAATTATGTAAAATCATACAATGTGATTTTCTGGATTTTTTTCAAGATTCTGCCTGTTACAGTTGAAGTATACCTGCGATAAAAATTACAGACCTCTCCATTCTTTGTAGATGGGAAAACTTGCAAAATCGGCAGTGTATCAAATACTTATTTTCCCCACTGTAGAAAGTAGTTTGACTGCAGGATCATTTTACACAGGGTTTGTTTTTGGTTTGCTGCCATAGAGACACATAGGTCTGCATTAAAGCTGAATTAAAAAAATGGTAGTAGATTTTCTTAACAAGACTCTAGTAAAACCAAAGAAATGAGCATAAGTTGGTATACATGTAATGTGTAAGAGCATGTTCACATTGTGGCCATCTAACAAGCAAAACCTAAGACAAAAACAATATGAGCATATTCCTTGTAGTAGGTAAGCAAGTAAATAGTAATGGCACATGTAAAAAAACATAAGGTACGTAGTTAACACTATTTTGATCATAAAACGGTAACGCCATCCCACAGCGACAATGTGTACCCAATCGGGATGGTCCTATCTTCTAGTATTAAAACCTCACTTTGTGTCAGCTGACCTCAATATAGATGGGGCAAATCAGGACCGGGGCCCGACTGTTCAGTCTCATGCCTTAACAAGACTATTGGTAAAGGTGCTTGTTTTTTTTATGGAATAATAATAAAATGGTTTTGAAGGTTTACATACCCCCTTAAAGTTAATAGATGTGTTTTAACCATAGGCCAACATAATTGTCTCAATCAAGCTGCATGGGTTAAATTAAAATTTATCAACACCCCAAAAATTGATAAGGTGTTCAAAAATCAATTTAAATCTATATCCTGCTGTCAACCCATGTGTCATTTTACAGCTTTGAAAATCCTCTTTATTAAAACATAATAGTAAAACCAATCTTTCCTAGGTGCAAACTTCCAACTCCAACACCATCTTCCACCTCCACACTCATAACTTCAAAACTCATGGTCTTACTGTTTTTGTTAACAAGGTGCACTGAGAGTCTGCCCACACACTGAGTTTTGGTTTACATTTTACAATTTAAGATGACACAAGGCTCAGGATGATGAGAAAACTGTGGGGAGGCTTCCAGAAGATTGATTCTTCCATCAGCTCAGTCTTTTTTCGTTAGTCTTTTATTGACTACAAACGGTACAACACCAATGCAGACAAGAGAAGGGCCGACTGTCCTGTTTAATCCTGAGGGCATCTGCAAAAGGTGATCACTTTTTTTTTTTTTAAGGGAAAAAAAAAAAAAGAATCCTATGAGGAAATCAGCCCACGGTATGAGCTGTTAAGCTGATTTAAACACACAAGGGATGCCTGGGGTTGAGCTGAAGAATTCCGAGGTGGTAGATGAGAATGAATCCATTCCACAGAGTAATATTATGGAGACTTAGTAGCAGGTGGCATAATGGATCAGCCAGAAACCTGTCATTTGGACGATAGGGCAATATATCTGAGAGGCATAAAATCATTCATGTTTTCCTTTTCATACCATGAAAAAGGGAAGAAAAACAGCAATTGTTAACTTTGATAATCGCCCGCCAGAAATGTAGACTTCTTGCAGGAATATTTCACATTTTCAACTTGATGGACGGGAAATTGTCTCTAGTGTCCCCATTAGATACAGCACGGTGGTATTGTTAATTCTTTCCATGCCACATCGAAAATGTCTCCCATTATACATTACGCATTAGGTATTTACACCGCACAGGGGTTAAGAGGTTGTCCTGGTTCATTCTGTACATAAAATATGTTACGTTTTGATTTATTCCTAGAGTGAAGCTCTCGTTTCTTAAGAAAAACCAACCGCCTGGTATATGATTATGATATATTCATAGGAGGACAAGAAAATACATAGACGCTTATACGCAGTATACATTCATTTAGGTCAATGCATATGAGTTTCATATATTCAAGTGTAAGATAAATATATGGAATATATTAAATCTGGGGGTATGAATAGATAGGTAGTAAACGTATCCATAAACATTACAATGACTTGATATATACAGACGGAGATAGATGTAGCAAAGTATAATTTGTCATTTAAAAGGATCCTTTTGCATTATATGTCCAGTGTAATTTGTGGGCAGCATATTATAGGACAGAAGGAACTGAGCAGATTGATATATTAATAGCTTTATGGCAAAAAAAAAAATCTGTATAACTTGTTATTTATTAAATGTAATCCTAACAACTTGTATTTTTAGAGGGGATCTGAAAAAAATGTCTACAACCCTGTGTCTGTGTAGCCCTTTAAAAAGATAAGCCAGCTGATCCCTTTATGACCCCAAAATGATGCTCTAGCAGAGAAAAATCCTGTTTTGGAGTTCTCTGTACATCTGTCTGGAAGTGCTTTGGGGTGTGATGATGCACTTCCAGCTCCTCAGCCCTATCCTGTATTTCCTGCCTAGCACCATTGTTCTCTGGTTGATTGACAGGATGTTGGTTTCGATATACAGCAGGGAATATAGTGTGAGACTGAGGAGCTGCTAGTGCACTGTCATGCCCCAATGCACTTCCAGATACATATATTCAGAATTTCAAAACACAATTTCTCACTGCTAGAGAATGACTTTGATATCATAAAAAAAGATCTATTTAATAATATTTTATAGGGTATCAATGTCATATAAATGGTTTGATGGCATGGAAATTTCCCTTTAAGAGTCCAGTGGGCGATCTTTTTAGTAATTCACAGTTGCCAATCACTAAATAGGACAACCCACTGGACTTCTAAGCTTAGAAAGAACAGAGGTTAAATGTTATGCTCAATCATTTCCGACAAAACTATATATCAGTCTGCTCAGCGCCTTCAGCTCCATACCATGCTGCACACAGATACTGTAGGACGTCAAGTTTAATGTCACACGTTCCCTTCAACTTTTTAAAGCTGGATTGTTCTATAAATTGGAAGATTTCTGTGGTTACAAATGTTATCTGAGAGAAGAAAAACAATAATTAGTAATAATGATGAAGTTAATTGGAATAAGCTGCAGTAAGAAACATGCCTATGCTAAGGGTTAAACTAATTTGGTGAAAAGGATGGAAGACACACCTTTTTTAATCCCTCAATGGTAAAAAAAAAAAGTTCCACAAGGCTGCATTCGAACAATGTAGCAACATCACTTTTTTTGTGGCAATCTTGATTGAACCATAGCATTTTTGCTGTGATTTTGGAAAAATATGGCAGATCAATGCGGCTACAAAGTGTAAACACAACCTAAGGCTGCGTGCCCACTATGTGTTTTTCCAGCGTTTTTGACTCGGAATTTCCACAGCGAAAGCACTTAAAAAACACTTAGTAATATGTGCCCCATGGTCCCCAATGATAATCCGCATGTGCTGTGCACATGCTACGGAAATTTTCGCTGCGGATTATCATTTCGGAATAATCCTCAGCATGTCCATTATTTTTGCGGACACGCGGCGTAATTGTCGCCATTGACTTGCATTGAATTGCTTAATATCCGCGTGACATCATGTGCACATGCAGATATTAAGCGATTCAATGTACGGATGGTACCCAGGTCTGGAGAAGAGGAGACTCTCCTCCAGACCCGGGTACCATAGAACCTGTAAAAAAAAGAATTTAAAATAAAAAATATACATTATACTTACCTTCTGATGGCCCCCTGTCTCCTGTACAGTGCGTCCTGGCTCCCCGATGGCTTGCGATGGTGTAAAAGGACCTTCCATGACGTAATTTAGTCATGTGACATGTCACGCGATCGCTGACGTCGGCGGTCACGTGACCTGTCACATGACTAAATGACATCATGGAAGGTCCTTTTACACCACTGCGAGCCCTACAAGAGACCGGACGCACCGGAGAAGAGGCCGGGGGCCATCAGAAGGTGAGTATAATGGTTTTTTTTGTATTTTTTACCATTCTTATTCTTTTTTTATGTATTAACTTGGTCACATTATATAAATCCATGCCGGTTGCATGGATTTATATAGTGTGACCAAGTTGTCAAGCACTTTTCCAAGTGATGCTAAAATCGCTTGGAAAAGCGCTTGATAACCTGCATGCAGAAATGCATGCAAAAACGCTTGACAAACGCTTCTACCTGGTGGGAAATACGCATGTAAAATCTGCATGCGTTTTTCCTGCCAGGGAGATGCAGAAAAAATATTCTGCATTTCTGCATCATGGGCACTTAGCCTGAATGTCTGACCAATTTTTTTGTGTTTTTTGACTTTCTGTATTTCAGCAGCCATAACTTTTTCATTTTTCACTAATATGACTGTGTAATAAATTATTTAATGGTGGTGAATTTATTACATTTTGTTACTTATAAATTTTTGTAGGTTACATATGCAAATATCCTTTTCAGAGGGTAAGAACTGAAACTCGAGCTCCTCCTATTGGAAGTAGCAATTCTAAAAAGTCAATCTTGAATCCTTACAGCAACACTCCAGCATTTTTTTATTGCACCACTACAGGGGTGCTACTAATCTAAGTCCGCTGTCCCTTGACTCATAATTACCAGCCGCCATCTTCATCTTTTATCAGCGCCACTCCGATCAGTCTCCAGCAACTTGTGACCTGCTGGATTGCTCCAGTGTTTGCTGGAACAATCTGGAAGTCACAACTCAATGTCAATGAGAGACTGAACTAAGCTCTCATAGACTTATATCAAAAGCTTGTGACCGTTACATCTGACTTTCGGTCAGTCGGAAGTTGCGGTCACAAGATGGTAGTGCAAGACTGGAGCAGTGTCAGGAACAGCTGTAGACGGTGGCTGGTAAGTATAATAAGTATAATACTAGGTGCAGGGAACTTAGATTATTAGCACTGCTCCAACACTGACATAAAATAAATGCTGGAGTGGTGCTTTAAGAAGACCATGTCACATGACTTAAGATAATTTCTTTGCAGAAAAATATGATTTTTGAACCATTTTTTATATATTCAAATTTTTCACAATAAATAACCTTCTGAATGAATTTTACGCGTTAATATTATCCTGTGCATATCAAATACATGTAGAATTTATGTGTGTTTTTATGTAATATGTACAATAGAGGGGAATATTTTTATTACACTTCTTATTTATTTCATATACAATATATGTATATATACATACAGTACAGACCAAAAGTTTGGACACACCTTCTCATTTAAAGATTTTTCTCTATTTTCATGACTATGAAAATTGTACATTCACACTGAAGGCATCAAAACTATGAATTAACACGTGTGGAATTATATACTTAACAAAACAGTGTGAAACAACTGAAAATATGTCTTATATTCTAGGTTCTTCAAAGTAGCCACCTTTTGCTTTGATGACTGCTTTGCACACTCTTGGCATTCTCTTGATGAGCTTTAAGAGGTAGTCACCGGAAATGGTCTTCCAACAATCTTGAAGGAGTTCCCAGAGATGCTTAGCACTTGTTGGCCCTTTTGCCTTCACTCTGCGGTCCAGCTCACTCCAAACCATCTCGATTGGGTTCAGGTCTGCTGACTGTGAAGGCCAGGTCATCTGGCATAGCACCCCATCACTCTCCTTCTTGGTCAAATAGCCCTTACACAGACTGGAGGTGTGTTTGGGGTCATTGTCCTGTTAAAAAATAAATGATGGTCCAACTAAACGCAAACCGGATGGAATAGCATGCCGCTGCAAGATGCTGTGGTAGCCATGCTGGTTCAGTATGACTTCAATTTTGAATAAATCCCCAACAGTGTCACCAGCAAAGCACCCCCACACCATCACACCTCCTCCTCCATGCTTCACGGTGGGAACCAGGCATGTAGAGTCCATCCGTTCACCTTTTCTGCGTTGCACAAAGACACGGTGGTTGGAACCAAAGATCTCAAATTTGGACTCATCAGACCAAAGCACAGATTTCCACTGGTCTAATGTCCATTCCTGTGTTCTTTAGCCCAAACAAGTCTCTTCTGCTTGTTGCCTGTCCTTTGCTGCACAAAGTCTCCTCTTAACAGTTGTTGAAGAGATGTGTCTGTTGCTAGAACTCTGTGTGGCATTGACCTGGTCTCTAATCTGAGCTGCTGTTAACCTGCGATTTCTAAGGCTGGTAACTCGGATAAACTTATCCTCAGAAGCAGAGGTGATTCTTGGTCTTCCTTTCCTGGGGCGGTCCTCATGTGAGCCAATTTCTTTGTAGCGGTTGATGGTTTTTGCAACTGCACTTGGGGACACTTTCAAAGATTTCCCAATTTTTCGGACTGACTGACCTTCATTTCTTAAAGTAATGATGGACACTCATTTTTCTTTACTTAGCTGCTTTTTTCTTGCCATAATACAAATTCTAACAGTCTATTCAGTAGGACTATTAGCTGTGTATCCACCAGACTTCTGCACAACACAACTGATGGTCCCAACTAGAGATGAGCGTTGTTCGACTCGAACTGTTCGCCAATCTCAAATTTGAGCTGTTTTGGGCGGTGTTCGAGTCGTTCGGCGAACACGAACGATTTGAAAAAAATTCAGCTGTTCGAGGTTATGTTCGATAACTGTTCGTGCACCAAAATCATAACTGGATTTTTTCTCAGTAATGATGAAAATTAATGTTAATACGCAGTTTGAGTGTACAGTGGGGCGGGGGGAGGGGCAGGGGATGGATCTCTGCAGGAATAATGAAGATCTCCATTTTTTTTTTCTCTTTCCCGCATTTACAGTGGTGAGGTGCAATCTGTCAGCGTATCAGCAGCGCACACACGGAGCGAAGTGCTTTTTTTCACACAAGCAAGGGCATGTGTCATTGACATTGTATGTCACATGTCCTTGCCCTATAAGACCCAGCCATTTTCCCCATCGCCACCATTTTCTCACTGCTGCAGCTGCTTGTTAGACGGCACCGCTGTTGCTGTGTGTGCTATACCTTGTTAATTTCAAGCCAATTTTCGCACAAATCTACAGATAGCTTGGGAGTAGGGAATAGTTGTGATTGCAGTCCTTTTAAGGACTAGGTTACAGCATTTCCTACGACTTTTATCAGGCAGGTCTGTGCTCTTAAATAGATAGGTTGTGGGAGTAAAGACTAATTGTAATTGCATTCCTTTTCAGGACTAAGTTACATTGTTCCTATCAGTTTTTGCCAGGCAGGTCTGAGCCAGTGCTGTGCAAGTTTTTTTCACAGCATTTGGCTAAATCTAGCAAAGCTAATCCTTTTTGGCCTATTGCAGAGTGTGTTAGTCAGTGGAGTAGCCTATCTGTGTTGCAAGCTACACCACCTGTGTATAGAATACCAATTTTTTTACTGCACCTAGTGAAGTAAAACCTTTTGGGCATAGCATCATTCTATTAGTCCATCTATACTGACCTCCATCACGTTGCAAATTGAATATAATTTTTTTCTGCATCTAGCTCTGAAAAAATATTTGGCCTTCTAGCAGTGTGTGGGACTTGTTCTATTAGTCCATCTATACTGACCT
The DNA here is from genome assembly GCF_046119375.1 of Phyllobates terribilis. Classification (NCBI taxonomy): domain Eukaryota; kingdom Metazoa; phylum Chordata; class Amphibia; order Anura; family Dendrobatidae; genus Phyllobates; species Phyllobates terribilis. Next base: position 134,386,772 of record NW_027362769.1, on the reverse strand, counting down.
CCATCAGGTTGCAAACTGAATATAATTTTTTTCTGCATCTACCTCTGAAAAAATATTTGGGCTTCTAGCTGTGTGTGGGACTTGTTCTATTAGTCCACCTATACTGACCTCCATCAGGTTGCAAATTGAATATAATATTTTTCTGCATCTAGCTCTGAAAAAATATTTGGCCTTCTAGCAGTGTGTGGGACTTGTTCTATTAGTCCATCTATACTGACCTCCATCAGGTTGCAAATTGAATATAATTTTTTTCTGCATCTAGCTCTGAAAAAATATTTGGCCTTCTAGAAGTGTGTGGGACTTGTTCTATTAGTCCATCTATACTGACCTCCATCAGGTTGCAAATTGAATATAATTTTTTTCTATATCTAGCTCTGAAAAAATATTTGGCCTTCTAGCAGTGTGTGGTACTTGTTCTATTAGTCCATCTATACTGACCTCCATCAGGTTGCAAATTGAATATAATATTTTTCTGCATCTAGCTCTGAAAAAATATTTGGCCTTCTAGCAGTGTGTGGGACTTGTTCTATTAGTCCATCTATACTGACCTCCATCAGGTTGCAAACTGAATATAATTTTTTTCTGCATCTAGCTCTGAAAAAATATTTGGCCTTCTAGCAGTGTGTGGGACTTGTTCTATTAGTCCATCTATACTGACCTCCATTAGGTTGCAAATTGAATATAATTTTTTTCTGCATCTAGCTCTGAAAAAATATTTGGGCTTCTAGCTGTGTGTGGGACTTGCTCTATTAGTCCATCTATACTAACATCCATCAGGTTGCAAACTGAATATAATTTTTTTCTGCATCTAACCCAGACAATAGTTTTGGCCTAATACCACAGTTTGGCCACTCAGCTCTGCTCGGTTCCCATCCATTGTTTTTTTGTGCAAACAACTCCAGAGTTGTGAATTAGTTAACCACCAAAATGAGTGGAAAAAGGCCTGCTGCTGGTGGAAAGGGGAATAGGCGTGTTGGGAAGGGGAAAAAAGGTTGTGTCTGTGGAGTAGGTGTTAAAGCAACAGTAACATCTGCAGAAGAAAGACCTTCTTCCAGCAAAACTAAAATGTCTACTTCTTTTAGCGGACAATGTGATAAGATCCCTTTCTTACGGCCATGCCAATCGCTACAAATTCCAGATGAGGCACAAAAACAGCAGGTGCTTCAACGGATATCAAGTGCTCCTTTAAGTGGGCTCTCCTCCACATCAACTTCAACATCACAAATACTCCAGTCCTCAGAGGTGTCACCCCAATCGCACTTGCTTCCTCACAGCTCCCAAATCTCCAGCTGCCCGTCTGAGTATGAGGTAGAACAGATGGTTGAGTCTGCAGAGCTGTTTACTCATACTATAGCCTGGGAATCAGAGGTCGGCTCCAGCGCTTCTGTGAATCCAGACGAGGAAATGATCTGCACTGATGCCCAGAATCTTTATGAGTCGGATCCAGGACCAGACGCAGAAGGTTCTGACCATAATGTAGACCCTCATTCCCAAACTCTAACTCCTGTTGGTGGACACAATGAGGAAGACGATGATGAGACTCAAATACCTGATTGGAGCGACAACTTTAGCTTTTTGTCAGGGCAGGAACAGGTTGGCTCTGAGGGCGACGGGTGTGATAACACACAGAGTGATGATGATGAGGTTGGAGATCCCACTTACTGTCAACCCACAGTCAGCCAAGAGATGAGGTCAGCAGAGGTGGTGGAGAAGGATGCTAGTGACGACGAGGTCAGGTTGCGCCTTCCTGGACAGAGACGTAGTACTGGAAGCACGTCAACGACTGCATCCTCAAACACAACTCTGCCTCTGACCACAAGTCGTGGTGGCTCTTCAGGTCGCATGGGTGCTAAGCCTTGCATAGCCTGGGCATTTTTTCAGATTGATAAAGATGACCCATCTCGTGTTATCTGTAACATTTGTCAGCAAAAGCTAAGTAGAGGCCAAAAAATACATAGTTTGAGTACTTCACGCATGAACCGGCACATGGACATGAAGCATAAGTTGCAGTGGGAAGCTCACTGTGCTACAATGCGGCCTAGCCGGCCGGGCCAACCGCCGTCTGCCACATATTGTGCATCCGCAGCCTCTTCATCCTCTGTGACTGGGGGGACAGCAGTCACGCCTGTTTTGGGACGCAGACCTGCCACCTCTTTACCCGCAACAGCCAGCGTGATTGGCAGGTCATCATTTTCTTTGGAGGTGGTAACACCAGCTGGTGTTCAGCGCTGTCCGACATCGATAGCACCACCTTTGGATCAAGGCAACCTAACATGTCCGCCTGCATCTTCCTCACAGACTGGCAGTTTGCCGGGGACACCCTTCTCAACCCCGGCTAAGCACAACAGCCAGCCCTCGGTCCCTCAGATGTGGACAAGTAAAAGACCATTTCCTCCTAGCCATGAGAAAGCTAAGAGGTTGAATTTCACCATCTGCAAGCTCTTGGCTACAGAAATGCTGCCTTTCCGCCTGGTGGACACAGAGGATTTTCGAGACCTTATGTCCGTCGCAGTGCCCCAGTACCAGATGCCCAGTCGGCACTACTTCTCAAAGAAAGGTGTGCCTGCGCTCCACCAGCATGTCGCACACAACATCACCGCTTCTTTGAGAAACTCTGTGTGTGACAGGGTGCATTTCACCACAGACACTTGGACGAGTAGGCATGGACAGGGGCGTTACATGTCGCTGACTGGGCAGTGGGTAACTATGGTGACAGCAGGACAAGGGGCTGCTGTCCAAGTCTTGCCGTTCCCACGAGTTGTGCGTCAATCCGCTTAATGTCAAAGTTCCTCCACTGCTTCTGCCTCCTCAACCTCCTCTCGGTCCTCTACCTGCACCCAAAGCCTGTCTGGTCATGCCACAAGCTTTCTGACTGCGCAGAAGGGATCCTGCACACCTCCTTATTATGCTGGCAGTAGGGCTCAACGTCATCAGGCGGTTTTACTTTGAAATGTCTGGGAAATGTGAGTCACACAGCTGAGGAGTTGTGGTCAGCTCTGGAGAACCAATTTCATGAATGGTTGTCTCCACTGGACCTGAAACCTGGGAAGGCCGTGTGCGACAATGCTGCAAACCTGGGTGCGGCCCTTCGCCGGGGCAATGTCACACACGTGCCTTGTATGGCTCACGTGTTGAACCTGGTTGTCCAGCAATTTTTAGCCCACTATCCCGGACTAGATGGCCTTCTGCAGAGGGCACGGTCGCTGTGTGCTCACTTCCGCCGTTCGCATCCCGCAGCTCAGCGACTTACATCTCTACAGAAGTTGTTGGGCCTGCCACTTCACCGGCTAAAATGCGATGTGCCTACCCGGTGGAATTCAACTCTGCACAAGTTGCAGCGACTGTGGCAGCACCGACAAGCCCTGGTGCAATACGTTCTGATGTATAGCCTGGGCCAACGGGATCCAGAGGTGGGGCAAATCAAGCTGGAGGAGTGGTCTCAGATCAGGGACCTATGCACCCTTCTGCACAGTTTTGAAATGGCGACGAAGATGTTTAGTGCTGACGATGCCATTATCAGCATGACTATTCCGGTGATTTACATGCTGGAGCACATGTTAAACAGAATTCGGAGTCAGGTGGTGGCACAAGAGGAGGTGGAGGAAGTAGAGGTGGAGGAGTTGTATGCGGAAGGGCTAACATCTGCAAGGTCCAGACGGTCGGCAGCACCAAGGCGGCAGGCATGTGAGGGTGGGGGAGATGGTTTTACCAGGGCGCATGGTAGCAGCCAAACTAGTGAGGAAGGTGCAGGAGCCCAGGAAGAAGTGGAGGACGAACTGATGGAAGACTCATCAGATGAGGGAGACCTTGATCACATTTCTGCTGTGCGAGGTTGGGGGGAGAGGACAGAGGAAGGAAGCATGATTGTTACCTGACCACCAACACAACAGGGACTTGGTGCTCCTGGATGCGCAAGACACATGAGTGCCTTCTTGCTGCACTACCTGCAACATGACCCTCGAATTGGGAGAATTAGAAATAATCCTGACTACTGGGTTGCCACACTGTTAGATCACCAGTACAAAAGTAAATTTGCAGAAATAATTCCTGCCATAGAAAAGGATGCACGCATGCAGGAGTATCAGCAGAGACTGTTGCAGAATCTTACATGTGCTTTTCCACAAAACACCAGTGGTGCACGCAGTGAATCTCACTGTTCCAACTTGCCAACCGTGGGACCGTCGAGTGTTCAGCACTCAAACCGTAACAGAAACACAGTATCTGCTGGTACCATCAATTTTGCGGAATCATTTGACCACTTTTTTTAACTCATCCTTTGCAAGGCCACAGGAGACAAGAAGTCTGACACATAGTCAACGCCTAGAGACGATGGTACAGGAGTATCTCCAAGTAAACATTGAAGCCATGACTGTGTCACTGGACCCTTGTTCTTTTTGGGCTTCCAATCTGGATAAATGGCCGGAGCTCGCCACTTACGCCTTGGAGATCTTGTCATGCCCCGCAGCCAGCGTTCTGTCTGAACGTGTGTTCAGCGCTGCTGGTGGTGTGCTGACAGATAAGCGCACGCGGCTCTCCACTGATAATGTAGACAGACTCACGTTCATAAAGATGAACAAATCATGGATCCGAAACGACTTTTCTACCCCTGTGTCATCCTGGGGAGAGTAAAAGCTTGATGATTGGTTAAAATCACCTCACCAACCGTTTTAAGCTTTCAAATTACTAATCATGTTTCTCTGTATCTTGGCTGGAAAATAATTTGGGCTTTGTAGCAGTGTGCAGTACTGATTCTATTAGGCCATCTATACTAAGCTCCACCAGATTTAAAATTACTAATCATGTTTATCTGTATCTTGGCTGGAAAATAATTTGGGCTTTGTAGCAGTGTGCAGTACTGATTCTATTAGGCCATCTATACTAAGCTCCACCAGATTTAAAATTAATAATAATTTTTAGCTGCATCTAGCCCGGAAAATAATTTTGGGGCTCTGAGATGTGCAAGACACATAAGTGCCTTCTTGCTGCACTACCTGCAACATGACCCTCAGATTGTCAGAATTCGAAGTAATCCTGACTACTGGGTTGCCACACTCTTAGATCCCCCACACTCTTCAATCAACCTTTTCATTTTAATAAAGACCAAAAAATGGTCATTTTTGAAATGATAAGCATTAGCAGGTTATTAAAAACTGAAATCAAACAGTTTTCAACTAAAAACTTTATTCTAGGTGATGTTACATTTGCACATAGGACCCCTTGTTCGAAAGGAGCTTCTGAACTGTCTCGTCCATTGAATTTGTCAGGTTTTGGATGGTTTCTGCTTCAATTGTTTTGCATGAGGACAGAATACCCTCCCAGAGCTGTTGTTTAGATGTGAACTGCCTCCCGCCATCATAGACACTCCTTTTGATGATGCTCCAGAGGTTCTGAATGGGGTAGAGGTCAGGGGAGCATGGGGGTCACACCATAAGTTTGTCTCCTTTTATGCCCATATCAGCCAGAGATGCAGATGTGTTATGTGCAGCATGAGACGGTGCATTATCATGCATGAAAATGATCTTGCTGTGGAATACACGGTTCTTCTTCTTGAACCATGGCAGGAAGTGCTGTTTGAGAAACTGCACATACATTATGGAGTTCATCTTTACACCTTCAAGGATCCTAAAGAGGCTGACAATCTCTCTCCCCATGATTCCAGCCCAAAACATTACTCCACCTCCTCCGTGTTGGCGCTGTAGCTGTGTTTGCATGGGGTGTCCATCAACCAGCCATCCTCCACTCCATCCATCTGGACCATCGAGCGTTGTACGGCACTCATCCATGAACAAAACAGTTTTGAAATCAGTCTTCATGTAATGTTTGGCCCACTGGAGCCGTTTCTGCTTGTGTGCAGTGGATAAAGGTGGTCGACAGGATGGCATACGCACAGCTGCAAACCTCTGAAGGACCCTGCATCTTGTTGTTCGGGGGACGCTGGAGGCACCAGCAGCTTCAAAAACTTGTCTGCTGCAATGACAAGGCTTTTTTGCCGCTGCTCTTTTAACCTGACGTAATTGCCTGTAGGAAAGAGTCCTCAATTTGCCCTTATCAGCACGCACACATGTGTACTGTGAATCAGCTACATACTTCTTGATTGCCAAGACACTTCATCCTGATCATTGCACAATGTTGATTGTAGTCATGCCTTGACCTAAACACTCCACAATTTGTTGCTTCTCAGCAGCCGACACATCCTTTTTCTTTCCCATTTTGGCAGAAAATGTAGGCTGCTTAATAATGTGGGACAGCCTTCTTAAGTAGTCTTGCCGTTCATTGGACACACCTGCCAAACTAATTAGCACAGGTGTCTGCAATTGCTTACAGTGATATAAAGAGCCCTGACACACATCAATGAGTTTAACTGACAAACAAACAAATTCTTCCATTATCACTCCTAAACATTTTTTGCATAATAATTTGGAACACAGTGTACATGTGCTTTTCCACAAAACACCAGTGGTTCACGTAGTGAATCTTACAGTTCTAACTTGCCAACCGTGGTCTGTATGGAGTTGTTCAATAAAGGGCCCAAAATTAAGATAACATAGACGGGAGAGGTCTCTATGAATAGGAATTCCTAAGAATTTGATACCCTGTGAGGGCCAGGCAAAGGGAAAGTTGGACTGGATGGAATCCTGTATGGATTTGGAGAGGGAGACATCGAGGGCCTCAGACTTCGCTGTATTGATTTTAAAATTTGACCATGTAACAAAGTGATCTATTTCAGCCATAACAGCCTGCTGATGGATATATGTGATTGACATCATTAGCAAATGCAGAGCACTTGTACTCGGTGCCTCCCACCTCAATCCACCTAATATTGGGGTTATGGCGAATTGATGAGAGCAGGTGCTCCGTCACTAGGATGTATAAGAGAGGGGACAGAGGACATCCCTGCCTTGTCCCATTGGTGATTATGAAAGGTGATGAAAATGTTCTGACGCGCCCCCTGGGCCTTGGGACATCCGGAGCCGGACCCTTTTTGGTGGATGCTGGTGGTTGTAGTCTCCGTGGCGGCGACCCGGTTCCGTGGCTCAGGGCGGTCAAACCAGTGGCGGAACTATTTATGTGGTTTTGATGTTTAAATGTCTGACTACGCCACCCGTGGATTGCGGTCAGAGTGAACCGCCGCTGCAGGGCAGACCGCTGAGGCTGATGTTGTGGGTGCAGCAGAGCATAGCATAACTCCCCACGGGAGGAGTATAGCCTCAGGGCAGTGTATGCGGAGGATGGGGGTGATGGTGCAGGGCAGCAGCAGTAACGACACGGAGTCAGTGATGCAGTCCAGGGCCTTTACTCACAGCTCTTATTATCCAGACCACTTCTGCAGGTAACGGCTGCCCACGTCGTACTGTGCTCACCAGGTGAGGGGCTCAGACAACTCCCAGATAACTTTGCAGCGCTTCACAGGACCCCCTTTGTGTGTCCTTTGTCTGGCTTTTCTTACCAACCCTTCTGTCCGGCTGCCTCGGGCCTCCTCTTGCTAAACTTGGCGCCAGTTTCCCTGACCCTATGGGCTGCCCTCCTAGCGGGTGTAGCGAGGGGCTGCGCCACATAAAATGTCACAGCCTCCGGTTTCTAGCTGACGGTCGTTTCCTGCCTCCACTAGTTTCGGGGACCGGTCTCCCCCTTTGGCCTGACCCCTCCACGCAGGTGGATTCGGGTGTGCGGTGGCGACTCGCCCGTCCACACCCCTGGGATCCCTTCGTTCCTCGTTCCTGTTGCCTTCTCCACTCCACTTCCTTCCTTCTCCCTCTTCCAGGCCTGGGCCTCTGTTACTAGGCCCGCCTCTGGAGCAGAGCTCATACAGAGCCCCTGCTCCCTGTCACTTCTGCTCAGACTTCTCTGCACTGAACTAAGATGGTGCCCACCTTTTATACTCCCTTCTCAATGCACCCAGGAACTGCTTCCTCCCTGCTCCTGCACTACAGGGTACCCCTTCCTCAGTGTTCCCTCCCCCCACTCCAGCCAGGGACAGGACCTGTCGTGCCCATCTCAGGGGCATATTGGTCGCCCTGCCCCACGGCAATGTGGTGTAATGCATGCAGGTGTCGGGGTCCTGATCCACACTCCATCCTTACCTGAGAGTGAGATATCACACCTCTGGGTGAGGTGCAATACCTCTGCAGCAACCGAGCCATCGGGGTGCTACAGTTCCATATATCTTCAGCCTAGGTGACGCATTGCGATACAGGGCCATGATTTGGGCTATAAAAGGGTCCCCTAGACCCCTACCCCAAGCTTTTTAAGAGAATAATATATGGCGTGCCAGGAGACTCTATGGAATGCTCTCTCAGCATCCAAAGAGAGTATCTAATTACAAATTTTTAACTGCATCTAGCCCAGGAAATACTTTGTGCCTAGTAGCAGTGTCTGCTAGTCAGCGGATTATCCCTTGGCACCCCAAGGCATAGTTGCTGGGACTGGCGTTAGGACGCCTTGCGGTGAACAGCCGAGCTCGATCCTTATAAAAGCTTTTTAACTGCAGCAGGTTTAGTGGACGCTACTGGAGCTGGAATTACGCGGCTGCTGGCATGAGACTTGCCCTCCAATAGATCCTTGTAAAAGGATTTAAAGTGTATTCATTCAAATTAGAGAGACAATTTAAATTAAAAAGCTAAGAGCTGCCTCCACCACAGGGGGGCTCGCTCGACCCACCAGCGGACAGGCACCAGTATTGGGAGAGGGGGGCTGGCCGTCAGGGTCCACCGAGGCTCTGGCACAAACCCGGCGACACGGAAGTGGCACGGGCAGGAACGGACTGGCCGTGTCGGCTTCTCACTTTTTGGATTTTAGAAGGGCATAACATGCCTATATCTGTGTCTCTTGTCAATTTTCCATGTGTTAGTTATGTCTTCTGAGCAGTTTTTCAGCTTTTGGACACCTTTGAAGGTGTTTTCTATGTGTTTCTATGTTTTTGTTTGCCTGCCATTGGTTTTAACGGTGTTCGAAGGTGTTCGACGAACAGTTCGGCGAACACAAGGGTGTTCGACGAACCGAACCAGACTCGAACACTACGGGGGTGGCTCAACACTAGTCCCAACCCCATTTATAAGGCAAGAAATCCCACTTATTAAACCTGACAGGGCACACCTGTGAAGTGAAAACCATTTCCGGTGACTACTTCTTGAAGCTCATCAAGAGAATGCCAAGAGTGTGCAAAGCAGTCATCAAAGCAAAAGGTGGCTACTTTGAAGAACCTAGAATATAAGACATATTTTCAGTTGTTTCACACTTTTTTGTTAAGTATATAATTCCACATGTGTTAATTCATAGTTTTGATGCCTTCAGTGTGAATGTACAATTTTCATAGTCATGAAAATACAGAAAAATCTTTAAATGAGAAGGTGTGTCCAAATTTTTGGTCTGTACTGTATATACAGTGTGCTTTTTTCTCCATATATTTGTTACATAATATGTATTTTAAGAGGCCCTAAAACATCTCTAAGGGACAATGCTTTTTTTGCTTACTGTGCAAAATGTAACTGTTATTTCGGAAACGCATAAAAAACGCTTGGTAATCCGCACCCCATGGTCCCCAATGGCATTCCGCAATGTCAATGCACATGCTGCGGATTTTTCCGCAGCGTTTCTGCAGCGCTCATAAATCCGCAGCATGTTCATTAATTTTGCGGAAGCGCAGCGGAATTGCCGCCATTGACTTGCATTGAGGCGCATAGAATCCGTGCCTGTACATTTGTACACGTGGATTATATGCATTTCAATGTGCATATGGTACCCAGTTCTGGAGGAGAGAAGACTCTCATCCAGACCTGGGTACCATTATACTTGTAAAAAAAAGATAAAATAATAAATAAAGTTTATATTCACCTGTCCGGCGGCCCCTGCAGCTCTTATCTTCCAGGACCTGAGATGACGTCGCTGTCATGTGACCGCAGGCTGTCTCGCGATAGCCCGGCAACCAGGAAGAAGCCAGGACGAGCGTGACAGCACAAGCGGCAGGGCATCGGAGGTGAGTATAGCTTTATTTTTTTATTTTTATGGTCACACTATATAAATCCATGCCATTTGCATGGATTTATATAGTGTGACCTAGTTGTCAAGCACTTTTCAAGTGATGCTAATCGCCTGGAAAGTGCTTGTCAGTCCGCATGCGGAAACGCATGCGTTAAAGCATGTGAATCCGCATGTATTCTGCAGGAAAAATGCATGCACAATCCGCATGCGTTTTTTCTGGCAAGGGAGATGAAGAAACACTGCAGAAATTTTCTGCTTCATTTCTGCATCGTGGGCACATAGCCTAAGACTCAATAGCTCTGCAATGCCCAGCAAATAATCTGTAATCATTGGGTCCTATAGAAGCATCAACATTTCTGGAGCTCGTTGAGCATTATGTAGATGGGAAAAGAAAAGGCAGAAGTGTTAATAAGCTACTTCTGTCTTCTATTCACACTCCCAACGGGCTATATTTTTATGATTTTTTTGGTTTAACATCTAACAGCAAAATTCCATTATTTTAATCCAAATAATCCTTTTCAGGGTATGTGCCCACGTAGCGTTTTTCAAGCGTATATGCTGCGGAATTTCCGCAGCGTAAACGCTTGTGAACCGCTATGTAATCCGCCCCCCATGGTCCCCAAGGGGATTCCGCAAGTTTAATGCCCATGCTGCGGATTTTTCCGCTGCGTTTATGATGCGGGGAAAAATCCGCAGCATGTCAATTCATTTTGCGCTTCCGCAAGCGGAATTGCCTTTGCAATGCAATAAAAAACGCAAGGCAATTCCGCATATGGAAATCGCGCGATAAACGCACGATAAAAGCATGCGGAATTCCGCATGCGTTTATCAGGGAGAGGACATGCAGAAATGAAACAGAAAATTTCTGCTTCATTTCCTCAGCGTGGGCACATAACCTCATCCTCATAATTCAGCAGTCTAAGTCTTGCATAAAACAATCATTCATTGGTAAATGTCTTCAGTAGCAATTTCTGGAGTTGGGATTAAAAAAACTGTGAGTCTTACATTTCTGCAAACAACAATCAGCAAGGTTTTCATGTACAGTAACAATATCAAATAACAAAAACAACACAAATCTACTAACAAGCTTGTAAACACGAGTTTAGTAGTGACGTGAGATTTCCATCAATCAATTATTGGTTAGTTCAATGTGGCCATAGACTATAGAAAATTAGAGTATTTTTATTTGCAGATAGACGGATAGATACAGTCATGGCCGAAAGTGTTGGCACCCTTGAAATTGTTCCAGAAAATAAAGTATTTCTCCCAGAAAAGTATTGCAATTACACATTTTGTTATACACAGGTTTATTTTGTTTGTGTGTATTGTTACAACTAAAAAAAAACAGTGAAAAAAAGGTAAATTGGACATAATCTCACAGGAACCCCCAAAATGGTCCGGACAAAATTGTTAACCTTCAACAAGCTTTTAACACTTCTTAAATTGAATTTTGGACCACGTTTCTTTTGCATACTGCTTCAGATCTCTAATATTTGAAGGCGCCTTCTGCCAATAGCAATTTTAAGATCTCTCCTCAGGTGATCAATGAGATTTAGATCTGGACTCATTGCTGACCACTTCAGAACTCTCCAGCACTTTGTTTCCATCCATTTCTGGGTGCTTCTTGAAGTATGTTTGGGGTCATTGTGCTGCTGGAATAACCATGACCTAGGATGCAAACCCAGCTTTCTGACACTGGGCACTACATTGAGACTCAAAATCCTTTGGTAATCGTCAGATTTCATGATGCCTTGCACAAGTCAAGGTACTTAGTGCCAGAGGCAGCAAAACAACCTCAAAACATCTTTGAACCTCCATCATATTTAACTGTAGTTACTGTGTTCTTTTCTTTGTAGGGCTCATTCTGTTTTCGGTAACAATAAAATTATATGCTTTACCAAAAAGCTTTATCTTGTATTGTCTGTCCACAAGACACTTTCCCAAAAGGATTTTGGCTTACTCATGTACATTTTGGCAAACTGCAGTCTAGCTTTTTTATGTCTCTGTGTCAGCAGTGGGGTCCTCCTGGGTCTACTGCCATAGTGTTTCATTTAATTCAAATGTCAATAGATAGTTTGTGCTGACTCTGATGCACCCTGAGCCTGCAGCTTGAATTTGTTTGGAACTTGATTGGGGATGCTTATCCACCATCTGGGCTCCTGCGTTGTAACCTTTCATCTATTTTTCCTTGCTGTCCACATTCAGGAAGATTAGCTACAGTGCCATGGGTTGTAAACTTCTTGATTATGTTGTGCATCATGGACAAATGAACATCAAAATCTCTGAATATGGACTTGTATCCTTGAGATTGTTGATATTTTTCAAGAATTTTAATTTTCAAGTCTGCAGACAGTTCTCTTCTCCTCTTTCTGTTCTTTAAGTTTAATGTGGCACACACAGAGACACAATGCAAAAATTGAGGCAATGTCTCCCCTTTTTATCTGGCTTCAGGTATGATTTTCATATTGCCCACACTGGTCATTCCATTTCAAGTGATCCAAATCTTAATATTTTTTTTACCTGATATCTTAGGATATTTATTTTCTTTGGTGTTTCTTGAAGTGGCACTTTAGTGAATTAAAAATAACTAGTTTTGATTTCTTATCTTCATTAGTTAATTTCTTATAGATTTCTAAAGTTTTGAAAAAAATCTGAATTTTGGCCTTGTATGACTTTACATTTGTTATCATATCTTGGGCTGGAATTAAGATAAAGAGATGGGAGAGGCATAATTTTGTTCAGAATTGTACAGGCTTTAATTTATCACAAGAATATGTTTGTTGATATTTTGATTTTGAGGAGTCAAATTCTAAATTTTGATGGGCGATTTAAAAAAAAGCTATATGTTATAAATTTTTCAAGAAATGCATATATGTTACTTGTCTTCTTGGATACATTTGTTCACGGATTCAAGTTGGGATCTCCATAGAATCATATTTTGAAGCGTAATTTTCTAAATGCAGTCTTATCCTAATCATATATGTTTAATACTAAATAAAAAGAATCAATATTTGTAACACTGTTTTAAATACGCATGTAATAATTTTTTATTATTACGTCATTAGTAGTGTTGAGCGAGCACTAAAATGCTCAGGTGCTCGAAGCTCGGGCTGAGCTCACCGTGATACTCGGGTGCTCGACCCGAGCAAGGAGCCCAATGTTAGCCTATGGGAGACCCAAGCATTTTTGCAGCGGCACCCCCGGCAGTCTGTAGAAAGCCTAAAAAGTGCCCAAAACGATAGTGACAGTGTTCAAATGACATGGGGACAGCATGGGGATTGCCCCAGGCAGCATTTCTGACCCCCAGGTCACTGCTATCAACAACGTGGTCAGAGGTATTAAACGACTTTTACGGGCTCACAATAAAACGTTCAAAAATGAAGCTGAAACTGCTTTCCTGTGAAATATGTGAAGGAACTTCCTTTCCAGGGTAAAGACTTGTGTATAAGGTAAAATAAATAACCAAAAACAAAAATACTCCTCCACATCTTGGGCTATGTTCACAAGTAGCATTTTTTATGCGTTTTTGCACTTTTGTATTGTTTTCAACCGTGACAAATGCATTCACCGGGAAATGTCATTTTAAAATTTTGCAATCTTATCTGGCCATGTGCTGTCTGACACATGCATACAGTGCTGAAAAGACATGGGAACAGCATGTACTTGCAACGTCCCTCGTGTTGGTGTTACGGGGAACTGTTGCCCGCCTTCTGTGTGCGGCCACCACACTGCTTCTTCCTGCCTGTTGGGGTACTCTGCCTCCCTCCCCCTGTGTGCTGCGGCCTCGCTCTGGGTGTCCTCCTGCCATGTTGGGTCAGTTACTAGATCATCCACCACCTCTTCCTCTTCCACTTGCGCACCACGATCCTCCTCCTCACTTCCTGGCAATTGCGTCTCGTCATCGTCCTCCTCTTGTGACAAATTGCCAGCGTCAACTTCCTCTGGCCGTGGCTGTTCAAATATTTGGGCATCGCTACATGGGATCTCCTCTTCCACCACTTCAAGCGGAGCAGGCGAGAGGCACAAATATGGAAATGGACCAGTGAACAGCTCTTCAGAGTGTCCAAGTGTGGGATCAGTTGCTGTCTGATGACACTCGGCATGGTGGGAGGAAGGAGCATCAGGGTGAGGAGGAGTATGCGGTCGAGACTCACGGCTACTAAAACTTGACCGTGTGGAAGACAGACCGGAGGTGGTGGAGCCCAAGTAACTGAAAGTATTATCTGCTATCCAATTAATAACCTGTTCACACTGATCAGTTCGCAATACTGGTGTTGTAGTGTGCTTCCCTAGTAAAACGGTCAAGAAGTGGGAGCGAGAAGATGTGGCTGTTGGTTGTGGCACATTTTCACCTTGGCCACGGCCCCGTCCTCTAAACGCACCATCACCAGAACGTCCAGTTCCACATCCCTTGCCACGCGCCTTGCCAATTGTAAATGAAGCAAAATAGATTACACTCGCACTATCAATGGAAAAAGGGTAATAAAAAGGAGATTAGAACCATGGAAGATGAAAACCACAGTTCTATTTCTCTGGCCTACACCAGACTCTTTTAAGCAGATATATTTGTGTCTGAACAGTGAGGGAGACACTATTACTGTTTTTTTTACTGAAAACAAGACAAAGCAGGATAATACAGAGATTTGACCCGTGGAACTGCAAAACCACAGTTTTAGTTATCTGGACTACACCAGACTCTTTTAAACAGATATATTGGTGTCTGAACAGTCAGGGAGACACTATTACTGTTTTTTTTAATGGAAAAAATGCCAAAAACAAGATAATACAGAGATTTGACCCATGGAACTGCAAAACCACAGTTCTAGTTATCTGGCCTACACCAGATTCTTTGAAACAGACATATTTGTGTCTGAACAGTTAGGGAGTCACTATTACTGTTTTTTTTTACGGAAAAAATGCAAAAAGCAGGATAATACAGAGATTTGACCCGTGGAACTGCAAAACCACAGTTTTATTTTTCTGGCCTACACCAGGCTCTTTTAAACAGATATATTTGTGTCTGAACAGTCAGGGAGACACTATTACTGTTTTTTTTACGGCAAAAAATGCCAAAAGCAGGATAATACAGAGATTTGACCCGTGGAAATGCAAAACCACAGTTTTATTTCTCTGGCCTACACCAGACTCTTTTAAGCAGATATATTTGTGTCTGAACAGTGAGGGAGACACTATTACTGTTTTTTTTACTGAAAACATGACAAAGCAGGATAATACAGAGATTTGACCCGTGGAACTGCAAAACCACAGTTTTAGTTATCTGGACTACACCAGACTCTTTTAAACAGATATATTGGTGTCTGAACAGTCAGGGAGACACTATTACTGTTTTTTTTAAAGGAAAAAATGCCAAAAACAAGATAATACAGAGATTTGACCCGTGGAACTGCAAAACCACAGTTCTAGTTATCTGGCCTACACCAGACTCTTTGAAACAGACATATTTGTGTCTGAACAGTTAGGGAGTCACTATTACTGTTTTTTTTTACGGAAAAAATGCAAAAAGCAGGATAATACAGAGATTTGACCCGTGGAACTGCAAAACCACAGTTTTATTTTTCTGGCCTACACCAGGCTCTTTTAAACAGATATATTTGTGTCTGAACAGTCAGGGAGACACTATTACTGTTTTTTTTACGGCAAAAAATGCCAAAAGCAGGATAATACAGAGATTTGACCCGTGGAACTGCAAAACCACAGTTTTATTTCTCTGGCCTACACCAGACTCTTTTAAACAGATATATTTGTGTCTGAACAGTCAGGGAGACACTATTACTGTTTTTTTTACGGCAAAAAATGCCAAAAGCAGGATAATACAGAGATTTGACCAGTGGAACTGCAAGACCACAGCTCTATTTCTCTGGCCTACACCAGACTCTTTAAAACCGATATATTGGTGTCTGAACAGTCAGGGAGACACTATTACTGTTTTTTTTTATGGAAAAAATGCCAAAAGCTGGATAATACAGAGATTTGACACGAGGAACTGCAAAACCACAGTTATATTTCTCTGGCCTACACCAGACTCCTTTAAACAGATATACTGGTGTCTGAACAGTCAGGGAGACACTATTACTGTTTTTTTTTACTGAAAAAATGCCAAAAGCAGGATAATACAGAGATTTGACCCATGGAACTGAAAAACCACAGTTCTAGTTATCTCGCCTACACCAGACTCTTTTAAACAGATATATTGGTGTCTGAACAATCAGGGAGACACTATTACTGTTTTTTTTTATGGAAAAAATGCCAAAAACAGGATTATACAGAGATTTGACCCGTGGAACTGCAAAACCACAGTTCTAGTTATCTGGCCTACACCAGACTCTTTGAAACAGACATATTTGTGTCTGAACAGTTAGGGAGTCACTATTACTGTTTTTTTTACGGAAAAAATGCAAAAAGCAGGATAATACAGAGATTTGACCCGTGGAACTGCAAAACCACAGTTTTATTTCTCTGGCCTACACCAGGCTCTTTTAAACAGATATATTTGTGTCTGAACAGTCAGGGAGACACTATTACTGTTTTTTCTACGGCAAAAAATGCCAAAAGCAGGATAATACAGAGATTTGACCCGTGAAAATGCAAAACCACAGTTTTATTTCTCTGGCCTACACCAGACTCTTTTAAACAGATATATTTGTGTCTAAACAGTCAGGGAGACACTATTACTGTTTTTTTTACAGCAAAAAATGCCAAAAGCAGGATAATACAGAGATTTGACCCGTGGAACTGCAAAACCACAGTTTTATTTCTCTGGCCTACACCAGACTCTTTTAAACAGATATATTTGTGTCTGAACAGTCAGGGAGACACTATTACTGTTTTTTTTACAGCAAAAAATGCCAAAAGCAGGATAATACAGAGATTTGACCCGTGGAACTGCAAAACCACAGTTTTATTTCTCTGGCCTACACCAGACTCTTTTAAACAGATATATTTGTGTCTGAACAGTCAGGGAGACACTATTACTGTTTTTTTTACGGCAAAAAATGCCAAAAGCAGGATAATACAGAGATTTGACCAGTGGAACCGCAAGACCACAGCTCTATTTCTCTGGCCTACACCAGACTCTTTAAAACCGATATATTGGTGTCTGAACAGTCAGGGAGACACTATTACTGTTTTTTTTTTTACAGAAAAAATGCCAAAAGCTGGATAATACAGAGATTTGACACGAGGAACTGCAAAACCACAGTTATATTACTCTGGCCTACACCAGACTCCTTTAAACAGATATACTGGTGTCTGAACAGTCAGGGAGACACTATTACTGGTTTTTTTTACTGAAAAAATGCCAAAAGCAGGATAATACAGAGATTTGACCCATGGAACTGAAAAACCACAGTTCTAGTTATCTCGCCTACACCAGACTCTTTTAAACAGATATATTTGTGTCTGAACAGTCAGGGAGAGACAATTACTGTTTTTTTTACGGAAAAAATGCAAAAAGCAGGATAATACAGAGATTTGACCCGTGGAACTGCAAAACCACAGTTTTATTTCTCTGGCCTATACCAGACTCTTTTAAACAGATATATTTGTGTCTGAACAGTCAGGGAGACACTATTTCTGTTTTTTTTACGGCAAAAAATGCCAAAGGCTGGATAATACAGAGATTTGACCCGTGGAACTGCAAGACCACAGTTCTATTTCTCTGGCCTACACCAGACTCTTTAAAACCGATATATTGGTGTCTGAACAGTCAGGGAGACACTATTACTGTTTTTTTTTTACGGAAAAATTGCCAAAAGCTGGATAATACAAAGATTTGAACCGTGGAACTGCAAAACCACAGATCTATTTCTCTGGCCTACACCAGACTCTTTTAAACAGATATATTTGTGTCTGAACAGTCAGGGAGACACTATTACTGTTTTTTTTTACGGAAAAAATGCCAAAAGCTGGATAATACAGAGATTTGACATGTGGAATTGCAAAACCATAGTTCTATTACTCTAGCCTACACCAGACTCTTTTAAACAGATATATTGGTGTCTGAACAGTCAGGGAGACACTATTACTGTTTTTTTTTTTATGGAAAAAATGCCAAAAGCAGGATAATACAGAAATTTGACCCATGGAACTGCAAAACCACAGTTCTATTTCTCTGGCCTACACCAAACTCTTTTAAACAGATATATTGGTGTCTGAACAGTCAGGGAGACACTATTACAGTTTTTTTTAAGGAAAAAATGCCAAAAGCTGGATAATACAGAGATTTGACACGTAGAACTGAAAAACCACAGTTCTATTTCTCTGGCCTACACCAGACTCTTTTAAACAGATATATTGGTGTCTGAACAGTCAGGGAGACACTATTACTGTTTTTATTTACGGAAAAAATGCCAAAAGCAGGATAATGCAGAGATTTGACCCGTGGAACTACAAAACCACAGTTCTATTTCTCTGGCCTACACCAGACTCTTTTAAACAGATATATTTGTGTCTGAACAGTCAGGGAGACACTATTACTGTTTTTTTTGTGGAAAAAATGCCAAAAGCAGGATAATACAGAGATTTGAACCATGGAACTGCAAAACCACAGTTCTATTTCTCTGGCCTACACCAAACTCTTTTAAACAGATATATTGGTGTCTGAACAGTCAGGGAGGCACTATTACAGTATTTTTTATGGAAAAAATGCCAAAAGCAGGATAATGCAGAGATTTGACCCGTGGAACTGCAAAACCACAGTTCTAGTTATCTGGCCTACACCAGACTCTTTTAAACAGATATATTGGTGTCTGAATAGTCAGGGAGATACTATTACTGTTTTTTTTTTACGGAAGAAATGCCAAAAGCTGGATAATACAAAGATTTGAACCGTGGAACTGCAAAACCACAGTTCTATTTTTCTGGCCTGCAGCAGACTCTTTTAAACAGATATATTGGTGTCTGAACAGTCAGGGAGAAACTATTACAGTTTTTTTATGGAAAAAATGCCAAAAGCAGGATAATACAGAGATTTGACCCGTGGAACTGCAAAACCACAGTTCTAGTTATCTGGCCTACACCAGACTCTTTTAAACAGATATATTGGTGTCTGAACGGTCACAGACACACTCAATTTTTTTTTGGGGGGGGGGGGATACCAAAAGGTTAATAAGACGCGTATTTGTACTGTCTGACTGAGGAAAAAATAAATAAATACAGGATTTAGATGAAAAAAAAAAAGGATTTTCCCTGGCCTCTGAGACCGGGGGATAAGTCTAGCAATTTGACCAACAGGAGAACGCAGGACTGTAATGCAGCGTTTGCTGGTATAACCACTGCATCTCCTATACAGCCTGCCTGCCTGCCTGCCTGATATCTGGGATGGATATTAGTCCTGAGAAGGACTGTTTGTTTGATTTGGCAGGCTTTAGAGACCCTACACACTACCTATTTCGCACTATATATCTCTCCCTAACTCAGCAGCACTCTCCCTACACTGTCTGATCCGGAGCGTCTGTGTCCAAGATGGCGGCGCCCGGTTTTAAATACTCGAGGTGACGCTGTGCGGCCAGCCAATCACTGTAATGCCCACAAACAACATGGCTCCGGCATTACAGTGACTGGCTGGCAATCCCTGCATGTTCATTGGCTCTCTAAAGAGCACCAAACGTGCAGGGCGGAGACCCGAGCACCCGCCTGTGTAACCCGGAAATGCTCGGTGCTCGCCGAACATCCTGAATAGTGAGATGGTCGGGCGAGTACCGAGCAGTGTCGAGCATGCTCGCTCAACACTAGTCACTAGACATGTCCCTTTTCAAGTTTTTAAAAACAATAGTACAGTAAAATCATCAAGCTATAAAATAAAACAATATGAACTAGTCTTAAACTATTAATAGTAAGTCATTAAATTGACCTTTTATCATCAATTTGTCCCTTCTACTAGGCGAGATTTAATCTTGTCCACAATGTCTTACTAACATTGGCCATTTCTTTATGTCAGTATGTACGGCTGTTATGGAGTATAGCTCCACCTGAGTTATAATCTGATTTTTATCTACTTTTAAAATGTCTGGTTTTCTTGGATACGCAAAGGCTGGGGATAGACCAGAAAGTGCAGAAAAGTCACTTCTACTTCTTCATTATCATAATCTTTGAAGAGTACATTTGCCAGCCAGCAGTGCCGATCATATTCACAGGTCATATAACCAGTTATGTCATCCATTGACAATCTTGTGCCACCTTCATTCGCTTCATGGATTTCGCTGTCATTGCTGAATGAAAAAATCCTTGTTTTTATTTCTGTTTCACTACATGGAACGAAAGAGTGATATTGCCGAGCCCCTTTGATGAGTTCTACTTCCTGGAACCGATGTTTTAACAAACTCTCCTCTTCTTCGTAGTCCAGGTTTGTACAGTACATGAACTGGATGTTAGGAATATTTTTCTCACTCCAGTTGATAAGTTGCATGGGTGTTAAGATTTCATCTTAATATGGCCTCTGGAGGCCAGCTTGAGGTGCAAGGCGTTTCATGGTGCCTCCTAAACCATCACATACACCTTTGCCATGAGCTATGGAAAAAAAGTTCCATTCAGCTTCCACTCCAAAATCCTTCCTGTGATGGCATACATTTATAAAGTTTTTCCTATTTTTACATGGTGCAGAAGAGCCATCCGAGAAGTAGTAGACCTTGGTCAAAATTGGTATGATGTCAATTTTTATGACTGAAATAAATTTTTTTTTTGGAACAGCTATTGAATCATGAAGTAAGCACTCAGATATCATAACTACATTTTTGTATTTTATTTCTGACTGAAAGCAGAGTCGGCTTATTACTATTCAGGTAAGCAGACAACAGACCGGACGCTGCCCTCATCGCACAGGGCACTGGGGGAGACATTGCACAAGGGAGACACCGCAGAGACCAGTCCCAGAAATGAGCGTCACTGATGGCACTTTGTTTGAGGGCGGTAAAAAAAACAAGGGGAGTGCCAGGATGTCCCAGTCCCCTCTCCTTCAATGACGATTCATTTCATAGCGGAAAGGGGAGTGACAGCAGTTTCAGCCGGCAGATGGCAAGTCGATTGAGTATCCCATCATGCACTGGGATTCTCAAATGAATCATCATAGGAAGTGGGTAATATAAACAGAATCCTAAGTTGCAATACAGAGTGGATGATAGTGATTTTACCATTACTTGAATAACAAAATGTATTCGTTTTAAAAGATTTATTAATTTAAATTTACTTTTGAGTTTTGTACTAACCCATTAAGGATTATCAGCTGGTCACAAAAACGTTCTACAAAGTCTTTTGCACTTTTAGAAACAGTATCAAAAGTCCATCTGTCAACAGATATCTACTGCTTATAAGCTATACTATCTACTATAGCCTCTTCGAAATTATGTAAGATTTTTTCTTGGAGAGCCATTACTGGAGGACATTTTTTTCACATATTTAGGTAACAGTTTGAACTCTTTTCTGGACACATTATGTGAAGTACATACCATATTTTTCGGACCATAAGACGCACTTTTTTTCCCCCAAATTTGGGAGGAAAATGGGGGGGTGCGTCTTATGGTCCGAACGTTGCGTACCTGCGGTGGTGGTGGAGTGGGATCTCCCTCCTTGGCGGCGGCGGCATCAAAGGAGGAGGAGGTGACATGCTGCGGGTGTCTGGCTGGGGGCCAGCGCGGGTTGAACTGAATGCAGGCAGTGTCAACCCGCGCTGGCCCCCAGCCAGACACCCGCAGCCCCCAGTCAGAAACCCGCAGCATCTCACCTCCTCTTCTTCCGCTCACCGCCCCGGCCCGCAGTCAGACACTGCACGCATCCAGTCTAACCCCAGCCAGACACCAAGGGCCCCCATCCAGACACCAAGGGCCCCCAGCAAGACACCCGCGGCCCCCAGCCAGTCACCCGCAGCACCTCACCTCCTCCTGCTTTGCTGTTGCCGCTGCCGCCACCACCACCACCACTAGTCCCGGTCTCCAGGCAGGCCTCGGCAGCATGCAGGCAGGCCCCTATCACCAAACACTGGCCCCGGCCCTTAGCCAGGCCCAAGGCTCAGCCCCCAGCCATGCACCGGGCCTCAGCCAGGCCCCCAGCCATGCACTGGGCCTCAGCCAGGCCCCGGCCCCCAGCCAGGCCCCGGCCCCCAGCCTGGCATTGGGCCCCAGCCTGGCATCGGGCACCAGCCATCTCTTCTGCTGCAGCCGCCAGGTTCCTGAGGGAGGGAACGGAGGGCCCTGCAATCCTGCTCCACCGCAACTCCCGCTGCTGGAGCACCGGATTCCAGAAGGACCCTGCCTCCTGTGACCCTTGCTCCACCAACCCCCAGGTAAGATACTGTACCTATTAAGACTATAAGACGGACCCCATCTTATTAAAATATTTTTTTTCTATATTCCACCCCAAAATTTGGGGTGCGTCTTATTGTCCGGTGCGTCTTATAGTCCGAAAAATACGGTACTTTGTAATCACCAAGGTTGGGCTCACCAATCTGAATCTTTTAGCTTACCTCCTTCAACCATAAGCTTAGTGTTCTGGTGTGCTGTACATGCGCATACTGAGTGTGTACCACTACCACCAGGCTAGGGCACAATTCTTAGGTCGTAGGTCAGCAAATTTTGAAAATGCTATTTTAGCAGAAGTTGAATTAAAAAAAAAAATCATAGGTCTCTTTCAAATTGGCAAGAACCAGTATCTTTTGGACATGAGTTTTCTTGCCGTTCACTTTCAAAGACACACAATCTTTCTTGCCAGGTATAATTCAGCTCACTTCATCACTATGGTAAAAACCTTTCACTGTATCCACTATAGATTTAATTAATGATTTTCCTGGTTTTAGATCAGTCATTAAACTTTTTTATTTTATTTGGAAAATATAGACCCCACACTTTTAGACCACAGGCTGAGCATATCTAAATTCGAGATTTTCAAATTGACACTGTTCATATAGTTATTTTTTGAAGTATGATCCCTTTGAGATCCCAACTTGAATTTTGGTACAGATGTGGCTAGGAGCATAGGAGGCACATGGGAATTTTTGGTAAATTTTATATAATATAGTTTTTTTGGAAATGCTTTTCAAAACTTTACTTTTGAGTCTGCATGGGTAAAATATTAACAAAGATATTCATGTGAAATATTGGGTGAAAGCCTGTTCAGTTCTAAGTGTAATGGTGTTTTCTCTATCTTGGTTCTGGCCTGAGTTATGAGGACAAACATAAAGGCATGTGTGAAGACACGGGGGTCTCCCGTGGGAAGAATACTACTCAGACAACACAAGGAGAGGGTAAAACAGTGTAGCAATACTTTATTGAACCACCAAACAGACAATAACATATACAACAGTCCCAGCAAATACACAAGATGGTGCAAATTACAGAGTCTCACCCTTCCGTTGACCTGTCGGTATTAGAACAGCTGCGACTTCGAGGCTTCCAGGGCCAACTACCACATCAGTGACACCCCGCTTTGGGCAAGCACCCACAGAGAGGAGATAGTAGAAGCTTAGGAAGCTGACAGTCCATGGAGCTATGAAACCAGGTGACCTCATTGTCCCAACCTGGATTCTTCAAAACGTATCTGAGGGTTCAGTGATGGTCAATGAAGCAGATCTGTGTTCTTCCAGCTGGGGCCATGGTCCCCTAAACTGACATCCTATAGAGTCACTCGGAATAGAGGCAGAGACCCCTTTATATAGTTCACAGCCATATCCTTCAAGCCAACATCCACAGGTCAAGGATAAGGGATGATTATATTAACTCTAATTGCCTGAGTATGCACAGCTCATCCCCCAATGTTGACTTGCAAACATTGAAGGATTAACTATAACCACCCAAAGAATGCAAGTCAACAAGCTGCATGGGCTGGTATAATGTGTAATCAACATATTTGCAAACAGCATTGTTCAATGACCCTGCATCCCTGTCTTGCAAAGATAACAGTACAATAAACAGTAGGAGCTGATATAACAGGTAAATAACAGCCAGCTATCAATTTACAAATACCAAGTCAACCTACAAGAAGAGTTAACATTCAGACTCATGAAAAATAGTTATGTCTCTGGGCCTACTGAATTTATGTATGGCATAATTAAGAAATGTTGTGTCGTCACAGCATGCATCACAGAAATTTGCATTTTTTTCAAAACTTTGAAAATTAATAATAATAATAAAAAATATATATATAGAATTTAAGTAATAATAAAAATGGTAATTCATTTGTGAAGCTTAGTTCCAGTAAGTTAGTGTAGTGTTGGTATGGGGAGTACAATTGGGGGAGAAAGGTTGAACTTGATGGACCTAGGTCTTTATTCAACCTACGTTATATGTTACTATTTTACTATGTAAAAGATAAGAAAAATACTTATACAAACTGCACTACTCACCTCTCCAGCCCCTTTGCTCCTCACCTTCTCTCATCCAGTCCTCGCAGCAATTTCTTTGCACCACTCTAAGTGCTGGAATCCCCAGGACTTCCAGCTCTGATGAGATTCAGGAGTGTTCTGTGCAAACTCGTGAAAGGTCATTACATCACAACATGCGTCGTGACTTTGCACTTACATGCACAGAACAATTGGGGATTTCAGCATTTTTGGCGACACTAAGAAGATGTGACGAAGAACGGATGGGTGATGGTGAGGGGTCTGGAGAGGTGAGTGGCAAGGTGAGTACAAGTTTTTTTTTCATCCTTTTGATCACACTTTATGGTTCAGAAAAATGGTGGCCATTGGCTGCCATTTTCTGAATCCATGCAGAAGCAAATTATAAAAAGTTTTGGTGAATGTAGATTATTTTTAATATTCGAGTAGAATTCAATACCATATATTCGCTCATCTATAATTAATATGCTTTTGCTTGTCAAACTGCCAACAGCCAGATATCTCATGTTCTTTAAGTCTTGAATATTTACATCAGAATTATGATACTCATCTCTGCACCGTATATGTGACCTTACAGTTAAATATAGAAAATCAAATTGTTTACATTTCACAGATGGCACACTCTGCCATAGATATGTCTAGACTTCACCTCCGCTTTCACAATCGGCAGACAGACGTTTCTGAAATCATCTGAATCAGATTTAGAGATTTATTTTTCAGCACACATTCGTTAACAAACCCGAGGACATGTCGTACGGATACAGCTCATTTAGTGGATCAGCTTTGCACATAGCAACAACTTAGTAAATTGTGAGAAAAGCAAACTTGT
Source organism: Phyllobates terribilis (assembly GCF_046119375.1). Taxonomy (NCBI): domain Eukaryota; kingdom Metazoa; phylum Chordata; class Amphibia; order Anura; family Dendrobatidae; genus Phyllobates; species Phyllobates terribilis. Next base: position 134,361,621 of record NW_027362769.1, on the reverse strand, counting down.
CAAGATTAAAAAGCATAAGTGGAAATACCAATACAAAGGCACGGAGCTTAATGTCAGAAGTCAATGGCCTGATTTCCCAAAAGAAACAACAAAATAGCGAAATCTAAGTCCAAACAGCATACTAATAGATATCAATAAAATGTCAAAAGCATGTTATCCTAACTTGCATTATCCATTTACTGCAATTTGTCTGGTTAAGGTCATCTCATTATCAAAACAGCTCGAATCAGAGCTCAAAAAATATGTCTGACTGTATTTGACACAACTTATTGCATGCATTATAAAAAAATAGCAAAACATATGGCAAACCAAACAAGGCTCTGTCCAAATCCGTTTTATGAACTATGTTTGATGTATAAAACACAAAACTTTCCAATACAGATACACTATAAAAGTAGCTGGGGCTAGTACTCAAACAGTATAAATAACATCAAATATCACTAAGGCATAAAAAAAGCTCAAACAAAGAAGTACAGTATATTGCGCCCATAAATATTGTATTCCATATTACACAAGTATAAAATCACTAGTTAATGAAAGCAAGATGCTGCACTATGTTCATGGATACACTTCAAAAATAGTCCAGGCCCGTGATGAATCAGGGCGAAACACGCCTTGGGGAGGCAGGGGCATGCAAAACCAGCCACATTTCATGTAAGTATCTATACTATATCATGCAAGTTTGACAAACTCACATACAGGGAACTAGTCTGATTGCCATATGTGGCGTCGGGAAGGAATTTTCCCCCAATATGGAGCTATTAGTGTTTACCCCATGGGGTTGTTGCCTTTCTGCCTTCCTCTGGATCAATATGTTTGGCTATAGGTTGAACTCGATGAACTTAAGTCTATCTTTAACCTTAAAAACTATGAAACATCCTTATGGAGGATTATTGATACTCCCCTTCTTTACTGTGGTTCTCACTGGCTTGTTATTTATGCTATTGTGATTGTACTTTTATATACTGGATTATTTTTATAGTGTACCCCTGCACATAGTGCAGCATCTTGCTTTCATTCATTAGCTAATAATTTTATACTTGTATATTATGGAATAAAATATTTACGGACACAATATACTCCTTTGAGCTTTTTTTTGCGCTATTGATATCGATGCTATTTATGTTTGCCGTATCTATTATAAAAGCTCCCAGTGTATATACCAAACCTATCCATAGAGCACCATTCACCTGGAATATGCCAAAAAAAGGGTTATACAAAGTGCCAGTACGTGTCAGCATTAGAAAGGAGCAAATTGATTTGTAACATATCAAATTCACTATTCATTTCCCCAGAAACTTGAATTCACCATACTCCAAAATTTTCATGATGAGATTTGTATGAATTAATACTAACTGACCACCATTTTATTGAATTCTCGGGGCCATGAAAAGGTTAAAAAATGTACTTATGATTTTCTCATCCCCCTCCTAACCTCTCCAACTGATCCTCCTCCAATAGCTCTGATATCTCCTATTTTCTGTCTTCTATGTCCTTTTTTTTCTATGCCTTCAATGTTCCCTTTGAAGCCACGTGTCTCTACAGAGTACAGGTAATTAGACAGGAAAGATCTTTTCTGATGTTCAGTTAACAAAAGGAACATATGTTTACGCATAGATAGAGAAGTGGAGAAGTTTCCTTCGTCCACAGGAAAGACATATTGAGGTGACAGGAAACTTTTGTTCTCTTCAGGGAAAATGTTACACCTGCAACCAGACACATGGGCACCAGTGGACAGTTATGAATCTTGGGGTTTGTATAGATCCAATATTGATGGGACATACATCTTCAACTTCAGGACTAATCGGGAAGAATATGCATATTTTTTCATAACTGTGAAACCTGCCTATAAGCCCCAAATCGATAGTATCCAGATCACTGACAATAGCCATGCCATGTTTAGTATCTATGGAAAGATAAAATCCCGATAAAAAATATAGCAGCAATCTCTAACTTCTCAAGCATCAGGAGTGAAGATGTTGTTAATATTGGGAATTTCATAAAATCCTGAAGAGCTGAGAACATCCCACAACCCGACCCACGTGAGGTCATCAGGGGGGTGTGTGGGTGTAACGTGTGGGTGTAACTTAGTTGCTGATAAAAGGTCAAGCCAAATTATGATCTGTGTTCCTGTAGAGAGATACATATCAGTATATGCACAATCCCATTCACTGGATGTTTCCAATCAAAGTGCTTTCCTTCGTTAAGACGAATCATCTCTGTGATCAGTGTCGTTTCTTTTGTTAATCCTGTTTAATTTATGCAATTGAATATGCTGTAGTGTTTCGTCCTCTTTGTAAAATCTTTTGTATATTTTTTATAAACACTGCCTATTGTTCTGGATTAAATATAAAATGTATTAGTTCTGTTCCCTTTTTTCTGTAAACTGCAGCCCGAAGCCATACGCTACCAAAAATCAGGCATCCAGTCAGCCTGTATAAACGACTGGTGGTGTCAGCGAGTAGTTCTTGGGTTATAGTGGAGATAGCAGTGACCATTAGAGATGAGCGGTGTTCGACTAGAACTGTTCGCCAATCTCAAATTCGAGCTGTTTTGGGCGGTGTTCGAGTTGTTCGACGAACCCGAACGATTTGCAAAAAATTCGGCTGTTCGAGGTTATGTTCGATAACTGTTCGTGCACCAAAAGCGTGTCCTGCATGTCTGGCGCTATTTAGAGCACCAATCATGCAGGGATTGTCTGCCACTCACTGTAATGCCACAGCTATGGTGGTTGTGGCATTACAGTGATTGCCCAAATCGATGGGAACAGTGCCAACAGTGAAACATGAAAAGCCGGCAATTCAGCAGCGGCATACACCGGTACCCGACAATTTAGAACCGAAAGAATAGAGCTTCACACATAGATTAGATAGATAGAAACATGTCAGCCACATATATATGAAGTACAGTGACAGTGTTGGTTACTGTACTTGTCATTTAGTGTAAAGGATTTATCAAAAAAAATAATAGTGTTTTCATGCACCGTCTCTTTAAAAAAGCCGGCCGGCAATTCAGCAGCGGTACCCGACAATTTGGAATAGAAAGAATAGAGAATCACACATAGATTAGATAGATAGAAACATGTCAGTCACATATATATGAAGTACAGTGACAGTGTTGCTTACTGTACTTGTCATTTAGTGTAAAGGATTTATTAAAAAAAATAATAGTGTTTTCATGCACTGTCTCTTTAAAAAAGCCAGCCGGCATTTCAGCATCTGTACCCGACAATTTAGAATAGAAGGAATAGAGCATCACACATAGATTAGATAGATAGAAACATGTCAGTCACATATATAAGAAGTACAGTGATAGTGTTGATTACTGTACTTGTCATTTAGTGTTAAAATAAAGGATTTATTTAAAAAAAAATTGGCGTGGGGTTCCCCGTAATTTTAGGCTCTAGCGGAGGTTAAGCAGACGGCTGGGGCAGATGTTTGAAGCCTGGGAAGGGGGTAATACCCACGGAGCTTCCCAGGCTACTAATATCAGCCCCCAGCGGAATACCTAGCCTTTACTAGCTATTAAAATGGGGGACCCCCCAAAAAAAATGACGTGGGGTCCCCCCTATTTTAATAGCTAGCAAAGGCTAGGCAGACAGCTGGGGGCTGATATTAATAGCCCAGGAAGGGTGCCATGAATATTGGCCCCCTCCCAGGCTAGAAACACCAGCCGTTAGCCGCCCCATAGGATGCGCCAATTCTGGCACTTAGCCTCGCTCTTCCCACTGCCCTGTAGCGGTGGCAGTGGGGTAATAGGGCTGGGGTTGATGTCAGCTTATAATGCCAGCTGACATCAAGCCCAGGTTAGTAATGGAGAGGCGTCTATAAGACACCCCCATTACTAACCCCATAGTCAAAGTTAAAAGAAAACACAAACACCCAGAATAAAGTCCTTTAATTGAAATAAAGACACAATCCTTTATTGTTCTAAATTAAACCATACTTACCACCACGCCCATTCCAGCTGAAGCCAACGATCTCCTGCAATAAAAGTAAAATAATAAAGCAACCTCATCCTTATCTTTCCATGGTTCCCAGGACAGCTTCAGCTCTGCTACATCGAGATGACAGGCTGGACCGCAGCAGAACGCTGCCATCCAGCCTGTCACCCTGCAGACACTGAGAAGCGCAGGCATGCTTGCGCTCCTCAGTGTCTCGTTGTGACGGCATAAAGATGAGCCGACAATGAACTCGGCTCACCTCATGCACGTCACTGACAGCGTGGGAGAATTCTCCTGCACTCAGCGCTTCAGCGTGAGAATTTTCCCACGCTGTCAGTGACGTGCATGAGGTGAGCTCATTCATGTCCATTGAACTCAGCTGACCTCATGTACGTCACTGACAGCGTGGGAGAATTCTCACGCTGAAGCGCTGAGTGCAGGAGAATTCTTCCACGCTGTCAGTGACGTACATGAGGTGAGCTGAGTTCATTGGACATGACCTCGGCTCATCTGGATGCCGTCACAGCCAGACACTGAGGAGCGCAAGCATGCCTGCGCTTCTCAGTGTCTGCGGGATGACAGGCTGGATGGCAGCGTTCTGCTGCGGTCCAGCCTGTCATCTCGATGTAGCAGAGCTGAAGCTATCTGGGAACCATGGAAAGGTAAGGATGAGGTTGCTTTATTATTTTACTTTTATTGCAGGAGATCTTGGCTTCAGCTGGAATGGGCGTGACGGTAAGAATGGTTTAATTTAGAACAATAAAGAATTGTGTGTTTATTTCAATTAAAGGACTTTTTTCTGGGTGTTGTGTTTTTTTTAAATACTTTACTAGAAATTCATAGTGGTCATGTCTAATATTGGCGTGACCCCATGAATTTCGGGCTTAGGGCCAGCTGATAATGCCAAGCTGGCCCTAACCCCTTTATTACCCAGTGAGCCACCGCACCAGGGCCCTGGATGAGTTGGGTACAGCGCCAGAAGATGGCGCTTCTATGAACGCGCCATTTTCCGGGGTGGCTGCGGACTGCAATTTGCAGCTGGGGGGACCCAGAAAGCTTGGGCCTCCCTGCGCTGCAGATTCCAGCCCCCAGCTGCCTAGTTGTACCTGGCTGGACACAAAAATAGGGCGAAGCCCCACGTATTTTTTTTTTTAATTATTTCATGAAATTCATGAAATAGTTAAGAAAAAAAGGGCTTCCCTATATTGCTGTGTCCGGCCAGGTACAAATAGGCAGCTGGTGGTTGGGGGCAGCCCGTTCCTGCCTGCTGTACCTGGCTGGACACAAATATAGTGCGAAGCCCCACGTCAATTTTTTTTTTAATTATTTCATGAAACTAGATGGTGGCCCGATTCTAACGCATCGGGTATTCTAGAATATGTATGCGGCAGACCCGGCGCAATCAGCAGAGCGGTGTTTAAATTTGGCGCCAAAATCGCTGACTGGTCGCGGCCAGCAACCGCGACCAATCAGCAAAGCGGTGTTGAAATTTGGCGACTATATCACTGATTGGTCACGGCCGGCGGTCGCGACTAATCAGCAGAGCGGGGTTTAAATTTTGCGCCAATAATGCTGATAGGTTGTGGTCGTGACCAATCAGCAAAGCGGTGTTTAAATTTGGCGCCAATAATGGTGATTGGTCACGACCTCGACCATTCAGCAGAGCGGTGTTTAAATTTGGCGGCAACAATGTTGATTAGTCGCGGCCGGCGGTCGCGACTAATCAGCAGAGCGGGATTTAAATTTTGCGCCAATAATGCTGATAGGTTGTGGTCGCGACCAATCAGCAAAGCGGTGTTTAAATTTGGCACCAATAATGGTGATTGGTCACGACCTCGACCATTCAGCAGAGCGGTGTTTAAATTTGGCGGCAACAATTTTGATTAGTCGCGGCCGGCGGTCACGACCAATCAGCAGAGCGGGGTTTAAATTTGGCGCCAATAATGCTGATTGGTCGCAATCACCGGCCGCGACCAATCAGCAGAGCGGTGTTTAAATTTGGCGTCAAAATCGCTGATTGGTCGCGGAAGGCAACTGTCACCAATCAGCAGAGCGGGGTTTAAATTTGGCGCCAATACTGCTGATTGGTCGCGGCCGGCAACCGTGACCAATCAGCCGAGCAGGGTTTAAATTTGGCGCCAATACTACTGATTGGTCGCGGACGGCGACCGCGATCAATCAGCAGAGCGGTGTTTAAATTTGGCGCAAATCTCGCTGATTGGTCGCGGCTGGAGTCCGCGACCAATCAGCAGAGCGTTGTTTAAATTTGGCGCCAATCTCACTGATTGGACGCGTCTGGCGTCCGCGACCAATCAGCAGAGCGTTGTTTAAATTTGGCGCCAAGCTCGCTGATTGGTCGCGGCCGCTATTTAAATGTGGCGCCCAAATCAGTGATTGGTCGCGGGCAGCGTCCGCGACCAATCAGCAGAGCGGTGTTTAACTTTAGCGCCAAGATCACTGATTGGTCGCGTGCGGAGAGCGCGACCAATCAGCTAATCGTATTGGTGAGGACCGGGGAGCGCCGCTGCCTGGTCGGATACTTCCGTTGCGAGAAGCCAGGAGATGAGCGACTGCTCGCAGCAGAAGTATCCCGACCCACAGCGCCGCTCCCCGGTCCTCCCTTGACACCCTAGCCACTGATGTCCCCACAGTATCCGCATGGTGTTACAAAGATCCGGACATTTGTGTTAAAAATCGCTGATTGGTCGCGGGCGCTGCCCGCGACCAATCACCGATTTGAGCGCCAAATTTAAATATCGGCCGCAACCAATCACCAATCTTGGCTCCACATTTAAACACCGCTGTGCTGATTGGTCGCCGACGCTGGGCGCGACCAATCACCGATTTTGACGCCACATTTAAATAGCGTCCGCGACCAATCAGTACAGCGGTGTTTAAATGTGGAGCCAAGATGGGTGATTGGTCGCGGAGGATATTTAAATTTGGCGCCCAAATCGGTGATTGGTCGCGGCTGATATTTAAATTTGGCACGAGAGCGACCAATCACTGATCTTGCCGCCAAAGTTAAACACTACTGTGCTGATTGGTCGCGGACGCTGCCCGCGACCAATCACAAATTTGTGCGCCAAATTTAAATATCGGCCGCGACCAATCACCGATCTTGGATCCACATTTAAACAACGCTGTGCTGATTGGTCGCGGCCGATATTTAAATGTGGCGCCCAAATCGGTGATTGGTCGTGGTCTTGGCGCGCGACCAATCACTGATCTTGCTGCCAAAGTTAAACACTACCGTGCTGATTGGTCGCGGACGCTGCCCGCGACCAATCACCGATTTGTGCGCCAAATTTAAATATCAGCCTCATGCACGTCACTGACAGCGTGGGAAAATTCTCCTGCACTCAGCGCTTCAGCGTGAGAATTCTCCCACGCTGTCAGTGACGTACATGAGGTGAGCTGAGTTCATTGGACATGAGCTCACCTCATGCACGTCACTGACAGCGTGGGAAAATTCTCACGCTGAAGCGCTGAGTGCAGGAGAATTTTCCCACGCTGTCAGTGACGTGCATGAGGTGAGCTGAGTTCATTGGACATGACCTCGGCTCATCTTTATGCCGTCACAGAGAGACACTGAGGAGCGGAAGCATGCCTGTGCTTCTCAGTGTCTGCGGGATGACAGGCTGGATGGCAGCGTTCTGCAGCGGTCCAGCCTGTCATCTCGATGTAGCAGAGCTGAAGCTGTCCTGGGAACCATGGAAAGGTAAGGATGATGTTGCTTTATTATTTTTCTTTTATTGCAGGAGATCGTTGGCTTCAGCTGGAATGAGCGTGATGGTAAGTAGAGTTTAATTTAGAACAATAAAGAATTGTGTGTTTATTTCAATTAAAGGACTTTATTCTGGGTGTTTGTGTTTTTTTTTATAACTTTGACTATGGGGTTAGTAATGGGGGTGTCTTATAGACGCCTCTCCATTACTAACCTGGGCTTGATGTCAGCTGGCATTATAAGCTGACATCAACCCCAGCCCTATTACCCCCTGCCACCGCTACAGGGCAGTGGGAAGAGCGAGGCTAAGTGCCAGAATTGGCGCATCCTATGGATGCGCCATTTCTGGGGCGGCTGACGGCTGGTGTTTCTAGCCTGGGAGGGGGCCAATATTCATGGTACCCTTCCTGGGCTATTAATATCAGCCCCCAGCTGTCTGCCTAGCCTTTGCTAGCTATTAAAATAAGGGGGACCCCACGTCATTTTTTGGGGGGGTCCCCCATTTTAATAGCTAGTAAAGGCTAGGTATTCAGCTGGGGGCTGATATTAGTAGCCTGGGATGCTCTGTGGGTATTACCCCCTTCCCAGGCTTCAAACATCTGCCCCAGCCGTCTGCCTAACCTCCGCTATAGACTAAAATTACGGGGACCCCCACGCCAATTTTTTTTTTAATAAATCCTTTATTTTAACACTAAATGACAAGTACAGTAATCAACACTGTTACTGTACTTCATATATATGTGACTGACCTGTTTCTATCTATCTAATCTATGTGTGATGCTCTATCTTTCTGTTCTAAATTGTCGGGTACCGCAGCTGAATTGCCAGCCGGCTTTTTTAAAGAGACAGTGCATGAAAACACTATTATTTTTTTAAATAAATCCTTTACACTAAATGACAAGTACAGTAACCAACACTATCACTGTACTTATTATATATGTGATTGGTATGTTTATATCTATCTATGTGTGATGCTCTATTCTTTCTGTTATAAATTGTCGGGTACCGCTGCTGAATTGCCGGCCGGATTTTTTAAAGAGATGGTGCATGAAAACACTATTATTTTTTTAAATAAATCCTTTACACTAAATGACAAGCACAGTAAGCAACACTGTCACTGTACTTCATATATATGTGACTGACATGTTTCTATCTATCTAATCTATGTGTGAGGCTCTATTCCTTCTTGTCTAAATTGTCGGGTACCGGTGTATGCCGCTGCTGAATTGCCGGCCGGCTTTTTTAAAGAGAGCATCTTCTGAGCAGTTTGTCAGCTTTTGGACACCTTTGAAGGTGTTTTCTATGTGTTTCTATGTGTTTTTGTTTGCCTGCCATTGGTTTTAACGGTGTTCGACGGTGTTCTAAGGTGTTCGACGAACAGTTCGACGAACAGTTCCTCGAACATCCCGGTGTTCGACGAACCGAACCCGAACACTACGGGGGTGGCTCAACACTAGTGACCATACCGGGGTATATTTATATATTCCATGCATTGGAATCGGAGGTGTATATACCATATACTCACTGTTAGTTTCCCAATAACCGGTCTACTAATGGAAACAGCCTGCGACCTCCTCCAATAATCGTCGGTCAAGCGCATAATTGTCCGGACTATAGGGGGCGGCAGAGAGCTGTTTCTGACAAAAAGATAACAGCGGGTGGATCTGCGCAACCTCCCAGGCTGTGGTCTTTGACACCGAGCAACGTACCCCATGTGACCATGCACAGCACAATGCACATAATTAATGTTAATGATATCTGCCACACCCCATGTGATTGCGTGGGTGATAGTACGGAATGGCAGAGAAGACAAGAGAGCTGAATAGAGGATCAACAGCATCTGGAGAAGTATGGGGAAGGCTGAGGAAAGTTATTCAATAAGAATTGAATTTCCTGACCAATTTTGAACAAATCTACCTTAAGCTAGGGTCACACGAGCATATTTTCTCTCATTTGAGAGAATAAGGTTGATCATGCTAAGCTAATCACACTCTGATCAGAGTGTGATCAGAGTGTGATACAATTTTCTCAGATGAGGAGAAGATAGAGAAAAAAAATTCTCCATCTTCTCCATTCTGTCAGACCTTGAAAATCGGACTGTACCCTGTCATCCGAGTGTAGTCCGATGTTTTCCACAAACTCAATGACTTGCATGGCCAAGGGCGATCTGAATATTGGATCAAGCTCGGGCATGCTACGATTGTTTCCCTAGGCTGGGTCTGTCCGAGGAAAAAATCAGACACGCGCACGACGTCATAAAATAGCATTGGTCCGAGTGCCATCCAATGTTTTGTCAGATCACACAAGGACCAAAAATATGGTGGTGGATACAAACCCATATTCAAATTTCAGTAGTTGCGTTCATCCCTAGGTAGCATACATACATTTATTTTTTGTTGCATTGAATACCATAGTGGACTGTTCTAATATCAATTGTGAGAACTTTCACAATGAATTATACAGCAGTTCAGACATGGATGTATCTTCTAAGTAAATACATCAACTTCATCTGAGCTACAATATCAACTTAATAATGAAGTTTATATTGTTATTTTGTGAAATCTGGTGACAGATACATTTCAAGTGAAGATAGCCTACAAAGAGCATATCTTACTTTGGAGGAACCAACATGTCATATATTACATGGAAAGACAAGTGATTTCAATTAAAGCTGTGTAATACCTCATTTTTCCTGAAGAGGCACTGCAGGAGAATCTAATATTTGCTGCCAGGTTCCACTATAGATCTAGGCTTGTAGACTCAACCACAGGGCATATTTTGTGAACTGCTTATTGTTAAGAATTCTTCAAAAGTGATTGACCAAATTGGACAACTTCTTCAATGTATGATGTACATTTAACTTTCTTCACCCATTTGATACATATCTTTTCCAAAAAACAATTGTTAAGTGACTTAAACTAGAATACCCATTTCTTTTCTCAGTTTGTAACATTTTCTTCTTTCTTGTACCGCTGAGTAAACAATATCATAAACATTTTCTGTTATCAAAAACTAAAATAAAGCTCGAAAAAGCTTAAGTCGTTTCTCTTTTGTTTGTTCATCCTATTTACTTTTAATATATATTTCTGGTATTCGTCGGTGAATGTGTTTGCCATGTTTCCATTGGCTTTGTAGTGGAGGACAGGCTGTTAAGCTTGTGCCTGGTTTTAAGCTTCTTGTCAGAATGGCTGTCACTTCAAGACTTCAAGGTCCAATCTAGAGATGCCCTAGAAATAAAATATATATTTTTTTCTTTTTAGAAAGCTTCTTTCCTTAGATGTATCTTTTGTTAACATTACAACAAGCAAGATGGCTTCGAGCTTGATGTTTGTATAAAAATATTCGAGAGGCCTTTTGTCCGTGATGTTTCTTGAGTATCAACACAAAGCTAAAAGATCAAACAGAAAAAAATAACAACTATGAGAGCAGAAGGTTGTCTGATATTTAGATAGTTTCTCGCATTTGACTTTTATATTACTTAAAAATTTACTTCTTTATGAAACACAACAATAATAATACATATATATCAACACCAATGTTATTTTTATGAAGTTTTTTTTACTTATAAAGTTTTTCTCAAACTATTTGAATAAAAGATATAAAAAAGTTTACAGTTAGGTTTTTATCATAAAAGAAGCACTCCCATCAAATCAACATATTAAATGGCACTGCATATTACAATTGCTCATTTTGGCTTTCTACCCAGTTAATTCTTCTCTTTTGTCTTCTCTATGTAGAAACAGGAAGTCTCTTTTCCCTACATGAATCATCCCCCTCTTCAACTCCTGTCCCAGTTGCTCTGCTCCCCCCACTGACAGGGACTTTGCAGTGATATAGAATTGTAGTTTCAATGATGACTCATGCTAGAAAAGGAGACTTCCTGGGTTTACATAAAGCTTACAAGGATTCAGCTAGTCTGTTTTTAATCACATGATGGCATACACCTAATTGAAAAGAGAAGAATTATCTGGGTAGAAAGCTAAAATGAGCAATTGTAAGTGCACAGTGCTATATAATGTGATGATTGCAATATATTAAGAGGATAAAAATTTTAATTGGATTGCTTCTTTAAATATTTTCAAAACGTGTTAACTGTAGCAACACCTCAAAATACAAGGAGGCACCCCTCTATTTGGAAAAAAAAGCCTTTCAACAAGCTTTATTAGGCTGCCAAAACCGAACAGTAACACGGATGTACAGTAAGAAATCCGTGTTCATGGTTCGGCACCGGACACTAGGTCACCAGTACGAGCTGCAAACTTTATTGTTCGGGTTCTCTCATCCCTGCTCCTCATATCTCAGCTTCTACAACAGTATTTTTTTTTTGGGGGGGGGGGGTTGTTGCAGTCACTGATTGTTATTCCTATGGTATTTTAATTGTTTTTATCATTTTTTTCACATCATAATTTGTGTTAAAAATAAAAAAAATCGAAAGATTGGAATTTTCATCAAGGTTTTTCTTATACTCTATCTTCCTGTTCTTTTAGGAAACAGCTCATGTACATTAGCCACAATGGTAACACTCTCACTCCATCAGTTGTGTTGAGCATCTAATGAGCATGTGCAAAGGTTAATGTGAAGGGTGGGGGAGCAAGGTCAGCTGTGACACCACCCATTGTGATTGGTGGATCCTTTGTCATCAGTGTATATAGGTGATATCGATCATTGTAATCCTTCTTCTTCTGACAACATGGAGCCTTACTAAAAACTCTTCCTAAAAGAACAAGAAGCATGAGTCTAACATTTTTTTTGAATAAAGAATTTTAGATTAAAAAAATGCTATTTTTTAAATACAGAAAAACCTGATTTAAACAATAGGTCATTTACTGATGATAGCTTCCATTTAAGTGAGTGCTCCAGGCCCTCAGGCCCCATCCCTGATTAATATTGGGGAAGTAATGCCCACCAATTTTTTTTTTCTTTCCAGAGCTTTAACCAACATTGAACCAAGCCCTAAGCAAAGGCTAATATAAATTCTATACAATATAGTGGATTATTTTAGCACCATACCTAAAATAGGTAAAAAGTACATAGAAAAAAATAAAATAATTTAAAGAACTATAAAACACTTCGATACGACAGACATCACACAGTGGAATATTTGGAAAACTATATCCCGACATGATGTCATTAAAGTTAAGGGCAGCTTTGCAACTTCCTAATAACTGTGTCATTTTATGGCTTTGTGTTTGCACCAGTAGAATTGACTGTCTCCTAAGATGAGCAGGTAACATACGAAAATGGCACTGTGGTAATAAAATATCTTAACTGCAAAGTATCCGGCAATCCATTGTAGTTATTGGATGTTTCACATTTCCTCACACAAAGTAAAATGCTCTTCTCTGTAGCCGCATCAAAGAATAGAAGCAAGAGGCTGCCTTTATGCTTTTGAACATAGCAGAAAAAGAATAAAACTGAAACCATTTTCTACAATATAGGGCAATTATAAAGACGAGGCTTTTATCCTGTGGGTTTCACTGTAACTTCTGTAAAAGTTGCATTCATGGATATTGGACTCTGAAGATTGGTTTAGTAGACTTGTAAAATCTCCATTAACCAGCGCTAATTATTTTAATACGTCTTTACGATCTGACATGAAAGCATGATGTAAGTTTGTAATGTTTTTGTCCTGGTTCTTTAACTTAATCAAATCATACATACAGTATATGTCCAGCTCTTTACACGTTCTTTGAAGTCATTTGCTTAAAAAAAAAGAAATTAGATCTGAGAATTATTAAATGTGTTCGATGGAAAGCTATCTGACTTGTAGGATTGCTACTTCCAATAAGTGGCACTAGAGTTCAAATCCTCTTCCTCTTTAAAGAGACAATTTGCATATTTAATTTCCCAGAGGAGCATGCAAGGTGTTTAAGTTTCCTCATATTGTCATGCCAGACCTGGCATGTCACTCTCAAAAAGGAGAAAACTTACCCCTTAGATCCCAGTCTTAGCCTCTCACCTAGCCAAATCAGATCTCATACTTTGCACTGAAGAGGGGAAATACCCCAAAACACTTTGTCTGCAAATTGACTTTCTGATTTGGCTTTTATCCCTAAGTCATATGACAAGGCTCATTAAAGGGTCGATATTGACTTGTAGAATTGCTATTTCCAATAGGTGACACTAGAGTTCAAGTCCTCTTCCTCTCTGAAGAGACAATTTGCATAGATAGATAGATACAAAATGTTTGATAAGTATTAAGTTTAGGGTTCCATCAAAGAAAGATCAACTTGTTGTGGCTGGTGGGCTCTCATGAATTGGCCAATTTATGCTCTAAATACCTTCATTTTATAACTACTGGATATTCTATATGGCAGTAATGGAATACAAATTTCATATATTCAATGTTTGCATACGTCTTAGCGCTTATAGAGGCAGCTGCATTATTTTTATTTTACATTATGCAGTCAAGCAGCTTGCACCTGTTCACACTTGCTTTATTCTGTTTGGAGGTGCTGTTAAGTTTTTTTTTTTATAGATAACTGCATGCTAAATGCTGAGTTTGGTTCCATATGTCATCGGATTTCCAAATATGCTTTGCTTTGTTTCTTTATATAGTAGACAAATAGAAAGATAATACATAGATAAACAGATACTGTTACTGGTCCTGCTCCAGTGATATCTGCTTCTGTCGTCAGGCATCACCACATTCACTCTGTGAATGGTGCTGGTGATGGAGGAGAAGTCATGGCCAGTATAATTGCATGGTGCTGGCACTGGGCAACCAGGACTATTGGTGTGGCTTGGATTTGAGTTGCTGCCCAGTAAGACAGAATAACGTTGTGTGTTCTTTCGAGCATCTAATCAGGAATACTCAGCTCCCGGTGGCCAATAGAGTAGTAGCACACCCTACCTAAATTCCCAGAAAATGGCTTGGAGTTGCCAGTTGTTGTGCCTGGTTTCCTCCATGTACTCTGGTGCTATTCTATTGTCACTCATCCTGTTGTTGACCTAGCTTATGACTGTCTACGTGATCCCTCACAATCTGTCTTGTTTGACTTTGCTTTTGACACACCTCCTGGTATCTGACTTTGGCTATTCCTATGATTATGACATTGCCTTCTTAGGCTATGTGCCCACGATGCAGAAATGCTCCGGATTTTTCCTGAGCGTTTCTGCATCTCCCTGGCAGAAAAAATACATGCGGATTTTACATGCGTTTTTTCAGCCAGGGGCAAGCGTTTGTCACACATTTTGCACATGCGATTTTGCATGTAGGTTGTCAAGCGCTTTTCCAAGCGATTTTAGCATCACTTGGAAAAGTGCTTGACAACTTGGTCACACTATATAAATCCATGCAACCAGCATGGATTTATATAGTGTGACCAAGTTAATAGTTAAAAAAAATAATAAAATGGTAAAAAATAAAAAAAAAACAATATACTCACCTTCCGATGGCCCTTGGTCTCCTTCTCCGGTCTCCCCGGGGCTCGCGGTGGTATAAAAGGACCTTCTATGATGTCATTTAGTTATGTGACAGGTCACGCGACTGCCGATGTCAGCGGTGGCGTGACATGTCACATGACTAAACGACGTCATGGAAGGTCCTTTTACTCCATCGCGAGCCGCCGGGGAGCCAGGACGCCCTGTACAGGAGACCGGGGGCCATCAGAAGGTGAGCATAATTTTTTTTTATTTTAAATTCTTTTTTTTTAACAGGTATTATGGTACCCGGGTCTGGAGGAGAGTCTCCTCTTCTCCAGACCCGGGTACCATCCGCGCACAGTGAATTGCTTAATATCCGCATGTGCACATGTAGTCATGCGGATATCAAGCGATTCAATGCAAGACAATGGCGGCAAAAATGCCGAGATTCAGCAGTGTTAATGGTAGTACTGCGGATTTTTCCGCAATGATAATCCGCAGCGGAAATTTCTACAGCATGTGCACAGCACATGTGGATTATCATTGGGGAACATTGCAGACCTTCTACCAAGTGTTTTTTAAGCGTTTTCGAGGCGGACTTGCCGCTGCGGAAACTCTTAAAAAATGCATAGTGGGCCTTATTCTGTCCCTCTGTTACTGAGCTGGCTACTTTGAAAATACCTGAGGCTCGCTGCTCTGACCAGCAGCTTCTTTGTGGATGAAACCCAGGGGACCCCACTTTAAGTCCAGATCCCTGTATACATGTTAAAGGATGAAGGTAACTATTTCTCTGAGATCTACTTGATGAAGTGGCTAGTGCTACCTCCGTCTGATGTTGCCATTTTTTAGCTAAAACTTCAGACAGACTTAATAGATACCCACAATTTAGATAACTGCAATAGCTCGGGTAATTTAAAGAAACACTCCCATTAAGATTATTATCCTCTTATAATATTGCAATCATCATATTATAGGGCACAGTATACTTACAATTGCTCATTTTGCCCTTCTACCCAGAAAATTCTTCACTTTTCCATTAGATCTATGATATCATGTGATTAAAACCGACTAGCTGAATCCTTTTAAGCTCTATGTAGAAACAGAAAGTCTCTTTTCCCTGCATGAGTCATCCCCCTATTCAACTCCTAACCCAGCTGCTCTGCTCCTCCCCCTGCCAGGGACTATGCAGTGATGACTCATGCAGGGAAAAGAGAATTCCTGTTTCTACATAGAGCTTAGAAGAATTTAATTAGTCTGTTTTAATCATGTGATAGCATAGACCTAATGGAAAAGAGAAAAATTAACTGGATAGAAAGACAAAATGAGCAATTGTAAGTACAAAGTGCTATATAATATGATGACTGTGATATATTAAGAGGATACAAGTCCATAAGTCCATAACAACTTGGTTCCCCTCAGACTCTATCTTGACTGAAATATATGATCCTGCATTTTATTCATTTACATCCTTTCTGCTACCAATCCTATGTTGCATCAGCATAGCTTCGCATAAGTTGCTACCAAATACCAAGTCTGTCTGCTGGAGTGAAACTGATTATCCTTATCATTACCTTCTCCTAAATAATCTAACAATAACAGAAAATAAGTATTCGGTTAGGGAGACTGGAGTGTAATCTTCTACATTATAACTGTGACAAGAGAGGTGTAATCATCATCAGTAACGCTGATAGCAGTTTCTGCCTGCTCTGCAATGGAAAAGGTATATCGTACATCCCATACAGATTTAATCACCAGCTACGGGTGTATAAAATCCAGTCCCTAGTCATGCAGTCTACCTTTATAAATAGTTAAATTTGAGCTTTGCATTGTAATACGTTGCATTTAGGAACAAGTACAATTCAGACAGGAGGTGGCAAACTACATAAATTTAGAGAGTGGGGTTGCCAGATGCTGAGACGCAGAGTCTATAAAAATCGCCAACACTCTGCTGGCTCATTAACTAGCTCCAAACATTCTCTTGCATAACATTAGCACAAAACTTGTAAATCATGATCTTAATGGATTGGGTTTCTATGTTTGAGGTGCTGCATGCAACCCTTACATCACCAAGCACAATGCTAAGATTCTGATGAAGTAGTATAAAAAAACAGTTGATAGTTTAGGTCAATGCCTTGTACCCCTCATCTGGAAAGCATTAATTGTGTATCTAAGTTATAATTTATGTGTAGTGCACGGGGATAATAAGCTTCATAGATTTTTTTTCAAAATATTAGACTATTTCATTACTATGTTCAATATTTAAATAAATGATGCAAATTTATTTGCATGTAATGACCAACATTCAAATCTATGCAAATAGAAAACTCTTGCCCAAGATACCAGATTTCTGATTTTTCAGTTGTATACCAGCACTTGCTGGTCTCCTTGAACTCTTGTCCTGTATATGAATTTGTAATGGTGAAAATCATCCGACTATTCAACAGAGGCCCACAGCTCTTACTATACATTAGTATCCTCTCCTTTCCACACATATATACATCACTATAGGTAAGCAAGCATGGAAATAGCAATTATCTGTGAATTCATTGTTTCCATCGCTTCCCATAAAATCACTACTATTATTTCGGATAGGTATGCGTGCACCTGATGACCTGTTACTTTTAAATTATGCAAATAAGGAGGTTTTATATCAATCCTTGGAACCTCCCACTAGGGAATAATTAAAACAAGACACGGCAAATAAGCTGAAAGCTAATGAGAGGTTGCATTGAGTTTTCATACGTATGAGTTTATTCGGAGGCCAAATACTTTCCATAACACTTGCAAAGCACACGTACAAGCTTGCTAATGATAAATCTGCCCTTCGTATTTACATGGTCATTAAGATAGACTGTGCTCTGCAGTGGATGCCCTGCATGCATTAAATGATTCTTTCACTAATACACATTAGACTAAAGAAATTACTAGCTATAACTATGGTTGTTAGGTGAAAATGGCTATCTAAACATAATGACTAAGCTAGATAGGGAAATATAATTGGTCATTTTGTATATAATTGCCTCCACTATTACACCATTTGTGCAACCCAGTGCCCTTGATAATTGTGGTGCAATTTTTCATGTTATGTTGTTTATAACACGGCAACAAGGTAGGTCACAGAGTTTTCGAGATATTTGAAGTTGGAGCAGTTTTAGAAGAGCTGAATGTATAGTTAGGAGATATGATAACAGGAATGTACTATTACCTGGGTCCGATGGAAACAACAGATTTATATTAAAGGGAAAAATCAATTTCCAATCATTTCATTTAAAGGGAGTCTGTCGATAGATTTTTACTACCTAATCTGAGAGCAGTGTAATGTAGGAAGAGACCCTTATTCCACTCAATCAGAGTTCTTAGATGTAGCATGTAGCAGAGCTCAGAAAACGAATCCAACCCACATCACAGCTCTCTGTGTATATTGACAGTAAGCTGCTTATCACAGGAGGGGATGTGGTCAGTCTAGCAGTCTTGTAAGACCTAGTCCTGCAATGATAATATCCTGGTGATAAAACTTTCATTGTAAGTAAACAATCACACACAGCCTGATAAAAGACATATCACTGAATTCAGTTTTTTAACTCCTAAATCAAGCTATTCTCAGATACATAGCAAAAATCTGCTGATAGATTCCCTTTAGGGTCCATGCACATGACCTCAATGGTATGGCTTCATTTAATCTCTACAAGTACAATATTGTCCTGTAGAATAATGTAAAGTAGCATACATATTATCTGACGCATGTGGAAGCAGACATTGGTTCCATAGCAAGTCATGGGCACCATATTACAGATCAATACAAAAAGTCCTAACGTTGTGTTGTACTGTAGTGACACTTTTTGTTGGTGATAGGCTTGCTTCATTTTTACATAGATTCAAACACGTACAGCTATGTCTTTCTTTTCTTTGCTCCTTTGCTCAACATATCTCGAGATGTATAGTGCAAGTTTACAATCCTTAAAATAAAATAAAAATATTTTTAAATACTCTGTCAAGTAGTGTTTATTAGTGATGAGTGAACGTGCTCACCACTGCTCGGTACTCGCCCAAGAATCACTGTGCTCGACGAGCTCTGCGCTCGGCGAGTATTTCCAGGTTGTTCGGGTGGGAACTTGCATTTTTAGAGAGCCAATAAACATGCAGGGATTGCCTGCCATGCACTGTAATCCCATAGCCATGGTGGTTGTGGACATTACAGTGATTGGCTGGCCGCACAGCATCATCAGGTCTACATAAGACCGGGCGCCGCCATTTGTCGCAGTCTATGCCGGAATCAAGCAGTGTAGGGAGAGGTGCTGCTGCGTCAGGGAGAAATTTGCTTGTTTATAGTTAGTATAGGTATTCCACAACATATATTCCACAACATATATCTATATCCATCTGAACTAACAGTCCATCTGAGGACTAAGCCAGCTGCATATATTCAGAGGTGTTAGCTGAAGTTAGGCAGGCATGCAGGGTATGTGGCAGACTGCAGTGCATGATACAGCACAAGAGGGTCCATTGAATGTCCTGTTAGTATAGGTATTCCACAACATATATATATATATATATATATATGTATATATATACAGTATATATATATATATATTTATATATATATATATATATATATATATATATATATATATACTGTATATCCATCTGAACTAACAGTCCTTCTGAGGACTAATCCAGCTGCATATAATCAGTGCTAGGCAGGCAGTGTATGTGGCGGACTGCATTGTTTAATACAGCTCAAGAGGGTCCATTGAACGCCCTGTCTGCTGCTGCTGTAATAATTACAGATATTTGTAGACATAGCCCCAGATATCAGGGCCCAGGGAAATTTTATTTTATCTTAATCCTGGTTATTTGCTTAAAAAGCAATCCAGAGTACACCATTTTTCTGCTCCATTTGTTTGTTCTCACTGCAGAATAAAGCCAGATCTGTTCCATATTTTAGCGATAAAAATCAAGAAATTTAAACTGAACGTGGAAAATATTGAACTCCTTTTCCATTCTGTTGCAGTGTGTTGGTCAAGCTATTCACACTAGGTGTCTGTGAAGGATAGTATTAGCAAATTAGAGGCCTGCTATTTAAAACCGTGGTTCTCTGTCAGACATAACACTTATAACAGTGTTCCAAAATCAGACATTTCTTCCATTTTCATTCCGTTACAGTGTGTCGGTCAAGCTGTTCACATTAGGTGTCTGTGAAGGATAGTATTAGCAAATTACAGGCCTGCTATTTAAAACCGTGATTCTCTGTCAGACATAACAACTATAGGAGTGTTCTAAAATCAGACATTTCTTCCGTTTGCATTTCATTGCAGTGTGTTGGTCAAGTCTTTTAAGAAAAATCAAAGCATGAAAACAAGTCTTTCCAGTAGGCAACATCTTCCATACTGCCTCTCGGTGGTGAATACCACTCAAGTGGGCTTACCTGGTCTGCAGGCAGAGATACCTGTTACCAGTCGACAGTCCTTGACACTTGACTCGGTTCACCAAGTGTCTCATACGTCAGCATCACGGGCCTCCTCACTTCTCGAGTCGGCATCCTCCTGGTGTGTTGTTCCTCAGATACCACGGGTTCTTCGGTAACAGGAGTTTCTTCTGCCGTACTCATTTCCCGTGCTTCTTCAGATGCTCTTGGAGCTGCCTCTGTAAATTCATGTACTTCTCCTAAGGCACCTATTTCCGCATGGTCTGGTAAATCTGCTCCTCCTGAGTGTCGATCGGTCTCTTCAAGGACCGGTGTTCGAT
Organism: Phyllobates terribilis; assembly: GCF_046119375.1. Taxonomy (NCBI): domain Eukaryota; kingdom Metazoa; phylum Chordata; class Amphibia; order Anura; family Dendrobatidae; genus Phyllobates; species Phyllobates terribilis. Next base: position 134,340,841 of record NW_027362769.1, on the reverse strand, counting down.
CATCTGATCTGAATTGGACTTCATCTGTACTCCTTGGTACGAACTCTGGAGTCTCAGGACTTAGTTCACTCTCCTGAGGATGGTACATCCCTCTCCTTGCCGGTCCGAGAAATACAATGGTGTGTTCTTCTCCATCGGAACTTTCAGTCTGTGGTAGTCCCTTAGTAGATCTCGGACTATGTCGGTCTACTTCTGGGAAGTCTTGTTGTGGTGGGAGATGTAGCATCGGCGTCTCTGCCTCCTGCCGGGCAGAGACGCCATTCCCCTCACAGCCGCGGTCCAGGTCCGGCGTCCTCCTGGTCCCCTGCTGCTGTGGCGCGCATGGCACGCAGCTTCCTGGGCTCTGTGCTTAGGGGCCACGCGAGCCGTCCTATAGAGTCCCCGGCCAATGGTCGGAGGACTGCCCCTATATAAGGCACCTGCTCCAAAATGGCGGTGCCTGTGCAAGGTTGTTGTTCTGTGTGCTAATGTAGCACCCTGAGGATTCGGCTGCTACAGGGGTATTGCACCTCAGCCAGAGGTGTGATATTCCACTCCCGGGTAAGGATGGAGTGTGGAGCTGAGCTCAGAAAGCTGCATGCACTACACACATCCCATTTCCGAGGAACAGACCAACGGTACTCCCACTTAGAAATGTGCAGGTACGACCGAGTCTGTTCCTGGCTGGAGTGGGAGGGGGGTGGTACATCCCAGTAGTGTAGGGGCAGATAGGGGGAGCAGCCTGGGTAAAGCTAGGAGCTCATTGGGTGCTGGTCACCTGAGCTCACACATAGAGGGAGTATTTAAGGTGGGCACCATCTAAGATCAGGGTCAGTCAGCCACAGTCAGTCAGCCACAGTCAGTCTGTCAGCCTTTTGTCAGAGCAGAGCAGAGGAAGAGAGCAGAAGAGCAGAGCAGCCCCAGAGCAAGAGTGAGAGAGGAGAAAGAAAGACCCAGAGGGGGAGAAAGAAGGAACTCTGAGAGCCCAAACTAAATCAAAGGGTGAAGAGTTGGCAACAGGGTACCGGATCCCAAACTGGTGGGGGCTACAGCATACCTCAGCCAGAGACCGGAGGCCGTGGGCAGCATCTGCCACGGCCACCCACCATATCCACCCGGAAGGCAGACCACGCGTAGGGTCAGGGAACCCAGAGTCAAGGGTTACCAACAGAAGGCCCGAGGGAGCCGGACATAGGTGGATCCCTGGTGGGGAAGGCCAGAGAAGAGGACAGGACAGAAAGGGAGCTCAGGACCACGCTCCAGAATCACCTGGGGGTTGGCCGAGTCCAGGACCTGGTGGACGCAGCACGGCTCGGGTGGTCACTTAAGGCCGGAGTGACAAGAACAACTGCAGTAAGTAAACAAACCCTGAACTGCACAGCCCGACTCTGAGTCTCATTTCCATCCCCGCTGCACCACCACAACCCCCATCCTCTGCAACTGACCCCCTGAGGCTATACCCCTCCCGTTGGGGGTTATACTACCTGGGCTGCACAAACACCATCAGCCTCAGCGGACCCTGCTGCAGCGGCGGCCGTAGTGACCGCAATTCAACGGGTGGCGTAGTCGACATAAAGAACATCCAGTAACATCATAGGACTGCCACACACTGAGCTTGACACCCTGGGCACGGACCGGGTCACAGCCACTCGGAGACTACAACCCCCATCTGATCCGGCTCCGGGTATCCCCAACAACACTGGCCCAGGGGGCACGTCACTAACACTTGCTTCAGCCCTCAGGTCCTGCTGCCTGTCAGTCCTGCTCGCCAGTCTGTCTATAGTCCGGCCTGCCAGCCAGTCTATAGTTCTGCCCACCAGCCTGCTTACCTGGAAGCACCTGCCAGTTACCTGCTGTGCCCACCAGCCTGCTTACCTGCTTCCGCTGTACCAGTCAGTTGCTGCCATCTGACCCGTGGGAGTCACCTGCTCTCACACAAGGTCGGTCCCAGAGTGGCATCTGGTCCCCCTGTTTTTTCCCTCCCTGGTTCATGGAGTCAATTGAGCCGCCGTGCAAACTTGGTCAGGCTGAGTCACGCCCCTCTGGTCCCTCCTTGCACTGAAGCACAGAGTTTCCACCACCCGGATCCGTAATGGTTTGCACAGGCCATATAACCCGGTGGACCCCAGGCTCCTTCACTCTCTGACCTGTACCAGGAGGTCTCCCATCAAAGATCCCAACAGGAGACTATCCTGCCCTATCTGCGGTCTGTCAACTCTCGCCTGGACATGCAGTCCACCCCGTCTGTGTCCGTCTGTGGCCGAGCGGCACCCGCTCCGGCAGCATCTCAACCTACTGGCACTATAGCACCTGGCTCTGGACACCAGCTCTCTGCACCTCCCCGTTTTGGTGGTGACCCCGTCTTATGTTGGGGCTTCCTAAATCAGTGCGTGCTGCACTTTGAACTCCTAGCACATCAGCTCCCCTCCGACCGGGTCAAGGTGGCGTTTATCATGTCTCACCTCACCGGGGAGGCATTGACATGGTTAAACCCTCTGTGGGAAAGAGGGGATCCCCTGGTATTCGATCTTCTGGCTTTCCTCGCTGCCTTACGGAAGGTCTTCGATGAGCCAGGACGAAAATCTTCTACTGCCTCTATTGAGGGAGGGCAGTAATGACCCTTCATGGTTGACCAAGTGAGTGTCAAATTATTATGTTACAAGGTTGATTTCGCAATCAAACAGAAAACCAGATGGAGGCAAAGCTCTGTATGGGAGGATGCCGAGAATCTCTAACCCCGTTTATTTCTGCTTAGCATTTTATATTGTTTTGAGTATATCAATAGCCAATCATCTACAGCCATACTACAAGCTTCAACCAATGTTAGTACAATTATTAAGGAAATACACATATGGTCATATTATCATTAGTTCGGTGTACGATAGAAAGTTACAAGGTTATACATCCCAGCTCAGACTAGCTAGATAACAGGAGCAGGGTGTCTCATAGAATGTTCTTGAGAGAAAAGGTTAGTGTGGGAAAGTTGCATGTGAATCAAGAGGAAAGAAGGAAAGAATGTATGTTATGCAAAGAGTATAATAACATGATTTTGAAGCAAGCAGACAAAATGGAGTTGCCATAGCATGAATATCAATATGTCCTTTACATTTCCCCCCTAAAAATTATGTTATTATCAACAATAGAGGTGCTTTCCCAGGGTCATGCTTTGAGCCTGAGGGACATCAGTCTTCACTCAATTAGTGTCCTTGTTACCAATTGAGGCCGTCGCAGCATGTCCATCCCCCCTTGTTTGTTGATATAACCATAAAGCTCTGATCTTCAGACGTGAAGTTGGTCGGGGCAAGCGGGTAAAGGTCAACATTCCCTTGTCGTCCAGGTCCTCAATGCTGGTCACATCTGGGAGGTCCGTGTATAGTAGTACTGGATGTTGGTTGACAGCGTCCTCCTTGCTCTCTGATGATTGGCAGGTTTTCCTCATGCAAATTGGGATACAATAAAAGACTAGTTTTAGTAAAACATATATTAACAAGATTCAAGCGGCAATATGCAACACTCCTTGTAATATTCCAGCAATCCATCCACCAATCCCTTTAAACCAATTAGCAGGATTTAAAAAGGAAAACGTATCAGACCACCAACTGTCTTTGGTCAATTCATTATGTTTGTTATATTCTTCCCTGAGTTTCCTAATGTCTTCCATTTTAGTCTTTAACCATATGGTAGAGTCGGGGTCAATATAGTGACAAAAGGCCTGGCCTATAACCTGACACATTCCTCCTTGAGCTGCTGTCAAATTGTCCAGCACTAAAGTATGTTGATTAGCTACTATAATAAGTTAATTCTGCACTGCAACAGTTGTATTAATTACTTCCAATACACTCCAAATCTGGTCATCTAAGTAATCAGTGACTTCCACTAATTTGTCCCACATTTGTGTTACCATAGGGTAGAGGAAGATAGTACTGGCTATCTTATTGGGTATACTCATTTGTACTAAATGAGGTCTTCCTGATGGGCATGGGGTGTTGTCCTTGGCACGTTTATAGATTGTATGAAGAGGGATGGCTCTCATATCTACTTTACTATGGGGAATAAGATAAGTGGCTAGAGTTAGCCGGGCCAACGTACAAGTCCCCCCTACTCCGACTGAGAGCCATTTGTATGCATTATTCCCACAGACCCAATATGTGGCTGATGGCAGATCCCATAAAGCAGAGTGCTGTAATACTAATTTATGTACCAAATCGATAAAAACAGTGTTATTTGATAACATACACGATGAAGGCATTTGTCCCAGGGGGCTACAATATCCAACATCTGGATTGCCACATGTTGCATCACTAGGCTTATATTCAGAAAATTCATTGCAAGGGATGTTGCCAGATATTTTATAACATGTGTCATTGGTACCTTTTATAAACAGATTTGCATGTACCCATGAGTGATTATGAATGTATCTTTCCAACAATGGCGGTTTAAAAGCATCTGCCGTACTAGAGGTAGCATTCAAACTGATTTGTAGACCTTCAGTTGGTATGAAGCCTAAATTAGTCAAGGAAGACTTGTTTCTGGGCACCCACTTGTTTCCGTTAAGGGTAAGAAATTGTAGGTATTTACTAGTGGCAGTAAGATTTCCTTGCCACCAGGGGAGATCCACCCACCCAACTACTGGTATACCTACAGTGGTGTTCCATAATCTACTAAACTTAGTAGCATTATAAGCAAGGGCGTTGCTACAATTGGGCCAGTTTAGTAATTCCTCCAGAGTGACTAGGACCACCAGAAAAGGCATACTAGCGTCTGAAACTGGTGAGTGAGTACATATCCAACAGTCACTGATCTGGTTGTTCTCTAATTGACTCAATTCTTGTACAAAAATCTGGTGGTGAGTAATGAACTTGTTATTAAAAGGGTCAGTATTCTGTTGCAGGCTATTCCAGGTATTGACTAATCTAACCATACATATTATCATAAAACATTTCAGGATGGTTGACGTTTGCAGTGTGAAGCATGGATCCATGTTGACTTCCCTTCAAGTTTTACTGCTGTTGGGGTTGTAAGGAGCACTTGGTATGGTCCGTCATACAATGGTTCTAGTCCGTGTTTTCGAACATGCCTCTTCACATACACATAATCTCTGGGCTTGAGGGTATGACAACCTTCTGCATCAGTTAGATCTGGAATAGAAGATGATACTAACGCATGGGTGTTAGTTAAGGCTTTGGCAAGCTGAATCACATATTGCACAACATGATCTGTTTCTTCTGACAATTGGTGTGGGGTAAATCGAGCTTGGTTGCGACCCAAATAGTATCTCATAGGGTGACAGTTTGTGTTTCCCTATGGGGGTGGTGCATATGTGATATAGTGCAATGGGAAGGAGCTCAGGCCACTGGGCCGTAGTCTCCTGCATCATTTTGGTCAATTGCCTTTTCAGTGTGCCATTCAATCTCTCCACCTTGCCACTTGACTGTGGATGGTAAGGAGTATGTAACGCCACTGTTGATCCGATTATGGTAAGTATTTCTTGATATACGCATGAGGAAAAGGCTGGTCCTTGATCACTTTCGATATCGTCTGGGACTCCATACCGGCAAACAACTTCAGAGACCTGCTTTTTGGCGGTAGTCTTGGCAGTCATGTTTGGAATGGCGAATGCTTCTGGCCAGCTGGAAAACATATCCTCTAACACTAAGCAGTATTCATATCGTCCTGCTTTAGGGAGAGTGATATGATCAACTTGCAATCGCTTGAACGGATACTCTGGTTTAGCAAGGTGTTTTGTCGGTACATTCTGTAATCTGCCGGGTTGCCGGTTTGGCATATTGTGCAACCTTTGTTCTGTGCGCTCAACACGGTGGAAATTCCTGGGGCCCAATAGAGTTTCTGTACCAGTAGCAAAACTTGATTCTTCCCTCGATGCACCGGTCCATGGGCCCCGGCTGCAACGGCCAGATATAGGAGTCGAGGCAAACAGTACAGTTGTTCCTTTTTCCATAGCCCATCTATCAATTTAGCACCCGCCTCCTTCCATGACTGGCGTTCTTCTTTAGAGACTTTTTGCTGTGTGGAGCGTAGCTTTGTGGTTGGAGGGACCGGTTAATACTCTTTTGCATTTTGATCCTGGGTTGGCACGGAATTTAGCTGTTTGGTCTGCTGCCGCATAACAGCCATGGACATGGATGTCGGAAGAAGAGCTGCTCGCTTAGCATGGAGATCAGCAAGTGCATTACCTCTTGCCTCAGGGGCGTCTTGTCGGGTATGAGCTTTCACCTTTACAACAGCCAATTGTCTTGGTAGTTGTACCGCTTCCATAAATTGTCTGACGCTTTCAGCATTTTTCTCCCCAAAGTCATGTGCAATCCTGAAAGCGTATCTCGAGTCAGTAAATATATTCACACGTTTTCCTTCGGCCTGTTGACAAGCAGCAATCAGAGCTTTGAGCTCTGCTTCCTGTGCTGACATACTGGGAGGTAAGGCTGCAGCTTCTACCAATGTATCTTCAGTTGTAACAGCATATCCAGTATGAAACCTGCCAGAGGTGTCAACATATCTGGATCCATCCGTATATAATGTAAGTTCTGGGTCATCCAAGGGTACTTCCCCCACTAAAACAAGTGAAGTTGACTCCACAGTAATTTGTTCCAGACAATCATGCGGTGGAGCCTCTTTCCCCTCTCCTTCAGGTGCTGGTAGCAGGGTGGCCGGGTTGATGGTGGTGCACTGATGTAATTTCACATTTTCTGGCAAAATCAACGAACACTGCAGCCGCAGGTGTCTCTGTGTGGACAGATGTTTAGGTTGCTGTAAAGCCAAAACAGCTGCAATATCGTGTGGAGCATAAATGTGAGTCTCATGTCCAAGGATGATGTCCGCCGTCTTTTCAAATAACTGCTGTGTGGCGTGAACCGCTCGTAGACAGCTGGGGGAGGCCCTGGCTACCCGGTCCAGATGCGTTGAGTAATAACCGTCCAGGTGCTGCTTTGTACAGTGTCTCTGCGTGAGTACCCCGGCTTCCTACCCTCCTGTCTAGGAGACATACAAATGGAAAGGTTGAGCATAATCCGGGTTTCCAAGGGCAGGGACTGTCATTATCCTTGATTTTAGTTGCTCAAAGGCTTGTTGCAGCAGTTCTTGGTGGTCCTTGTTGTTTACATCAGCCAGAGTGTCTTCTTTTAATGCATCATATAGGGGTTGCATCAGACGTGAGGCGTCTGGGATCCATTGTCTGCAATATGTAGTCCGAGGAACCGTTGCAGCTCAATGGGATCTTTTGAGAATGGTAACAAGTAGATGGCTGACTTTCTTTCTTCTGTGAGATGTCTGACACCCTGAGTAAGGCAGTGGCCTAAGAAAACCACTTGACCGAGGCAAAACTGAAGTTTCGAGGCTGAGACTCGACAATTCAGTTTTGCTAGATGCTTGAGGAGGCTAACACTGGCCCTGATGGACATTTGCTCTGTGGGGGCACACAAAAGAAGATCATCCACGTATTGTAATAGTACTACCTCAGAGTTGTCCAGCTGCCACGGCAGCAGACAGCTAGACATGTTCTTTGCAAACTGATTAGGGCTATTCTGTGCTCCCTGTGGCATCACCGTCCAAGTCAATTGTCTGCCCTGATATGTAAATGCAAACAAAAACTGACAGTCTTTGTGTAGTGGAATGCTAAAAAAGACGTTTGCTTAATCAATTACTGTAAACCAGGCTGCGGTAGATGGTATTTGTGAGAGAAGTGTATGTGGGTTAGGCACCACAGGAGTTTCCAAGACTGTCGCTTCATTTACTGCCCTCAAATCCTACACCAATCAATAAGCGGACGGCTGCCCCGGTTGGGATTTTTTCTTTACGGGGAACAACGGCGTATTGCATGGGGAGACGCAGGGGATTAGTGCCCCTTTCTCTAACAAGGTCTGAATTTACTGGTGTAGACCTTGTTCTTGTGCATGTGTGAGTGGGTACTGGCGAACCTTGTGAAAGGGCGCTTCAGGCTTGAGGAACACCTGTATTGGTTCTACCAGCAATCTCCCAATGTCGTCTGGGCCTTGTGACCACAGATGAGAAGGGATTTCCTCTATGTATGGAGCTAACCTGGGATCTTTTGGGAGATTTCCACTCGTATCTGATATGTTAATCATAACCGTGGGTAGCGCCCGTAAGATGCAGACCTCCTCTATGTGTGCATCAGAGTTTGGATCCTTTAAAGTAAGGATCATCTAACCATTGTCCTGGTATTGAATTTGGGATCGGAATTTATACAAAAGGTCTGCCCCTAAAAGATTTACCGGGCAGGTCAGGGATATGACAAATTGTGCCATTACTTCCGGAAATGGGGCAATCGGAATAGGTTTAGTGAGAGTGTGTTTGTTAGGTCTGCCATCAACACCGATCAATATTAGAATGTCGTTAGAAAATTGGACTGGGAGACCCTGGGGCAGTTCAGTGGATTTTAAAATGGAATTGGCCGCCCCAGTGTCCACCATGAACTTCACCGGATTCCCTCCTACTGGGAGAACTACAGATGAACAGAGCCCGGGGGTGGTTACGGGCATCACGATGGCAGACTCTGGTTGGCCTCCATTTCAGAATGGACGGTCTTGGGGGAATTTTTCTCGTGAGTCTCGTGGGCCGGGCATCCTATTTCTAGATAGGGGGGATTCGGTGGTGCACTGGCTAGCAGGCGTGTGACAGTCCCTTTGGAAGTGTCCTGCCCGGCCACACCTCCAACACAGAAGATGGGAATTCATTACTGGTCTTCTCCTGGGATACATTACTCGCTGATCAGGTACCGTCATGGGGTAATAGTGGGCCTGTAAGGGAGGATACTGTGTTGCGGGTACTGCGGGTGCCGCAACTGCCACTGCAGCGGGTTTGGATTTAGGCTTAACCACAGAAGCGGTCCGGGCGACACTCTTCTGGAAGCTTTTTGCTACTTTTAGGGCATCTCCTGGGGTGGCTGACTCAACATCTGGTCTTGCAGCCAATATCGCGTCCTTGATTTCAGTACGTAAACCCTGGACAAAGGCGGACACTAACAGCTGACAATGAGTTTTAGTATGTAAGGAGAACCCAAGGTCCTTATAGCCCTGCATAAGGCACCCATAAAACTTCTCAACCGACTCTCCCTTCTTTTGAGTGACATCTGTGAGGGTGGTGGATTGATCAGCCAGCTTATCCTGAGCCCATATTTTAAGGGCTCGACAGAAGTCAACCCCACTCTCATACGTATTGGAGTCTAATGCTCTGTTATATGGGATAGCAGTCTCTATCATGGGATAATATCCTTCACCGGCTTTTACACGAAGCAGGTGTAAAAGATCTTGCCTTGTTGTTGAATATTTCTCTCTATTTGCGGCCATGCCCCTGTAAAAAGCCATGGGGGAATGTTCGGGATCCAGGAGACGACTACACAGAGTATCCGTCTGTGCTGGGGTAAACGGGGTACATTTGGGTGGGCTGGTATTCTGGTCCGCTTCCTCCATTTCCTCCAACTTTGTGAGAGGGGGTGGAGGTGGAGGGAAATCAGGGGGGAGATCAGCATGAGTACTGATTGTTGGGAGATCTCGGAGGTAGGGAAACGCTGGGGGAGACCAGACATCGGATCTGATCGTGAGTAGAGATGAGCGGTGTTCGACTAGAACTGTTCGCCAATCTCAAATTCGAGCTGTTTTGGGTGGTGTTCGAGTTGTTCGACGAACCCGAACGATTTGCAAAAAATTCGGCTGTTCGAGGTTATGTTCGATAACTGTTCGTGCACCAAAACCGTGTCCTGCATGTCTGGCGCTATTTAGAGCACCAATCATGCAGGGATTGTCTGCCACTCACTGTAATGCCACAGCCATGGTGGTTGTGGCATTACAGTGATTGCCCAAATCGATGGGAACAGTGCTCACAGTGAAACATGAAAAGCCGGCAATTCAGCAGCGGCATACACCGGTACCCGACAATTTAGAACCGAAAGAATAGAGCTTCACACATAGATTAGATAGATAGAAACATGTCAGTCACATATATATGAAGTACAGTGACAGTGTTACTTACTGTACTTGTCATTTAGTGTAAAGGATTTATCAAAAAAAATAATAGTGTTTTCATGCACCGTCTCTTTAAAAAAGCCGGCTGGCAATTCAGCATCTGTACCCGACAATTTAGAATAGAAGGAATAGAGAATCACACATAGATTAGATAGATAGAAACATGTCAGCCACATATATACGAAGTACAGTGACAGTGTTGCTTACTGTACTTGTCATTTAGTGTAAAGGATTTATTAAAAAATAATATAGTGTTTTCGTGCACCGTCTCTTTAAAAAAGCCGGCCGGCAATTCAGCAGCGGTACCCGACAATTTATAACAGACAGAATAGAGCTTCACACATAGATTAGATAGATAGAAACATGTCAGTCACATATATATGAAGTACTGTGACAGTGTTGCTTACTGTACTTGTCATTTACTGCAAAGGATTTATTAAAAAAAATAATAGTGTTTTCATGCACCGTCTCTTTAAAAAAGCCGGCCGGCAATTCAGCATCTGTACCCGACAATTTATAACAGAAAGAATAGAGAATCACACATAGATTAGGTAGATAGAAACATGTCAGTCACATATATATGAAGTACTGTGACAGTGTTGCTTACTGTACTTGTCATTTACTGCAAAGGATTTATTAAAAAAAATAATAGTGTTTTCATGCACCGTCTCTTTAAAAAAGCCGGCCGGCAATTCAGCATCTGTACCCGACAATTTATAACAGAAAGAATAGAGAATCACACATAGATTAGGTAGATAGAAACATGTCAGTCACATATATATGAAGTACTGTGACAGTGTTGCTTACTGTACTTGTCATTTACTGCAAAGGATTTATTAAAAAAAATAATAGTGTTTTCATGCACCGTCTCTTTAAAAAAGCCGGCCGGCAATTCAGCATCTGTACCCGACAATTTATAACAGAAAGAATAGAGAATCACATATAGATTAGGTAGATAGAAACATGTCAGTCACATATATATGAAGTACTGTGACAGTGTTGCTTACTGTACTTGTCATTTACTGCAAAGGATTTATTAAAAAAAATAATAGTGTTTTCATGCACCGTCTCTTTAAAAAAGCCGGCCGGCAATTCAGCATCTGTACCCGACAATTTATAACAGACAGAATAGAGCTTCACACATAGATTAGATAGATAGAAACATGTCAGTCACATATATAATAAGTACAGTGATAGTGTTGGTTTCTGTACTTGTCATTTAGTATTAAAATAAAGGATTTATTATTAAAAAAAAATTGGCGTGGGGTTCCCCGTAATTTTAGTCTCTAGCGGAGGTTAAGCAGACAGCTGGGGCAGATGTTTGAAGCCTGGGAAGGGGGTAATACCCACGGAGCTTCCCAGGCTACTAATATCAGCCCCCAGCTGAATACCTAGCCTTTACTAGCTATTAAAATGGAGGACCCCCCCCAAAAAAATGACGTGGGGTCCCCCCTAAATTAATAGCTAACAAAGGCTAGGCAGACAGCTGGGGGCTGATATTAATAGCCCAGGAAGGGAGCCATGAATATTGGCCCCCTCCCAGGCTAGAAACACCAGCCGTCAGCCGCCCCAGAAATGGCGCATCCATAGGATGCGCCAATTCTGGCACTTAGCCTCGCTCTTCCACGCTGCCCTGGTGCGGTGGCAGGGGGTAATAGGGTTGGGGTTGATGTCAGCTTATAATGCCAGCTGACATCAAGCCCAGGTTAGTAATGGAGAGGCGTCTATAAGACACCCCCATTACTAACCCCATAGTCAAAGTTAAAAGAAAACACAAACACCCAGAATAAAGTCCTTTAATTGAAATAAAGACACATTCCTTTATTGTTCTAAATTAAACCATACTTACCGTCACGCCCATTCCAGCTGAAGCCAACGATCTCCTGCAATAAAAGAAAAATAATAAAGCAACCTCATCCTTACCTTTCCATGGTTCCCACGACAGCTTCAGCTCTGCTACATCGAGATAACAGGCTGGACCGCAGCAGAACGCTGCCATCCAGCCTGTCATCCCGCAGACACTGAGAAGCGCAGGCATGCTTGCGCTCCTCAGTGTCTGACTGTGACGGCATCCAGATAAGCCGACAATGAACTCGGCTCACCTCATGTACGTCACTGACAGCGTGGGAAAATTCTCCTGCACTCAGCGCTTCAGCGTGAGAATTCTCCCACGCTGTCAGTGACGTGCATGAGGTCAGCTGAGTTCATTGGACATGAATGAGCTCACCTCATGCACGTCACTGACAGCGTGGGAGAATTCTCACGCTGTAGCGCTGAGTGCAGGAGAATTTTCCCACGCTGTCAGTGACGTGCATGAGGTGAGCTGAGATCATTGGACATGAATGAGCTCACCTCATGCACGTCACTGACAGCGTGGGAAAATTCTCCTGCACTCAGCGCTTCAGCGTGAGAATTTTCCCACGCTGTCAGTGACGTGCATGAGGTGAGCTCATTCATGTCCAATGAACTCAGCTGACCTCATGTACGTCACTGACAGCGTGGGAGAATTTTCACGCTGAAGTGCTGAGAGCAGGAGAATTCTCCCACGCTGTCAGTGACGTGCATGAGGTGCGCCGAGTTCATTGGACATGAGCTTGTCTCATCTTTATGCCGTCACAGCGAGACACTAAGGAGCGCAAGCATGCCTGCGCTTCTGAGTGTCCGCGGGATGACAGGCTGGATGGCAGCTTTCTGCTGCGGTCCAGCCTGTCATCTCGATGTAGCAGAGCTGAAGCTGTCGTGGGAACCATGGAAAGGTAAGGATGAGGTTGCTTAATTATTTTACTTTTATTGCAGAAGTCATTGGCTTCAGCTGGAATGGGCGTGACGGTAAGTATGGTTTAATTTAGAACAATAAAGAATTGTGTGTTTATTTCAATTAAAGGACTTTATTCTGGGTGTTGTGTTTTTTTAAATACTTTACTAGAAATTCATGGTGGTCATGTCTAATACTGGCGTGACCCCATGAATTTCGGGCTTAGGGCCAGCTGATAATGCCAAGCTGGCCTTAACCCCTTTATTACCCAGTGAGCCACCGCACCAGGGCCCTGGATGAGTTGGGTACAGCGCCAGAAGATGGCGCTTCTATGAACGCGCCATTTTCTGGGGCGGCTGCGGACTGCAATTTGCAGCGGGTGGGGCCCAGAAAGCTTGGGCCTCCCTGCGCTGCGGATTCCAGCTCCCAGCTGCCTAGTTGTACCTGGCTGGGCACAAAAATAGGGCGAAGCCCCACGCATTTTTTTTTTAAATTATTTCATGAAATTCATGGAATAATTAAGAAAAAAAGGGCTTCCCTATATTGTTGTGTCCAACCAGGTACAAATAGGCAGCTGGTGGTTGGGGGCAGCCCGTCCCTGCCTGCTGTACCTGGCTGGACACAAATATAGTGCGAAGCCCCACGTCAATTTTTTTTTAATTATTTCATGAAATAATTTTTTTAAAAAAGGGCTTCCCTATTTTGTTGTGTCTGGCCAGGTACAAATAGGCAGCTGGTGGTTGGGGGCAGCCCGTTCCTGCCTGCTGTACCTGACTAGACACAAATATAGGGCGAAGCCCCATGTCAATGCAATAAAAGTAAAATAATAAAGCAACATCATCCTTACCTTTCCATGGCTCCCACGACAGCTTCAGCTCTGATACATCGAGATGACAGGCTGGACCGCAGCAGAACGCTGCCATCCAGCTGTCATCCCGCAGACACTGAGAAGCGCAGGCTTGCTTGCTCTACTCAGTGTCTGGCTGTGACGGCATCCAGATGAGCCGAGGTCATGTCCAATGAACTCGGCGCACCTCATGCACGTGACTGACAGCGTGGGAAAATTCTCACGCTGAAGCGCTGAGTGCAGGAGAATTTTCCCACGCTGTCAGTGACGTACATGAGGTGAGCCGAGTTCATTGTCGGCTCATCTGGATGCCGTCACAGTCAGACACTGAGGAGCGCAAGCATGCCTGCGCTTCTCAGTGTCTGCGGGATGACAGGCTGGATGGCAGCGTTCTGCTGCGGTCCAGCCTGTCATCTCGATGTAGCAGAGCTGAAGCTGTCCTGGGAACCATGGAAAGGTAAGGATGAGGTTGCTTTATTATTTTTCTTTTATTGCAGGAGATCGTTGGCTTCAGCTGGAATGGGCGTGATGGTAAGTATGGTTTAATTTAGAACAATAAAGAATTGTGTCTTTATTTCAATTAAAGGACTTTATTCTGGGTGTTTGTGTTTTTTTTTTAACTTTGACTATGGGGTTAGTAATTGGGGTGTCTTATAGACGCCTCTCCATTACTAACCTGGGCTTGATGTCAGCTGGCATTATAAGCTGACATCAATCCCAACCCTATTACCCCCTGCCACCGCACCAGGGCAGCGTGGAAGAGCGAGGCTAAGTGCCAGAATTGGCGCATCCTATGGATGCGCCATTTCTGTGGCGGCTGACGGCTGGTGTTTCTAGCCTGGGAGGGGGCCAATATTCATGGCTCCCTTCCTGGGCTATTAATATCAGCCCCCAGCTGTCTGCCTAGCCTTTGCTAGCTATTAAATTAGGGGGGACCCCACGTCATTTTTTTGGGGGGGGGTCCTCCATTTTAATAGCTAGTAAAGGCTAGGTATTCAGCTGGGGGCTGATATTAGTAGCCTGGGAAACTCCGTGGGTATTACCCCCTTCCCAGGCTTCAAACATCTGCCCCAGCTGTCTGCTTAACCTCCGCTAGAGACTAAAATTACGGGGAACCCCACGCCAATTTTTTTTAATAATAAATCCTTTATTTTAATACTAAATGACAAGTACAGTAACCAACACTATCACTGTACTTATTATATATGTGACTGACATGTTTCTATCTATCTAATCTATGTGTGAAGCTCTATTCTGTCTGTTATAAATTGTCGGGTACAGATGCTGAATTGCCGGCCGGCTTTTTTAAAGAGACGGTGCATGAAAACACTATTATTTTTTTTAATAAATCCTTTGCAGTAAATGACAAGTACAGTAAGCAACACTGTCACAGTACTTCATATATATGTGACTGACATGTTTCTATCTATCTAATCTATGTGTGAAGCTCTATTCTGTCTGTTATAAATTGTCGGGTACCGCTGCTGAATTGCCGGCCGACTTTTTTAAAGAGACGGTGCACGAAAACACTATTATATTTTTTAATAAATCCTTTACACTAAATGACAAGTACAGTAAGCAACACTATCACTGTACTTCATATATATGTGACTGACATGTTTATATCTTTCTAATCTATGTGTGATGCTCTATTCCTTCATGTCTAAATTGTCGGGTACCGGTGTATGCCGCTGCTGAATTGCCGGCCGGCTTTTTTAAAGAAAGCGTCTTCTGAGCAGTTTGTCAGCTTTTGGACACCTTTGAAGGTGTTTTCTATGTGTTCCTATGTGTTTTTGTTTGCCTGCCATTGGTTTTAACGGTGTTCGACGGTGTTCTAAGGTGTTCGACGAACAGTTCGACGAACAGTTCCTCGAACATCCCGGTGTTCGACGAACCGAACCCGAACACTACGGGGGTGGCTCAACACTAATCGTGAGTTTGATTAGTTGAGCGGCATAATTGACTAGATCCCTGTCGATGGCCAAGAGTCTTATCTCTCTCAATTTAGTTGGATGCGTGGCAATGTATTGCTTTATAGTCCCAACTATTATTTTGGCCGCATCCTGTTTTGGATATCCAAAGATACCGGTGGAAATAAATGGCAGGGCTAGGGTTGGGACCACATGAAGCTGTGATGCGTATGCTATGGTGTTCTGAATTGTTTCTGTAAGCAGGTGTTGTGACCTGGGTACATCCAGGGGATCATATCTTAGTCCCACCGTATGTATAACATACTGACATGATAGCTGTCCGGCTCTTGTAGCCATCACCTCTCCTTCTCTTAACGGACCGTGGTCACGGATGTGATCGTTGGATGCAGTTTGTATTGTAGGTCCCCCAAGACGACATATTTCTGCAGCTAGTCCCCAACCATGCTGTAGTCTTGCATTTGCTCCGTTTACAATGATCCCAACTTGCTGTTGCGGTATACTCCCCATGCCTATTCTCAGTATAGTGGAAAATTCCGAAGGACCATTCAGTAAAACAGACGCCAACTCCTGGTGCTCGTGTCTATGTTCTATTTCCCCAGTTCGAGAGAGTGTGGACCATGGCGGGGGCAGGTGGGGGCAATGGTTTATAATACCCACCGTCAGCGTTAAGTAATGGGAAGTCTGGTGCTGCAGCACCAGGTCTGCGTGCTGCACAATTATAGCACGTCTCGCGCCATCCCGGATTAGTGGCCCAACAAGCCATCTGGGTTATATGGTGGTGACTGGCCACCAGTGGGAAGTGCAGGGTATTTAATCTCCTTAGGTATGAATTGCTCAGTTTCCTGATTCAGGGGCTGGGGTACGGCTACATTTGTGGGGGTAGGGGATGCTTCTTTAGGGGCTTCAGATTCAGTTTGTGGACACATAAATTGGGAAGGGGAATCTACTTCCTCATCTATCTTGTCCCCATCAGCTTCATTTTGTAGCACAAAACAGCCAGTCTTCGTTACAGTGCTAGATAATTTTCCCTTCTTGACATAAAGATAATTGAAATAACCAGGCTTCATCTCCTCCTCTATTTCAACATATCCTTCATCACAAATCTCATGTGCAACTTTCCTAAACTTCTCAGCGTCTTCCAACAAACCACAGTCAACTAGTCTACCCCTTTTCTGCCGGATTCCTTCGTCCCACAATGTAGGCTGAAGTCTCCCCTCCACGGGAAAGTTTAACACCTTAAACACTTTCAGCGCATTCTTAAATGACCTTTTCCCCTCTTGACTGACTATGATAGTCATCACATCCTATCCCTCCTGCGGGGGAGACAATCTCTTTCTGCTCCACGGAAACATTGATTAATCACTGCACTGCTGCCTTTCGACTGACAAAAGATCCTTGATTTGTGCACAGTACAAGTCTGGCCGGCCTCAGTTGCTGTTCCACTGACTTCACCGCTCCCGTCGGGGGAGTCACGTACGGCTCTAGGTGAAAGGAGGAGAGCTCTCGTCCGCATATCTCCGGACACTAGATATAGTTATATCTGTGTGCGTGTCCTACCCAATCTTCGATCACCTGCCATGACTGAAACTAACAGTGTTCAGTCTCCTAAGGATCTTTGTCAGAAGTTAAGGAAGATTCATACAATTTTCACTTGTCAATCCGAGGTGGTATTGTTTTAAAAGTTATCAATATCAGACCCCTAATGGGACTACACCCCTATAGTCTCACCTCTGACTATATCCAACCAGGACATCCGGAGATACTGAAAACAACCACGCACCATGTGGAAACCACGCCAAACGGTCAGTATCACTAGTAAAGAACTCGTGCACTTAACGTGGCTTTTGTGGGGAATGATCAGTCCCAATTCCAGTGGGGGAGGTCGAAAGCAAGTCTCTCTTTGTGGACGTCCAGGGTTGGTGGGGCGTCCCTGGTTAGGGATCCGAGTCACGGCACCAAGCTGTTGAGGGAGGGCAGTGATGACCGTTCACGGTTGACCAAGCAAGTGTCAAATTATTATGTTACAAGGTTGATTGAGCAATCCAACAGAAAACCAGACGGAGGCAAAGCTCTGTATGGGAGGATTCAGAGAATCTCTAACCCCGCTTATTTCTACTTAGCATTTTATATTGTTTTGAGTATATCAATAGCCAATCATCTACAGCCATACTACAAGCTTGAACCAATATTAGTACAATTATTACAGAAATACACATATGGTCATATTATCGTTAGTTCGGTGTACGATGGAAAGTTACAAGGTTATACATCCCAGCTCAGACTAGCTAGATAACAGGAGCAGGGTGTCTCATAGAATGTTCTTGAGAGAAAAGGTTGGTGTGGGAAAGTTGCATGTGAATCAAGAGGAAAGAAGGAAAGGATGTATGTTATGCAAAGAGTATAATAACATGATTTTGAAGCAAGCAGACAAAATGGAGTTGCCATTGCATGAATTTCAATATGTCCTTCTCACTTCTCCGTCTCCGCCAAGGGAGTCTCTCCGTGGGCCAGTATGCCATACATTTGTGAACTCTCGCATCTGAGCTTGCCTGGAACAACGAGACCCTGGTGTCCACCTTCTGGGAGGGTCTTTCCAGTCGGATCAAGGATGAGCTAGCCGGTCGTGACATCCCTTCCACCCTGGTTGACCTGGTGTCTTTAGCTACCCGGATTGACATCCGTTTTCTGGAACGTGCCAAGGAGACTACTCGGGAGAGGAGATTTCCGCGTCTCGCTCCTGTATTCCAAAAGCCTGACTCTCAACCAGCAATTCCCCGGGCATGTTCACCTGAGCCCATGCAAATTGACAAAACCAAGATGGTCAAGTCTCGCCAGGAGACACGCCGAGCCGAGGGGAGTTGCTTCTACTGTGGCAGTAAAGAGCATCAGATCCGTTCCTGCCCAGTGAAGCCGGGAAACTCCAGTGTCTAGAACCACTCGGAGAGGTCATCCTAGGCAAGAGTAAATCCTCTCTGTCCTTGACTCTGTATGTTTCTATTTCCAGTGGTGAGACCCGCTACTTCGAAATTGCCCATCTGGATTCCGGAGCCACTGGGAATCTCATTCAACAGGCTGTTGTGGAGTGGTATCAGATTCCTACTGTACGTCTGGCTGAACCGTTGGCGGTTGCCTCCGTGGATGGGAGGCTTCTTCCGGAGACCATCTTGCTCGTCACAGAGCCTGTAACTAGTGTTGAGCATTCCGATACTGAAATATCGGGTATCGGCCGATATTCACTGTATCGGAATTCCGATACTTAATTCCGATACTTTTATAATATCGAATACCGGAATCGGAAGTTCCCATAATGCCTGCGCTCTGCAGTGTCTGTGAAGGATGACAAGCTGGATGGCAGCGCTCAGCTGCGATCCAGCTTGTCATCAGAATGCCATCCCAGCGTGGGAGAATTCTCCTGATTGTTTAAAAGCCGGCGGGCGGTAAAAAGCCGCCGGCTTTTAAACAATCACACAGCCCCATACTGCTTCCCCGCAGCCTCCCACCCCGATCCTCCGCTCCCCTCGCCACCTCCAATCCCAATCGTAAATTAGGACCGGGCGGGGAGCGCAGCACCAAGGAGCGAAGGACCCGGGCGGGGAAGCCGGCAGTGAAAAGACTTCACCGCCGGCTTTCCCGTTCTGTGCTGCGCTTTCCCGCCGGTTATTTCAAATGAACAGCTGAGGTATCAGGTGATGCCGATCAGCTGTTCATTTGAAGTAGCCGCGGTGCCCTCAGAGGGTTCATGTGAGTTCATGCTTGACTGCATGAACTCACATGAACTTTCCCACGGCCGCACAGGTCAGCCTCACCTCCCAGACCCGTCATGATTAGTGTGTGCGGGGTGTGTGTGTGCGGGGTGTGTGTGCGTGCGGGGTGTGTGCGTGCGGGGTGTGTGTGTGCGGGGTGTGTGTGTGTGCGGGGTGTGTGTGTGTGCGGGGTGTGTGTGTGTGCGGGGTGTGTGTGCGGGGTGTCTGTGCGTGCAGGCAGACATAGGCCGATGTGACACTACTACTCCCATCGGCCTATGTCTGTCCCCCGTCCACTCGTGCCAGCAGGATCAGCTCGATGGGAGCAGTAGTTCCCATCAGCCTGATCCTGCTATATAAATTGCCCTACTGTGTCCCCAATAAATGTTAGATACATGTCATTGGTGGCCAGTGGTTACCTAAAAGAAATTAGTTTATACATTACCTGTCCCCGCCGATCGTCACCTAAAATAAAGTAAAAAATAAAAAACTACACCTATACTCACCTAGACACCTAATTCCCCGAAGCCATCGATCTCCTGTAATAAAATATAAAATAATAAACCACAACCTTATCCTTACCCCTCCGTAGCAGTCCACGAGTGTCCCACGAAGATCTCCAGTTCAGAGCAGCCACATAGAATGTGACCGCTCTGAACCGCTGCCGCCGCTAGAATGACGGGGCCGTAAGGGTTCACCAGAGTTAAGGCAGCGCTGCTCCGGTTAGCTGCTTTACGGCACTGCTGTATCGTGAGAAATTCCCACGGTACAGCACTGCCGTAAAGGAGGTCTCCGGAGCTGCGCTGCCTGAATGCACTCCGGTAACCTCAGTCAGTGGCTCCCGCTGCCGGGAGCGGACGTGTTCCCGGCAGCGTGAGCTTACAGCAGCCATGCACAGCTGTCACCATCTCCAGATGTGACAGCTGTGCATGGGAGATCAGCGCAGGAACGTGGACAGGTAACTATTTTTTTTTAGTAAACTAAGAATTAAATAAAATGGTGTTTTATTTCAAATAAATTATTTTTTTCTGGGTGTAGTGTGTTTTTTCTTTTTAACACTTTGTAGGTTAGTAATGGGGGTGTCTTATAGACACCCATCATTACTAACCTGGGCTTCATGGCAGCTGGCGCTGACATGAACCCCACCACTATTACCCCCTGCCACCGCACCAGGGCAGCGTGGAAGAGCGAGGCTAAGTGCCAGAATTGGCGCATCCTATGGATGCGCCATTTCTGGGGCGGCTGACGGCTGGTGTTTCTAGCCTGGGAGGGGGCCAATATTCATGGCACCCTTCCTGAGCTATTAATATCAGCCCCCAGCTGTCTGCCTAGCCTTTGCTAGCTATTAAAATAGGGGGGACCCCACGTCATTTTTTTTGGGGGGGTCCCCCATTTTAATAGCTAGTAAAGGCTAGGTATTCAGCTGGGGGCTGATATTAGTAGCCTGGGAAGCTCCGTGGGTTTTACCCCCTTCCCAGGCTTCAAACATCTGCCCCAGCCGTCTGCTTAACCTCCGCTAGAGACTAAAATTATGGGGGATCCCACGCCATTTTTTTTTTAAATAAATCCTTTATTTTAACACTAAATGACATTTGAGGACTTAATAGAGATGCAGTCCCTAAATTATTATTTATTTTTTAATAAATTTTTCCCAAAACTTTTGACGTGGGCTTCGCCATATTTTTGTATGCCAGCCAGGTACAGCATCCAGCTTCTATGAACGCGCCATTTTCCGGGGCGGCCGCGGACTGCAATTTTCAGCGGGGGGCAGAAAGCTTGGGCCTCCCTGCGCTGCAGATTCCATCCCCCAGCTGCCTAGTTGTACCTGGCTGGACACAAAAATAGGGAGAAGCCCCACGTTTTTTTTTTTTTAATTATTTCATGAAATTCATGGAATAATTAAGAAAAAAAGGGCTTCCCTATATTGTTGTGTCTGGCCAGGTACAAATAGGCAGCTGGTGGTTGGGGGCAGCCCGTTCCTGCCTGCTGTACCTGGCTGGACACAAATATAGTGTGAAGCCCCACGTCAATTTTTTTTTAATTATTTCAGGAAATTCATGAAATAATTAAAAAAAAATTATGTGGGGCTTCGCCCTATATTTGTGTCCAGTCAGGTACAGCAGGCAGGAACGGGCTGCCCCCAACCACCAGCTGCCTATTTGTACCTGGCCGGACACAACAATATAGGGAAGCCCTTTTTTTCTTAATTATTCCATGAATTTCATGAAATAATTAAAAAAAAAAATGCTTGGGGCTTCGCCCTATTTTTGTGTCCAGCCAGATACAACTATGCAGCTGGGGGCTGGAATCCGCAGCGCAGGGAGACCCAAGCTTTCTGGGCCACCCCCGCTGCAAATTGCAGTCCGCAGCCGCCCCAGAAAATGGCGCGTTCACTGAAGCGCCATCTTCTGGCGCTGTACCCAACTCATCCAGGGCCCTGGTGCGGTGGCTCACTGGGTAATAAAGGGGTTAAGGCCAGCTTGGTATTATCAGCTGGCCCTAAGCCCAAAATTCATGGGGTCACGCCAATATTAGACATGACCACCATGAATTTCTAGTAAAGTATTTAAAAAAACACAACACCCAGAAAAAAGTCCTTTAATTGAAATAAACACACAATTCTTTATTGTTCTAAATTAAACCATACTTACCATCACGCCCATTCCAGCTGAAGCCAACGATCTCCTGCAATAAAAGTAAAATAATAAAGCAACCTCATCCTTACCTTTCCATGGCTCCCACGACAGCTTCAGCTCTGCTACATCGAGATGACAGGCTGGACCGCAGCAGGACGCTGCCATCCATCCTGTCATCCCGCAGACACTGAGAAGCACAGGCATGCTTGTGCTCCTCAATGTCTGGCTGTGACGGCATAAAGATGAGCCGAGGTCATGTCCAATGAACTCAGCTCACCTCATGTACGTCACTGACAGCGTGGGAAAATTCTCCTGCACTCAGCACTTCAGCGTGAGAATTTTCCCACACTGTCAGTGACGTGCATGAGGTGAGCTGAGTTCATTGGACATGACCTCACCTCATGTATGTCACTGACAGCGTGGGAGAATTCTCACGCTGAAGCGCTGAGTGCAGGAGAACTTTCCCACGCTGTCAGTGACGTGCATGAGGTGAGCTGAGTTCATTGGACATGAACTCGGCTCATCTGGATGACGTCACAGAGAGACACTGAGGAGCGCAAGCATGCCTGCGCTTCTCAGTGTCCGCGGGATGACAGGCTGGATGGCAGCTTTCTGCTGCGGTCCATCCTGTCATCTCGATGTAGCAGAGCTGGAGCTGTCCTGGGAACCATCGAAAGGTAAGGATGAGGTTGCTTTATTATTTTTCTTTTATTGCAGGAGATCGTTGGCTTCAGCTGGAATGGGCGTGATGGTAAGTATGGTTTAATTTAGAACAATAAAGAATTGTGTCTTTATTTCAATTAAAGGACTTTACTCTGGGTGTTTGTGTTTTCTTTTAACTTTGACTATGGGGTTAGTAATGGGGGTGTCTTATAGACGCCTCTCCATTACTAACCTGGGCTTGATGTCAGCTGGCATTATAAGCTGACATCAACCCCAACCCTATTACCCCCTGCCACCGCACCAGGGCAGCGTGGAAGAGCGAGGCTAAGTGCCAGAATTGGCGCATCCTATGGATGCGCCATTTCTGGGGCGGCTGACGGCTGGTGTTTCTAGCCTGGGAGGGGGCCAATATTCATGGCACCCTTCCTGGGCTATTAATATCAGCCCCCAGCTGTCTGCCTAGCCTTTGCTAGCTATTAAATTAGGGGGGACCCCACGTTATTTTTTTGGGGGGGTTCCCCCATTTTAATAGCTAGTAAAGGCTAGGTATTCAGCTGGGGGCTGATATTAGTAGCCTGGGAAGCTCCGTGGGTATTACCCCCTTCCCAGGCTTCAAACATTTGCCCCAGCTGTCTGCTTAACCTCCGCTAGAGCCTAAAATTAAGGGGAACCCCACGCCAATTTTTTTTTAAATAAATCCTTTATTTTAACACTAAATGACAAGTACAGTAATCAACACTGTCACTGTACTTCATATATATGTGACTGACATGTTTCTATCTATCTAATCTATGTGTGATTCTCTATTCTTTCTGTTCTAAATTGTCGGGTACAGATGCTGAATTGCCGGCCGGCTTTCTTAAAGAGACGGTGCACGAAAACACTAATATTTTTTTAAATAAATCCTTTACACTAAATGACAAGTACAGTAAGCAACACTGTCACTGTACTTCATATATATGTGACTGACATGTTTCTATCTATCTAATCTATGTGTGAAGCTCTATTCTTTCTGTTATAAATTGTCGGGTACCGCTGCTGAATTGCCGGCCGGCTTTTTTAAAGAGACGGTGCACGAAAACACTAATATTTTTTTTAATAAATCCTTTACACTAAATGACAAGTACAGTAAGCAACACTATCACTGTACTTCATATATATGTGACTGACATGTTTCTATCTATCTAATCTATGTGTGATGCTCTATTCTTTCTGTTGTAAATTGTCGGGTACCGGTGTATGCCGCTGATGAATTGCCGGCTTTTCATGTCATTCTACATTATTCTTAGTTGTTTTACTTCATGTAGAATTAACCTACAAGGAAAGAAAGGGTTTATTTTCATTCCGATATTTGTGTCCCATTGACTTGCATTGGTTTCCGGTATCGGAATCGGCGATATCCGATACTTTTTGGGTATCGGCCCGATCCAATCCGATACGATATTTCCTGATATCGGAAGGTATCGCTCAACACTACCTGTAACCCTTCAGATGGGAATGCTGCACTTTCATGTGCTGTCCGGTCTCTCTCACCCCCTCTTGCTTGGTTTACCCTGGTTACAAAGACATGAGCCCATCCTGAATTGGAGATCTGGTGAGGTGCTCCGTTGGGGTCAGGAATGCCATGAGTCCTGTCTGGTTCCGGTTCATCTTGCTCGACCCCCGTCTACTCCGGCTAATCTACCTGGTCTGCCGGCACCCTACTGGTCCTATGCGGACGTCTTCGACAAGAAGGAAGCTGAGATACTACCACCTCATATGCCGTATGATTGCCCCATCGACCTGGTACCTGGTGCTTCTCCTCCATGTGGGCGTATCTACCCCTTGTCGCTGGTTGAGACCCAGGCCATATCTGAGTATATAGAGGAGAATCTTGCTTGGGGATTTATTCAGAAATCCACCTCTCCGGCTGAAGCAGGATTCTTCTTCGTGAAGAAGAAAGATGGCTCTCTACGTCCCTGTATCTATTACAGGGGTCTTAACCAGATTACCATCAAAAATAAGTACGCCTGCCTCTTATCTCGGAGCTGTTCGACCGCCTCAAAGGCACGAAGATCTTCACCAAGCTCAATCTTCGTGGGGTGTACAATTTGGTCCAGATCTGCCAGGGAAACAAGTGGAAGACGGCATTCAACACCCAGGACTGTCACTACGAATACCGCGTAATGCCCTTTGCTCTCTGTAATGCTCCAGCCATCTTCCAGGAGTTGGTTAACGACATCTTCCGTGATCTACTGTTTTCTTGCGTGGTGGTGTACCTGGATGATATCTTGGTCTTCTCTCCGGATCTACCCTCACACCGGACTTATGTTCGTCAGGTTTTGCTAAGGCTCCGGCAGAATCGCCTATACGCTAAGTTCGAGAAATGCCTCTTTGAGCAGACCTCTCTACCATTCCTGGGCTAGTCTGCGGATGGATCCTGAGAAGGTTTCTGCCGTCTTAAAGTGGCCCCGACTGGAGGGGTTGAAGACGATTCAGCGATTCCTGGGCTTCGCAAATTACTACCACCTCTTCATTTCTCATTTCTCCTCCCGGACTGCTCCCATCTCCGCGCTCACCCATAAAGGAGCAAATCCCAGGGAATGGACTTCCGAAGTGGAGGAGGCCTTTGTCTCCCTAATACAAGCCTTCTCCTCCGCTCCTGTGCTACATCGTCCGGATTGCAACAGGCAGTTCTTCATGGAGGTTGATGCTTCCTCCTCCGGAGCCGGAATGGTGCTCACCCATAAATCTTCGTCTGGGAGAATGGTTACCTTCGGCTTCTTCTCCAAACTCTTCTCCTCGTCCGAGCGCAACTACTCCATAGGAGATCGTGAGCTGCTGGCCATCAAATTAGTACTGGAGGAGTGGCGCTACTTGCTGGAGGGGGCTTTGCACCCGGTGGTCATCTATACTGACCACAAAAACCTGGCTTATTTGCAGAATGCCCAAAGATTAAATCCGCGTCAGGCCAGGTGGTCTCTATTCTTTGCCCGATTCTGCTTCACTCTGCATTACCGCCCGGCGGACAAGAACATTAAAGTTGATTATCTTTCCTGCTCATTCCTGTCTTGCGACCAAGAGGAGGAGACTCTACATATCATCGACCCCTCCAAAGTAATGACTGTGGCTCCGTTTGACCTGTCTCATCTTCCACCCGGTAAAACCTTTGTAGTGATTCCAGATAGTAAGAAGGTTCTACTCTGGGGCCATTCATCCAAACTAGCCAGTCATGCTGGCCAGAGGAAGACCTTTCTGCTCATCACCCGACATTACTGGTGGCCTTCTCTACGCAAGGATGTTGTGGACTTCGTCGCGGCTTGTTCCTCCTGTGCCCGTAACAAGGTTCCCAGGCACCTTCCATCCGGCCATCTTCTTCCTCTTCCCATACCTTCTGCTCTGTGACAACACATTGCAATGGACTTCATTATGGATCTCCCTGTTTCTGCCGGTTGTACTGTCATTTGGGTGGTCGCTGACCGCTTTTCTAAAATGGCCCACTTCATCCCTCTGCCTGGTCTCCCGTCTGCATCGGTGCTGGCTAAGGACTTCATCCATCACATTTTTCGTCTCCACGGCCTACCCCCCCCACATTGTGTCTGATAGCGGGGTTCAGTTCACTTCGCGCTTCTGAAGAGCTATGTGTAAGCTGCTGGATGTCTCCTTGGATTTCTCCTCTGCTTATCATCCTCAGTCCAATGGTCAAGTAGAACGTATCAACCAGGTCCTTACCAGCTTTTTTCGGCACTTTGTCAACGCTCACCATAACGATTGGGTTGAGCTCATGCCCTGGCCTGAGTTCTCCTATAATAACCATGAGAGAGAGTCTTCTTCTAAATCCCCGTTCTTTGTGGTCTATGGTCAACACCCCCGGATTCCGTTTCCCGTCTCCTCTTCTGTGGACAATCCTGCCACGGATTCTCTGGTCAGTGAATTTTCAGCTATTTGGGAAGACACTAGATCTGCACTTCTTCAGTCCTCCAAGCGGATGAAGAAAAATGCTGATAAGAGACGTCTGGATCCGCCTCAATTCCGTCCGGGAGCCAAGGTCTGGCTTTCCTCCAAATATGTTCGTCTCAAGATACCTTCCTATAAGTTGGGTCCGTTCAAGGTTCTTAACCAAATCAATCCCGTGGCTTACAAGCTGAAACTCTCGGTCACCTTACGGGTTCCCAACTCCTTTCATGTATCCCTCCACAAACCTGTTGTCCTTAATTCTTTCTCTGATGATCCAGGTACCTCTCCAGCTCCAGTCTCTGCTGAGGACGTCTTTGAGGTAGAAAACACTTTGGCCACCAAGAGGGTAAGAGGAAAGATTTTCTTTCTTGTGGATTGGAAGGGGTTCGGCCCGGAGGAGAGGTCTTGGGAATCCAGGGAGAACATTCATGCCCCTCAACTTCTTAAAAAAATTCTTGCGGGCCTTAAGAAGAGGGGGCATAAAGAGGGGGGTTCTGTAGCATCGGCATCTCTGCCTACTGTCGGGCAGAGATGCCGTTCCCCTCACCGCCGTGGTTCAGGTCCGGCGTCCTCCTGCTCCCCTGCTGCTGTGGCACGCACCGCGCGCAGCTGCCCGGGCTCTGTGCTTAGTGCAAGCGAGCGTGCTCCCTCCCTCTTAAGGGGGCCAATGGCCGGAGGACTGCCCCTATATAAGGCACCTCCTCCAAAATGGAGGTGCCTGTGCAAGGTTGTTGTTCTGTGTGCTAACACTTGCTTCAGCCCTCAGGTCTCGCTGCCTGTCAGTCCTGCTCGCCAGTCTGTCTACGATCCAGCCTGCCAGCCTGTCTATAGTTCTTCCCGCCAGCCTGCTTACCTGAAAGCACCTGCCAGTTACCTGCTGTGCCCGCCACACTACTTACCTGGAAGCACCTGCCAGTTACCTGCTGTGCCCACAAGCCTGCTTACCTGGAAAAACCTGTCTGTTACCTGTAGTGCCAGCCAGCCTGCCTACCTGGAGCACCTGCCAGTTACCTATCGTGCCCGCCAGCCAGCCTACCTGGAGCACCTACCTGTTACTTCTAGTGCCCACCAGCCTCGCCTACCCGGAGCACCCGTCTGGCTATCTGCCGAACCAGCCTGCTTATCTACCCCGACAACCCGTCAGCCTTCCTGCTGTGCTCCTCCACTGTACTGGTCAGTTCCTGCCATCTGACCCATGGGAGTCACCTGCTCTCACACAAGGTCGTTTCCAGAGTGGCAACTGGTCCCCCTGCTCGGTCCCTTCCTGGTTCACGGAGTCGATTGACCCGCCGTGCGACCTTGGTCAGGCCAAGTAGGCACTTAGTCACGCCCATCTGGTCCCTCCTTACACCGAAACACAGAGGTTCCACCACCCGGATCCGTAACAGGAGATAATCACTAGTGTTGAGCCACCTCCGTAGTGTTCGAGTTCGGTTCGTCGAACACCCGTGTGTTCGCCGAACTGTTCGTCGAACTGTTCGTCGAACACCTTCGAACACCGTTAAAACCAATGGCAGGCAAACAAAAACACATAGAAACACATAGAAAACACCTTCAAAGGTGTCCAAAAGCTGACAAACTGCTCAGAAGACATAACTAACACATGGAAAAGTGACAAGTACATATAGTCATGCGAAAAGAAAAGAGGTGGAGGAGTAAAAGGAGGGGGAGACACAGATATAGGCATGTCATGCCCTTCTAAAATCCAAAAAGTGAGAAGCCAACACGTTCAGTCCGCTCCTGCCCGTGCCACCTCCGTGTCTCCGGGTTTGTGCCAGAGCCGCGGTGAACCCTGACGGCCAGCCCCCCTCTCCCAATACTGGTGCCTGTCCGCTGGTGGGTCAAGCGAGCCCCCCTGTGGTGGAGGCAGCTCTAAGCTTTTTAATTTAAATTGTCTCTCTAATTTGAATAAATACACTTTAAATCCATTTACAAGGATCTATTGGAGGGCAAGTCTCATGCCAGCAGCCGCGTAATTCCAGCTCCAGTAGCGTCCACTAAAGCTGCTGCAGTTAAAAAGCTTTTATAAGGATCGAGCTCGGCTGTCCACCGCAAGGCATCCTACTGCCAGTCCGAGCCCCTATGCCTTGGGGTGCCTCCTGATGCTCTTCACTGAGTATCCCGTGGTCCCGAAGCATTTCCTTTGAAAAAATGAAGTGTCCAAACTACAGGTGGTCTAGCTTGCTTAACAGCCGGGATAATCCGCTGACTAGCAGACCCTGCTACTAGGCACAAAGTATTTCCTGGGCTAGATGCAGTTAAAAATTTGTAATTAGATACTCTCGTTGGATGCTGAGAAAGCATTCCATAGAGTCTCCTGGCACGCCATATATGATTCTCTTAAAAAGCTTGGGGTAGGGGTCTAGGGGACCCTTTAATAGCCAAAATCACGGCCCTGTATCGCAATACGTCACCTAGGCTGAAGATAAATGGAACTGTAGCACCCTGAGGGCTCGGTTGCTACAGAGGTATTGCACCTCACCCAGAGGTGTGATATCTCACTCTCAGGTAAGGATGTAGTGTGGATCAGGACCCGACACCTGCATGCATTACACCACATTGCCGTGGGGCAGGGCGACTAATATGCCCCTGAGATGGGCACGACAGTCCCTGTCCCTGGCTGGAGTGGGGGGAGGGAACACTGAGGAAGGGGTACCCTGTAGTGCAGGAGCAGGGAGGAAGCAGTTCCTGGGTGCATTGAGAAGGGAGTATAAAAGGTGGGCACCATCTTAGTTCAGTGCAGAGAAGTCTGAGCAGAAGTGGCAGGGAGCAGGGGCTCTGCATGAGCTCTGCTCTGGAGGCGGGCCTAGTAACAGAGGCCCAGGCCTGGAAGAGGGAGAAGGAAGGAAGAGGAGCGGAGAAGGCTCCAGGAACGAGGAACGAAGGGATCTCAGGGGTGCGGACGGGCGAGTCGCCACCGCACGACCGAATCCACCTGCGTGGAGGGGTCAGGCCAAAGGGGGAGACCGGTCCCCGAAACTAGTGGAGGCAGGAAACGACCCTCAGCTAGAAACAGGAGGCTGTGACATTTTATGTGGCGCAGCCCCTCGCTACACCCGCTAGAAAGGCACCACATAGGGTCAGGGAAACTGGCGCCAAGTTTACCAAGAGGAGGCCCGAGGCAGCCGGACAGAAGGGTTGGTAAGAAAGGCCAGACAAAGGACACACAAAGGGGGTCCTGTGAAGCACTCCAAAGTTATCTGGGAGTTGTCTGAGCCCCTCACCTGGTGAGCACAGTACGACGTGGGCAGCCGTTACTTGCAGACGTGGTCTGGATAATAAGAACTGTGAGTAAAGGACCTGGACTGCATCACTGAATCCGTGTCATTACTGCTGCTGCCCTGCACCATCACCCCCATCCTCCGCATACACTGCCCTGAGGCTATACTCCTCCCGTGGGGAGTTATGCTACGCTCTGCTGCACCCACAACACCAGCCTCAGCGGTCTGCCATGGAGCGGCGGTTCACTCTGACCGTAATCCACGGGTGGCGTAGTCGGACATTTAAACATCAAAACCACATAAATAGTTCCGCCACTGGTTTGACCGCCCTCAGCCACGGAACCGGGTTGCCGCCACGGAGACTACAACCACCAGCATCCACCAAAAAGGGTCCGGCTCCGGGTGTCCCAAGGCCCAGGGGGCGCGTCAGAACATTTTCATCACCTTTCACAATCACCAATGGGACAAGGCAGGGATGTTCTCTGTCCCCTCTCTTATACATCCTAGTGACGGAGCACCTGCTCTCATCAATTCGCCATAACCCCAATATTAGGTGGATTGAGGTGGGAGGCACCGAGTACAAGTGCTCTCTATTTGCTGATGATGTCCTAGTATATATCACTCAATCACATATATCCATCTATGCTGTTATGGCTGAAATAGATCACTTTGTTACATGGTCAAATTTTAAAATCAATGCAGCGAAGTCTGAGGCCCTCGATGTCTCCCTCCCCAAATCCATATAGGATTCCATCCAGTCCAACTTTCCCTTTGCCTGGCCCTCACAGGGTATCAAATACTTAGGAATTCCTATTCATAGAGACCTCTCCCATCTATGTTATCTTAATTTTGGGCCCTTTATTGAACAACTCCATACAGACCACGGTTGGCAAGTTAGAACTGTAAGATTCACTACGTGAACCACTGGTGTTTTGTGGAAAAGCACATGTACACTGTGTTCCAAATTATTATGCAAAAAGTGTTTAGGAGTGATAAGGGAAGAATTTGTTTGTTTGTCAGTTAAACTCATTGATGGTGATGTGTGTCAGGGCTCTTTATATCACTGTAAGCAATTGCAGACACCTGTGCTAATTAGTTTGGCAGGTGTGTCCAATGAAAGGCAAGACTACTTAAGAAGGCTGTCTCACATTATTAAGCAGCCTACATTTTCTGCCAAAATGGGAAAGAAAAAGGATGTGTCGGCTGCTGAGAAGCAACAAATTGTGGAGTGTTTAGGTCAAGGCATGACTACAATCAACATTGCGCGATGATCAGGATGAAGTGTCTTGGCAATCAAGAAGTATGTAGCTGATTCACAGTACACACGTGTGCGTGCTGATAAGGGAAATTGAGGACTCTTTCCTACAGGCAATTACGTCAGGTTGAAAGAGCAGCGGCAAAAAAGCCTTGTCATAGCAGCAGACAAGTTTTTGAAGCTGCTGGTGCCTCCAACGTCCCCCGAACAACAAGATGCAGGGTCCTTCAGAGGTTTGCAGCTGTGCATACGCCATCCTGTCGACCTCCTCTATCCACTTCACACAAGCAGAAACGGCTCCAGTGGGCCAAACATTACATGAAGACTGATTTCAAAACTGTTTTGTTCACGGATGAGTGCCGTGCAGCGCTCGATGGTCCAGATGGATGGAGTGGATGATGGCTGGTTGATGGAGACCCCACGCAAACACAGCTACAGCGCCAACAAGGAGGAGGTGGAGTAATGTTTTGGGCTGGAATCATGGGGAGAGAGATTGTCGGCCCCTTTAGGATCCCTGAAAGCGCTAAAGATGAACTCCATAATGTATGTGGATTTTCTCAAACAGCACTTCCTGCCATGGTTCAAGAAGAAGAACCGTGTATTTCACAGCAAGATCATTTTTCTGCATGATAATGCACCATCTCATGCTGCACATAAAACATCTGCATCTCTGGCTGATATGGGCATAAAAGGGGACAAACTTATGGTGTGACCCCCATGCTCCCCTGACCTGTACCCCATTCAGAACCTTTGGAGCATCATTAAAAGGAGTGTCTAAGATGGCGGGAGGCAGTTCACATCTAAGCAACAGCTCTGGGAGGGTATTCTGTCCTCATGCAAAACAATTGAAGCAGAAACCATCCAAAACCTGACAAATTCAATGGACGAGAGAGTTCAGAAGCTCCTTTCGAACAAGGGGTCCTATGTGAAAATGTAGCATCACCTAGAATAAAGTTTTGAGTTGAAAACTGTTTGATTTCAGTTTCTAACAACCTGCTAATGCTTATAATTTCAAAAATGACCATTTTTTTGGTCTTTATTAAAATGAAAAGGTTGATCGAAAAGTTTGGGGGATCTAAGAGTGTGGCAACCCAGTAGTCATGATTACTTCGAATTCTGACAATATGAGGGTCATGCTGCAGGTAGTGCAGCAAGAAGGCACTTATGTGTCTTGCGCATCTCGGAGCCCCAAAATTATTTTCCGGGCTAGATGCAGCTAAAAATTATTATTAATTTTAAATCTGGTGAAGCTTTAGTATAGATGGCCTAATAGGATCAGTGCTGCACACTGCTACAAAGCCCAAATTATTTTCCAGTCAAGATACAGATAAACATGATTAGTAATTTTAAATCTGGTGGAGCTTATTATAGATGGCCTAATAGAATCAGTGCTGCACACTGCTACAAAGCCCAAATTATTTTCCAGCCAAGATACAGATAAACATGATTAGTAATTTGAAAGCTTAAAACGGTTGGTAGGGTGATTTTAACCAATCATCAAGCTTTTACTCTCCCCAGGATGACACAGGGGTAGAAAAGTCGTTTCGGATCCATGATTTGTTCATCTTTATGAACGTGAGTCTGTCTACATTATCAGTGGAGAGCCGCGTGCGCTTATCTGTCAGCACACCACCAGCAGCGCTGAACACACGTTCAGACAGAACGCTGGCTGCGGGGCATGACAAGATCTCCAAGGCGTAAGTGGCTAGCTCCGGCCATTTATCCAGATTGGAAGCCCAAAAAGAGCAAGGGTCCAGTGACACAGTCGTGGCTTCAATGTTTACTTGGAGATACTCCTGTACCATCGTCTCTAGGCGTTGACTATGTGTCAGACTTCTTGTCTCCTGTGGCCTTGCAAAGGATGGGCTAAAAAAGTGGTGAAATGATTCCGCAAAATTGATGTTACCAGCAGATACTGTGGTTCTGTTACGGTTTGAGTGCTGAACACTTGACGGTCCCACGGTTGGCAAGTTGGAACTGTGAGATTCACTACGTGCACCACTGGTATTTTGTGGAAAAGCACATGTAAGATTCTGCAACAGTCTCTGCTGATACTCCTGCATGCGTGCATCCCTTTCTATGGCAGGAATAATTTCTGCAAATTTACTTTTGTACCGGGGATCTAACAGTGTGGTAACCCAGTAGTCAGGATTATTTCTAATTCTCACAAATCGAGGGTCATGTTGCAGGTAGTGCAGCAAGAAGGCACTCATGTGTGTTGCGCATCCAGGAGCACCAAGTCCCTGTTGTGTTGGTGGCGAGGTAACAATCATGCTTCTTTCCTCTGTCCTCTCCCCCCAACCTCGCACAACAGAAATGTGATCAAGGTCTCCCTCATCTGATGAGTCTTCCATCAGTTCGTCCTCCACTTCTTCCTGGGCTCCTGCACCTTCCTCACTAGTTTGGCTGCTACCATGCGCCCTGGTAAAACCATCTCCCCCACCCTCACATGCCTGCCGCCTTGGTGCTGCCGACCGTCTGGACCTTGCAGATGTTAGCCCTTCCGCATACAACTCCTCCTCCTCTACTTCCTCCACCTCCTCTTGTGCCACCACCTGACTCCGAATTCTGTTTAACATGTGCTCCAGCATGTAAATCACCGGAATAGTCATGCTGATAATGGCATCGTCAGCACTAAACATCTTCGTCGCCATTTCAAAACTGTGCAGAAGGGTGCATAGGTCCCTGATCTGAGACCACTCCTCCAGCGTGATTTGCCCCACCTCTGGATCTCGTTGGCCCAGGCTATACGTCAGAACGTATTGCACCAGGGCTTGTCGGTGCTGCCACAGTCGCTGCAACATGTGCAGAGTTGAATTCCACCGGGTAGGCACATCGCATTTTAGCCGGTGAAGTGGCAGGCCCAACGACTTCTGTAGAGATGTAAGTCGCTGAGCTGCGGGATGCGAACGGCGGAAGTGAGCACACAGCGACCGTGCCCTCTGCAGAAGGCCATCTAGTCTGGGATAGTGGGCTAAAAATTGCTGGATAACCAGGTTCAACACGTGAGCCATACAAGGCACGTGTGTGACATTTCCCCGGCGAAGGGCCGCACCCAGGTTTGCAGCATTGTCGCACACGGCCTTCCCTGGTTTCAGGTCCAGTGGAGACAACCATTCATGAAATTGGTTCTCCAGAGCTGACCACAACTCCTCAGCTGTGTGACTCACATTTCCCAGACATTTCAATGTAAAAACCGCCTGATGACGTTGAGCCCTACTGCCAGCATAGTAAGGAGGTGTGCAGGATCCCTTCTGCGCAGTTAGAAAGCTTGTGGCATGACCAGACAGGCTTTGGGTGCAGGTGGAAGACTGAGAGGAGGTTGAGGAGGCAGAAGCAGTGGAGGAACTTTGACATAAAGAGGATTGACGCACAACTCGTGGGGACGGCAAGACTTGGACAGCATCCCCTTGTCCTGCTGTCACCATAGTTACCCAGTGCCCAGTCAGCGACATGTAACGCCCCTGTCCATGCCTACTCGTCCAAGTGTCTGTGGTGAAATGCACCCTGTCACACACAGAGTTTCTCAAAGAAGCGGTGATGTTGTGTGCAACATGCTGGTGGAGCGCAGGCACACCTTTCTTTGAGAAGTAGTGCCGACTGGGCATCTGGTACTGGGGCACTGCGACGGACATAAGGTCTCGAAAATCCTCTGTGTCCACCAGGCGGAAAGGCAGCATTTCTGTAGCCAAGAACTTGCAGATGGTGAAATTCAACCTCTTAGCTTTCTCATGGCTAGGAGGAAATGGTCTTTTACATGTCCACATCTGAGGGACCGAGGGCTGGCTATTGTGCTTAGACGGGGTTGATAAGGGTGTCCCCGGCAAACTGCCGGTCTGTGAGGAAGATGCAGGCGGACATGTTAGGTTGCCTTGATCCAAAGGTGGTGCTATCGATGTCAGACAGCGCTCAACACCAGCTGGTGTTACCACCTCCAAAGAAAATGATGACCTGCCAATCACGCTGGCTGTTGCGGGTAAAGAGGTGGCAGGTCTGCGCCCCAAAACAAGTGTGACTGCTGTCCCCCAAGTCACAGAGGATGAAGAGGCCGCGGATGCACAAGATATGGCAGACGGTGGTTGGCCCGGCCGGCTAGGCCGCATTGTAGCACACTGAGCTTCCCACTGCAACTTATGCTTCATGTCCATGTGCCGGTTCATGCATGAAGTACTCAAACTATGTATTTTTTGGCCTCTACTTAGCTTTTGCTGACAAATGTTACAGATAACATGAGTTGGGTCATCTTTATCGATCTGAAAAAATGCCCAGGCTATGCAAGGCTTAGCACCCATGCGACCTGAAGAGCCACCACGACTTGTGGTGAGAGGCAGAGTTGTGTTTGAGGATGCAGTTGTTGACGTGCTTCCAGTACTACGTCTCTGTCCAGGAAGGCGCAACCTGACCTCGTCGTCACTAGCATCTTCCTCCACCTCCTCTGCTGACTTCATCTCTTGGCTGACTGTAGGTTGACAGTAAGTGGGATCTCCAACCTCATCATCATCACCCTGTGCGTTATCACACCGGTCGTCCTCAGAGCCAACCTGTTCCTGCCCTGACAAAAAACTAAAGTTGTCGCTCCAATCAGGTATTTGAGTCTTATCATCGTCTTCCTCATTGTCTCCACCAACAGGAGTTACAGTTTGGGAATGAGGGTCTACATTATGGTCAGAACCTTCTGCGTCTGGTCCTGGATCCGACTCATAAAGATTCTGGGCATCAGTGCAGATCATTTCCTCGTCTGGATTCACAGAAGCGCTGGAGTCGACCTCTGATTCCCAGGCTATAGTATGAGTAAACAGCTCTGCAGACTCAACCATCTGTTCTACCTCATACTCAGACGGGCAGCTGGAGATTTGGGAGCTGTGAGGAAGCAAGTGCGATTGGGGTGACACCTTTGAGGACTGGAGCATTTGTGATGTTGAAGTTGATGTGGAGGAGAGCCCACTTAAAGGAGCACTTGATATCCGTTGAAGCACCTGCTGTTTTTGTGCCTCATCTGGAATTTGTAGCGATTGGCGTGGCTGTAAGAAAGGGATCTTATCACATTGTCCGCTAAAAGAAGTAGACATTTTAGTTTGGCTGGAAGATGGTCTTTCTTCTGCAGATATTACTGTTGCTTTAACACCTACCCCACGGACACAACCTTTTTTCCCCTTCCCAACACGCCTATTCCCCTTTCCACCAGCAGCAGGCCTTTTTCCACTCATTTTGGTGGTTAACTAATTAACAACTCTGGAGTTGTTTGCACAAAAAAACAATGGATGGGAACCGAGCAGAGCTGAGTGGCCAAACTGTGGTATTAGGCCAAAACTATTGGCTGGGTTAGATGCAGAAAAAATTATATTCAATTTGCAACCTGATGGAGGTCAGTATAGATGGACTAATAGAGAAAGTCCCACACACTGCTAGAAGGCCAAATATTTTTTCAGAGCTAGATGCAGATAAAAATTATTTTTAATTTGCAACCTGATGGAGGTCAGTATAGATGGACTAATAGAGAAAGTCCCACACACTGCTAGAAGGCCAAATATTTTTTCAGAGGTAGATGCAGAAAAAAATATATTCAGTTTGCAACCTGATGGAGGTCTGTATAGATGGATTAATAGAACAAGTCCCACACACAGCTAGAAGCCCAATATTTTTTCAGAGGTAGATGCAGAAAAAAATATATTCAGTTTGCAACCTGATGGAGGTCAGTATAGATGGACTAATACAACAAGTCCCACACACAGCTAGAAGCCCAATATTTATTCAGAGGTAGATGCAGAAAAAAATATATTCAGTTTGCAACCTGATGGAGGTCTGTATAGATGGATTAATAGAACAAGTCCCACACACAGCTAGAAGCCCAATATTTATTCAGAGGTAGATGCAGAAAAAAATATATTCAGTTTGCAACCTGATGGAGGTCAGTATAGATGGACTAATACAACAAGTTCCACACACAGCTAGAAGCCCAATATTTTTTCAGAGGTAGATGCAGAAAAAAATATATTCAGTTTGCAACCTGATGGAGGTCTGTATAGATGGATTAATAGAACAAGTCCCACACACAGCTAGAAGCCCAATATTTTTTCAGAGGTAGATGCAGAAAAAAATATATTCAGTTTGCAACCTGATGGAGGTCAGTATAGATGGACTAATACAACAAGTCCCACACACAGCTAGAAGCCCAATATTTTTTCAGAGGTAGATGCAGAAAAAAATATATTCAGTTTGCAACCTGATGGAGGTCTGTATAGATGGATTAATAGAACAAGTCCCACACACAGCTAGAAGCCCAATATTTTTTCAGAGGTAGATGCAGAAAAAAATATATTCAGTTTGCAACCTGATGGAGGTCAGTATAGATGGACTAATACAACAAGTCCCACACACAGCTAGAAGCCCAATATTTTTTCAGAGGTAGATGCAGAAAAAAATATATTCAGTTTGCAACCTGATGGAGGTCTGTATAGATGGATTAATAGAACAAGTCCCACACACAGCTAGAAGCCCAATATTTTTTCAGAGGTAGATGAAGAAAAAAATATATGCAGTTTGCAACCTGATGGAGGTCAGTATAGATGGACTAATACAACAAGTCCCACACACAGCTAGAAGCCCAATATTTTTTCAGAGCTAGATGTAGAAAAAAATTATATTCAATTTGCAACCTGATGGAGGTCAGTATAGATGGACTAATACAAGTCCCACACACAGCTAGAAGCCCAATATTTTTTCAGAGGTAGATGCAGAAAAAAATTATATTCAATTTGCAACCTGATGGAGGTCAGTATAGATGGACTAATAGAATGATGCTATGCCCAAAAGATTTTACTTCACTAGGTGCAGTAAAAAAATTGGTATTCTATACACAGGTGGTATATCTTGCAACACAGATAGGCTACTCCACTGACTAACACACTCTGCAATAGGCCAAAAAGGATTAGCTTTGCTAGATTCAGCCAAATGCTGTGAAAAAAACTTGCACAGCACTGGCACAGAACTGCCTGGCAAAAACTGATAGGAACTGATGTAACCTAGTCCTGAAAAGGACTCCAATTACAATTAGTCTTTACTCCCACAATCTATCTATTTAAGAGCACAGACCTGCCTGATAAAAGTCGTAGGAAATGCTGTAACCTAGTCCTTAAAAGGACTGCAATCACAACTATTCCCTACTCCCAAGCTATCTGTAGATTTGTGCGAAAATTGGCTTGAAATTAACAAGGTATAGCGCACACAGCAACAGCCGTGCCGTCTAACACGCAGCTGCAGCAGTGAGAAAATGGTGGCGACGGGGAAAATGGCTTGGTCTTATAGGGCAAGGACATGTGACATACACTGCCAATGACACATGCCCTTGCTTGTGTGAAAAAAAGCACTTCGCTCCGTGTGTGCGCTGCTGATAGGCTGACAGATTGCACCTCCCCACTGTAAATGCGGGAAAGAGAAAAAAAAAATGGAGATCTTCATTGTTCCTGCAGAGATCCATCCCCTGCCCCTCCCCCCACCCCGCTGTACACTCAAACTGCGTATTAACATTAATTTTCATCATTACTGAGAAAAAATCCAGTTATGATTTTGGTGCACGAACAGTTATCGAACATAACCTCGAACAGCCGAATTTTTCTCAAATTGTTCGTGTTCGCCGAACGGCTCGAACACCGCCCAAAACAGCTCGAATTTGAGATTGGCGAACAGTTCGAGTAGAACAACGCTCATCTCTAATAATCACAGGGTAGTAGTAAATTCTGATGGTCTATTCTGGTTTTGTTGTCTCCTGTTTCCAATCGGATTTCATACACTGGGCTGTCATCATCTTTCCTCCTTACGACCACATACACCTTGTCTTCCCAGTATGAACGAAGTTTTCCTGGACCGCCTTTCTCACGTACGTTCTTGACTAGCACCCGGCTTCCCAGTGCCAATTCTGCTCCATAACATTTTCGATCATAGTACTCCTTACTCTGGCTCTGTCCTTGCGTAACCACTTTGAACGCTATGTTGTATGCCTCTGCCATTCGTTCCTTCCATTCCCGAACGTACTCCGGATACATTCTATAAGTCTCTGACACCGGAATATAGAACATGATGTTGATTGGCAGTCTTGGCGATTGTTCATACAATAGGAAAAAGGGTGAGTAACCCGTTGCATCGCTGTTTGTACAGTTATAGGCATGTACCACTTTTGACCGAGAACTCTTCCAGTCTTTCTTCTCATCAGCTGTTAAAGTGCGCAACATCAGCAATAAAGTCCGGTAAAAACGTTCCACTTGTCCACTACCCTCTGGGTGATAGGGCGTTGTGTGGGATATCTGAATTCTATAGTACTTTCCTAGCTTGGCAAAGAGCTGGTTCTCAAATTGTCTTCCTTGGTCAGGGTGCAACCTCGTAGGGAACCCAAACCTCAAAGCAAAATCATTGAAGATCTCTGCCGCTGTTCGACCTGATTTATTGGTGGTGGCATATGCTTGAGCAAATCGAGTGAAATGGTCCATCACCACCATGATGTATTTGTAACAACCCTTTCACATCTCTAGATGTAGAAAGTCTATTGAGATCATCTCAAATGGATACGTAGTTTGGATGTTGCCCTTAGGTGCCCGGGTTGATGTGTTGGGACGTTTATCTTTCAGACAACCACACTCCCTGGTCACGTAACTCTCAATATCTCTCTGCATGTACGGCCAGGAGAAACGCTCACGAATCAAGTTGGTTGTCCTTTCCACTCCCAGGTGTCCCATGTTTTCATGGAGTTCTTTGAAGACCAACCTACGGAATACTCTGGGTAGTACCAACTGCCGGTTTTGTCCTCCTTTACGATGCAAGATACCGTCTTCACTGAGGTAGAGCTTCGTCCACTCTTTAATTAAAGCAGATACTGCTGGTGACTTTTTGTCTCTCTCCTGTTTACTTGGAAACCGATTTTGGTCCACATAAAGTAGTATTCTACCAATTATCTTATCTTCCCATTGTGCTCTACGGATTTTCCCTTTTCGTAGTTGTTAAATAGACCGGGGGTGATCTTGTTCTCCTGCTTTTATGGTGGTTTCCACCGTCAACGCAGACAACAATGGTGTGTCTTTCTCCTGATAAGCTTGTACTGCTTGGGTAGTGCTCTCAATCGCTTCCAGACTGACTTCCTCTGAGCATTCTTGCATGAACTCCTCAGGCTCTAGTGGCATTCTTGACAATCCATCAGCAACTGCATTGCATTTTCCTGGCCTGTACTTGATGCTGAAATTGAAGTCAGCTAGTTTAGCGACCCATCTCTGACCCGTTGCATTCAGTTTGGCTGTAATAAGGACATAAGTCAAAGGGTTGTTGTCAGTGTATACCTCAAACTCTTTGCTGCAGTAGAGATAATCTCTAAATCGTTCACAGATAGCCCATTTCAGTGCCAGGAATTCCAATTTTCCAGAATGTAGAGGGTAATTCTTCTCGGCATCTGTCAATGTTCTAGAACCGTAACCGATGACTTTCAATTTTCCATCTTGATGCTGATACAGGGCAGCTCCCAGTCCAACTTGAGAAGCGTCACAATTAAGAACAAATGGTAAATTGAAATCAGGATATCCCGAGATGGGTGGTTTTACCAGGTAGTCTACTAGTTCTTCCAATACCTCCTGGTGGTCTGCTGTCCAGAGAATGGGCTGTTGGGATGAAATGGCATTGTTTCTTTTAAGCCCGGTCCTACCTGCATCCTTCTTTTTCTTCGTGGGTACTGTTGTCCCTGTCGTCCCCCCCAAGAGGAGGTATAGTTGGGCAGCAATCCTGGAGAAATTCTGAATGTAAGCACGATAGTAGGAGAAGAATCCTAATATCTGCCTCAAATCCCCGACGATAGAGGGCTGCTTGCCTATTAAGGCCACTAGCGGAGCGATTTCTGCTGGGTCCATGGCATATCGTTCTCCAGACACAATTTTCCCTAGAAATATGACTTGCCTTTTAAACAGTATAAACTTCTTTGGGGTCAACTTAACTCTGTGTTGTTGATACCGTTGTAATACGGTCCTCTGGTGTTCAACATGCTCCCAGAAGGTTTTGCTGTGTACCACATTGTCATCCAAGTACGGCTGGCAGATATCGTCCCTCAATCCTTCTAAACATGTTTCCATGCTCCTCTGGAATTCTGCTTGAGCTGAACTGAGCACAAACAGTATGCGGATCCACTCATATAGTCCCCACAGTGTGATGAATGCTGTCAAGGATCTACTGGACTCTTCAACATACCCTTGGTGGTATGCCTTAACCTGATCGAGGACAGAGAACCTGGTACTTCCTGATAGGCTATCCAGCATATCTTGGATCTTTGGTATTGGGTGCCGATCAGGTACTGACTTTTGGTTTCGTTCCCGGTAATCACAGCAGAGTCTCAATGTACAGTCCTTCTTCCTAACACAAACAATAGAAGAGGAATAAGACGACTTCGACTTTTGGAGCCAACCTCTGTTGATTAGGTCTTCTAAATACTCTTTCACTTCACGGTGTAATAGTTTCAGCACAAACATGTAACTTCTGGTTACTGGGGTCGTGTCTTTCAAATTGAATTTCAACTGCAACGATGGGATACCACCTATATCAGAGTCATCTTTGGAGAATGTAAGACACTCTTCTCACAGCATCTGTTTTGCTACCACTTGATCTTCGGCACACAAGTGTTCCAGGGGTACTGGGGGATCCCAGGACTCCGAGGTGGGTCATGCAATTTCTTCCCCTGGGCAACTCTTGTTCCTTGGTTAGGAGACTGAATTCAATGTAGACCCCTGGGCAGGTCTCACACTGGCTGGATATACCGTTTTAACAGTTTCAATGTGACCTAACACAGTCTTTGGATCCAGTCTAATTTTGTATTTCGTAGTATTCATCACCGGTACTGTCACTGGAACAAACCCACCAGTAGGTATCATAAACACAGTCTCACTTTGAACTAGGCCTTCTGGAAGTTATGAGGAGTCTTTTGGCATGAACAGTCTTTTCTGGACTTTTCTTCCCGGTTCTACCCGGACTCCACACCTCACTCCCATCATTTGGTTTGCAGGGATGATGGCTGGGAGCCAGCCTACCTTGACTTCTTTTAGGTCCATTGTATTCTGTGCTTTCTTTACTCTATGAATCACATTTTCCGCCACGGTGTTGGGTATGGCAAGTAATGTGGCAATTGCATCCACCACCAGCATCCCTGACTTGTGTTTCATGATGACCTCCCTGATTACATTATAACCCAGGATAGGATCCTCTGCCACGTTCTGATCACTGTTCACGAGAAAAGGTACCAAAAGCTCAATGGTGTTGCTTTTCTTCGTGGCCCTCAGTTGGAAAGTCATTTCCACCCAGCCTATAAAAGGGATTTCGGTCTGGTTGACAACTTTGCCGTGGAGTTCCACTGGTCCTAAGAGTTCTTTTAGCGACCGAAGGCAGGTATGTGGCAGATAGCGCCATCTCCATTCTTCATTTAAAAGGCTCATTTGGACTCCTCTGTCCCATAGTGCTTTTACCAGGAGTCCATCTAGCTGGCACTGTATAAAGCACCTTCCACCGATTAGGCTGATGAGGCTATCTTAACTGACTCAGGAATCCTCCTCCCAGGAGTACA
Source organism: Phyllobates terribilis (assembly GCF_046119375.1). Lineage (NCBI taxonomy): Eukaryota > Metazoa > Chordata > Amphibia > Anura > Dendrobatidae > Phyllobates > Phyllobates terribilis. The sequence goes on along the minus strand of NW_027362769.1, from coordinate 134,298,299 downwards.
TCATTTGATCTCCGCACTGGGCAATAAGTAACTGATGCCATTGTCTCTCTTGCAGCTGTTATAGACGGGAACACACTTGGGGATAATACTGATGCAGCTGTTTTACCTCATGCGCCATTCTGGGGTTTGGTGAGATTTGGATTTGCTTCTGGGGCCTCCTCGTGTTGCGGTTACCAGTCGCCCCGCACTGGCAACCTCCTGTCTTTTAACCCAAATGACCGTTACCATTGGCATTCCTTGGCATAATGTCCTTCCTCACCACAGCTTAGACAGTGGACACACATCGTACTGATTTGATGAACGGCATGCTTCACAAGCCAGGTATCTTCTGTTTTGGAACCCACTCCTGGGTCTGAGGGATACAAGTTGTGGCTTGGAACGAATCAACTTTTTCATCTCAATCAACTCGGCTCGCAGTTCTCCTATTAGTTCCTCCCAGTCAGCGCTGGTGGTTCTCTCTTTTGTTGGTGATTTAAGGTTCCCCACGGAGGTGGCACTGGAGGATCTCCATGATGACCTTCGGACTAGCCACTGGGGGTCTCCAACTTCAGCTGACTCATTTTGGTGGTTTTTGGAGCATAGCCTTTCTTTAACTTCTGTTCGCTCTCTTACTCCAAACTAGCTGCCTCATTCATTTTTTCAATTAGGACTTTGTCCAGAATGCCAGGATCTTCTAGGTACTGTTTCAGCTGCAACTTGTTGCCTTCGCTGATAAACCCCGTTCCCAATGATCTCAGGAACTTCTTCTGGACTAGTCCAGCATCAAACTTCTCTTCCACTTCTACATCTCTGGATGCAAACAACAGTGTATCCTTCAGTTCAATTGCTCTGAACAAGAAACTTTGGAGTGATTCATTATTTTTCTGTGAGAGGTTAATGAGTCGTTGGAACAATTCTGAAGTACTCTCTTCTTTATAGTGGCCTTTTAAAATCATCTTCAGCTGTTGAAAGGTCAGTTGACTCTTCATTTCTAGCATACTCCAGAGGTTCAGTCCTGTGCTGATCACTTTCACCACCCCCTCAACGATCTCATCTGACTGATAGCCTTTCTGTAAGCCTGCATCGATCTGGTGCAACAAATCATATAAGACAGTCTCTATTTCTGTTCACATTCTCCAATCTGTCCCAGGATCTTGAATTCTTTCCTTATAGTGAATTGTGGTGTTAAAGAGGACTGTCTCCCTGATTTATCTAACCCGAGCAGGTTAAAGGTCCTGTCTGAGTCTGTCACCCGTTCAGAGGTTTTGGTTGATTCCTGCAGGGCTGTTGTTAGGGCTTTGAATTGTTCTTTCAATTCCTGTAGTTCAGTCTGTGGACGGAGATTCCCACTTTTGGTAATTGTTGCCGCCCCTCCATCCTCCAACTTCAACCTGGCTAGAAACTGTGTCCCCATGACGTCTTCAGCTTCTTTCTCCCCCAGCTCATCCATTTTTGCATTAATGGCAGCTAACAGTTGCCTGCGGTTGTGTGCATTAGAAATCTGTTCTTCTGACATCTTTATATGTTCTGCTACTGTTCTCAATTCTTCACAGGTTAACTGAAAAGCAGCTCGCTAATTCTGTCCATTTATATTCCACATCCATTTCTGCTAGTGAGTTTTCTTTAGGGCTGGTCCCCTTTAACTGGTATAATAATCAGGAGAAAATGGAGTATTTGTAGATGAAATAAAATAAATTTTTTATTAAATGTATATAAAAAAGGTGAATTTCTAGTGTACAGACAGTTTAGACAAGAATACATATGACAAGAACATATGTATACAGCACAGAATGTAAACATACAAAGATTAATGCACCAAATTAACTAAAACCCATGTTGGGGATTTTTAGTTACATGCCTAAATAGATGGTATCAAAAATCAATAGAAACCACACATGGTGATTGACAGTTTGCCACATGCAGAGTACAGGGTAGTGTAAAACAAAACTTAGTCACACTCATGAGCATGAACAAGTCATATCATAACAGTAAAGTACCAACAAGTGTAATGTCCATGGCTTACCCTGACAGAAAAAAGGTGCAATGTGCAAGGGGCTGTTACATATGAAATCCCCTGGAGACCCCTATGCGCGTTTCGCTTTTCAAAGTGATTGTTTCATCATGGGGGATAAGACTGGCAATCAGACTAGGACCTTAAATTCACCCAGTAACAGGTCACATGGTGTCAAAGTGGCCAATGATAAAGCGCTGTGTAACATACATACACTGTCCATTTAGACAGGAGGACCTGAAGTATAGGTCACATGGGATCAGATAGTCACGCCCCGCTTGGTGACGCGCTGCTGGCGCATGCGCACCCGGAGACACGCTGTCAGACAGTCCACTGACGGCGTTACCATCCGCGCGCTTGGGAGCCAGGACGCGTTGCCCCGCCACCCGTGCACGCGTGCAGCAGCACTAGACGCCCCAGGGACCCCGTGCACACGTGACCCGATCTGCGCATGCGCACCACGCCATCAAGCCATATTAAAGCGACAGTCCCAAATTGTAGCCACATACCATAATACCATGCATGTAAGTAAAGAAAAAACGGATCCGATGACATATTCAAATCATGCGGAATGATGGATCCCAATACTGTTATCCACCTCGCTTCCTTTTGTGCGAGCATTTTCTTTAACTTTCCACCTCTGATACCTGCATGGACCACGTCGATGCCTCTGACGGACAATGATTTGGCACTATAATTATGAAATTTACGGAAGTGGCGTGGTAGAGTTTTAAGGGTGGACACATCCAAAACAGCAGCCGCAGCCCCGATCTCCCGGACATGTTCCCTGGTCCTGACATGTAATTCCCTACATGTAAGTCCTATATACACTTTCGGACAATCACCTGTGGCGTAATGCACCACATGTGTAGTACTGCATGTAATATAGTGCTTGATAATAAAAGTACGTGTCCCATCAACCGTAGAAAAAGTTGAAGACCGGGTAATATTAGTGCATGCAATACAATGGAAGCAGGGAAAACAGCCCAAAAGGGGTCGTCAAGAACCAAACAATCCGGGCACCGCGGGAGCGTAGTGACTGCATGTTAGTAATAGAGATGAGCGGTGTTCGACTAGAACTGTTCGCCAATCTCAAATTCGAGCTGTTTTGGGCAGTGTTCGAGTTGTTCGACGAACCCGAACGATTTGCAAAAAATTCGGCTGTTTGAGGTTATGTTCGATAACTGTTCGTGCACCAAAAGCGTGTCCTGCATGTCTGGCGCTATTTAGAGCACCAATCATGCAGGGATTGTCTGCCACTCACTGTAATGCCACAGCCATGGTGGTTGTGGCATTACAGTGATTGCCCAAATCGATGGGAACAGTGCTCACAGTGAAACATGAAAAGCCGGCAATTCATCAGCGGCATACACCGGTACCCGAAAATTTAGAACAGAAAGAATAGAGCTTCACACATAGATTAGATAGATAGAAACATGTCAGTCACATATATATGAAGTACAGTGACAGTGTTGCTTACAGTACTTGTCATTTAGTGTAAAGGATTTATCAAAAAAAATAATAGTGTTTTCATGCACCGCCTCTTTAAAAAAGCCGGCCGGCAATTCAGCAGCGGTACCCGACAATTTATAACAGACAGAATAGAGCTTCACACATAGATTAGATAGATAGAAACATGTCAGTCACATATATATGAAGTACAGTGACAGTGTTGATTACTGTACTTGTCATTTAGTGTTAAAATAAAGGATTTATTTAAAAAAAAATTGGCGTGGGGTTCCCCTTAATTTTAGTCTCTAGCGGAGGTTAAGCAGACTGCTGGGGCAGATGTTTGAAGCCTGGGAAGGGGGTAATACCCACGGAGCTTCCCAGGCTACTAATATCAGCCCCCAGCGGAATACCTAGCCTTTACTAGCTATTAAAATGGGGGACCCCCCAAAAAAATGACGTGGGGTCCCCCCTATTTTAATAGCTAGCAAAGGCTAGGCAGACAACTGGGGGCTGATATTAATAGCCCAGGAAGGGTGCCATGAATATTGGCCCCCTCCCAGGCTAGAAACACCAGCCGTCAGCCGCCCCAGAAATGGCGCATCCTTAGAATGCGCCAATTCTGGCACTTAGCCTCGCTCTTCCCACTGCCCTGTAGCGGTGGCAGTGGGGTAATAGGGTTGGGGTTGATGTCAGCTTATAATGCCAGCTGACATCAAGCCCAGGTTAGTAATGGAGAGGCGTCTATAAGACACCCCCATTACTAACCCCATAGTCAAAGTTAAAAGAAAACACAAACACCCAGAATAAAGTCCTTTAATTGAAATAAAGACACATTCCTTTATTGTTCTAAATTAAACCATACTTACCGTCACGCCCATTCCAGCTGAAGCCAACGATCTCCTGCAATAAAAGAAAAATAATAAAGCAACCTCATCCTTACCTTTCCATGGTTCCCACGACAGCTTCAGCTCTGCTACATCGAGATAACAGGCTGGACCGCAGCAGAACGCCGCCATCCAGCCTGTCATCCCGCAGACGCTGAGAAGCGCAGGCATTCTTGTGCTCTGCAGTGTCTGGCTGTGACGGCATCCAGATGAGCCGAGGTCATGTCCAATGAACTCGGCGCACCTCATGCACGTCACTGACAGCGTGGGAGAATTCTCCTGCACTCAGCACTTCAGCGTGAGAATTCTCCCACGCTGTCAGTGACGTACATGAGGTCAGCTGAGTTCATTGGACATGAATGAGCTCACCTCATGCACGTCACTGACAGCGTGGGAGAATTCTCACGCTGTAGCGCTGAGTGCAGGAGAATTTTCGCACGCTGTCAGTGACGTGCATGAGGTGAGCTGAGATCATTGGACATGAATGAGCTCACCTCATGCACGTCACTGACAGCGTGGGAAAATTCTCCTGCACTCAGCGCTTCAGCGTGAGAATTTTCCCACGCTGTCAGTGACGTGCATGAGGTGAGCTCATTCATGTCCAATGAACTCAGCTGACCTCATGTACGTCACTGACAGCGTGGGAGAATTCTCACGCTGAAGTGCTGAGTGCAGGAGAATTCTCCCACGCTGTCAGTGACGTGCATGAGGTGAGCCGAGTTCATTGGACATGAACTTGTCTCATCTTTATGCCGTCACAGCCAGACACTGCAGAGCGCAAGCAAGCCTGCGCTTCTCAGTGTCCGCGGGATGACAGGCTGGATGGCAGCTTTCTGCTGCGGTCCAGCCTGTCATCTCGATGTAGCAGAGCTGAAGCTGTCCTGGGAACCATGGAAAGGTAAGGATGATGTTGGTTTATTATTTTACTTTTATTGCAGAAGACATTGGCTTCAGCTGGAATGGGCGTGATGGTAAGTATGGTTTAATTTAGAACAATAAAGAATTGTGTGTTTATTTCAATTAAAGGACTTTATTCTGGGTGTTTGTGTTTTTTTAAATACTTTACTAGAAATTCATGGTGGTCATATCTAATATTGGCGTGACCCCATCAATTTCGGGCTTAGGGCCAGCTGATAATGCCAAGCTGGCCTTAACCCCTTTATTACCCAGTGAGCCACCGCACCAGGGCCCTGGATGAGTTGGGTACAGCGCCAGAAGATGGCGCTTCTATGAACGCGCCATTTTCTGGGGCGGCTGCGGACTGCAATTTGCAGCGGGTGGGGCCCAGAAAGCTTGGGCCTCCCTGCGCTGCGGATTCCAGCTCCCAGCTGCCTAGTTGTACCTGGCTGGGCACAAAAATAGGGCGAAGCCCCACGCATTTTTTTTTTAAATTATTTCATGAAATTCATGGAATAATTAAGAAAAAAAGGGCTTCCCTATATTGTTGTGTCCAACCAGGTACAAATAGGCAGCTGGTGGTTGGGGGCAGCCCGTCCCTGCCTGCTGTACCTGGCTGGACACAAATATAGTGCGAAGCCCCACGTCAATTTTTTTTTAATTATTTCATGAAATAATTTTTTTAAAAAAGGGCTTCCCTATATTGTTGTGTCTGGCCAGGTACAAATAGGCAGCTGGTGGTTGGGGGCAGCCCGTTCCTGCCTGCTGTACCTGACTGGACACAAATATAGGGCGAAGCCCCACGTCAATTTTTTTTAAATTATTTCAGGAAATTCATGAAATAATGAAAAAAAAATTGATGTGGGGCTTCGCCCTATATTTGTGTCCAGTCAGGTACAGCAGGCAGGAACGGGCTGCTCCCAACCACCAGCTGCCTATTTGTACCTAGCCGGACACAACAATATAGGGAAGCCCTTTTTTTCTTAATTATTCCATGAATTTCATGAATCTAAAAAAAAAATGCGTGGAGCTACGCCCTATTTTTGTGTCCAGCCAGGTACAACTAGGCAGCTGGGGGCTGGAATCTGCAGCGCAGGGAGGCCCAAGCTTTCTGGGCCCCACCCGCTGCAAATTGCAGTCCGCAGCCGCCCCGGAAAATGGCGCGTTCATAGAAGCGCCATCTTCTGGCGCTGTACCCAACTCATCCAGGGCCCTGGTGCGGTGGCTCACTGGGTAATAAAGGGGTTAAGGCCAGCTTGGCATTATCAGCTGGCCCTAAGCCCGAAATTCATGGGGTCACGCCAATATTAGACATGACCACCATGAATTTCTAGTAAAGTATTTAAAAAAAACACAACACCCAGAAAAAAGTCCTTTAATTGAAATAAACACACAATTCTTTATTGTTCTAAATTAAACCATACTTACCATCACGCCCATTCCAGCTGAAGCCAACGATCTCCTGCAATAAAAGAAAAATAATAAAGCAACATCATCCTTACCTTTCCATGGCTCCCACGACAGCTTCAGCTCTGCTACATCGAGATGACAGGCTGGACCGCAGCAGAACGCTGCCATCCAGCCTGTCATCCCGCAGACACTGAGAAGCGCAGGCTTGCTTGCGCTACTCAGTGTCTGGCTGTGACGGCATCCAGATGAGCCGAGGTCATGTCCAATGAACTCGGCGCACCTCATGCACGTCACTGACAGCGTGGGAAAATTCTCACGCTGAAGCGCTGAGTGCAGGAGAATTTTCCCACGCTGTCAGTGACGTACATGAGGTGAGCCGAGTTCATTGTCGGCTCATCTGGATGCCGTCACAGTCAGACACTGAGGAGCGCAAGCATGCCTGCGCTTCTCAGTGTCCGCGGGATGACAGGCTGGATGGCAGCGTTCTGCTGCGGTCCAGCCTGTCATCTCGATGTAGCAGAGCTGGAGCTGTCCTGGGAACCATGGAAAGGTAAGGATGAGGTTGCTTTATTATTTTTCTTTTATTGCAGGAGATCGTTGGCTTCAGCTGGAATGGGCGTGATGGTAAGTATGGTTTAATTTAGAACAATAAAGAATTGTGTCTTTATTTCAATTAAAGGACTTTATTCTGGGTGTTTGTGTTTTTTTTTTAACTTTGACTATGGGGCTAGTAATGGGGATGTCTTATAGACGCCTCTCCATTACTAACCTGGGCTTGATGTCAGCTGGCATTATAAGCTGACATCAACCCCAACCCTATTACCCCCTGCCACCGCACCAGGGCAGCGTGGAAGAGCGAGGCTAAGTGCCAGAATTGGCGCATCCTATGGATGCGCCATTTCTGGGGCGGCTGACGGCTGGTGTTTCTAGCCTGGGAGGGGGCCAATATTCATGGCTCCCTTCCTGGGCTATTAATATCAGCCCCCAGCTGTCTGCCTAGCCTTTGCTAGCTATTAAATTAGGGGGGACCCCACGTCATTTTTTGGCGGGGGGTCCTCCATTTTAATAGCTAGTAAAGGCTAGGTATTCAGCTGGGGGCTGATATTAGTAGCCTGGGAAGCTCCGTGGGTATTACCCCCTTCCCAGGCTTCAAACATCTGCCCCAGCCGTCTGCTTAACCTCCGCTAGAGACTAAAATTACGGGGAATCCCACGCCAATTTTTTTTAATAATAAATCCTTTATTTTAATACTAAATGACAAGTACAGTAACCAACACTATCACTGTACTTATTATATATGTGACTGACATGTTTCTATCTATCTAATCCATGTGTGAAGCTCTATTCTGTCTGTTATAAATTGTCGGGTACAGATGCTGAATTGCCGGCCGGCTTTCTTAAAGAGACGGTGCATGAAAACACTATTATTTTTTTTGATAAATCCTTTACACTATATGACAATTACAGTAAGCAACACTGTCACTGTACTTCATATATATGTGACTGACATGTTTCTATCTATCTAATCTATGTGTGATTCTCTATTTCTTCTATTCTAAATTGTCGGGTACAGATGCTGAATTGCCGGCCGGCTTTTTTAAAGAGACGGTGCATGAAAACACTATTATTTTTTTTAATAAATCCTTTGCAGTAAATGACAAGTACAGTAAGCAACACTGTCACTTTACTTCATATATATGTGACTGACATGTTTCTATCTATCTAATCTATGTGTGAAGCTCTATTCTGTCTGTTATAAATTGTCGGGTACCGCTGCTGAATTGCCGGCCGGCTTTTTTAAAGAGACGGTGCACGAAAACACTATTATATTTTTTAATAAATCCTTTACACTAAATGACAAGTACAGTAAGCAACACTGTCACTGTACTTCATATATATGTGACTGACATGTTTCTATCTATCTAATCTATGTGTGATGCTCTATTCCTTCATGTCTAAATTGTCGGGTACCGGTGTATGCCGCTGCTGAATTGCCGGCCGGCTTTTTTAAAGAAAGCGTCTTCTGAGCAGTTTGTCAGCTTTTGGACACCTTTGAAGGTGTTTTCTATGTGTTCCTATGTGTTTTTGTTTGCCTGCCATTGGTTTTAACGGTGTTCGACGGTGTTCTAAGGTGTTCGACGAACAGTTCGACGAACAGTTCCTCGAACATCCCGGTGTTCGACGAACCGAACCGAACCCGAACACTACGGGGGTGGCTCAACACTAGTTAGTAAGTCTTTTAAATTTTTACTCCGCCTTTTTACTCCGCATCCGCGTCAACCTCCAGACTGATGTCCAAGAAATCAATACGATGTGTATTGTGTTTGTAAGTCAACCTGATGTTCATAGAGTTCTGATTTAACTCCTCCATGAAGTGGTCCAGTTCCCCGACTGTGCCCCGCCAAAAGACCAAAACATCGTCGATATATCTCAGCCAGCACTGCACATGGTCAACAGCGCGCGTCCCGCCATCGCCAAAAATAGATCTCTTCCAGTAACTCAAGAAGAGATTGGCGTAGGCGGGCGCGCAAGCCGTGCCCATGGCAGTGCCACGTTGTTGTAAATAAAAACAGTCCTTAAAAACAAAAAAGTTATGCGTGAGCACAAACTGGAGAAGCTCGACCACAAGTTCACACAAAGAGCCGTCCCGATCAGTCCCCCTCAGGAAGAAGCGGACAGCCTCAAGTCCATCCTTGTGGTTAATGCAGGTATAAAGTGATTCAATGTCTGCCGTGACAATGATCCAATCAGGATCCACAAAGACCCCGTTCACCCTGTTCAGGGTGACCGTCGTGTCTTTTACATATGAAGGGAGAGTCTCCACCAAAGGTTTTAAATAGTAATCAATGAATCTGCAGATAGTGTCACATAGACCATATATTCCAGACATGATCGTACGCCCTGGAGGGGCGACGGGGTCCTTGTGGATTTTTGGCAGAAGATAAAAAGTGGGGACCTTTGGAAAAGATATCATTAGGCCCTCAAAGACTTTTTTGGTGATAGCCCCATCATCTACTGCTCTGGACAGAATTTCCTGCAAGGTACGGGAAAACAATGGAAGGGGATTATGAGAAAGCTTAACATATGTTGTTTTGTCACGTAATTGATGGAACGCTTCCTTCTCGTATAGAGTATTCGGCCAGATCACCACATTCCCCCCCTTGTCCGCCGCCTTAATGACTACATCACCAAGCGATTGGAGTTCTATCAAGGCCTCCCTCTGGCGATGTGTCAGATTATCGTAATGCCTTCTTGTCGATATCTTTTTAAATTCCTCAGTAACCAATCTAGTGAAAATCTCTACGGGAGCACATAAGGACAGGGGGGAAACCTAGTAGATCTAGGCAGAACACTAGTGGGGAACGTACCTTCTGAATCAGTCATCTGTTCCCTGAGAAGGTCCTCAAGGACCCTGAGGGCCTCAACTTCTGCTGGAGTATCCAAACCATGTATATTCATCTGTTTATTAAAGTGGAGCCTCCTCAAAATCAATTTTCGTGAAAAAATATGCAAATCTTTTAATGCTGCAAAAAAATTAAAACAATTAGTGGGGTCAAATGTCAGTCCTTTAGACAAAACATCAATCTGAGCATCAGATAATACATGGTTGGAAAGGTTAATCACCTGCAGCATATTTTTATTATTCTTAGCTTTCGACATAGTACGGGTGTTCATTTTCCCTGAATACTTTTTAGCTGCCGCAGGCAATTCCACCTCCAGATTCTTAGTTTTAGCTATAGCCCCCATATTTGAATCTTCAACTGAGGAGCTAGACTTAATTGATCCCGAACGAGATCAAGTGCTTGACCCCATCTGTGACAGAGCCCTGGATCGATTATTCGAAGTATGCCATTTATATACTCTATCCATCTGTAGGTCATTCATATCCCTCTGGAATTTTTAGACTTTTTGTTCCCTCACTTCCTTTTCCCATTTCTGATAGTCCTGATCTAAGCCCTCATTAAATTTCTTTAGGGCCTCAGCTGATAATTTTCTTTTAATGGAGTTTTGTAAATCATCCATTTCAAGTTCCATCTCAGTTAGGGATGAGGAATTAAATTCAGACAGAAGTCTCATATAGCCAATAGAACTTTAACTGGTGTAGCAGAGTTGAGTTGAGGTGCTGTACTGCTGTGTTTTTCCAGACACTTTTCCTCTTCTCCCTCTACTTGCTAATTCCCGCTCAGGATTCCCCGTATGGGCCACCAATGTTACACGCATGCCACTAGGTTCAGATAGGGGTGAGACAGGTTACATGAATTCTTCTGAATCCTGGGGAAACCGTTACTCAGGGCGACCATAGACCATGTGCAGCAGCTTCTCTCAGGCACACAGGGGTATTGACCCTCAGGCACAGACAAGTAGGTTGTGTCACTTGCTGACCAGACACACTTGACAAGAGTCCTCTTAAATGGTAGAACCGTAGCATTTAATAAGAAGCCACACAGCCAGTGCAAGTTAAGTCTAATGAGCACCAAGCTCCAGTGACAAACAGAACAGTTTCCTTAGCAGCACAGCAGTTCACAGTTTTCCCAGCTTTACAGAAAAGCCCAGTTCTATTCAAAGACACATTAATGAACACAGCATTCTTTACAGCACAGTGAGGTGGAGGAGGGGGAGGGTTTGCTGAGGGAGATGATCCCTGTGACACCATTTATTACAGTCCTTATCTTTCTGCTTGACAATACTCTGCACTGCTAGTTCAGGAACTCTACCTGACCTGTGCTTAGCTTCACTCCTGACTTGAATCCTTTTCACTTGCAGGGGCGCTTCTGTGAGTTACAGAACACACACACCACCTTTCTCTTCGGCTCCAGACAGACAGTAAACCATTTCCCCACAATCCCCCTGGGGCTCTCCTAAAATCCTCCCTGTCTCCTGTGACTGTGTTAACCCCTCTAGTTGCTGGATGCTTCTGGAGCACCACACTTCCTGTCTCATGTGCTTGTGTTACTTCTAATAGTTGCTGAATGATTTTAAAGCAACAGCACTACTTGTGACTGTCACACTCTGCAACAGCACTACTTCTGCATGTCACACAGAAATTTCTTTCATTTTCATTCCATTGGAGTGTGTCGGTCAAGCTATTCACACTGGGTGTCTGTGAAGAATAGTATTAGCAAATTACAGGCCTGCTATTTAAAACTGAGGTTCTCTGTCAGACATAACACCTATAAGAGTGTTCCAAAATCAGACATTTCTTCCATTTTCATTCCGTTACAGTGTGTCGATCAAGCTATTCACACTAGGTGTCTGTGAAGGATAGTATTAGTAAATTAAAGGCCTGCTATTTAAAACCGTGATTCTCTGTCAGACATAACACCTATAAGAGTGTTCTAAAATCAGCCATTTCTCGTGAACGTGGAAAATATTTTCCTCCAATAAAATGGGCAAGGTAAGGTGCATGGTAAGGGATGGGAAAGTGGACGTGATGATGAAGGTGCATGCAGAGGCCGAAGCCGAGAACGTGGCCGTGGGCAAGCTGAAATTGTGCCACAACAAACACACATCTTGTCGCTCGACCTTACTGTCCCAATTACTAGATGACTGCAGAACACCAATATTGGACACAGAGCAGTGTTAAAAGGTTGTTGGTTGGATAGCAGACAATGCTTCCAGTCACTTAGCCACAACAACCACCACCCTGTCTTCCACACAGTCAAGTCTCAGTAGCTGTGAGTCTGGACCGTATATTCCTCACCCTGATCCTCCTTCCTCCCACCATGCCGAGTGCCCGGAGACAACTGATCCCACACTTGGATACTCAGAAGAGCTGTTCACTTTTCCATTTGTAGATTCAGGCCTCTCTCCTGGCCAGCCTCAAGCGAGTCAAGAGGAGAACGCGTGTAGCGATGCCCAAATATTGGAGCAGCCATGGTCACACGAAGGCAATGGTGGGAAAGTTCAATTACTGTTGCCAGAAGTATGATGATGATGATAATGAGACACAATTGCCAGAAAGTCAGGAGGAGGACCAGGGTGCGGAAGTGGAAGACAAGATGGTGTATGATATAGTAATTGACCCAACCTGGCAGGGGCACATGCAGAGCGAGGACAGCACTAGTGGTGAGCGAGCCCTAAAATACTTGGGTACTCGTTGCTCTGGTCGAACAAATTGGAATACTCGGGTGCTCGACCCGAGCAACGAGCCCAATGTAAGTCTATGGGAAACTCTAGCATTTTTCAGTCGGCTCCCCCTGGCCGTCTGCAGAGGGCCTAAAAATTGCCCAAATCGATAGGAACAGTGCTCAAATGACATGGGAACAGCACGGGGAAGACCCCTGGAAGCATTTCTGACTCCCAGGTCACTGCTGTCAACAACGTTGTCAGAGTATTACGCCACTTTTACGGACTCACAATAAAACATACAAAAACAAAACCAAAATGGATTTTCCTGGGAAATATATTAAGTAACATCCTTTCCAGGGTAATGACTTGTATATAAGGCAAAATAAATAACCAAAAACAAAATTACTCCTCCACACATTGGGCTATGCTCACACGTAGCGTTTTTTTGCCCTTTTGCATTGCTTTCAACAAAGACAAATACATTCACTGGGAAATGTCATTTTAACATTTTACAACCTTATCTGGCCATGTGGTGTGTGACACATCATCAGACACATGCATACAGTGCTGAAAAGACATGGGAACAGCATGGGGAAGACCTCGAAGCATTTCTGACTCCCAGGTCACTGCCTAAAAGTGTGCCCATCATAAGTGATCCTTGGCGCATGCGAAGATGCCTCCCGCCATGCACCTGTTGTTGCAAACTTGCAACAATCACCGTCCACGTCCTTGTCCCAGGGCAGCGTTCAATTGTCCCTACCCTATTCCCTGGAATGCAAGCGCAAGTATGCAGCCAGCCACCCACCCACCCACAGGCTGCAATACTATACTGCCAAATTTTTGACAGCTGCTTGCATTTAAAATGTGGCCTTTTAGGCTCGTGGAGGCGGAAGCTTTTCATAACCTCATGACGGCGGTGGCCGGGTGTCCATTGTCGGTCCACAGCCGCCACTGTTTCTCCCGGTGTGGTCTCCGCCTTCCACAAGCACGGGTCCCACAACATTACCCATGCCCTCCCCAGTGCACTTACTGGGAAGGACCACCTAACCACAAACATGTGGACAGGTGAATGTGTCCAGGGACGGTGCGGAGCCAGTGCACAGCTTTTTTTGCTGAGTTGTATTTCACAACAGCCATATTCTTTAGCTTGGTGAAAGGACTTGGGAAACCATATCTACCCAGCTGTCATTTCTCCCAGGAAGTCCTCTAAAGCTGCTTTCACTTAAAATGTGGCCTTTTAGGCTCGTGGAGGCGGAAGCTTTTCATAACCTCATGCCGGCGGCAGCCTGGGTGTCCATACTTAGTCCAAAGCCGCCACTGTTTCTCCCGGTATCATCTCCGCCTTCCACAAGCACGGGTCCCACAACATTACCCGTGCGCTCCCCAGTGCAATTACTGGGAAGGACCGCCTAACTACAAACATGTGGACAGGTGAATGTGGCCAGGGACGGTACGGAGCCAGTCCACAGCTTTTTTTGCTGAGAGTTGTATTTAGCTTGGTGAAAGGACTGGCATAGAGGGAAACCGTATCTGCCCTGGGTATCATTTCTCCCAGGAAGTCCTCTAATACAGCTTGTTGCAGAAGCAATGGCAGCCCGTTCAACATCAACTCGCACTTGTCGGTGGTGCTTTGACACACAAACATCTTTCTTTGCACATTTAATTTCATGATTACAGAGTTGGACAATGGCCTGATCTGCAATGCGGTTTAAGAAATAACATGCATAAGTATGTCCGATCCACATTAAAAAAGCAGCCATAGAGTGTCCGGGAACCTTCCGCCACACTTTTCTTAGCCAGGGCTGCTTCTCGGCAGGGCCCACCAGAGAACCGGAGACTCTTCCGGTGGGCCCTTGCTTCTCCTTCAGGAGAGTTCATAGTGCCGAGGTGAGGCCATGATGATGATAGAGGCCACCATCTGCTTAGTTTTCTGTTACTTGGAATGCAAGCGCAAGTATGCAGCCAGCCACCTACCCACAAATTCACAGGCCCCAACTCTAAACTCCCAGATTTCTGGGCAGCTGCTTGCACTTGAAATGTGGCCTTTTAGGCTCATGGAGATGGAAGCTGTCCACAATCTTATGGCGGCGGCGACCGGGTATCCATACTCAGTCCCCGGCTGCCATTATTTTTCCTGGTATTGTCTCCGCCTTCCACAAGCACGGGTCCCACAACATTACCCGTGCCCTCCCCAGTGCACTTACTGGGTAGGACCGCCTACCCACAAACACATGGACAGATAAATGTGGCCAGGGATGGTACGGAGCCAGTCCACAGCTTTTTTTGCTGAGAGTTGTATTTAGCTCGTGAAAGGACTGGCATGGAGGGAAACCGTATCTACTCTGGGTGTCATTTCTCCCTCACCAGGTTCCGCCCATTGTCACACACCACCATGCCTGGCTGTATGTTCAGCGGTGAGAGCCACAGATCAGGCTGCTGTGTTACAGCTTTCAACAACTCTGCAGCGCTGGGCGGTTTGTCAATTAAGCATTAAGCATGTTATCTTCAGAACAGCCTGTTGCCGCTTGGCCAAGGCAGTGCTGCAGTGCTGTCAGCTTGTGACTGATGTAGTCATTTCGGAGATGGAGGAGGAGGTGCAGGAGCTGAACAATGTGATTACATTAAGGTTAAATTGGTGATGCTGTTTTTTATACTAGAGAAAGATGCTTTTGTTTTGTTTTTTTTATGTTATTTTTTAAGACAAATGCATTCAGCGGGAAATGTCATTTTAACATTTTACAACCTTATCTGTCAATGTGGTGTGTGATACATCATCAGACACATCCTGACAGCCCTTAATATTCTTAAAAGGCCAGCAGTCGGACCTCACTATTGTTAGAGAGCCATCAGCTGGCTATGCTTTGTTTTTCCCATTATTAACAAGTGGGTCTCCTATACTGTTATTGCTCTATCCAGTGACTGCAAGGGCTGCCAAAAATTTGGACGCAACCCAATACCCCTTTGAAGAGACATAGAGGAGGGTCTTAGTAAAAAAAATGTTCCCATTATAAAGGAGCGGGTCTCCTATAGTGGTAATGCCCATGCTGGACTGCAAGGGCTGCCAAAATATGGGAAAAACCCCACTAAGAATTTAAAGACACATAGAGCAGGGCCACAGTAACGACAGATTCCCATTACAAAGGAGAGCGTCTGCTATACCGTTATAGGCTATGCAGTGAGTCCAACGGCTGACCAATTTTAGGAAAAAACCCACTAAGTATTTAAAGATACATACAGCAGGGCCACAGTAATGACAAATTCCCATAAGAAAGGAGAGAGTCTACTATACAGTTATAGGGTATGCAGTGAGTCCAAAGGCTGACCAATTTTAGGAAAAACCCCACTAAGAATTTAAAGACATATACAGCAGGGCCACAGTAACAAGGCACGACAAATTCCCATTAGAAAGGAGAGAATCTGCTATACAATTATAGGGTATGCAGTGAGTCCAACGGCTGACCAATTTTAGGAAAAACCCCACTAAGAATTTAAAGACACATACAGCAGGGCCACAGTAATGAAAAATTCCCATAAGAAAGGAGAGAGTCTCCTATACAGTTATAGGGTATGCAGTGAGTCCAAAGGCTGACCAATTTTAGGAAAAACCCCACTAAGAATTTAAAGACACATAGAGCAGGGCCACAGTAATAAAGTACGACATGTTCCCTTTAGAAAGAAGAGAGTCTGCTATACAGTTATAGGGTATGCAGTGCGTCCAATGGCTGACCAATTTTAGGAAAAACCCCACTAAGAATTTAAAGACATATAGAGCAGGGCCACAGTAACAAGGCACGACAAATTCCCATTAGAAAGGAGAGAATCTGCTATACAATTATAGGGTATGCAGTGAGTCCAATGGCTTACCAATTTTAGGAAAAACCCCACTAAGAATTTAAAGACACAGAGCAGGGCCACAGTAACAAGTACGACATGTTCCCATTAGAAAGGAGAGAGTCTGCTATACAGTTATAGGATATGCAGTGAGTGCAACAGCTGACCAATTTTAGGAAAAACCCCACTAAGAATTTAAAGACACACAGAGCAGGGCCACAGTAACAGGTCCGACATGTTCCCATTAGAAATTAGAGGGTCTGCTATACAGTTATAGGGTATGCAGTGAGTCCAACAGCTAAAGAATTTTAGGAAAAGCCCCACTAAGAATTTAAAGACACATAGAGCAGGGTCACAGTAAAGGCAATTTCCCATTAGAAAGGAGAGAGTCTGCTATACAGTTATAGGGTATGCAGTGAGTCCAAAGGCTGACCACTTATAGGAAAAACCCCAAAAGAAGTTAAAGACACATAGAGCCGGGCCACAGTAGCAAGGTACGACATGTTCCCATTAGAAAGGAGAGAGTCTGCTATACAGTTATAGGGTATGCAGTGAGTCCAACGGCTGAACAAATTTAGGAAAAACACCACTAAGAATTTAAAGACACATAGAGCAGGACCACAGTAACGACAAATTCCCATTAGAAAGGAGAGCGTCTCCCATAGTGTTGGCCTATGCAGTGAATTCAAGGGCTGCCAAAAATTTGGAGGCACTTCAATGCCCCTTGGAAGAGACGTGGAGGAGGGCCTCATAAAAAAATATTCCCATTAGAAAGGAGTGGGCCTCCTATACTTCTAATGCCCATGCACAAGTGTATGGGCTGACAAACATTTACCCCTGGGGGGTATACATGAACATACTGTATAAAAAAAAAATTTGACGGGCATCATAAACACCCTTTAAAAAAATTATGTGGGTGTTGCATCACGGACAACGGTCACCCTGGTGATATGGTGGTGGAGGATGAGGAGAAGGAGAAGGACAAAAGCAAATAGCTAAAATCAGGAAGCATATATGTAGCGCTGGCGTCCCTGCCCTCTGCTAGGCAGGGACGCTGCTCCCCTCACCGCTCTGCTCCGTGCCCGGCGTCCTCTCCCTGCTCTGCTGTCAGCGCGCGCTCCTTCCCGGCGTCCTCCTCCCGCTCTGCTCCCAGCGCGCGCTCCTTCCCGGCCCCTGTGCTTAGGGCGCGCGCGCGCGCGCTCCCCTCCTCTTAAAGGGACCGCGCGCGCCGTCCTAAGGAGTCCCCGGCCAATGGCCGGAGGACTTCATCATATATAAGGCACCTCCTCCAAAATGGAGGTGCCCGAGCAATGTTGTTTGCACCTGTGTCTCACCTGTGCTTCAGCCCTCAGGTCCCGTTGCCAGTTACCTGCCAGTTTCCTGCCAGTTTCCTGCTAGTTACCTGCCTGATTCCTGCCTGAATACTTGTTACCTGTCTGCTAGTCTGAGGTCCGACGGTCTGCCGTACTACTCCTGTCAGTCTGTCTAAAGGACCAGCCTGCCCGCTCACCTGGGAGCGCATATCAGCTACCTGCCTGCTTGCCTGAGGTCCGACGGTCTGCCTTACTACTCCGGTCAGTCTGTCTATGGACCAGCTTGCCCGCTCACCTGGGAGCGCTTCTCCGTTATCTGCCTGCTTGCCAGCCCGGAGGCTCCGTTGTCACGTGCTGTGACCACCAGCTATCTCAGAGACTCTTGCCCGCTCACCTGGGAGCGCATCTCCGTTACCTGCCTACTTGCCAGCCCGGAGGTCCCGCCGTCACGTGCCGTGACCACCTGCTATTCCAGAGACTCTCGCTTGCTCACCTGGGAGCACACATCTACCATCTGCCTGCTAGCCTACCCGGAGGCACTGCCATCACAGGTCGTACCTACCCGTTACCCAGAGACTGCCCTGATCACTTGCCGTAACTCCCAGTCCGTTCACCCAGAGACTGCCACCCGCTCCCTTACAAGGGCCGCCCCCTTGTATAATAGCTCAGAGGTTCCGCCTCCCGGACCCGTTACAGTTTGCTCGGGCCATGGAACCCGGTGGCACCCAAGCTCCCTCGCTCTCGGACCTCTGTCTTGAACTGTCCCGTCAGAAGTCCCAACAGGAGGCCATCCTGGGTCATCTGCGGAATGTTAATACTCGCCTGAACACCCTGTCTGATCCACCAACAACCTCCGCCAGTGCCATATCTTGCAATCCGGCAGCTCCGCTGCCCACTAATACTATGGTATCCTACCCCGGACCCCGGCTTTCTGCACCTCCTCGCTTCGGAGGCGACCCCGTCCAGGCTCGGGGCTTCATAAATCAGTGCACCCTGCACTTTGAACTTTTGTCCCATCAGTTTAATTCCGACCGGGCCAAAATTGCCTTTATCATGTCCCATCTCACCGGGGAGGCCCTGGCCTGGCTAAATCCTCTATGGGAGAGAGGAGACCCCCTGGTGTCCAACTTGCCTGCTTTTCTCTCGGCTTTCCGGAAAGTCTTTGACGAACCCGGACGGAAGACCTCATCCGCATCCTCTCTGCTACGCCTCCGTCAGGAGGGTCTCACCGTGGGCCAATATGCCATACGGTTCCGCACCCTTGCCTCGGAGCTGGCCTGGGATAACGACGCTCTGGTATCCGTCTTCTGGGAGGGTCTGTCCGGTCGTATTAAAGATGAACTTGCTGGTCGGGACATTCCTATCTCTCTCGATGATCTAATAACCCTTGCCACCCGGATTGACCTACGGTTCCAGGAGCGTGCCAAAGAGGTCACCCGTGAGAGAAGGATTCCACGTTTAGCTCCTACTTCCCAGAAACCCGTCATTCCCTCCATCTCTCCCCAGGTACACTCTCCTGAGCCTATGCAGGTCGACCAGACCAAGATGGTCAAAACCCGTCAGGACTCACGCCGTGCCGAGGGGAGCTGCTTCTACTGTGGCAGTAAGGAGCACCGGATCCGTGCCTGCCCGGAGAGGTCGGGAAACGCCTGTGTCTAGGTTCGCTCAGAGAGGTCCACCTAGACAAGAATAAATCCTCTCCATCCCTGCTGTTGTCAGTTTCGATCATCTACGGGGAGAACCGTTATTTCGAACTAGCCCAACTTGACTCTGGAGCAGCCGGGAACTTTATTTCACAGTCCCTGGTTGAGAAATACCGCATCCCTACCAAACCTCTGGCTGTACCCTTGTCTGTCGCTGCCGTGGATGGGGGCCTCTTACCTCGCCCCATTCAACTCATCACCGAATCCATTACCCTGCAGGTGGGAATGCTGCATTCTGAAAGTATCTTCTTTCATGTTCTGCCTGGACTCTCTCATGCCCTCTTGCTAGGTCTGCCCTGGCTCCAGAGACATGCACCCGTGCTAGACTGGCAAACCGGAGAGGTCCTTCGCTGGGGACAAGACTGTCATAAAACCTGCCTGGTTCCCGTCCATCCCGTCCGTCCCTCTCCTACCCCAGCTAATCTACCTGGACTTCCGATTCCTTATTGGTCTTATGCAGATGTCTTTAATAAAAAGGAGGCAGAGACATTACCACCACATAGACCATACGACTGTCCCATCGATCTGCTACCCGGTACTACTCCTCCCCGTGGGCGTATCTATCCTTTATCCGCTGCTGAGACCCGGTCAATGTCCGAATATATTGAGGAGAATCTGGCCAGAGGATTCATCCGGAAATCTACCTCCCCGGCGGGAGCAGGCTTCTTTTTCGTCAAAAAGAAGGACGGCTCTCTCCGTCCCTGTATAGACTATAGAGGCCTAAACCTGATCACGGTGAAGAATAAG
Organism: Phyllobates terribilis; assembly: GCF_046119375.1. Taxonomy (NCBI): domain Eukaryota; kingdom Metazoa; phylum Chordata; class Amphibia; order Anura; family Dendrobatidae; genus Phyllobates; species Phyllobates terribilis. The sequence continues at coordinate 134,278,003 of NW_027362769.1, read as the reverse complement.
TACCCCCTTCCGCTCATTCCAGAATTATTTGATCGCCTGAGGGGGGCTAGGATCTTCACCAAACTGGACCTTCGTGGGGCGTACAACCTGGTTCGTATTCGTCAGGGGGATGAATGGAAGACGGCATTCAACACCCGGGACGGCCACTATGAATACCTGGTAATGCCCTTTGGTCTCTGTAACGCTCCTGCCGTCTTTCAAGAGTTGGTCAATGACATCTTCCGGGACCTTCTCTACTCCTGCGTAGTGGTGTACCTGGACGACATCTTGGTCTTCTCTCCGGATCTCCAGACTCACCGGAGGGACGTTCGTCAGGTCCTGCTCAGGCTAAGGCAGAACCATCTCTACGCTAAATTTGAGAAGTGCCTCTTTGAGCAGACCTCGCTTCCGTTTCTGGGCTACATTATCTCTCAGACCGGCCTACAAATGGATCCTGAGAAACTGTCTGCCATCGAGAAATGGCCCCGACCGGAGGGGTTGAAGGCCATTCAGCGATTCCTGGGCTTCGCCAACTACTACCGCCTCTTCATACCACACTTCTCTTCCCGGACGGCCCCAATTTCTGCGCTCACCCGTAAAGGTACTAATCCCAAAGAGTGGCCACCCGAAGCAGAGGAGGCCTTTCTTTCCCTTAAACAGGCCTTCTCTTCCGCTTCGGTGCTGCATCGCCCAGATGGCAACAAACAGTTCTTCCTGGAAGTTGACGCCTCCTCCTCTGGAGCCGGAGCGGTACTTACTCAAAAATCATCTTCCGGGAGGATGGTAACTTGTGGCTTCTTCTCTAAACTCTTCTCCTCCTCTGAGCGCAACTATTCCATAGGAGACCGAGAGTTATTGGCCATCAAACTGGCATTGGAGGAGTGGCGTTACCTGCTCGAGGGGGCTCTTCACCCGGTAATAATTTACACTGACCACAAGAACTTGGCTTACCTCCAGCATGCCCAGAGACTTAACCCGCGCCAAGCCCGGTGGTCCTTGTTTTTTGCTCGTTTTGATTTTGTCCTTCATTTTCGCCCGGCTGACAAAAACGTCAAGGCGGACGCCTTGTCTCGGTCCTTTCTGGTGTCTGATCTCGAGGAGGATCCGAAACATATCATCGATCCCGCCAGAGTAATGCAGGTGGCTCCCGTAAGTCTAAATCGTCTTCCTCCTGGTAAGACGTTCGTACCAGTACCTGATCGGGAGAAGATCCTACACTGGGGTCATTCGTCTAAACTAGCTGGCCACGCCGGTCAGAAAAAGACCCTCCAGCTTATTACCCGGCACTACTGGTGGCCTAACCTGCACAAGGATGTAATAGACTTTGTTTCTGCCTGTGTGTCCTGCGCCCGCAACAAAGTTCCGAGACACCTGCCGGCCGGCCGCCTCCTACCTCTGCCAGTGCCTGCTGCCCCCTGGCAGCATATAGCGATGGACTTCATTACTGATCTACCCGTCTCTGCCGGTTGTACGGTCATTTGGGTGGTCGCTGACCGCTTCTCCAAGATGGCTCACTTCATTCCACTGCCAGGTCTTCCGTCTGCACCTGAGCTGGCTAAAGACTTTATCCACCACATCTTCCGTCTTCATGGCCTGCCCCGTCACATCGTGTCGGATCGTGGGGTACAGTTCACTTCCCGTTTCTGGAGAGCCACTTGTAAATTGCTGGACGTCACCCTGGACTTCTCCTCCGCTTACCACCCACAGTCTAATGGTCAAGTGGAGCGGATCAATCAGAACCTGACCAGTTACCTTCGGCACTTCGTTAATGCCCACCATTCTGACTGGGTGGATCTCCTGCCATGGGCCGAATTCTCGTACAACAATCACGAGAGCGAGTCTTCCTCCAAATCCCCGTTTTTTGTAGTCTACGGTCAGCATCCTCGGATCCCGTTTCCCGTCTCCACCTCGGCGGACAATCCGGCTGCGGAATCTCTTGTTAACAAATTTTCCTCCATATGGGAGAGTACCCGGTCCGCACTCCTTCTGTCATCCGAGCGTATGAAAAGACACGCTGACAAAAAACGTCTGGACCCTCCTCAATTCCGCCCTGGGGATAAAGTCTGGCTCTCGTCCAAATATGTCCGGCTCAAGATCCCTTCCTATAAGTTAGGGCCTCGGTTCATCGGCCCACTGGAGGTCATCAGTCAGATCAACCCGGTGGCCTATAAATTGAAACTCCCGGCCAACTTACGGATCCCTAACTCCTTCCATGTGTCTCTCCTCAAACCTGTAGTGCTTAACTCTTTTTCCAAGTCTACAGGTACGCCTCCTGCTCCGGTTTCTGCTGAGGACGAGTTTGAGGTAGAGAACATTCTTGCCACCAAAAGGGTAAGAGGAAAGACCTTTTTTCTGGTAGATTGGAAGGGGTTTGGTCCTGAGGAGAGAACGTGGGAGCCCCGGGAGAACATCCATGCCCCTCTCATCCTAGCTAAATTTCTGTCTGGCCTAAAAAGGGGGGGCCTAAAGGGGGGGGTACTGTAGCGCTGGCGTCCCTGCCCTCTGCTAGGCAGGGACGCTGCTCCCCTCACCGCTCTGCTCCATGCTCGGCGTCCTCTCCCCGCTCTGCTGTCAGCGCGCGCTCCTTCCCGGCGTCCTCCTCCCGCTCTGCTCCCAGCGCGCGCTCCTTCCCGGCCCCTGTGCTTAGGGCGCGCGCGCGCGCGCGCGCGCTCCCCTCCTCTTAAAGGGACCGCGCGCGCCGTCCTAAGGAGTCCCCGGCCAATGGCCGGAGGACTTCATCATATATAAGGCACCTCCTCCAAAATGGAGGTGCCCGAGCAATGTTGTTTGCACCTGTGTCTCACCTGTGCTTCAGCCCTCAGGTCCCGTTGCCAGTTACCTGCCAGTTTCCTGCCAGTTTCCTGCTAGTTACCTGCCTGATTCCTGCCTGAATACTTGTTACCTGTCTGCTAGTCTGAGGTCCGACGGTCTGCCGTACTACTCCTGTCAGTCTGTCTAAAGGACCAGCCTGCCCGCTCACCTGGGAGCGCATATCAGCTACCTGCCTGCTTGCCTGAGGTCCGACGGTCTGCCTTACTACTCCGGTCAGTCTGTCTATGGACCAGCTTGCCCGCTCACCTGGGAGCGCTTCTCCGTTATCTGCCTGCTTGCCAGCCCGGAGGCTCCGTTGTCACGTGCTGTGACCACCAGCTATCTCAGAGACTCTTGCCCGCTCACCTGGGAGCGCATCTCCGTTACCTGCCTACTTGCCAGCCCGGAGGTCCCGCCGTCACGTGCCGTGACCACCTGCTATTCCAGAGACTCTCGCTTGCTCACCTGGGAGCACACATCTACCATCTGCCTGCTAGCCTACCCGGAGGCACTGCCATCACAGGTCGTACCTACCCGTTACCCAGAGACTGCCCTGATCACTTGCCGTAACTCCCAGTCCGTTCACCCAGAGACTGCCACCCGCTCCCTTACAAGGGCCGCCCCCTTGTATAATAGCTCAGAGGTTCCGCCTCCCGGACCCGTTACAATATACCCATGTGTGGGTGTGAAAAGGTGCATGGGAATACACCTCCCAAGAAAAGACACTGGATTTGAGTTTATGTTACACTGCTATCATTCGGTGGTGTTGAGAAGTCTGGCCCAATCCAGCCCTTGTTCATTTTTATAAGAGTCAGCCTGTCAGCATTTTCAGTTGACAGACGGATGCGCTTATGAGTTATAATTCCACCAGCGGCACTAAAACCCCGCTCTGATAAAACGCTGGCGGCAGGGCAGGCTAGGACCTGCAAGGCATAGAGAGCCAGTTCATTCCACGTATCCTGCTTGGATGCCCAATAATTATAAGGCACAGAGGAATCACGGAGGACATTGGTGCTGTCGGCAAGGTACTCCCTCAGCATCTTCCAAACCTTTGCACTCCTTGTGAGAGTACACCACGCGTCAGGGCCTGTGCAATGGGAGGGTCTGAGAAAACTCTCCCAGAACTTTGACAGTGTTCCTCTGTCTCTGCTGGATTGAAGTTGTGTCCCTCTCGCCTGTACTCCTTGGTTGTCCAACGAAGTGTACCCTCTGCCGCCAGCGTTTTCAGATGGGAATTTTTTTAATAGTTCCGCAACAAGGACCTTCTGGTACAGCCCCATTTTTGTAGACCTGTCCGCCGCGGGAATAAGAGATATAAAGTTCTCCTTGTAGCGTCACCAACCAGTAATGACTGTCACCCAAAATTTTGAGAATGCGAGGGTCATGGGAAAGGCAGCGTAACATAAACTCAGCCATGCGTGCCAGACTACTAACAGGCAAGACTTCCGTGTCCTCACCAAGAGGATGACTGACCATGGTCTCCTCCTCCTCCTCCTCCTCTCTGTCCTCTGGCCATCCACGCTGAGCAGATGGTATCACAGCTGTGCAGGTAGTACCATCTATAGTGCAAGAAATTAGCTCCTGTCCTTCCTCCTCCTCTTCTTCTTCATTGTCACCCAATCCACGTTGGGATGAGATGAGGCTTGGCTGTGTGTAATCACCCTGTATAGCTCCTTGCTCCATATCATCGTGCTCCGCCTGCAATGCATCCTCTTTGATTATGAGCAGAGAGCATTTCAGAAGACGGAGAAGCGGGATGGTGATGCTAAATATGGCATCATCGCCGCTCACCATCTCGGTGGACTCCTCAAAGTTTGGGAGGATGGCACATATGTCTGACATCAATGTCCACTCCTGAGGTCTTATGTGTGGAGTCTGAACTGAATAACGACAGCCTTGATGATGCTGGTACTCAACAACTTCCCTCTTCTGCTCACAAATCCTTCCCAACATCTGCAGTGTAGAGTTCCAATGCGTGGGGACATCACACACCAGTCTGTGAGCCGAAAGCGGCAAACGCTGCTGAAACATGGCAAGGGCGGCGGAAGCTATAGCTGACTTTCTAAAATGGGAACACAGGCGGCGTACTTTAACAAGCAGATCCGGCAGCTCCAAGTAGGATTTGAGAAACCGCTGAACCACTACTGTAGGTTAAGCACATGGGCCAGGCATGGTACGTGTGTGAGCTCGCCTCACCTCAGAGCCGCCATCAGGTTCCGGCCATTGTCACACATGACCATGCCTGGCTGTAGGTTCAGCGGTGTGAGCCAAAGATCTGCCTACTCTTTAAGAGCTGTCCACAACTCTTCAGCATTGTTTGTCATCTAAGCATATTAGCTTCAGCACAGCCTGTTGACGATTGGCCGAGGCAGTGCTGCAGTGCTTTCAGCTTGTGACTGATGTGGTCATTTCGGAGATGGAGGCTGAAGAGGAGGAGGAGGCTGAGGAGGATGAGGTGCAGGAGCTGTAGACCATGGGGCAACCCTGATTGACCTAGGGCCCGCAATCCTTGGCGTCGGGAGGATGTGTTCCGTGCCAAGGTCCGACTGGGTACCGGCTTCCACTATGTTAACCCAGTGTGCCGTCAGCGAGATGTACCGTCCCTGCCCACAAGCACTTGTCCACGTGTCCGTGGTTAGGTGGACTTTCCCGGTAACTGCGTTGTTGAGGGCACGGCTAATGTTTTGGGACACGTGCTTGTGTATTGCGGGGATGACACACTGGGTGAAATAGTGGCGGCTGGGGACCGAGTACCGAGGGACTGCCGCCGCCATCAGGTTGCGGAATGCTTCCGTCTCCACAAGCCTAAAAGATGACATTTCGAGGGCAAGCAGTCGTGAAATGTGAGAATTTATTAGTGTGGCCTGGCCTGTGGGGCGTTTGCTGCATATTTGCACTTGTGTTCCAAGGACTGGGGTATGGACAACTGAACGCTGTGCTGGGACAAGGACATGGACGTGCTTCCTGATGCTGCTACTTGAGAGTGCGCAATGACAGGTGCAGGGCAGGAGGCATCTTCGCATGCACCATGGACAGGGGATTGGCTTGCATGCACAACAGCGGAAGAAGCAATGGTGCCACCTGCAGACACTGTTCCTGGACCCTGGGGTTCGGCTCACAAAGTCGGGTGCTTTGCTGCCATGTGCCTGATCATGCTGGTGGTGGTCAGGCTGGTCGTTTTGCCACCCCTGCTGATGCTGGCCTGGCAGGTGGTGCAAATGGCCTTTTTGGGGTTATCGGCAGAGTCTTTAAAAAACAGCTAGACTCAGGAAGACCTAACAGTTGTACTGACAACTTCCTTCATGTTGGTGTTACGTGGAATGGTTGCCTGCCTTCTGTCTGTGACCACCACACTGCTTCTTCCTGCCTGTTAGGGTTCTCTGCCTCCCTCCCCCTGTGTGCTGCTGTCCTCGTTCTGCATGTCCTCCTGCCAGGTTGGGTCAGTTACTATATCATCTACGACCTCATCTTCCACTTCCGCACCCTGGTCCACCTCCTGACTCTCTGGCAATTGTGTCTCATCATCGTCCACCTCTTTTGACATTTTCCCACCATCGCCTTCGTGTGACCGTGGCTGCTCAAATATTTGGGCATTGCTACACACGATCTCCTCTTGCCCTGCTTCAAGTGGACCAGGCAAGAGGCCCGAATCTATAAATGGAAAAGTGTACAGTTTTTCAGAGTGTCCAAGTGAGGGATCAGTTGTCTCCGGGCATTCGGCATGGTGGGAGGAAGGAGGATCAGGGTGAGAAATATGCGGTCCAGACTCACGGCTACTGAGACTTGACAGTGTGGAAGACAAGGTGGTGGTGGTGCTTGTGGCTAAGTGACTGGAAGCATTATCCGCTATCCAACCAACAACCTTTTGACACTGCTCTAGGTTCAATAGTGGTGTGCTGCGGTCCCGTAGGAATTGGGACAGGAAGATCAGGCGAGAAGATGTGGGTATTTATTGTGGCACAATTTCAGCTTGCCAACGGCCTTGTCCTCGGCCTCTGCATGCACCATCACCATCACGTCCAGTTATCCATCCCTTGCCACGTGCCTCACCCATTTTAAATGGAGGACAGTATCTTCCACGCTCACTACAAATGACTGAGTTTGGAGAGAACTTATATGTGATCTGTGTGACGGAGAAAACAGAGTTTTAAATACCTGGCCAGTAGGTAAGTAGTTTGAACAGCAAACTATTGTGAATTGCTTCACTGACACACTAAAGGAAATTTTTAATGGAGGCCAGAAATGGCAGTATTTTCTGACAACGTATATGTGATCCGTGTGACGGAGAAAACAGAGTTTTAAATACCTGGCCTGTAGGTAAGTAATTTGAACAGCAAACTGGTGTGAATTGCTTCACTGACACACTAAAGGAAATTTTTAATGGAGGCCAGAAATGGCAGTATTTTATGACAAAGTATATGTGATCCGTGTGACGGAGAAAACAGAGTTTTAAATACCTGGCCTGTAGGTAAGTAGTTTGAACAGCAAACTGGTGTGAATTGCTTCACTGACGCACTCAAAGAAATTTTTAATGGAGGCCAGAAATGGCAGTATTTTCTGACAACGTATATGTGATCCATTTGACAGAGAAAACACAGTGTTAAATAGCTGGATTTCTAGCGCTGTAATATGGAAAGGACCTGGCTGTATTCTGCAGTACCAACAAGCAAATGGCGCAGAAAAAACGGTGTTCTCTGGATTGCTTTTTAAGCAAATAATGAGGATTAAGATCCAAAAAAAAGTATTGCTGGCCCCTGAGACCTGGGCCTTTGTATAGAAATATCTAATAGCAGCAGAAGGCAGAATTGGAATGGAGCCTCTTGTGCTATATGCACTGCAGTCTGCTATATAACCTGCCTGCCTGCCTATATACGCTGCCTGCCTGATATCTCTGCAGATGGATTAGTTAGTCCTCAAAAGGACTGTTTGTTAAGATGGATATGTGTAATGTACGGGTTTTCTCCCTACACTACCTAATACACAACCAAATCTCTCCCTGACGCAGCAGCACCTCTCCCTACTCTGCCTGATTCCGGAGTGACTGTGAAGAGCACAGCAGCGCCAGGTCTGATATAGACCTGATGACGCTGTGCGGCCAGCCAATCACTGTAATGACACAACCAACATGGCTACGGCATTACAGTGAGTGGTAGGCAATCCCTGCATGTTGATTGGCTCTCTAAAGAGAGCCAAACATGCAGGGAGGGGACCCGAGCTCTCGCCGAGCAACCCCGGAAATACTCAGCGAACGCCGAGCATCTCGAGCAGTGAGATGCTCGAGCGAGCACCGAGCAGTAGCGAGCATGCTCGCTCATCACTAGACAGCACCACACAGGGGGAGGGAGGCATAGCACCATAACAGGCAGGAAGAAGCAGTGTGGTGGCCGCAGACACAAGGCGGGAAAGCGCTCACATTCTTGGACTTCCTGGACGATACATTGCCATATAAACTGATCTTGTTCGTAACGGTGGGGAGGCACTCCTGCTGTTGTCCGTTCTGACCGGCGTAACTCAGTTTGACCGATGGGGGGTGCAGGGACACTTGGATTCCCAATCTCCGCCTGCCCGGTGGCTTCAACCGATGGTGTTCCCTCGCCGCCTGCACTGGGGACTGCAGGTAATCGAGTGCTGGGGCTCAGCGGTAGAATCGACAATTCTTCTTCATCCACATCGTGGCTTGGGGCGACTGTCACAGGACCCTCTCTAGAAGCAGGTGATCATTCTTCATCTTCGTCATCTTTAGACAGACAGGGCCACAGTATACTATGGTGAACCACTCTGGTAGGTGCTCCTTCAGCCCCCTCGGGTTGAACTTCAAACACAGGTCCTTCAGCGCCAACTCTGCACTTCACTCGGTGCTGGGTCCATTCCCACTGCCTACTCAATTTGCCTCGGGGCTGCATGTCTCGAACCAACACCCGCTCCCCGGGCCTCAGAGCTGTCCCTCGAAGAGGCAATGTCTCATGATGTTTGAGCTCCCAAATCTTTTGTTGAACCAACTGTCGGAGGGTCTGCAGTTGATGCCGGTGTACACGGACACAGGAAGACATCTCCGTCCATGGGTAGTCCTCCTAGGGGTCCAGCTCTAACTCGGTAATCTCTCGCCCCTTTCGCCCGAACAGTAAGGTATAAGGAGTGAACCCCGTCGTACTATTCACTCGGTTGTTGTAGACCCACCCCAGCTTGGCCACAAACTCAAGCCATCGTACCTTCTGATCTTCCTCCAACGTGCGGGGCATTTGGATCAGTGTCCGATTAAAGCGTTCACAGGCTACATTTCCTTGAGGGTGGTAAGGAGTAGTCCGTGACTTCTCAATCCTGTCCAACCAGTGCAACTCTTCCATCACCCGGCCCTGGAAGCAGGTGCCTTGATCGGAATGGATCATTTTTGGGCAGCCGTACACCCGAATGAAGTCTCGGCAGATGGCCTGCGCAGCAGATTCGGCGATCTGGTCTCTGGTCGGGGTCACCACCGCAAACTTTGTGAAGTGGTCTGTCATCACTAGGCAATGTTTATACCCGAGATGCGCCGGTCCAACAGTCAAATAGTCGATCATCAGCACCTCCAAGAGGGCAGAAGTCACAATGGTTTGTATGGGGACCCGCTGCTCCGGGGGCTTAACCAGCTCACAGCTCCGACATCTTCGACAAGCGTCTTCTATTGTTGCTCGAAGTCGGGGGTGATACACCAGCCTCTGCAACCACTGAAATGTCTTCTCTGGTCCGAAGTGAGCCCCTCGTTCATGAGCCTCCTTAGCCACTACTGCGACCAACTTCTCTTGGATCACCACTTGCAAAGTGATCCCGAACTCTCGTAGTAGCTGTACCCATTGGTACAGCAGCCTGTCTCGCAAACAAAGTCTCTTCCATTGTCCCAGCATTTTCAGGGACCCCGGGGACAGGGTACTCCTCTCCTTTCGACTGGGGACCTGTCTCAAAGCCACCCATTGACGTAATTGGGCTACTTCTTTGTCAGTCTGTTGAAGTCGGACCCAATCGTCTCTTGGCTGCCCTAGCACTTGTCTGCCCTAGCACGTCTCTCCGATCTGTCTCTGCGCCGCAACCAGCGGTCCCACAAAACTTCGGAAGCTAGGGACCTCATCCGCCTCCAAATCTTCATCGCGGTCATGATCAGGCCGTTCATATGTCACTGTGGAGAGGGCGTCGGCTTGAGTATTCTCTGCCTTAGACCGGTAGGCGATCTTATACTGGTACCTGGCCATGCGGGCCACCCATCGCTGCTCCAGGGCCCCCAATTTTGCATTCTCCAGGTGAGCCAGCGGGTTGTTATCTGTTCTCACCAGTACTTCGGACTTGGACAAATACTCTGCGAACTTTTCCGTCATTGCCCAAACCAGAGCCAGCAACTTTAATTTGAAAGAGCTATAATTATCTGGGTTCCTCTCAGAGTCGTGAAGGGAGCGACTGGAGTACGCAATCACGCGCTCTTTCTCCTCCTGTACTTGGGATAACACGGCTCCCAGACCATGTAGGCTTCCATCAGTGTGGAGTATGAATGGTTGGGAGAAATCCATATAGGCAAGTATTGGGGCCTCAGTCAGGGCCATTTTTAGGGCACGGAAGGTGTCTTTCTGGCTGCTTCCACACCGAATCGCCTGATTCTTGGAGCCTGCCGGCACTCCCTTAAGTAGCTCCAGCAATGGGTTGGCTATGCGGGTGAAGTTCTTCACGAATCTTCGGTAGTAGCTGGCAAGTCACAGGAAGGCCCGAGCGTCCTTCACTGTCTTCAGGGTAGGCCACTCCTGTACGGTAGCCACCTTTTCCCGGGTGGGCCTGACTCCTTCCCTGGACACAGTATGACCGAGATATTCGATCTGTTTGCGGAACAGGTGGCACTTCTGGGGCTTCACCTTTAGGCCATGACTCTGTAGGCAACTCAGTACTTGCTCCAGTCGCTGGAGGTGCTCCTCGAAGGTGGCGGCATAGACAATTATGTCGTCAAGATAAATCAGTGTCGCCTCGAAGTTCAAATCGCCCAGGCACCTCTCCATCAGACGCTGGAATGTCCCGGGGGCGTTAGTCAGGCCGAAGGGTATCCGATAGAACTCGAACAGTCCCATGGGTAATATGAACGTTGTCTTCGCACGGTCATGTTTGGCCACGGGCACTTGCCAATACCCGCTGGCCAGATCCAAGGAGGAGAAGTATCTTGCCTTCCCTAAGGCCGACAGGGACTCTTCGATTCGGGGTAGTGGGTAAGAGTCTCGTACTGTACAGTCATTCAGTTGTCTATAGTCCACACAGAACTGCAGGGTCCCATCTTTCTTCCTGACCAGGACAATCGGGGCTGCCCACGGACTCTGACTCTCCCATATCACACAATTCTGTAACATATGGGCTAGCATTTCCTTAACCTCTTTATACATCTGGGGAGGTATCTGCCGGTATCACTCCCGCACTGGGGCAGCTCTCCCCATGGGAATCTCGTGGGTAATGGCTTCGGTGCAACCAAAATCATCCTCATGGCGAGCAAAGACTTCCTGGTACCGCTCCAGTACCTCCTCAACCTGCTGCACCTGTCGAGGTGAAAGTCCCGTCAATTCAGCCCGCATTTGTTCTAGGATTCTTCGTCCCCCCTTCGCACTAGCACGGTGGGATTCTGGCGGCACGGTGACCGCCAGAGTCCAGGGGTCTCCTCGTACAGCGGACAGCTGTACCACGTCAGGTCACACCAACTTCTCTGGCATTCCTAAAATCTGGTCTATTTCCGCCCTGGAAGGGAGCTTGAGATCACCTTTGACCAGATTAACACACCGCACTATAACATTGCCATCCTGGACGGTGGCCAGTGTCCGAGCCACCAGGAGTCCGGGGCATACTTTGTCCATTGATGTTGGTTCTATCTGAACTTTGACCCCCTCAAGAGGTGTGCAGGCCCGTGCAGTTAACGTGAGTACAGTTTGTCCTGGCGGTAAGGTGAGCGCTGTAGCTGCTGGTACTATTATTTTCCCCAGGACCTTCCCTTCACTCGACGTCTCCTGAGCCTGGGCGGCTCGGATAAATTGTTGAAACACTCTCCTTTGGGGGGTTCGTGGGTCCCACCGGTCTAGAGGAATCTCCTTCGGCTCACTAATCAGGATTTGCCCGATCTCTTTCAGCACATTCATTCCCAGGGTCACCGGAGGTCGACTTCCGGTTTTCCCCTGCGACCAAGACGACCCCTTTTTTTCCCACATCTTTTCCATACACTCGGATCTTCATCCATACCACCCCTGTGACCGGGATGGGTAATTGATTAGCTGCCGTGAGTCTAATTACTGGTCCCCATTCAGGCCGGGCTATCTCTGGAAATCGCTGTTGAAAGTAGGGTTCTGTCATCGTAGTCACCTGGGATCCCATGTCAATCAGGCAGTGAACAGCCCGACCGCTTATTTCGGCCCAGACAGTCGGGCTGGTGGAAACTAGGTCCTTGGGACTGCCTCTTTATCTTTCCCCTTCCTTAGGCTCTGGGCTGTGTCCCCCAAACACGGAGCCCATTAGTTTAATGGCTGCCACGACAGGGCTTGCACAGCCCCTGGCGCACTTCCAGCAGGTCGTGTCTCTGTCTGTGTAGGGCTGCCTCAATTCTCTACGGAACTCTTCTGCAGGGCGGGGCCTGAATTCAATTCTTTCCCTAACTGGGGCAATCAATCTGGGTATCTCTGGTGTTGGTGTAGGGGTCTTCTTGAGACTGGACCATTCACCCCGCATCTCCTGTAGCTCCTTTCGCATCTCTCGAGCCCATTCCGGTTCAGCTGCAGGCGGGGTGGGTACCTCATTACTCCAGACCATCCCTGGCAGGGTTGTCCCCCCCCCTCCTGTTCTCTCACACGTGCCTTCGCCCCCACTTCTAGAAAAGTCATACATAGTTACATAGTTACATAGTTTATAAGGCCGAAAAAAGACAAGCGTCCATCCAGTTCAGCCTATTTCTTGTGCACTGCAGCTATTCCGCAGCGTTGATCCAGGGGAACGCAAAAAAAAACAAAACAAAAAAAAACATGCGGTATAGGCCAATTGACATCATTGAGGAAAAAATTCACTTCCCGACACCAATCTGGATTAATTAACTATCACTAAGCATAAGATGTAATTTTATTGTTCTCAAGAAAGGCGTCCAGGCCTCTCTTGAACTTGAATACGTCGGTTAGCACGCAGGTGCTCCCGCAATGTCTGCTTCAGCTGCACATCCCTGAGGCCTGCCACAAATTGGTCCCTTAAGATCACGTCAGAGGGGGCCCATTCCCAAATTCCCCATGTCGTCTTTTCTAGTGATATAGGCATGCACCCTCTGTAATGCATTAACATACTGCATCACAGTCTCCGCCTCCTGCTGCACTTGGTGAAACAGCCGTATCCTCAGCTCTCTTACATTGGTGGGATCCCCATACATCTCCTCCAATATCCGCACCACTTTTTCTACAGTATCCCAGCCATGAGGAGGGCAGTACATCACGGAGTGCCGGGCCTCGCCGTCCAGGGCCAGTAGGGCTATTTCGGCTTGCATAGCTGGGGTCATCGGATGCATACGTAACATACTCCTAACTCTCTCAACCCAGTCCCACAGCATCATATTGTCCCCGGTGAACTTTGGGAGATTGCTGAGCATGGCCCCCAGCGGCAAGCTAGATCCAGGGGCTCCCAGGAGGGACTGATCTGCAGTGTCTGTGTATAAAGACTGCATCCTGCCGACTACGCCAAATGTAACACAGGTACTTTAGATACAGTGACACAGAAACACAGAGCAGTCAGTACAGGGTTAATAAACAGGGGGGATTTATTGTAACAGGGTCAATCTCCACGCAGGGAGTAACAGGGGAAATATGTGGAAATATGGGGACAACAAGGGGAGTAGCAGGTAACAGACTATAAACGACAATTCACAGTTATGTAGCAGAGTTGACACGGTTGTAATCGGCAGTTTTACACTTGGCTGACTCTTCTTCCCCACAAGGCAGATGCCGGCTGATGCCGGTGTTGTTTTTTCTTCTGGCTTCCCCACCTAAACAATGTTCTGGCGGCAGCGGGCGGTCTCCAGTTTGACTCGCTGAGCCCCTAGTCCATAACATTATACCTCACTTGCTCGGCTCCACGTCTTCTGGCGGCAGCGGGCAGTCTCCGGTTTGACCCACTGAGCCCCTAGTCCATAACACTGCACCTCCCTTGCTCAGCTACACGGACCCTTCACGGACCTCTCTTCTCCCTCTAGCAGGGCTTGACCCCAACTGTCAACTCCCTGCTTTCCCACGCAAAACTCCTTTTTCTCCCTCTTCCTAGACACACTTCCAGTTCCCCGGTCACCTGACCCCTGAGCTCTGGCTCTGAACACGCCCCCAGCTTCTCAGTCACCTGACTCCTGTGATCGCAGTCTGTCTTCCCCCTGCAACCAGAGGCACGGCCCCGGCAGTTCCGGATCCCTCGCTCTGAAAGTACTTACACCCCGGTCTTCCCCCTTACACCGTGACCCTTGCGTTGTCCAAATTTTGGGTGACAGTCATTTCTGGTTGGTGACACTTCTTGACCCACACTACAAGGATAACTTTCTGTCTCTTATTCCCTTGCAGGACAGGCCTTATAAAATGGGTCAGTTTGAGAAGGCCCTTGTAGCGGAATTATTTAAAAAATTCCCATCTGAAAACTCTTGCGGCAGAGTTCACAGTTCGTTGGACAACCAAGGAGTACAGGCAAGAGAGACACAAAAGCAATCCAGCAGAGGCAGGGGAACACTGTCAAAATTCTGGGACAGTTTTCTCAGACCCTCCCATTGCACAGGCCCTGAGGCACAGAGTATTCTCCTAAGGAAGGAAAAGTTTTGGAGGATGGTGAGGGTGTACCTTGCCGACCGTACAAACATCCTCTGGGATTCCTCTGTGCCTTATAATTATTGGGTATCCAAGCTGGACATGTGGCATGAACTGGCTCTTTATGCCTTGGAGGTCCTGGCCTGCCCTGCCGCTAGCATTTTGTCAGAGCAGGTTTTTAGTGCCGCTGGTGGAATTATAACTAATAGGCGCATCCGCCTGTCAACTGAAAATGCTGACAGGCTGACTCTTATAAAACTGAACAAGGGCTGGATTGGGCCAGACTTCTCAACACCACTGAATGATAGCAGCGTAACATAAACTCAAATACAGTGTCTTTTTTTTGAGCGATCTAACTCTATTCCCATGCACCTTTGCATTCACACCCAGACATGGGTATACGCTTCCAGATTTTGTCTATTTGCTCTTGTCCTCCTCCTTAGTCGCATCCTCATCCTCCACCACCATATCACCACCATATGTACCATATCAACATATCTATGTCTCTTGCAAGGGGCATTGGAGTTCCTCCAAATTTTTGGCAGCCGTTGCTTCACTGCATAGGCAAAGAGTATGGGAGACACACTTCCTAATAATAGGAACATTGTTTACAGGAGGCCCTCTGACCTCTACGTGTCTTGCAAGGGGCATTGGACTTCCTCCAAATTTTTGGTATCTGTTGCTTCACTGCTTAGGAAAACAGTATGGGAGACACACTTCCTAATAATGGGAACATTGTTTTCAGGAGGCCCTCCAACCTCTACGTCTTTTGCAAGCGACATTGGAGTGCCTCCACATTTTTGACAGCCATTGCAGTCACTGCATAGGCAAACAGTATGGGAGACCCTCTCCTTTCCAATGGGAATATGTCGTTACTGAGGCCCACCTCGATGTGTCTTTAAATTTTTAGTGAGGTTTTTCCTAAATTTTTGCAGCAGTTGGACTCACTGCATACCCTATAACTGAATAGCAGACTCTCTCCTTTCTTATGGCAACATGTCGCTACTGTGGCCCAGCTCTATGTGTATTTAAATTGTTATTAGGGTTTTTCCGAAATTTTGGCAGCCGTTGGACTCACTGCATACCCTATAACTGAATAGCAGACCCTCTCCTTTCTAATGGGAACATGTCGTACTCGTTACTGTGGCCTAGCTGTATGTGTCTTTAAATAGTTAGTGGGGTTTTTCCTAAATTTTGGCAGCCGTTGGACTCGCTGCATACCCTATAACTGAATAGCAAACTCTGTCCTTTCTAATGGGAGTATGTCGTTACTGTGGCCTAGCTCTATGTGTCTTTAAATTGTTAGTAGAGTTTTTCCTAAATTTTGGCAGCCGTTGCACTCACTGCATACCCTATAACTGAATAGCAGACACTCTCCTTTCTAATGGGAACATGTTGTAACTGCGGCCCAGCTGTATGTGTCTTTAAATTGTTAGTGAGGTTTTACTCAGATTTTGGCAGCCCTTGCAGTCACAGCATGAGTATTGCCACTATAGGAGACCCGCTCCTTTATAATGGGAACATTTTTTTTACTGAGACCCTCCTCTATATCTCTTCAAAGGGGTATTGGGTTGCGTCCTAATTTTTGGCAGTCCTTGCAGTCAATGCATGCGCAATAACAGTGTAGGAGACCCACTGGTTAATAATGGGAACAATAAAGCATAGCCGACTGCTGGCCCTTTAAGAATAGTAAGGGCCGCCTGATGGCCCTATAAAAATAGTCTTTGTGACTTTCAGAGTCCCTTCATCATAAATGAAGCAGGATGTGTCTGATTATGTGTCACACACCACATGGCCAGATAAGGTTGTAAAATGTTAAAATTACATTTCCCGGTGAATGCATTTGTCTTGGTTGAAAGCAATGCAAAAGTGCCAAAAAGCATCAAAAGCGCTATGTGTGAACATAGCCCAAGGTGTGGAGGAGCATTTTTGTCTTTGGTTATTTATTTTGCCTTATATACAAGTCATTACCCTGGAAAGGATGTTCCTTAACATATTTCCCAAGAAAATCCATTTTGGTTTTGTTTTTATATGTTTTATTGTGAGTCTATAAAAGTGGCGTAATAGCTCTGACAACGTTGTTGACAGATTTGAACTGGGAGTCAGAAATGCTTCCAGGGGTCTTCCCCATGCTGTTTCCTTGTCATTTTAGCACTGTTCCCATAGATTTGGGCAATTTTTAGGCCCTCTGCAGACCGCCGGGGGGAGTCGCCATAAAAATGCTCGAGTTTCCCATAGACTTACATTGGGCTCGTTACTCGGACCAAGCACTCGAACTTTCCAATTTGCTCAACTCGAACAATGAGTACCCGAGCATTTTAGTGCTCGCTCATCACTAGTGTTTATTAGTGATGAGCGAGTATGTTCTGTTAACCCTTTCAACGAGCGTGCTCGGGCGAACACCGACTATCTTCAGCGTGATTGGTGTTATGTTTGAATTACTCTCATGTGCATCATTTGCGACTGTTTGACAGCTTTAATACATGTGAGGAATGTCTGTTTCTTAGGCATTCTTCACATGTACAGTGGGGAAAAAAAGTATTTAGTCAGCCACCAATTGTGCAAGGTCTCCCACTTAAAAAGATAAGAGAGGCCTGTAATTGACATCATAGGTAGACCTCAACTATGAGAGACAAAATGAGAAAACAAATCCTGAAAATTACATTGTCTGATTTGGAAAGAAATTTTTTTCAAATTTTGGTGGAAAATAAGTATTTTGTCAATTACAAACAAGCAAGATTTTTGTCTCTCACTGACCTGTAACTTCTTCTTTAAGAGACTCCTCTGTCCTCCACTCATTACCTGTAGTACTGGCACCTGTTTGAACTTGTTATAAGCATAAAAGACACCTGTCAGGAACCTCAAACAGTCACACTCCAAACTCCACTATGGTGAAGACCAAAGAGCTGTTGAAGGACACCAGAAACAAAATTGTAGCCCTGCACCAGGCTACGAAGACTGAATCTGCAATAGGCAAGCAGCTTGGTGTGAAGAAATCAACTATGGGAGCAATAATTAGAAAATGGAAGACATACAAGACCACTGATAATCTCCCTCGATCTGAGGCTCCACACAAGATCTCACCCTGTGGGGTCAAAATGATCTCAAAAACGGTGAGGAAAAATCTCAGAACTACCTGGGGGGACCTAGTGAATGACTTGCAGAGAGCTGGGACCAACGTTACACAGGCTACCAGCAGTAACACACTATGCCGCCAGGGACTCAGATCGTGCAGTACCAGACGTGTCCCCCTGCTTAAGCCATTACATGTCCGGGCCCGTCTGAAGTTTGCTAGAGAGCATTTGGATGATCCAGAAGAGTAATGGGAGAATGTCATATGGTTAGATGAAACCAAAGTAGAACTGTTTGGTAGAAACACAACTCGTCGTGTTTGGAGGAGAAAGAATGCTGAGTTGCATCCAAAGAACACCATACCTACTGTGAAGCATGGGCGTGGCAACATCATGGTTTGGGGCTGTTTCTCTGCCAAGTGACATGGACAACTGATCCGTGTACATGAAAGAATGAATGAGGCCATGTATCGTGAAATTTTGAGTGCAAACCTCCATCTATCAGCAAGGGCATTGAAGATGAAACGTGGCTGGGTCTTTCAGCATGACAATGATCCCAAGCACACTGCCAGGGCAATGAAGGAGCAACTTCATAAGAAGTATTTCAAGGTCCTGGAGTGGCCTAGCCAGACTCCAGATCTAAACCCTATAGAAAACCTTTGGAGGGAGTTGAAAGTCCATGTTGCCTAGCGACAGCCCCAAAAAATCACTGCTCTAGAGGAGATCTGCCTGGAGGAATGGGCCAACATGCCAGCAACAGTGTGTGCAAACTTTGTGAAGACTTACAGAAAACTTTTGACCTCTGTCATTGCCAATGTGGCACCCTGCTGTTCACGGGTACCACAGGACCGAAAAGGGTGCATGGACGGACTTCTCCACAAGAGGCCCTCATTACATACAAACACCTCCACCCTTCCACCTCATACCACCAGAGGGAGCCCGTTAGGGATATATATATGAAGGGTGGAGCCAGGCATCTCAGTCAGTCAGTTGTTAGTCTGAGAGAGAGCGTGCTGACGCTGAGAGCAGCGAAGATGCAGCACGTGTGCTGCAGTATTGAGGGCCCCGAGTGTGGCCGAAGGCAAAGAGGAGAGGGGAGAGGAGTTGAGGGGGCAGAGGAGCATCATAGGCTCACCCCGAGTATACAAACCGGACACCGGGTCCACGCCTACAGGGTCCTTTATACCCAGTAGGGATCACCGGAATACCAGGAGGACTACAAGTCCCTGGCCGACCTGAAGCTAAACCAATTATAGGACCAGGAACCACGAAGGCCCCGGCGCCCAGGGATAGTGGTTGCCAGTGGAAGGTCCTACTACCAAGCGACAGGTGAAGAGAGCAACACGACACAGAAGCTAGGCCCAGTTGCAGGCTGGCCAGGAGCTTAGAGAGAGGGAGACACGGACCAGGAGGCCCTATACCCACTCACTGGGGAGAAGTCCTGAAGTGCACCCTTCCTACCGAGTACCCTTGACCATACCTGACATCCGCACCAGTAAAGGTATTGAAGTGAATCCCCTGTCTCTGTCAGTTACTCCTGCTGCGCCATCCTGATTGCACTACAAGCCCCAGCATCACCACCCACCATCAAATTCTACACTGCCCTGAGGCCCGCTCCACCTGTGGGGAGCTGTTCCATCCTAGCTGCCCTATCAACTGCCTCAGAGGTCTGCAGCAGCACTGGTACAAATTACCAGAAACCACAGGTGGCGTCACGATCAAACTACAAATCCCATATAAACTATCCCCTTTTTGTTGACCGCCCTGGGCCACGGACCGGACCAGCCACTGTGACATATTCCCCCCCCAGCATCCATAGGCCCAGACACCGAGTACCCCACTGCCCTGGGGGCGCATCATCTCTGGCGTCTCGAACATCATTTCATGCCCGTTGCCACCGGGTACTGTGTGCAGTATTTGAACTGTGTTTAAACTGTGGTGAACATCGCCGCCATTACCGCGTCGCTGCGCGGGAAGAAGAGGGGCCTAACCGCGGGAATCGGAGAGGCGTGACTGCTGGAAGTGCGCGAAGCTCAAGCCCCACCTCGCGCTCTGACGCAGCACCAGGAAGCATCAGGTCCTGGAAGGAGACTGTCATCTGCGGAGCTGCGGCCTACCCGATTAAAGAAACAGGAGATAGGCTACGGTTCACTAGGGGGGCGCAACCATGGCCGACGACCAGCAAGACACAGGAGCACCGGATAACACTCTCGATGCTCAACTTGCGTCCGGCGCTGCACAGGCCGGAGCTGGCCGCCCCACCAGCAGGGGTCGTGACTCCGTTGATACCCATAGCCCTGCTGTATATCCCTGGAGCAAAATGGCTTCTCTAGTATGATGGCAAACCAGACACCCTGTCTGGATTCAAAAGGAAAATATGTGGTGTACTGGATATGTACTCAACGACTGGTAAACAGAGAGCCGCTGTTGTGCTGGGACAATTGACTGGTGCCGCAGAGCGGGAACTTGAAACCTGGCCAGCCGCAGACCAGGAATCAGTATCCATTATCTTTAAGAGACTGCAAACTATGTTTGAAAACCGCACTGAGACAGATCTCCGGATGAGGTTCTACCACTGCACCCAGAAACCTGATGACAGTATCCGGGACTATGCCTGGCGCTTACAGGAAGCCTTTCGGGGCCTGAAACAGGTTAGTCCAGCCAGCATACAAGATGAGAATAAAATGCTGACAGAACAATTCATCCGGGGGTTGAGGTCCCAGGAGGAGAGCAGAACCGTACGGTGGTGGGCCTTAGATCATCCAAATGCCACCTTTGACACCCTGAAGGACATGGCTATTAAGGGCCTTCAGCCCCTGGAAACATCAGGGACAGCTATCCAGTGCTACCAGGGTGGGGCCACCCCAGTGCCCGCAGCACCCACTGCTCCTTCATTAACGGCTGAAACAAAAATGCAAACAGTGCCCCCTAGCGAGCTGGACAGCCTGCGCTCTGAAGTGCGTCAGCTAATTAAAACCCTGGCCACTGTCCTGAGTACCCTGCAGCTACAGACGGAGCCTGAGCCGGAAGGAAGGATCCTACTCGCCGACAGTCCTGAGGATGTCCCCTGGATGAGGAGAAGAAGGAGGACAACGCCACCGCATAGGAGGACAACGCCACCCCGTGGGAGGACCAACGACCAACGTCGCCCTCCAGGAGACTTCATCTGCTACCGTTGCCACAAAGCAGGCCACACCGCGTGGAACTGTCCTTTAAACCGGCAAACCCTGGGGGAGTAACTCAACCAGGCCCAACAAGCTGGTACGACCGGTTCGTAGGAGGAAGGCCTTTCCTGTCCCTCATGCTGAACGGCATAGCAAAACCTGTGTTACTGGACACCGGCTCACAGGTAACCATCATACCTGATGTCCTCTACAAAAGGTACTGGTCCATAGATGAACTCCACCCGCCAGCCCCGAACCTCTCTGTGTATGCCTCTAACGGCCTTCCTCTTAACCTAGTAGGGGTTAAGGAAGTGACAGTGAAGGTGGGGAGAGTGGAACTAAAGGACCAAGGACTAATTGTCATAGAATCTAACCCTAGTGATACCAATCTATATATGATAGTTGGTACAAATATTGTTGGTAACTGTTTTGGAGAAGTGTTGTTTTTACTCCAACAGATTACTGACACTGTCAAACCAGGGCAGAGGAAGGTGCTCCAGAGAGAGATTCGAGCCCTCCTGTACCAGCAACAGGTAAAGCTAACAGGTGGTGAGATTGGTAATGTACGGGTGACAGACCCGATACCCATTGTGATTCCCCCAATGAGTGAGATGCTGATTTGGTGTAGGGCAGCAATAGGTCTCAAGGGACAGAACTACCAGGCGGTAGTGAAGCCCATTAGCTCAGAGCACAGACCTACACTCTTAACTGCTAGAGGTGTAGATGATGTACGCAATGAGAGGGTACCCATACATCTCCTAAATTGTGGGGAGGAAGAAGTTAAATAGCCAAGATACACCACTGTTGCCAGATTGTATACTGTGGATAATGATGCAATACACACAGTGTAATCCTTGACCCCACCAGATACAGTGGAGGATAATGACTCCGAAACTCAGCTGGAGGATTGGTGTCAACAGCTCCATGTTGGAACTGACGCCACTCCTGTCCATCAAAAACACGGTGTTTACAGAGTGGTTCAGGAATATGAACAGGTGTTTAGTAAGCAACCACTTGATTTTGGAAGGGTTAAAGGGGTACAACATCACATACCCACCGGTAACCATCCACCCATTAAGGAGCGTTACACACCCGTACCACCAGCACATTACCAAAAAGCCAAGGAAATGTTGCATGACATGAAAAAGGCAGGGGTAGTAAGGGATAGCTGTAGCCCCTGGGCTGCTCCACTGGTCCTGGTCAGAAAGAAGGACGGTAGTATGAGGACGTGTGTAGATTATAGACAAATTAATCGAATAACACATAAGGATGCATACCCTTTGCCCCGTATAGAGGAATCCCTGGCTGCACTAAAATCTGCCAATTACTTCTTTACATTGGATCTCACTAGCGGGTACTGGCAAGTCTCTGTTGCTGAGGAAGACCGGGAGAAGACAGCCTTCACCACCCCGATGGGACTGTGCGAATTCAACAGTATGCCGTTTGGGCTCTGTAACGCCCCCGGAACGTTCCAGAGGCTGATGGAGTGTTGCTTAGGACACCGGAACTTCGAGACAGTGCTGCTGTACCTGGATGACGTTATCGTGTACTCGAGGACGTATGAAGACCATCTGAAACACCTGGCGGAGGTATTTGAAGCATTGTCCCGGTATGGTATGAAACTAAAACCTTCTAAATGCCACTTGCTTAAGCAGAAGGTTCAGCACCTGGGACATGTAGTCAGCTCAGAGGGAGTAGCACCAGACCCGGAGAAGGTCACTGCCATCCAGAAGTGGCCTGAACCGAGAAACATCAAAGAGGTACTGCAATTCCTGTTGGCAGGACTTATTATAAGTGAAAGGAGGACTTTATACTAACCAGACAGCAGATGGCGATAGTGTGTAAAATTATATGCTTGCTGTAATAGGGGAGAAAAGCTCTTAATTGTTGGTTGTTTTTACTTCCTGTGTTTTTTCCTCCTTTCCTGAATGTGTTATGTAAGCAGCACATGGACTGTGTGACACTGAATTGTATCTCATGTTTAACCAGTATGAAGTAAATACTGTTTACTCAAGATATCTTGCTGATTGAAGCTCTCGTAAGTACAGTGGTGACTGTAAGAAGATGCACTCTGCGACAGGTTATGAGCCCAGGCAACCCAGGCCGGAGCCCAGAGACTAAAGCCCAGACACTACAGGCCAGCACTACAAGAGGATCCTGGTTTATAACCCCAGATAACGGAGCACACAGATAAGCTCTGTAAACAGAAGGAAATAAATCCAGATACAGAGTGACAAAGGAATTCATGATCCCAGGAGCTGGATATAATTACAGAGAATTCAACACAGGCAGGACATACAAGAACTATCAGCAAGAAGAAAAAACAGGAGAATATCTTCAGTACAACTCTCTAAACAAGTAAGACTATATAAAGATGATGAGTAACACTGAACTGAAATTCACAGTAGCTAAACTGAATAGTGAAAATTATCAGTTATGGAAATTCAAAGTAGAGATGTTGTTATATAAGGATGATTTATGGGAAGTAATTGTTACAGAAAGACCAGATCAATATAATCAGACATGGGATAAGAAGAATAGACAAGCGAGAGCCACCATTAGCTTATTAGTGGATGATGCTCCATTAATACATATAAGAAATGAAGAAACAGCTAAAGGAATGTGGGAAGAATTAAGAAAACTGTATGAAAGACCTAGCTTGAATCACAAGTTATTTTTATTAAGAAAGCTTTACAGTATGAGATTGAGTGCAAATGACGACATGCAGAAGCACATATTCTCAATGATGGAAGTGATATCAATGCTAAGATCTATTGGTGAAGACATTAAAGATAGTCATGTAGCAGCTATATTATTGTGCAGTTTACCAGATTCGTATACAGCCTTGATAAATGCCCTTGAGACGAGACCAGAAACTGACATTACATTAGATTTTGTGAAAACAAGACTAATAGAAGAATATCAGAGAAGAAAAGAACAAAGAAATGATTCTTCTACTGAAAAGGACAGTGAAAACGCTCTTAAAGCTACTGAATTTAAAAAACCCTATAATAAAGAGACAAGAGAATGCTTCAGATGTAAGAGAAAAGGTAATTTAAAGAAAGACTGTACCATATGGAAAGCAGAACAACAAAAATTACAACATAAAAAGCATACACAGAAAGTAAAAAACACAATTTCCGATTCATGTGAGAATAATTGGAATGGCATTTTTAAAGTAACAGACAAGAAATCATCACTTGGTTGGTTTATTGATTCAGGAGCAACGAGTCATATGACAAGTGACAAGAATTTCTTTACTGATCTTGATTTAGATAAGAAAGAAGCCATTTATCTTGCAGATGGAAGCAAAATAACCGCAGAAGGTATCGAACAAGGTATGCTAAATTGTTCAAACAAGTTCGGACAAGATTCTAAGATACTTGCACAGGATGTATTGTATGTTCCAAAATTGGAAGGCGGATTATTATCTGTGAAACGTTTAACAGCAAAAGGACTTACAGTAGAATTCGAAGACAATGAGTGTGCAATTATTGCAGGAAACAAGGTGATAACCAAAGTCAAGGCAGATGAACAATTATATCATTTTGACACACCAAAGGAACAGATGAAGGTATGTACACATGATCACAAAAACTGTATTCACATGTGGCATAGACGTCTAGGACATAGACACCCTGACAGAATAAGGGAACTACAGAGAAAAGAATTGACAAAAGATTTAAAGATATCAGATTGCTCAATTACCGTAAGATGTGAATGTTGTATAAAATCCAAAGCCACAAAGATATCTATTCCAAAAGAAAGTGAGATGAAAAGCGAAAGACCACTTGATTTGGTGCATACTGATGTATGTGGACCCATGAAAGTGACTACATCAGGAGGCAATAGATACATGTTGACTTTTATAGACGACTACTCAAGATACACAGTCACATACTTAATTAAGAACAAAAGTGAAGTTTTTGATAAACTTGTAGACTATGTAACAAGATCAAGTAACAAATTTCAAAGGAAGCCAATTGTCATCAGAAGTGATAATGGAGATGAATTTACAGGTCATAGAATAGAAGACTACTTAAGACAAAATGGAATAGAACACCAGAAAACTGTTCCATACACACCTGAACAAAATGGAGTAGCAGAAAGGAAAAACAGAACTCTAACAGAAATGATAAGATGTATGCTGACGGATTCCAAACTACCAGAGAAATATTGGGGTGAGGCAGCAATGACAGCTACATATCTACAGAACCGACTTTTTTCCAGAAAACTGACAAAAACTCCATATGAACTGTGGCAAGGTATGAAACCAAGTATCAATCATTTAAAAGTTTTTGGATGTAAAGTTTTTATATTCATTCCAACAGAAAAACATTCCAAACTTCAAAACAGATCCATGGAAGGAATATTCGTTGGATATAGTGAAAATTGCAAAGGATATAGAATCCTAGATCCCAAAACAGACAGAGTTACGGTGAGTAATAGTGTGACATTCATTGAAGATTTAAATGAAGACATTATGATTTCAGTTGAAACAAAAAATGAAAAAAACAATAGTGACATAACTGAAGAAATATCTGATGAGAAAGAAGTAGAAATTAATGAAGAACAAAATACTGAAAGTGAAGAATCACAACTACAAACAGACACAGAACCAAGACGTTCAATGAGAGAGAACAAAGAAAAACCACCAAAACGTCTCTCATACAAGACAAGCATAAGAAAAATCTATGAGCCTACCTCTTGGGAAGACATATCTAAACTTCCTGAAGAAGAAGCTAATAAATGGATAGAAGCAACAGAAACAGAAATTAAATCCATGCATGATTCAAATACATGGACACTAACAGATTTGCCAGAAGGAAGAAAAACCATAGGATGTAAATGGATTTTTAAAGTAAAATACCAAACAGATGGCACAGCTGAAAGATACCGAGCAAGACTCGTAGCTAAAGGGTATTGTTATGCACTGGCGTGTGCGTGATTTAGTGATTCCACTGTGCCATGAACCGGAGAGTGCCTGGAGGGGCGTAACTAAGTATCAACCCGATCCAACCAAGGTCGCACGACGGCTAACGACGCCGTGCACCAGGGAGGAACCGAGCAGAGGGACCAGGTGCTACTCCAGGCCAGACCCCGGACACGGCTGTTGACCCACACCGGGGAATACAGGAACAGGCAGGTTAGACTGGCACACAGACAGGTGGGTATTGGCAGGCACGGCTGGCATGCAGACAGGTGGGCACTGGCATGCACGGCTGGAGTGCAGACAGGAAGATACTGGCAGGCACGGCTGGTATGCAGACAGGGGGGTACTGACAAGTACGGCTGGTGTGCAGACGGGGAGGTACTAGCAGGTTGGAGCACAGGCTGGATAGGGTCCAGTACAGACTGGGATTCAGGAACAGAACCGCAGATGCGGTAGACAAGCAGAGCAGGAAGGAACCGCCAGAGCAGTGAACAAGGCAGAGCAGGAAGGAACCGCCGGAGCGGTGAGCAAGGCAGAGCAGGAAGGAACCGCCGGAGCGGTGAGCATGGCAGAGCAGGAAGGAACCGCCGGAGCGGTGAACAAGGCAAAGCAGAGAGGAACCGCCGGAGTGGTGAACAAGGCAGAGCAGAGATGAACTGCCGGAGCGGTGAGCAAGGCAGAGCAGAGATGAACCGCCGGAGCGGTGAGCAAAGCAGAGCAGGAAGGAACCGCCGGAGCGGTGAACAAGGCAAAGCAGAGAAGACAGGGCTCTGTTCACACTGAACAGACTGGAAGGGAAAAGCAGAACCAGATACACACAAGGTACTTGCATTGAAGTAGCGAGTGACTCCAAACTCACAACAGAAGTACAGAGACTACGAGTAGGAGTTAGATGCAGGTTCAGAGACTGCAGGAAAAGGGAAGGTACGGACACAGAGACAAACAGACTAGGAGAGTGTTCAGACAGGAACTGACACTGCAACAAGATACAGGAGCGAGTCTGGGTATACGGCCCCCAGAGAGGCAGACAAACAAGCTAGGAGAGTGTTCAGACAGGAACTGACACTGCAACAAGATACAGGAGCGTGTCTGGGTATACGGCCCCCAGAGAGGCGGACAAACAGGCTAAGAGATAGTTCAGACAGGCCTGGGAATACAGCCCCCAGGTTGGCGGACAGGCAAGAACAGAACGGGACCTGGCACATCAGAGGCAAGGAGCCCTCTGAAGGTAAGAGTTGCTCAGGCCCCTCCTACTGGGTGGAGGGGGTTTAGATATCCAGTGACTCACAGCAATAGGCTGGAGACGCATTAGGGGTGCGCCCACATAAGAATCAGGAAGTAACCGGGCAGCCGCCCTAAGCAGACAGTCAAGGGACATGCACACAGCATGCACTGGAGCAGGAATAGCAGACTGGACAGACAGGTAAGATTGCGGTCTTGCATAGTGGGAGGTGGTGCACTATGCAAGTACACCGCCAGAGATGTTACAGGTATTGTCAAAAATATGGAGAAGACTATGATGAGACATTTGCTCCAGTTGTCAAACACACTACAATAAGAACTTTACTTACAGTTGCAGCAATGAAACAGATGGAACTGAGACATCTGGATGTAAAGACAGCTTTTTTGAATGGAGATTTAACAGAAGACGTTTACATGGAACAACCTCCAGGATTCAAAGATGAAAGAAATCCAAACAAAGTTTGCAAACTACAGAAAAGCATATATGGTTTAAAGCAAGCAGCTAAAGCGTGGAATGACAAAATCACGGAAGTACTTACAAATGAAAAATTTCAAAGAAGTAAAGCTGATCCATGCTTGTACACAAAAAGGCTGATTAATAGATGGATTTATGTACTCATATATGTAGACGACATTTTGATTTGTTTTAAACAAGAAAGGGATAAAGAAAACATTCTAACAATCCTGAAGCAACATTTCAAAATCAAAGACTTGGGAAATGTAAAACAGTACCTAGGAATACAGGTAGAAAGAGAAGAAGATGTAAGTTTCCTACTGAATCAAAATCACATGATTCAAGAGATAACAGAAAAATTTGGATTAAAGGATGCAAAAACAGTTAAGTCTCCAATGGAAACTAATTATCTCAAAGAGATGAACAGTGAAAAAAATATTCTACCAAATAATGAAGAATACAGAACAGCAATAGGAAAACTACTGTATCTAGCGAGACCCGACATCGCAGCAGCAGTAGGAATCCTGAGTAGAAAGGTATCAAAACCAAATAAAGCTGATTGGAATGCCGTGAAGAGAGTAATGCGTTATTTGAAAGGAACTAGCAATGTTAAGCTGAAATTACCCACAAGTGAAAATCGCATTTTAACAGGATATGTTGATGCAGATTGGGCTGGAGATCCAACTGACAGAAGATCTACCAGTGGACATATTTTTTTTCTCTCAGGTGGACCAATAAGTTGGACAAGTAAGAAACAGTCAATTGTGACACTGTCTTCAACAGAAGCAGAATATGTTGCCACAGCTCATGCGAGTCAAGAAGTACTATGGTTAAGACAGTTGTTGACAGAATTAGGACAACCACAGTTGGAACCAACAAAACTGAAAGAGGACAATCAAGGATGTCTTGTTCTTGCTCAGATGGAAAGAGTCAATCCAAGAACCAAGCATATTGATGTGAAATATCATTTCTTGAGAGATCATCAGGAACAAGGAGTCTTGAAGTTAGAGTATTGTCCTACTGAAGAAATGACAGCAGACATCTTCACGAAGGCGTTGAATGCTGATAAACACCAGAGACTAATAAAAATGTTGGGTTTGATTGAATAAGTCCTTACTGTTGAGAAAGGGTGTTGGCACATGCAACAGATCAGGACTTTTTATAAGTGAAAGGAGGACTTTATACTAACCAGACAGCAGATGGCGATAGTGTGTAAAGTTATATGCTTGCTGTAATAGGGGAGAAAAGCTCTCAATTGTTGGTTGTTTTTACTTCCTGTGTTTTTTCTTCCTTTCCTGAATGTGTTATGTAAGCAGTACACGGACTGTGTGACACTGAATTGTATCTCATGTTTAACCAGTATGAAGTAAATACTGTTTACTCAAGATATCTTGCTGATTGAAGCTCTCGTAAGTACAGTGGTGACTGTAAGAAGATGCACTCTGTGACAATTCCTGGGACTGGTCGGGTACTACAGGAGGTTCATAAAGGACTATACCAAAAAGGTAGCACATCTACAAGACCTCCTGGTAGGACAGTCCAAAAGAGGAAAGAGTCCCCCATTCCCGTGAGTCAAAGAGCAGACTGAGTCCTTTGCATCAATGAAGGAAGTCCTAACCGGTGAAGGAATCCTGGCTTACCCTGACTACAGCCAGCCTTTTCTGCTGTACACCGATGCCAGCAATGAGGGACTGGGAGCTGTGTTGTCCCAGAAGCCAAATGGCAGAGAAAAGGTAATTGCGTAGGCCAGTAGGAAGCTTCGCCCTTCTGAGAGGAACCCGGAGAATT
This sequence comes from Phyllobates terribilis, assembly GCF_046119375.1. Classification (NCBI taxonomy): domain Eukaryota; kingdom Metazoa; phylum Chordata; class Amphibia; order Anura; family Dendrobatidae; genus Phyllobates; species Phyllobates terribilis. The sequence goes on along the minus strand of NW_027362769.1, from coordinate 134,248,760 downwards.
ACAGTTCCTTCAAGCTGGAGTTCCTGGCCTTGGTCTGGGCTATCACTGAAAGGTTCAAGCATTACCTAGCCTCAACGAAATTCACAGCCTTTACTGACAATAATCTCTTGACACACCTGGAGACAGCCAGGTTGGGAGCCATGGAACAGCGTTGGGTGGCCAGACTGTCGAATTATCAGTTCACCATCAAGTATCGGACAGGTCACAAGAACACCAATGCTGATGCCCTGTCAAGGATGCCTCACCAGTCAGACACCGAGGATGAAGTGGATGATTTAGAGGAAGTTGAATTACCTGCTTTCCACCGAAGCGGAGTGGTCCACGAGCAACACGCCACCAGAAGACGTCATGGAAGGACGCTGAATCCTCTACCCCATCACAGTTGGAAGGAGACTCAAGACAGTGACCCGGTTGTCAGCCTCATCAAAAGACTGATCACCCAGGAAGGTTCTCACCTGGAGAAGGATGCTCCCCCACAAGCCAAACACCTGTGGAATGAAAGAAGCCGGCTGTTCATCTACAGAGAGAAGCTGTGCAGAAGATATGTCAACCCCAAGACCCATGAAATGGTGTGGCAGATTGTTGTACCCAGGACAGATATCCAGATGGTGTTAGAGGCCTACCACGATCAAGCAGGTCACTTTGGCTGGAAGAAGCTGGAAACTCTACTGAAGGACCGGTTCTATTGGGTTGGAATGCAGAGTTCCATAGAGAGGTGGTGCCGGAATTGTGGGCCCTGTAGCCTCAGAAGGAAAGACTACGGCAGCCAAAAAGCACCCTTGCAGTCCATCAAAACAATCCAGCCCCTGGAGATTGTCGCTCTGGATCTCATCAAGCTGTCACCCTGCAGGTCAGGCTATTCCTATGCACTGACCATGGTGGATCATTATTCCCGGTTCCTGGTGGTAGCCCCTGTCAAGGATCTGACAGCAGAAACTGCAGCAAGAACGTTCCAAGCATACTTCTGCAGGCCCCATGGATACCCGGACAAAGTGCTGACGGATCAAGGCCCTGCCTTTGAAGCCGAGCTGCTTAAAGAATTCTGTCATCTGTACGGGTGCAAGAAGATCCGGACTACGCCGTATCACCCTCAGACCAATGGTTTGTGTGAGAAAATGAACAACATCGCCACAGACCTGCTGAAAACCTTACCCTTGGAAGAAAGGAACCAGTGGCTAGACAAACTACCTGACCTGGTAGATCTGTACAATCACATACCTGTGAGTTCTACTAATTGTACCCCAGCATACCTCATGAGAGCAAGACCCGGAAAGTTGCCCATGAAACAAGAACTCAGAGTGGTAGAACCTGCAGCAGATATGTCCACTGAAGACTGGGATACAAATCGGCAAGAGCAGTACAGGAGAGTACAGGCCTGTGTCGAAGACAGTCTAAACAGAGTAAGGGAAAAACAAGAAGAACAGTACAATAAACATGCACCAGCAGAACCCTTGGCACCTGGAGAGATAGTGCTAAAGCGGAAAAGTAGAGGTCACAAGCTCGATGACTAGTGGGAAAGAGAGCCCTACACTGTGCTAAACTCCAGATTTGACAACAGTAAAACCTGCCGGATCAGTAAAGATGGAGGTAAAACGACCGCAACAGTCTCAAGAGACCATTTGAAAGTGTGCACAGGTCTACTGAAGACAACGGTGGAAGAAGTACCTCCTATAGCACCGGAAGAAACCAAGGAAGAAGTGCTTCACACAGTTCTAGGAGATTTCCCTGCGGACTGGCCTCAACTTGATGGAGCAGTTATTATACCCGTAATACACTTCTATCAGCCACAAGAAGAACCTGTGAGCGCTCTGGAAGAACCTGCTCAGGAACAGGAAGAGTCCCCAGTCAGAGGAGGATCACCCGTTGAAACAGAGCCTGATGGCCCAGTGGACAGTGCACTTGCCAGTCCCATAGACAGATTAAGGCAGTTTTATAATCTACCAGCAGGTACGCCTGCTAGATTAACAGAGAGTGCATGCACAGACACTAGTAACACCCCAGTGCTACGAAGGTCCACACGCAGCACACAAGGACAAATCCCTGCCAGGTTTAGGGAATAAGCACGAAGTGCCTACATTATAAATAGATACCCAGTTGGGTATTGCCTATGTTATTTATTGCATGAACTGAAATAATATGTGCATTTAGTTACCCTTAAGGGTATAAAAACTTGTAGGCTGAGGACTGTGAGCAGCCAAAAACTGTCCTTATAAATAGTTGCACTCATCAAAATTGCCCTTTTTTTGACCACTGAGCAAAAACCCGTTTGGCGTGGCCGAAGACGTGGTCCAGCACCTGGATCACTTATGCCCTGTAGCCACGCCCAGGGCCTATGTTGAGGGTTTTCAGGCGGGTCCCTCATGTTACACTTTCATCGGTGAAATGGACACCTGATTACGGGACTTACTGTAACTTTATTATTGTTATTATAATTATTGTTATTGTTGTAACCTGTTACAAAATGCTTCAATCTAGGAGTACTGAATTGTACTAGGGGGGAATGTGGCTCCCGGCTGTTCACAGGTACCATAGGACCCAAAAGGGTGCATGGACGGACTTCTCCACAAGAGGCCCTCATTACATACAAACACCTCCACTCTTCCACCTCATACCACCAGAGGGAGCCCGTTAGGAATATATATATGAAGGGTGGAGCTAGGCAGTTCAGTCAGTCAGAAGTTAGTCTGAGAGAGAGCGTGCTGACGCAGAGAGCAGTGAAGATGCAGCACATCTGCTGCAGTATTGAGGGCCCCTAGTGTGGCTGAAGGCAAAGAGGAAAGGAGAGAGGAGTTGAGGGGGCAGAGGAGCATCATAGGCTCTCCCCGAGTATATAAACTGGACACCGGGTCCGCGCCTACATGGTCCTTTATACCCAGTAGGGATCACCGGCATACCAGGAGGACTACAAGTCCCTGGCCGACCTGAAGCTAAACTTATTACAGGACCAGGATCCACAAAGGCCCCGGCGCCCAGGGATAGTGGTTGCCAGCGGAAGGTCCTACTACCAAGCGACAGGTGAAGAGAGCAACACGACACAGAAGCTAGGCCCAGTTTCAGGCTGGCCAGGAGCTTAGAGAGAGGGAGACACAGACCAGGAGGCCCTATACCCGCTCACTGGGGAGAAGTCCTGAAGTGCACCCTTCCTACCGAGTACCCTGGACCGTACCTGACAGTAAAGGTATTGAAGCGAATCCCCTGTCTCTGTCAGTTACTCCTGCTGTGCCATCCTGACTGCATTACAAGCCCCAGCATCACCACCCACCATCAAATTCTACACTGCCCTGAGGCCCGCTCCACCTGTTCCATCCTAGCTGCCTATCAACTGCCTCAGAGGTCTGCAGCAGCGCTGGTACAAATGACCAGAAACCACAGGTGGCGTCACGATCAAACTACAATTCCCATATAAACTATCCCCTTTTTGTTGACCGCCCTGGGCCACGGACCGGGCCAGCCACTGTGACATATCCACCCCCCAGCATCCATAGGCCCGGACACCAAGTACCCCACTGCCCTGGGGGTGCGTCACCAACAAAGGATATATAACCAAGTATTGAGATGAACTTTAGTAATTGACCAAATACTTATTTACCACCAAAATTTGAAAAAAAATTCTTTCCAAATCAGACAATGTGATTTTCAGGATTTGTTTTCTCATTTTGCCTCTCATAGTTGAGGTCTACCTATGATGTCAATTACAGGCCTCTCTCATCTTTTTAAGTGGGAGAACTCGCACAATTGGTGGCTGACTAAATACTTTTTTCCCCCACTGTATTAAAACTGTCAAACAGTCGCAAATCATGCACACGGGACTGATTCAAACTATAACACTGAGCACGCTGACGATATTAGGTGTTCGCCCGAGCATGCTCGTAAATCTCGAGTAACAAGCAACATCACTAGTGTTTATACTTTATGTGTCTATATGTGGTCTAATAGGAGAGAAGAACTTGCGGAACTCACCAAGCTGCCTAAACAACTTTCTGTATTTCCAAAATAAGTGCATATTACAGGAGAGAGTTACATGGTGTAGGACTGGGTAAAAGGTATTTCGCGTTTACTTACGCTTCATCTGAGGGTCAGATGGAGAGTAAGTGAACTCAAAATGGCTGTTACCCAGTCCTACTCCATGTAATTCTCTCCCATGATGTTCACTTGTTTACTATCAGTATGTCTTTATTGCGTGAGACGAAACCCATGCAAATGCAAAACATACCAACTCCTTGCAGATGTTGTATTATATTGGGATTTGAACCCAGGACTCCAGCACTGCAGTGCTACAGTGTTGCCCTAAAAATCTTCCAACCCTATATATATAAGGCATCAGGCAGCTCAGTGGTAAGCACTATAGCTCTGCAGCACTGGGGTCCTGGGTGCATATATTATATGCCAAACAATATTGGGACACCTACATATTTAAACCTACAGGTGCTTTTATGGCATCCCACTCTAAAATCGTATGGGGTTGATCTCCCCTTTGCAGCAAAATAGCATCCAATCATCTGGGAAAATTTCTAAAAGATTTTGGAGTGTATCTTTGGGAATTTTTGATCACTTATAAACCAAACGTTACGCTTGGCACAGTGCAATGAGGCAGGTAATGTTCCCCTGGCATCCATCTAAGCAAGTCTTATCCATCACACTGACAGATAGACAAGTATGATACATCTCTCCCCAGAACACATTTCTACTGCCCCAGAGTCCAGTGGTAGCGTGTTTTACACCACTCCATCTGACACGTAGAGCTGTACTTGGTGATGTAAGGTTTGCATTCAGCTGCTCAGCCATGGAAACCCTGTGCATGTTATATGTGCTGATGTTAATGCCCCTTGAGGTTTGGAGCCCTCCAGTTACAGAGTCAGCAGAGCGTTGGCATCTTTTATACACTATATGCATCAGCAACCCTGCTCAGTAACTTTACGTGGTCTCCACTTCGCGGCTGAGTTGCTGTTGTTCCTTCAACTTTACAATTCTCAGAGTGAATCGTAGAATATTTTTGATGGAAGAAATTTCATGACCTGACTTGTCAAAATGGTGATATCCTATTAAACTACCAGACTCAACTTCAGTAAGCTCTTTAGAAAGAGCCATTCTTTTACAAATGTTTGTAAAGGCAGACTGCACGGTGAGGGGCTAGCTGTTATACACCTGTGGTAATAGGAAAGAATGAAAAATCTGAATTGGTAGGGTTATTCCCACAATTGCATTATTATTTTTCACAAAGCACAGAAAATGCAAACTTATTGTTAATATACAGACTAAGCCCAACATTAAGATTTGTTCTTATACCTTTTTTGTCCTTTTTCATCTTCATCTGCCCTCTGTGCTCCCAGCTTCACATTGTTAAATGGTAGGTCCTATTCTTACTTTGCAAGACTACATTTTCAGGGAGCACCCTCACTGCTCCATAGAATCAAAGAATCATAGAATCATAGAATGTTAGAGTTGGAAGGGACCTCCAGGGTCATCATATCCAATCCCATGCTCAATGCAGGATTTACTAAACCATCTCAGACAGATGTCCGTCCAGCCTCTGTTTGAAGACTTCCATTGAAGGAGAATTCACCACTAGTGATGAGCGAACATGCTTGTCGCTGCTCAGAACTCGCCCGAGCATCACTGTGCTCGACGAGTTCGGCTCTCGACGAGTATTTCCGGGCTGCTCGGGTGGGAACTCGGGTCCCCTCCCTGCATGTTTGGCGCTCTTTAGAGAGCCAATGAACGTGCAGGGATTGCCTGCCACGCACTGTAATGCCGTAGTCATGTTGGTTGTGGGCATTACCGTGATTGGCTGGCCGCACAGCATCATCAGGTGTATATAAGACCTGGCGCTACCATGCTCGTCACAGTCTACCCCGGAACCAGGCAGAGTAGGGAGAGGTGCTGCTGCGTCTGGGAGAGATTTGCTTGTTTATAGTTAGTATAGGTACTCCACAACATATATCTATATCCATCTGATCTAACAGTCCTTCTGAGGGCTAATCCAGCTGCATATATTCAGTGGTGATAGCAGGAGTTAGGCAGGCAGGCAGTGTATGTGGCAGACTGCAGTGTATGATACAACACAAGAGTGTCCATTGAACGTCCTGTCTGCAGCTGCTGTAATAATTACAGATATTTCTAGACATAGAAAGGCAATTTTTTTGTCTTAATCCTGGTTATTTGCTTAAAAAGCAATCCAGAGTACACCATTTTTCTTCTCACTGCAGAATCAAGCCAGATCTGTTCCATATTTCAGCAATAAAAATCCAGAAATTTGAACTGAACTTGGAAAATGTTGGTTTCCTTTTCCATTCTGTTGCAGTGTGTCGGTGAAGCTATTCACACTAGGTCTCCGTCTAGAATAATATTAGTAAATTACTGGCCTACAGTTTAAAGCCGTGGTTCTCTGTCAGACATATCACCGAAAAGACTTCAATAATCATAAATTTCTTCCATTTTCCTTTCGTTGCAGTGTGTCGGTGAAGTCAAATCATACATTTCTTCCATTTGTTTTTCCTCAGGTGGGCACAATGACAAATATTGGGCCCACCAGAGAATTTGATTCTGAGGGCTCACCTTTCTCCCCTGCTCAAGAGCCCCATAGCTGCTGTAAAGTTTGCGCTATCATGAACTCTCCTGATGGAGAAGCCAAGGCCCACCCGAGGATTCCCTGGTGGGACCGTCCAACCCTGCCGAGCGGCAGTCCTGGCTAATAAAAGTGTGTGTGAAGGTGCCCGGACACTCTATTGTCTGACTCTTATAAAAATGAACAAGGGCTGGATTGGGCCAGACTTCTCAACACCACCGAATGATAGTCGGGTAACATAAACTCAAATACAGTGGCTTTTTTTTGGGAGGTCTAACTCTATTCCCATGCACCTCTGTCTCCACACCCAGACATGGGTATACACTTTCTGATTTTGTCTATTTGCTTTTGTCTCCTCCTTCTCCGCATCTTCATGCTCCACCACCATATCGCCACCATATGTACCATATCAACATATCTACGTCTCTTGCAAGTGGCATTGGAGTTCCTCCAAATTTTTGGCAGTTGTTGTTTCACTGCATAGGCAAACAATATGGGAAACACATTTCCTAATAATGGGAACATTGTTTTCAGGAGGCCCACCGACCTCTACGTTTCTAGCAAGGGGCATTGGAGTTCCTCCAAATTTTTGGCAGCCGTTGCTTCATTGCATAGGCAAACAATATGGGAAACACAATTCCTAATAATGGGAACATTATTTTCAGGAGGCCCTCCGACCTCTACGTCTCTTGCAAGAGGCATTGGACTTCCTCCAAATTTTTTGGCAGACATTGTTTAACTGCATAGCCAAACAGTATGGGAGACACTCTTCCTAATAATGGGAGCATTTTTGCAGGAGGTCCTTCGACATCTACGTCTCTTTCAAGGGTCATTGGAGTTCGTCCAGATTTTGGCAACCATTACTTCACTGCATAGGCAAACAGTATGGGAGACACACTTCATAATAATGGGAACATTGTTTTCAGGAGGCCCTCCAACATCTATGTCTCTTGCAAGGGGCATTGGAGTTCCTCCAAATTTTTAGCAGCCGTCGCTTCACTGCATAGGCAAACAGTATGGGAGACACACTTCCTAATAATAGGAACATTGTTTTCAGGAGGCCCTCCGACCTCTACATCTCTTACAATTTTTGGCAACCATTGCATTCACTGCATACCCTTTAACTGTATAGCAGACCATTTCCTTTCTAATGGGAACATATCGTTACTGTGGTCCAGCTCTATGTGTCTTTAAATTGTTAGTGGGGTTTTTCCCAAATTTTGGCAGCCTTTGCAGTTACAGCATGGGCATTACCACTATAGGAGACCAGCTCCTTTATAATGGGAACATTTTTTTACTGAGACCCTCCTCTATGTGTCTTCAAAGAGGTATTGGGTTGTGTCCAAATTTTTGACAGCCCTTGCTGTCACTGCATATGCAATAACAGTATAGGAGACTCACTTGTTAATAATGGGAACAACAAAGACAAGCCGGCTGATGGCTCTCTACCAATAGCGAATAAGAATAGAAAGGGCCGCCTGATGACCTTATAAAAATAGGCTTTGTGATTTTCAGAGTCCCTCCATCATAAATGAAACAGCATGTGTCTGATGATGTGTCATACACCACATGGCCAGATAAGGTTGTAAAATGTTAAAATTACATTTCCCGGTGAATGCATTTGTCTTAAAAAATATGCAATAACAGTATAGGAGACTCAGTTGTTAATAATGGGAACAACAAAGCAAAGCCGGCTGATGCATTTGTCTTAAAAAATAACATAAAAAAACAAATAAAAAATAAATAAATAAAAACACAGTAGGATCTTTGTTTAGCATAAAAAACAGACTCGCCAATGTAACCTCAATGTAATTAACACGCCCCCTGGGGCCGTGGGGTACTCGGTAGCCGGGCCGGTCCTGTATTGGGGTAGTCATGCTGGCAGTGACCCAGTTCGTCGCCCAGGGCGGTCAAATAAAGAACAGTCAATTGGGGAAATAAAGTTTTGGGGATAAAGTTCGTGACGCCACCCGTGGTATGCGGCTATAGGTGGCCGCCGCTGCTATTCAGATCCACTGGGGCTGTTGCTGACACAGCAAAGATGGTTCAGCTTTCCACGGGCAGAGCTAAGCTTCGAGGCAGTATATAGTGGATTTTAGAGGTAGATGTTGCTGGTGTAGACTGTGTAGTGCAGGGTCGGTGGCGCAGCAATTATTCAAGGATAAAGTGGGGTGCAGTTTTCAAGTATTTACTCACAGTTATTAAGATACTCCAGGTTACAACTGCCAGATTATAACCGCCCACGTCGTCCTGTGTCCTCCGGGGAAGTGATCCAGCCAACTCTCAGATAATTTAGAAGCACTTGAACGGGACCCATTTCTGTGTACCTCTCCAGGTCGTCTCTCTGCGCTGGCTCTCTCCCTCCTGCCCTGCGCCTCACACACAGTGTCCCGAGCCAGTGGCCACGGGCCTTCTTGGGCGACGTCCAATCTGTCCCCTTTGTCCTATATGGCCACCTTTTCAGTGATTGTGTGTGGATTGTGGCTACGGCACATGAAGATACCGCAACCTCCGGTTTGCTAGCTGAGCCTTAAAGTACTGCACTAGTCTGGGGCCGGTCCCCTCCTGTGGCCTTGATCCCTCCATGGTCAGCGTGAATTTGGGCGCACGGGTGGCATCCAGCACTCGTCATGCCCCTAGGATCCCTTCTATCTCTGGAGCCTTTCTCACTGCTCCGTTGTTCTCTCCTCACTCTCTGAACTCCTCCTTGGTCCTTCCTTCCTCTCTCACTCCTAGGACCAGACTGAACTGAACTCCTGCTCCAAGCACTAGAACAGCATAATGGACCCCTCTAGATGCTTCTACCCTTCTTTTGTACTGTTCTGTCAGTGCTCCCCTAAACTACTTCTTCCACCCACCTCCTCTACTTAGTTCCACCTTCCTAACAGGGACCAGGCCTGTGCTCTCCCTTAGGAGCTATCTGAACCTTCCCTTATGAAGTGGTGTAGTGTTGGATGTGAGTGGTTGGGTCCCGGGTAGTGCTCCCTCCTTACCTGAGAGTGGGGTACCACACCTCTGACTGAGATGCAGTACCTCTGTGGCAACTGGACCCGCAGGGGCGCCACATAATCACATTGTTCAACTCCTGCACCTCCTCCTCCAGTTTAGCCTCCATCTCCGAAATGACCACATCAGTCACAAGCTGAAAGCACTGCAGCACTGCCTTGGCCAAGCGGCAACAGGCTGTGCTGAAGATAACATGCTTAATGTTTAGGTGACAAACCACCCACCGCTGCAGAGTTGTTGAAAACTGTAACACAGCAGCCTGATCTGTGGCTCTTACTGCTGAACATACAGCCAGGCATGGTTGTGTGTGACAATGGGCGGAACCTGGTGACGGAGAAATGACAGCCTGAGTAGATACGGTTTCTCTCTATGCCAGTCCTTTCACCGAGCTAAAGAATATGGCTGTGGTGAAATACAACTCCCACTGAGAAGCAGTTTCAAACTGAAAAACATTGGGCCCACCAGATGATTTGATTCTGAGGGCTCACCTTTCTCCCCCGCTCAAGAGCCCCGTAGCTGCTGCAAAGTTTGCCCTATCATGAACTCTCCTGATGGAGAAGCCAGGGCCCACCCTGACGGCAAAGCAGTCCTGGCTAAGAAAAGTTTGTGGGAAGGTGCCCGGACACTCTATGGCTGCATTTTTACTGAGGAGGAAACACATGCAAACACCAGGAGAACATACAAAGTCCTTGCAGATGTTGTCCTTGCTGGGATTTGAACCCAGGATCCCAGCGCTGCAAGGCTTCAGTGCTAACCACTGATCCAATGTGCTGCCATTCACACTCTAATATCTAACAGGCTGGAGAAACTTTTGCACCTACTGCCAGTCTATCTTCAGCTCATTTGTGAGAAACTAATGTATTTGGGCAGCCACTCAGTCTACCAAACAAAATTCATGAGAAGGAAACTGGGGATGGCTTCGCTACTGATACTGGGGGCAGTGTTGATACCATGGCGTCGTACCATAGTTCACTGGAAATATTCCAGGCTGGTAGGAGGCAAGCAGATTCCTACAGAAAAGTACCAGCAGTAATGTTCAGGGACCCTTGCTTGTGGAAGGCGGAGACGATACCGGGAGAAATATTGGCGGCTTTTTTTAATGTGGATTGGACGTGCTTATGCATGTTATTTCTCAAACTTCATTGCAGATCAGGCCATTGCCCAACTCTGTAGTCATGAAATTAAAGGGCAAAGAAAGATGTTTGTGTGTCGAAGAACCACCGACAAGTGTGAGCTGATGTTGGACGGGCTGCCATTGCTTATGCGACAAGCTGCATTAGAGGACTTTCTGAGAGAAATGACATCCAGAGTAGATACAGTTTTCCTCTATGCCAGTCCTTTCACCAAGCTAAAGAATATGGCTGTGATGAAATACAACTGTCACTGAGAAGCAGTGTCAGACTGAAAATCATTGGGCCCACCAGAGGATTTGATTCTGAGGGCCTACCTTCTCCCCCGCTCAAGAGCCCCATAGCAGCTGCAAAGTTTGCACCTATCATGAACTCTCCTGATGGAGAAGCCAGAGCCCACCCAAGGATTCTCTGGTGGGCCAGTCCAAAGCTGCCGAGAAGCAGCCCTGGCTAAGAAATGTGTTTGGGAAGGTTCCTGGACACTCTATGGCTGCTTTTTTAATGTCCACTGGCTCCGTACCGTTCCTGGCCACATTCACCTGTCCACGTGTTTGAGGTTAGGCGGTACTTCCCACCTAAGTGCACTGTGGAGGACACGGGAAATGTTGTGGGACCCGTGCTTGTGGAAGGCGGAGACGACCTCGGGAGAAATAGTGGCGGCTGGGGACTGAGTATAGACACCCGGCCGCCGCCATGAGGTTGTAAACAGTTCCACCTTCATGAGCCTAAAAGGCCACATTTCAAGTGAAAGCAGGTGCCCAGAAATCTGGCAGTTTTCTAATGCTGCCTGTGGGTGGGTGGGTCGGTGGCTGGCTGCATACTTGCGCTTGCATCCCAAGTAACAGAAAACTAAGCATACGGTCTATCATCATCATGACCTAACCTCGGTATTATAAACTCTCCCAATGGAGAGGCCAGGGCCCACCAGAGGAGCCTCCGGTTCTCTGGTGGGCCCGTCCAATTCTGCCGAGAAGCAGCCCTGGCTAAGAAAACTGTGTGGGAAGGTTCCCAGACACTCTATGGCTGCTTTTTTTAATGTGGATTGGACATGCTTATGCATGTTATTTCTCAAACCGCATTGCAGATCAGGCCATTGCCCAACTCTATAGTCATGAAATTAAAGGCTCAAAGAAAGATGTTTATGTGTTGAAGCACCACCAACAAGTGTGAGCTGATGTTGGACGGGCTGCCATTGCTTATGCAACAAGCTGCATTAGATGACTTCCTGGGAGAAATGACACCCAGATTAGATACGGATTTCCTTTATGCCAGCCTATTCACCGAGCTAAAGAATATGGCTGTGGTGAAATACAACTCCCACTGAGAAGCAGTGTCAGACTGAAAAACATTGGGCCCACCAGAGGATTTGATTCTGAGGGCCCACCTTTCTCCTCTGAATAAAAACCCCATAGCAGCTGCAAAGTTTGTGCCTATCATGAACTCTCCTGATGGAAAAGCCAGGACCCACCTGAGGATTCTCTCGTGGGCCTGTCCAACCCTGCCGAGAAGCAGCCCTGGCTAAGCATGTGTTTTGAAGGTTCCCGGACACTCTATGGCTGCATTTTTAATGTGGACTGGCTCCGTACCATCCCTTGCCACATTCACCGGTCCACGTGTTTGTGGTTAGGTGGTACTTCCCACCTAAGTGCACTGGTGAGGGCACGGGTAATGTTGTGGGACCCGTGTTTGTGGAAGGAGGAGACGGCATGGGGAGAATTAGTGGCGGCTGGGGACCGAGTATGGACACCCTACCACCGCCGCCATGAGGTTGTGGACAGCTTCTGCCTCCACGAGCCTAAAAGGCCACATTTCAAGTGCAAGCAACTGTCAAAAATTTGTCAGTATAGTATTGCAGCCTGTGGGTGGGTGGTTGGCTGGCTGCATACTTGCGCTTGCATTCCAAGGAATGGGGTAGGGACAACAGAACGTTGCGCTGGGACAAGGATGTGGACAGTGATTGTTGCAAGTCTGCAATGACAGGTGCATGGTGGGAGGCATCTTCGCATGCCCCAAGGATCACTTATGATGAGCACACTTTTAGGCAGTGACCTGGGAGACAGAGATGCTTCCAGGGGTCTTCCCCATGCTATTCCCATGTCTTTTCAGCACTGTATGCATGTGTCTGATGGTGTGTCACACACCAGATAAGGTTGTAAAATATTAAAATGACATTTCCCAGTGAATGCATTTGTATTGGTTGAAAGCAATGCAAAAGTGCAAAAACGCATCAAAAACGCTACGTGTGAACATAGCCCATTTTTGTTTTTGATTATTTATTTTGCCTTATATACAAGTCATTACCCTGGAAAGCTTGTTCTTTAACATATTTCCCAGGAAAATCCATTTTGGTTTCGTTTTTGTATGTTTTATTGTGAGTCCGTAAAAGTGGCGTAATATGTTTGACAATGTTGTTGACAGCAGTGACCTGGGAGTCAGAAATGCTTCCAGGGGTCTTCCCCATGCTGTTCTCATGTCATTTGAGCACTGTACCCATCGATTTGGGCAATTTTTAGGCCCTCTGCAGACCGCCGGGAGGAGCTGCCTGAAAAATGCTTGAGTTTCCCAAAGACTTACATTGGGCTCATTACTTGGACCGAGCACTCAGGCATTCCAATTTGCTCGACTCGAACAACGAGTACCCGAGCATTTTAGTGCTCACTCATCACTACTCACCATCTCTCATGGCCGCCTGTTCCACCTGTTTATCACCCTCACTGTCAAAAAGTTTTTTCTAATATCTAATCTGTATCTTCTCCCATTTAGTTTCATCCCGTTGCTTCTAGTCTTTCTTTTTGCAAATGAGAATAAAGCTGATCCCTCTACAGTGTGACATCCCTTCAGATATTTGTAGACAACTATTAAGTCTCCTCTCAGCCTTCTCTTTTGCAAGCTAAACATTCCCAAATCCTCTAACAATTCTTCATAGGACATTGTTTGCAGACCGGTCACCATTCTGGTCACTCTTCTCTGAACTTGCTCCAGTTTCTTCATGTCTTTTTTAAAATGTGGTGCCCAGAACTGGACACAGTATTCCAGATGAGGTCTGACCAAGGAGGAGAAGAGGGGAGTGATTACTTCATGTGATCTAGACTCTATGCTTCTGTTAATATAACCCAGAATTCTGTTTGCCTTTTTTGCTGCTGCATCACACTGTTGACTCATGCAGTCTGTGATCTATTAGTATACCTAAATCTTTTTCACATGTGCTGTTGCTTAGCCAACAACTCTCCCTTTCCTCTTTGCTCCTGACTGGACTTACCTTTCTGAATCTTGATAACTCAGAGCTTTTCTGAAAGCCAGATGACTGTAACATCATTTAGAAAGGACGAAGACAATGATGCCGCAGTGGATCATCTGGAAAAATGACTGATTTTATTTATTTATTTTTTAAATATATAAGAAAAATACACATTGGATGAGAGCACAATGGGGGAAAATGGGGATAGGATACTATACATGGCTTTATAATGAATTGGGGGGAGATGTTATACAGGGTGCTCATAATGAATTGGGGAGTGTGAGAGAAAGCTGTCAGTGACTTAAAATGAGGTGGTTGATGGGGAGGGTGCTATACAGGGACTTATAATCAATTTGGTCTGCGTGAAAATTCTATACAGGGACTTATAAGAAATTGGGAGAAGAGGAAGAGCGCTATGCAAGGACTTATAATGAATTTGGGGGAGAAAGGACAAAGGAGAGAGACTTATAATGGGTTGGGGAAGAGTCACAGTGACTGATTCATATATATACTGTATATGTATATACACTGCTCAAAAAACTAAAGGGAACAAACAAATAACACATCCTAGATCTGAATGAATGAAATATTCTCACTGAGTACTTTTTTCTGTACAAAGTTGAATGTGCTGACCACAAAATCACACAAAAATCACCAATGGAAATCAAATTTATTAACCAATGGAGGCCTGGATTTGGAGTTAACCCCAAAATTAAAGTGGAAAAACACACTACAGGCTGATCCAACTTTGATGTAATGTCCTTAAAACAAGTCAAAATGAGGCTCAGTGTTGTGTGTGGCCTCCACGTGCCTGTATGACCTCCCTACAATGCCTGGGCATGCTCCTGATGAGGTTGCAGATGGTCTCCTGTGGGATCTCCTCCCAGACCTTGACTAAAGCATCCGCCAACTCCTGGACAGTCTGTGGTGTTGGTGGATGGAGTGAGACATGATGTCCCAGATGTGCTCAATCGGATTCAGGTCTGGGGAATGGGCGGGCCAGTCCATAGCTTCAATGCCTTCATCTTGCAGGAACTGCTGACACACTCCAGCCACATGAGGTCTAGCATTGTCCTGCATTAGGAGGAACCCAGGGCAAACCGCATCAGCATATGGTCTCACAAGGAGTCTGAGGATCTCATCTCGGGACCTAATGGCAGTCAGGCTACCTCTGGCGAGCACATGGAGGGCTGGGCGGCCCTCCAAAGAATTGCCACCCCACACCATTACTGACCCACTGCCAAACCAGTCATGCTGAAGGATGTTGCAGGCAGCAGATCACTCTCCACGGCATCTCCAGACTCTGTCACGTCTGCCACATGTGCTCAGTGTGAACCTGCTTACATCTGTGAAGAGCACAGGGTGCCGGTGGCAACTTTATCAATCCTGGTGTTCTGTGGCAAATGCAAAGCGTCCTGCATGGTGTTGGGCTGTGAGCACAACCCCCATCTGTGGATGTCGGGCCCTCATACCATCCTCATGGAGTCGGTTTCTAACTGTTTGTGCAGACACATGCACATTTGTGGCCTGCTGGAGGTCATTTTGCAGGGCTCTGGCAGTACTCCTCCTGTTCCTCCTTGCACAAAGGCGGAGGTAGCGGTCCTGCTGCTGGGTTGTTGCCCTCCTACGGCCCCCTCCACATCTCTTGGTGTACTGGCCTGTCTTCTGATAGCGCCTCCAACCTCTGGACACTACGCTTAGGCTGCGTGCCCACGATGCGTTTCTCATGCGTTTCCTCTGCGGAATTTCCGCAGCGGAAACGCATCAAAAACACTTGGTAATCCACACCCCATGGTCCATAATGGCATTCCGCAAAGTCAATGCACATGCTGCGGATTTTTCCACAGCGTTTCTGCAGCGCTCATAAATCCGCAGCATGTTCATTAATTTTGCGGAAGGGCAGCGGAATTGCCGCCATTGACTTGCATTGAGACGCATATAATCCGTGTCTGTACATTTGTACACGCGGATTATATGCATTTCAATGTGCGTATGGTACCCAGTTCTGGAGGAGAGAAGACTCTCATCCAGACCTGGGTACCATTGTACCTGTAAAAAAAAGAATAAAATAATAAATAAAGTTTATATTCACCTGTCCGGCGGCCCCTGCACCGCTTATCTTCCAGGACCTGAGATGACGTCGCGGTAATGTGACCGCAGGCTGTCTCGCGATAGCCCGGCAACCAGGAAGAAGCCAGGACGAGCGGGCCAGCACACGTGGCGGGGCATCGGAGGTAAGTATAGCTTTATTTTTTTATTTTTACGGTCACACTATATAAATCCATGCCGCTTGCATGGATTTATATAGTGTGACCTAGTTATCAAGCACTTTCCAAGTGATGCTAATCGCCTGGAAAGTACTTGTCAGTCCGCATGCAGAAACGCATGTGAATCCGCATGTGAATCCGCATGTATTCTGCAGGAAAAACGCATGCACAATCCGCATGCGTTTTTTCTGGCAAGGGAGATGCAGAAACGCTGCAGAAATTTTCTGCTTCATTTCTGCATCGTGGGCACAATAGCCTAACAGACACAGCAAACCTTCTTGCCACAGCTCGCATTGATGTGCCATCCTGGATGAGCTGCACTACCTGAGCAACTTCTGTGGGTTGTAGAGTCCGTCTCATGCTACCACGAGTGTGAAAGCACAACCAACATTCAAAAGTGACCAAAACATCAGCCAGAAAGTATTGGTACTGAGATGTGGTCTGTGGTCCCCACCTGCAGAACCACTCCTTTATTGAGTGTGTCTTGATAATTGCCAATAATTTCCATCTATTGTCTATTCCATTTGCACAACAGCAATCCGTGTTGCTTCCTAAGTGGACAGTTTGATTTCACAGATGTTTGATTTACTTGGAGTTAAATTCTGTTGTTTTGTTGTTTAAGTGTTCCCTTTATTTTTTTGAGCAGTGTATATATATATATATATATATATATATATATATATATATATTAATATATATATATATTGAGTGGCAGGAATAATGGGGGACACAATGCAGGCTGATCAATTTATATTTTGAGCTGTGTGTGCCTACTTAAACAGTATAAGTGTGGTACATGTTTTTATTCAGGTACGTAGAATGGAGGATTTTTTCTTCTACGGGCAAATGTATATATACAATGTATGTGACCATCAGGATAGGGGAAGATACCATCATGGGCTTATAATAAATTGGGTGTGGGAGAGGATACTATCAGGAACTTATATGAATTGGAGGCTAAGGTAGGACACTATCAAAGAGTTATAATAAATTTGAGGTAGGTGAGGCTCTTATACAGGGACCTATAATGAATTGGGGGTGGGGAAACATGTTTCAGGGATTTATACTTATAAAGAATTTGGGGTTGGGGAGGACGCTACCGTGAGCTTATACTGAATTGTGGTGTAATGGAGGACGCCTTTGCGATGTTATAATGAATTGGGGGAGGGAAAGATTGCTATACAGGGAGTTAGAATGGATTTGGGGTTGGGGAGGACGTTATACAGGGACTTATAATGGATTTGGAGTTGGGGAGGACATTATAATGAGCTTATAATGAATTGTGGTGTGATAGAGGACACCATCAGTATCTTATAATGAATTGGGGTGAAAGAGGATGCTATACAGGAACTTATAATGAATTTGGGGAAGAGAGTACACTTGAGAGGGGTACAGAATTAATTGAGGGTAGAACCACAGTGAATGATTCATTTATATTTATTGGGAAACAGAAATGATAGTTAATGGGGGGGCACAGTGCCGGCGTATCAAATTATATTTTAAATGATGCATAACTAATTGTAGTTTAATGGTGTGGTACATATTTGTATTTAGGCGCACAGTGCGAGATATTTTTTATTCAAGATGCAAATGTATATATATAGTATACTTGACTTTGTTATTTTCAGGATAGGGTGATCAGTGCGGCATGGCTGGAAGATGTTGACTTGAAGGTCTACCAGATGGACAAGAAAAATAGAAAATGACTGTCATCAGATGGGACATCAGTGGTCACTGGATGTAAATATTTATTCTTGATCTATACTGTATGACTTGTATAGAGATGATGGGAGTAATAACCTTGTTTGTGAAACAACGTCCCTAAAGCTACATCCACAAATTCATGTGAAATGGGAAATGTTCATATGCTGCCAGAAATTTTATTGGATGGCATATAGGCACATATAGATTTATAGATCCATTCAGAAATTCATGAAAATCTCGGACCTGTCGGATCAGAATAAGACATACTGAATGAGTTTGTGCTGACTGAGCAAAAATTGGGCAGCACACTGACACTTCACATGGATTTCAGTTTTTATTTTTTAATAAATTTGCAAAAATTTCAACATTTCTGGGGGGGGGGGTTTCAGTCTAAAAGGGGTGCAGAGTGTACTTTAATGAGAAAAAAATGAACTTTTTAGAATTTACCAAATGGCTGCAATGAAACAAAGAGTGAAAAATTTAAAGGGATCTGAATACTTTCTGTACCCACTGTATAACATTGTCCCTTAGTATACAGTGTACTAATCATTATATATAGAGCCATCATTTAGTGTATAGTGTTCTTTCTTGTTATGTATAGTGCCATCCTTTAATATACAGTGTACTTTCTTGCTATGTATAGCTTTATTATGTATAGCACCATCCCATAGTATTTTGTGCATAGTACAGTATATAGTGTACTTATTAGGTATAGAGCCGTCCCCTAGTATATAGCATACAGTGTACTTATGTACACTGGTCACGGAAAATAGCGACAAATGCAAAAATGTTTTTTCATACAAATTTCAGATTATTTCAGATAAAAACTAGACATGTTTGGTATCTGTACTGACCGGGGGAATCATATTGACAAGTCAGCTTTACCATATAGTGTACATGGTAAATAAAAAACCCCAAAAATCAATTGTGGAATTGCATTTTTTTTGCAATTTCACCGTACTTGGAATTTGTTTCCTGTTTTCCAGTACACTAAGTTGGAAAATTAATGGTGCCAATCAAAAGTACAACTCGTCACACAAAAAAACAAGCCCTCATTGACGAAAATATAAAAAAGTTATGGCTCTAGGAAGAAGGGGAGGAAAAAATGAAAAAATTGAAAATGGCCATGGCGTGAAGGGTCTAAGGTATGTGCCAATACTTTTGTCTATATAGTACGTAAAAAATCACTAGAAGCTGGTGATGACATGAGCACATTTTCTATATACCACTGCATAATATGTAGGTGCTACATATACCGAAATAAATTCATTACACCACCAGCTTTTATACACATGAATAACTCAACCAGATAAAAGAAAATTTGCGGTAGCATATATTTGTGTATCAAAATGAAAAGCTCTGGGACGTTTCGAAGGCTGAAAGAAAAAAGTAATAGCTACAAATTAACATTTCAGCCAAGTACATTAAAATAATTTCCACTTTACAAACTACACTGATGCAGCTTTATTCCTATTTTCTCAGCTTTTTTTTCGTAAACCAGTTAAATCAGATGTGAAGAGGATCAGTATTCCATAAGGGGAAATTCTTTTTTTAGCAAAGAATTTAAAATGCGCATATTCTGTTTGGTGAAAAATTGCTGCTTCATTGTTTTATTTATTATGTGCTTCAAATGTATAAATCTACAAAAACCGGGCAGGACCTGCACTCTCATGAAGCATCTCATGCTTAGCGTATATTTTCTTTGGAGACTCAGATGGAAGTATTAAACAATGTATGAAATATTAAACAATAAAATGTATTAAAAACCTCAAACGTTGCTAGCTATAAAGCAGAATTGTACACTAATGATATATAAAGCTCCATGATTCACAATAATCAAGATTTATAACTAGCATCATACTAAAGTATATAATGAAATAAACATGAAATATTTATATCAAGAAATATATGTATGTGTGTGTGAAAAATTAAAGGACATCAAATAATTGTAATTACATTAGCTACTATTTACCAGTAAAAACTATGGTCAATCCTATTTTGCATCCATACAAGTCGTAAATTTGCATCCATACCAGTATTGAGCGCTGTCGGAAACAGTCTAATTGGAAATGCAAATCGCATACTTCCGGTCACATGACTGCTCGCCCCCAGCACTGACAAATCCTCACAGTGGGCAGTGCACGTGATGGGAAGATTCACAAGTCTGCAGTCACATAGAGTGACTGCAGACTTGTAGTTTAAGACCGAACAACCCTCTCTAAGCTTTCAACCTCAAAAATGTCACCAAAGCATCAGACGCTAGGGATTGGATTGAGGTGTTTTATACCGGTATTCTCGCGTAAAAGCACCTTAATAATTTGTAATATTTTTTGTGCAACTCAGAAGTTATATCATTATAAAATATTACAACTTTTTTTCATTTTCACACCAGACAAGGCCAATTCCACCAAAATGGGCAGATAATGGGTCGGGTGTTTAATTTCGCCCAAAAATTACACCAGTTTAATGGTATAACTTACTATAGAAATGAACTCTAGTCCCTGACAGCTCACACCAGGTAACCAATGAACCAAATTCATTAAGTAATGGTTTAGGAACATACTCCAACAAGCACCTTTACTAAGACTATCGTGGGCAATCTTATAGGGTACCTGTCAGCTGATACATGCTGCACAATCCGTGGGCAGCATGTATTAGACACTAGCTGTGTGAATACAGCCATATATGCTTGTCTCTTTGTCCTTTCAGAGAAAAACACTCTTTTACTAGCCGCCTTGGACCAAGCCGCACTGTGCACTAGTCATACTGACTTCTTCCAGCCCTCTGACTCCGACTGCATGCCCAAATAGGCAGATGCTTGTCAGTCACTGTCAGCGGGCGGGAAGAAGCCATTGGGGACCTGCCTGTACGACTAGTCAATATCGCGGCTTGGTCCACGGTAGGTTTTAAAAGTATATTTTTCACTGAAACGCCACAGTGTTTCAGAGACAGACATTTATGATGGTGAGCACCCAGACAGTGGCTTATACATGCTGCCCACAGATTGGGCAGCATGTATCAGCTGACAGCTTCCCTTTAATGAATCATCTCTAGGTGTTTCCCTTCAGTCTAGCTTACTATCCACTGTCAAATGCAGAGAAGGGAAATGGATTGTAAGATGTGCCTTCTCCTGGGCACTCTTATGTTCTATATACAGTTTTTGAACTTTTATGTTACAGCCACAGTTTCTCCTGTAACTTAACTGTTCTCTGAATCTTCTCTCTGTTCCACTATTATATTTAGTTGATCTCTGACTTTTCTCCCTGATTCGCTGCTTTAATCACATGTTCTCTCACATTTCTCTGGTTCCCCTACCAGTGATATAACTTGAAGCTTGTGGACCCAATGCAAAATCTCCATCTTAGTCCTCAACTATCTCGAATTTCTAATAGTATTGATCTATTCAAATGGCTCAATGGAACCCTTTGAGCTCCCATATGTTCCAGTTCCCAGGTGTGACTTCATCCCCTGCACCGAATATGGGTAGGAAGTCACAGGATCTCTGCCAGTTGTTATTAGGTATGGAGTCATATGATCTGTATCAGTGGAGTCCCCAAAATTGTGCTAGCTGCTAAATTATAAATTTGCATGAATTAAAAACCCTATAGAAATTCTCAAATTAAATCATAATAAAAAGCAGAATGTAGTTGTCATGCCACAGTGCACACTGTAAAAACAAAACTCCTAAAACCATTACAAAATTACCGTATTTTTTGGACTATAAGACGCACTGGACCATAAGACGCATCCCAAATTTTGGGGTGAAAAATAGGAAAAAAAATATTTTTTATAAGATGGGGGTCTGTCTTATAGTCTGAATAGGTATCTTACTTGAGGGGGTGTTGGAGCGGGGGTCACAGGAGGCAGGGTCCTTCAGGAGGCAGGGCCTGGCGCTGGTGGCCTGGTGGCTGGGGTTGGTGGCCTTGGGGCTGGCGCTGGGGGACTGGTTGCCTGGGTGCCTGGGGCCTGCTGGCTGGCGCTGGGGGACTGGTTTCCTGGGCCTGGTGGTTGGCGCGGGGGGACTGGTTGCCTGGGGGCCTGGCTGCCTGGTGGCTGGCGCTGGAGGCCTGGTTGCCTGGGTGCCTGGTGGCTGTCACTGGGGGACTGGTTGCCTGGGGGCCTGGGTGCCTGGCGCTGGTGTCTGGTGCTGGGGGCTTGGAGCCTGGGTGCTTGGCACTAGTTGTCTGGGGCTGGGTGCCTGGCGCTGGTGGCTGGCACTGGGGGCTTGGAGGCTGGCGCTGGGAGCCTGGGTGCCTGGAGCCTGGTACCGGGGCCGGTGTCTTGCTGTGTGTGGCGTGGCAGAGCGGTGTGAGCAGCTTCCGGTGCGCGCAGCCATCTTTCTGAAGCTGTGATCTACAGGAAAATGGCCACCGGCATGGCAGAGCACATTTTCCTGTAGATCACAGCTTCAGAAAGATGGCCGCGCACACCGGAAGCCACTCACACCACTCACGGCAAGACACCGGCCCCGGTAACCGGCAAAGTCCCGGCCCCCAGGCAGATACCGGCCCACCTCACCTCCTCTTCTGCTGCCGCTGATGCCTGCTGCCACCACCGCCACCTTCCTGATGGCCCTGCGATCCCACTCCACCACCACCGGTAAGTTACTTTCGGACAATAAGGTGCACCCCCCCCCCATTTTCCTCCCAAATTTGGGGAAAAAAGGGTGCGCCTTATGGCCCGAAAAATACGGTACTCTTTTATAATTTCATCACACTCCTCTTTAAAAAATATAAGTAATACAACATATTACATCTTTTATGTCCCGTAAAAAACATGCCCTCATATGAATTTGTCAATGTAAAAAATATTAGTTATAACTTTTTTAATTCAAAGATGAAAAAAATTTAAAGTATTAAATAAGTATAAATTCTTAATTAAAGAAGCACTCCTCCTCCCATCAAAGTTTTTATCCTCTTAATATATTCCAATCATCATATGATATAGCACTGTATGTGCTACTTCGGAGCGCATGGCGGTGGGACACTCTCCAGTACGCCGGGCACGGGACGGATCCTCTCTGGCCCCAAACAGTCGATGGTGGCTGCGTCCGACACCTGGCACTAAAGAGGCACATTGCTAAGGGCACATGGTTGTGGGTGTGCAGGGGTTAAATGTCATTTTCTTTACTGTCCCCTCTGATGGTGTGTGATGTGGTCGATGTTCCCCGTGATGTTGGTGCGGAGGGGGGATAGGGATGAGACAATAGGAGGATGAGGCAGATGTGCTTTTCAAACAGATGGAACTTTTACTTGTTTAAACACAGCCAAGAAGGAATTTACAGCCACATATTGTACAGAGTAGACATTGCAGATGACAAGGTTCCTCAGACGGGTGTTTAGCGACAGATACAGTAAAAACGGCAGATGAGAGGTGCAACATACAGAAAGTGTGAACAGAGCTTATCCTGTTCTCCAAACTGGCATGATAGAGATTCTATTCTATCCCACCGGCATTCCACAGCAGACCCCTGCATCCCTGCTCCCTCTGACCTTCATTATGTTGTAGGACTCCTGTACTCCTGTATGGGGGACCACTCTCGGATCCGTACTCCTCCTGCGTCCACAGCATAGTATTCTGGTAGACCAAGGGTGTTGTGCAGACCAGAGACTTCCATCTGCCTAAAAGGTTCTAGTCCTCAGGATATCATACGGGTTTTCCTCCAGTCAGTTCATCACTATCGGGCCCGCTGGACTTCCTTTGGTCCCTCAGGCTGACTTCCTTTGGTCCTCTTAAGATGTTCCTTACTATACAGCAACTCTAGAACTCCCCAGAATAAAGTTTGAATCTTACTTTTGTACACCCAGGGACTCCACCCACTAAGCTACTGCCTAGCAACTATTCTAGTAAGAGGATTTAAATATTACTGTACTAACAGTGCAACAGCAAATCATAAATAGACATATTAAAAATAACTCACACAGAGTTTACTTAGTTATACAACTCTGGAGTATTACCTGTGTACTTACAATTGCTTATTTTGCCTTTCTACCCAGTTAATTCTTCTGTTTTCCATCGGTCTATGACATCTTGTGATTAACAACAGAGTAGCTCAATGCTCCTAAGCTCTATGTAGAAACAGGAATTCTCTTTTTCCTGCATGAGTCATCATTAGAACTACAGTTCTACATCACTGCAAAGTCCCTGGTGGGAGGGGGAGTGGAGCAGCTGGGTCAGGAGTTGAAGAGGGAGTAGATCAGGGGTGCCAGGCACTTTGCAGTGATGATGAACTGTAGTTCTAATGATGACTCATGCAGTGAAAAGAGACTTACTGAGTCTACATAACGAAGAATTCAGCTAGTCAGTTTTTAATCACGAGATGTCATTGACCTAATGGACAACAGGAAAATTAACTAGGTAGAAAGGCAAAATGAGCAATTGTAAGTACACAGTGCTATAAAATGTGATGATTGCATTATGCTTTTAAGGAAATAAAGAAGCTATGACTCTCTTCTATTAGTATAGGTGGTCTTCTCACATAGTCTCTCAGATATTTTGGCAGCAATTTCAAATATGTCGTTAATCGCTCCTGGACCTCCCATAGACTTTAAACGTCTAGGTCATCTGGCTTCTACTCTTCACTGATGTTTTAAAATGTTATTGCATAGTATCACAGCTAAATAGATCATGTAGCTAAGGGAGCAGGGATCTGGCTCTCAGAGATAGCTGGAATCCTCATAGAGAAGGTACAGATAGTTTATTACTGTCTATGTCTATTATATCACTGTATGCACAGTATATGCAGTAAAAGAAAGCGCTAACATGTGATTGCTATGTATAGTGAGAGATTAGGAGCTGTTGTGTCACAGAAGGCCCAGATAGCTCTAATATTCAGCCTGCAGTCTGCATTTCCTCTGTAACTAGGGCTAATATACCTGCCCCCAGTTACAAGGGAAATAAGATAAAAATAAAAATATTGAAAAACCAACCAAAAGGTCATGGGAGGAAACAATGTGCAAAATAAATGAAAAATAAATAAAAAATGACAAGTAAAAACAAAATAATAAAATTGCTACTATCGATCCAAATCGTTGTTTCTAGCTCGCCCCTTATAAAGACATGTCCGATACACAGTATAAAATAACTGTTACAGAGCGAGGAACAACTTTTTTAATGTATGTAGTTCTTTGTGATCAAAAAAAATGTGAAAAATAGACATTTATTTCCTTTTTTTCCCATTGATATTACCTGCTATCAGCCCAAAAAAGAGAATATGACAGTGACATAAAACTAAAGCCCCATGTATTACGAGAAAAGATGCAAATTATACTTGAATATCTGAATGAGAAAAAAAATGTACAGCTCTTTAAACCACATGTATGAAAAAAAAAGTGCCTGGTTGGGAGCAGATTTTTTTCTCCAACCGAGTGGTCCATGGCAAATATTGGAGACTTGTCTAAGATTCAAAGGGTCGCATCAAAATCCATAATGCATGTCAATGGGTCAGTGAAAAAATCAGTCTGCACTCGGATGACATCCGAATGCAGTCCGATTTTCAAGGACTGTCAGAAGGGAGAAGGTAGAGAATTTTTTTTTTAATTTTTCCACGTACAAGAAAATTGGATGACACTCGTACCACACTATGACAAAGAAAAAACACAAAATTTCACCTTGGTATAAGTTGGTATACATGCAGCACATAAATGCATGTTTCACAGTGGCCATGAATCAGAAAAACTTACAAGAAGCAAAACGAACATAAACCCTGCTGTAAATAAATAAAAAGCAAGTGCATTTAAATAAAATAGGGTTCTTAGTAACACTGTTTTTGATCAAAAATAGTATATAAGCCATTCCACCATCGACAAGGTGAATCCGTTCGGGACGGTCCAAACTGTCTAATATTAAAAACCTTACCATTTGTCAAAGCTGACCTCAATGTGTGAATAAGGGCAGACAAAGGACTGAGTCCCAAACTATGAACACCAGCCTAGGGAAGCTTTAAAAGTATTAACCGCCCCGAACGGGTTCACCTTGTCGATGGTGGGATGGCTTACAGATGTGCTCAAAAGTTTACATACCCCGGCAGAATTGTTGCTTTCTTGGCCTTGTTTCAGAGAATATAAATGATAACAAAAAAACTTTTTCTCCACTCATGGTTATTGGTGGGGTGAAGCCATTTATTGTCAAACTACTGTGTTTTCTCTTTTTAAATCTTAATGACAACCAAAAACATCCAAATGACCCTGATCAAAAGTTCACATGCCCCAGGTCTTAATATCGTGCATTGCCCCCTCTAACATCAAGGACAGCTTTAAGTCTTTTGTGGTAGTTGTGGATGAGGTTCTTTATTTTCTCAGATGGTAAAGCTGCCCATTCTTCTTGGCAAAAAGCCTCCAGTTCCTGTAAATTCCTTGGCTGCCTAGCATGAACTGTCCGCTTGAGGTCTCCCCAGAGTGGCTTAATGATATTGAGGTCAGGAGACTGAGATGGCCACTCCAGAACCTTCACTTTGTTCTGCTGTAGCCAATGACAGGTCAACTTGGCCATATGTTTTGGATCGTTGTCATGTTGGAACGTCCAAGTACGTCCCATGCGCAGCTTCCAGGCTGATGAGTGCCAATTTGCCTACAGTATTTGCTGATAACGTGCTGCATTCATCTTTCCTTCAACTTTTACCAAGTTTCCTGTGCCTTTGTAGCTCACACATCCCTAAAACATCAGCGATCCACCTCCGTTCTTTACTGTAGGAATGGTGTTCCTTCCATCATAGGCCTTGTTGACCTCTTTCCAAATGTAATGTTTATGGTTGTGGCCAAAAGTTCAATTTTGGTCTCATCCCTACAAATTACCTTGTTCCAGAAGTTTTGAGGCTTGTCTCTGTGCTGTTTGGTGTATTGTAGGTGAGATACTTTGTGGCATTTGCACAGTAATGGCTTTCTTCTGGCAACTCGGCCATGCAGCCCATTTTTCTTCAAGTGCCTCCTTATTGTGCATCTTGAAACAGCCGCACCACTAGTTTTCAGAGAGTCCTGTATTTCAGCTGATGTTATTTGTGGGTTTTTCTTTGCAACCCGGACAATTTTCCTGGTGTTTGTGGCTGTAATTTTTGTTGGTCTACCTGACCGTGGTTTTGTTTTTACAGAGCCCCTAATTTTCCATTTGTTAATCACAGTTTGAACGCTGCTGACTGACATCATCAATTCCTTGGGTATCTTTTTGTATCCCTTTCCTGTGTTATATAGTTCAACTACCTTTTCCCATAGACAATTCTTTTGCTTTCCCCATGACTCACAATCCAGAAACGTCGGTGGCTGGATGAAAGATGGAAGAGTCTGTCTAGATCCCAGAAACTCACTCAGCTTTTATGCACACACACTGATTACAAGCAAACAGGTCACAGGTGAGGATGTTACCTTTTGTAGCCATTCAAACCCATCTGTGTCAAATTCTGTGCATGTTATCAGGCCAAAATTACCAGGGTATGGGAACTTTTGATCAGGTTCAATTGGATGTTTTTGGTTGTCATTAAGATTTAAAAAGAGAAAACACAGTAGTTTAACAATAAATGGCTTCACCCAACCAATAACCATGAGTGGAGAAAAAGTTTTCTTGTTATCATTCATATTCTCTGAAACAAGGCCCAGAAAGGAAAAATTCTGCAGGGGTATGTAAACTTTTGATGTAAACTTTTGAGCACAACTGTATATACACTGCTCAAAAAAAATAAAGGGAACACTCAAATAACACATCCTAGATCTGAATGAATGAAATATTCTCATTGAATACTTTGTTCTTTACAAAGTTGAATGTGCTGACAACAAAATCACACAAAAATCATCAATGGAAATCAAATTTATTAACCAATGGAGGCCTGGATTTAGAGACACCCCCAAAATTAAAGTGGAAAAACACACTACAGGCTGATCCAACTTTGATGTAATGTCCTTAAAACAAGTCAAAATTAGGCTCAGTATTGTGTGTGGCCTCCTCGTGGCTGTGTTACGCTGGCGCCCGGACTGACTGGCGTGAGCGTGATTAGTGATCCCACTGTACCATGAACCGAGGAGTGCCTGGAGGGGCGTAACTAAGCATCAACCCGATCCGTCCAAGGTCGCACGGCGGAAACGAGCAGAGGGACCAGGTGTGACTCCAGGTCAGACCCCGGTCACAGTTGTTGACCCACACCGGGGAATGCAGGAACAGGCAGGTTAGACTGGCATACAGGCAGGTGGGTATTGGCAAGTACGGCTGGTATGCAGACAGGTGGGTACTGGCAAGCACGGCTGGTATGCAGACAGGTGGGCACTGGCAAGCACGGCTGGTATGCAGACAGGTGGGCACTGGCAAGCATGGCTGGTATGCAGACAGGGAGATACTGGCAAGCACGGCTGGAGTGCAGACAGGGAGGTACTAGCAGGTTGGAGCGCAGGCTGGATAGGGTCCAGTACAGACTGGGAGACAGGCACAGAGCCGCAGATGCGGTAGACAAGCAGAGTAAAGCAAAACCGCCGGAGCGGAGGACAAGGCAGAGCAGAGAGGAACTGCCAGTGCGGTGAGCAAGTAGAGCGGAGCGAAAACCGCAGGTGCGGTGGGCAAGGCAGAGCAGAGCGAAACCGCCGGAGCGGTGGACAAGGCAGAGCAGAGAGAAACAGCAGGTGCGGTGGACAAGGCAGAGCAGAGCGGAACTGCCAGAGCGGTGGGCAAGGCAGAGCAGAGAGAAGCCACCGGAGCGGTGGGCAAGGCAGAGCAGAGAGAAGCCACCGGAGTGGTTGGCAAGTCAGAGCAGAGAGAAGCCGCCAGAGCGGTGGGTAAGGCAGAGCAGAGAGAAGCCGCCGGAGCGGTGGGCAAGTCAGAGCAGAGAGAAACCGCCAGAGCGGTGGGTAAGGCAGAGCAGACGGAAGCCGCCGGAGTGGTGGGCAAGTCAGAGCAGAGAGAAACCGCCGGAGCGGTGGGCAAGACAGAGCAGAGAGAAACCGCAGGTGCAGTGGACAAGGCAGAAAGGACAGGGCTCTGTTCACATGGAACAGACTGGAAAATACAGGAAGATGGCTAGAACACAGGAGGAAGATACGGAGGAAGGGAAAAGGGACAAGCAGAACCAGATACACTCAAGATACTTCCTATGAAGTAGCGAGTGGACACAAAACTCACAAACAGAAGTACAGAGACATCGAGTTGGAATTAGGTGCAGGTTCAGATACTGCAGGAAAAGGGAAGGTATGGACATAGAGACAAGCAGGTAACAGGCTAGGATACAGTTCAGACAGGAACTGCTACTGCAATGAGATACAAGAACGAGCCTGGGTATACAGCCCCCAGAGTGGCAGAAACAGACTAGAAGTCACAGGTAACAGGCCTGGGTATACAGCCCCCAGAGTGGCGGAAACAGACTAGAAGTCAGAGATAACAGGCCTGGGTATGCAGCCCCCAGAGTGGCGAAAACAGACTAGAAACAGAACAGGACCTGGCAATTCACAAAGACTAACTGAGTGAAGGTGTTGCTCAGGCCCCTACTTCTGGGTGGAGGGTGTTTAAATATCCAGTGACTCACAGCAATAGGCTGGAGATGCATTAGGGGTGCGCCAACAGCAGCTATAAGAATCAGGAAGTAACCGGGCAGCCGCCCTAAGCAGTCAGTCAAGAGACATGTACACAGCAAGGTTTGTAGGATGGACTGACAGGTAAGATTGCGGTTTTGCATAATGAGAGGTGGTGCACTATGCAAGCACGCCGCCAGGGATGTTACTGGCTGTATGACCTCCCTACAACGCCTGGGCATTCTCCTGATGAGGTTGCGGATGTTCTCCTGTGGGATCTCCTCCCAGACCTGGACTGAAGCATCCGCCAACTCCTGGACAGTCTGTGGTGCAACGTGACGTTGGTGGATGGAGCGAGACATGATGTCCCAGATGTGCTCAATCGGATTCAGGTCTGGGGAACGGTCGGGCCAGTCCATAGCTTTAATGCCTTCATCTTGCAGGAACTGCTGACACACTCCAGCCACATGAGGTCTGGCACTGTCCTGCATTAGGAGGAACCCAAAGCCAACCGCACCAGCATATGGTCTCACAAGGAGTCTGAGGATCTCATCTCGGTACCTAATGGCAGTCAGGCTACCTCTGGCGAGCACATGGAGGGCTGTGTGACCTTTCAAAGAACTTCCACCCCACACCACTACTGACCCACTGCCAAACCGGTCATGCTGAAGGATGCTGCAGGCAGCAGATCGCTCTCCACGGCATCTCCAGACTCTGTCACGTCTGTCACATGTGCTCAGTGTGAACCTGCTTTTATCTGTGAAGAGCACAGGGTGCCAGTGGCGACTTTGCCAATCCTGGTGTTCTGTGGCAAATGCAAAGTGTCCTGCACGGTGTTGGGCTGTGAGCACAGCCCTCATCTGTGGACGTCGGGCCCTCATACAACCCTCATGGAGTCAGTTTCTAACCGTTTGTGCAGACACATGCACATTTGTTTCCTGCTGGAGGTCATTTTGCAGGGCACTGGCAGCGCTCCTCCTGTTCCTCCTTGCACAAAGGCGGAGGTAGCGGTCCTGCTGCTGGGTTGTTGCCCTCCTACGGCCCCCTCCACATCTCCTGGTGTACTGGCCTGTCTCCTGGTAGCGCCTCCAGCCTCTGGACACTATGCTGACAGACACAGCAAACCTTCTTGCCACAGCTCGCATTGATGTGCCATCCTGGATGAGCTGCACTACCTGAGCAACTTCTGTGGGTTGTAGAGTCTGTCTCATGCTACCACGAGTGTGAAAACACAACCAACATTCAAAAGTGACCAAAATATCAGCCAGAAAGCATTGGTACTGAGATTTGGTCTGTGGTCCCCACCTGCAGAACCACTCCTTTATTGAGGGTGTCTTGATAATTGCCAATAATTTCCATTTATTGTCTATTCCATTTGCACAACAGCATGTGAAATTGTCAATCAGTGTTGCTTCCTAAGTGGACAGTTTGATTTCACAGAAGTTTGATCTACTTGCAGTTATATTCTGTTGTTTAAGTGTTCCCTTTATTTTTTTGAGCAGTGTACTATTTTTGATCAAAAAACAGTTTTACCAAGAACCCTATTTTATTTAAATGCACTTGGGGTACTCAAATTTACATACATTTTGCACTACATGAAAAAATCAGAGTCTGGGTGAAACTTTAACTTAAGAATCCTTCAGTCAGCCCACTATGACTCTCTGATGAGTTTTAGCTTTATTTTCTCTGTCTTTTTCTGAGAACCTCTCAGCTGATTAATGACCACAGACCACATCAAAGTTGAATGTACAGAGAGGCAAAGAGCAACAGTTTTTAATGAAACCAAATGGCAAAGATAACCTAACCCTAAATGCTGTACATGCATTTAAGTAAAGAAAATAAATGTCTTAAGAGGTGGAAAACCGCTTTAGGAATACAGATGCGTTTTAGGGTGAAAACCTGAGACAACCCCTTAGTTTACAAAGTGTGAGCACAATTGACATTTTTATACATTTATTGCAGATCTGTGGACTATTTTGTGATAATTTGTCTAACCCCCTTTTAGAAGTACCATATTTTTCGTAGCAGGAAAATGGCCGTCGAGATCCCAGTCTGCACATGCGCCTGCTTGGAAGGCCAATTACCTGTAGACCACGGCTTCAGGAAGATGGCCGCCGGAAAAACATTGCAGTCCGCTCTGCCTCACTGCCGACTGGCCCCGCAGCATCTCACCTCTTCTGCTGCCTGTTCCTGTTCCTGAGGGAGGGACCCTGCTTCCTGTGATCCTGTTCTACCACCGCCGCAACCCCCTGCTGCGGGGACGCCCCCTTCTCCCTCCCAAGGCCTGCAGCATGGCTCCACTTCTGCAACCGCCAGCTTACTGAGGGACCATGCCTCCTGTGACCCCTGCTCCACTGAGGTAAGGTACCTATTCAGACAATAAGATGGACCCCCATATTATAAAAAAAAATATTCTTTTCCTATTTTCCACCCCAAAATTTGGGTGCGTCTTATGGTCCGTTGCATCTTATAGTCCGAAAAATACGGTATGTTTCTCATAATTTAATCTGCACTGTTTTAAAATTTAACAGTAGGTTCAAAATATATCCTGCATTGGTAATATTTTCATTGTGTGCAATTATGGCTATTATTAATATTCACTGCTGTACCGTACATCTTGGTTTACTCACTCAATGTTGGTTCTACAAGATTTCTATTATCTACAATAATTGGAAACAAAACCAGAAAAAAAAACACAATAACCACCACTTAAGTGGTTTTCTCATCAAATTGACCTTACATCCTACTGCACTTTCCTTACAGTTGAGAAAATACCATCATTGGACGAGCTGTTGCAGGAAGTCCTACCGCAAAATCAATCAAAATACTTCAATCAACAAGAAACATCAGGCAAACCCAAAAGCTTTTACATCACCATGTCTTATTTCTTTAGTAGTATTCCCTGTAACTATTTGTGAATATTACCATTACAGTAATATGTTATTAATAGAGCTGAGCAAATCTCTCGAAATAGGCTTGTTGTAGAATTGTTCCAATAAGCCGGCAGATTCAATTAGGTCCGAATAACATTTGGACCAAAATTTAAATGCTCCAAAAATATATTTAATACCCTCTTAGGTCTGTTCAAACTCCAAATGATAATAACTGGAAGGCTTGGAAGGATTTAAAAAAAAATATATATATATATATTATACTAACCCATGCTAGGCTAGCCCATCACTTGTCCTGCTGCTGAAACTCCCCTACCAGTCCTCTGCTTGTTCCCATCGTTCTTCTCGCTTTCAATCTTCTGGTGATGATTAGGTCTCATTTGGTCATCTGTGACATGCGGGATGGGTCTAGAACAGGTAGGACAAGTAAATTTAATCTTTCAATAAGTTCTAAGCACTGCAGGTGCCCTTAAAGTGGATCTGTCACGATCACCAGATTTCACAATATAAACTTTACATTGCTAACATGATCTAAGGATGCTGTGTTTACTTTACAAATCAATTTTAGAATTCCTGTATAATCCTTTATTATACTTTAACTCCACCCCATAGCCTGGTTGACAGGTCCTTACTGTACCTCCTTCCTTTTCCTCAGTGTCCCTCCTCCTATTCCTCACAGTCCCTCCTTCCTTCTCCTCAGTGTCCCTCCTCCCTCCTCATTGTCCCTCCTCCATCCTCATTGTGCCTCCTCCCTTCTCCTCAGTTTCCCTCCTTCCTTCTCCTCAGTGTCCCTCCTCCTTTCTCCTCAGTGTCCCTCCTTCCTTCTCCTCAGTGTCCCTCCTCCTTTCTCCTCAGTGTCCCTTCTAGTATTGGGATTATGCAGTCTTGGATTTTATTTAAGTAAGTACACCAGCCTCATCAGGTCTGAGATTTAATAATGTATACAGTTTGTACTGTGACATATGGTGTCAGATCCGATTAAATCTGTTGATATTGTGGCTTACAACACTTTTAATAAATATAATCCTTTTTTTTCACAATTTATAGAATAAGTTCAACACATTGAGCCAGTGCAACACAAGGGGGGATTTAAACTTGTGCAAAACAGTGCAAATTTATGTCACTGTTAAAAAGTGTATAAGTACTCCTATTGACACTTGAATGGCTGTCACAAATTTTTATAACTTCTAAAAATCAGAAACCTCAGATAAGAATAATTCAATATTTTATCATTTTGAATCAATTCATGTTGAATTTTTAAAAATTTGTTGAACCCAGCAAATTCAAACAATTTGTGATTTGCTTAGCTGAAATGGCCTCCACCATTTTACACATTGCAGAAGATTGTGTTATCCAGAGAAGGATCACATGACCTCTGGGGTGGCCAGGCGGGCTTCCCTGTAATATAGGAGAAAGGGGTTTTCATCCAGCAGCTGATACATAAAAACAAAAAAATCTAAAACTTCATGTGTATTTGGATTGACATAAAAAAATAGGAAAAAATAAAATCATAGTAGTAAGCGTCTAGATGTCTGATCTTCGCATTTCAAGCAAAATGCTCTTAATCATGGTTAAGAAAGTTTTGCTTGAAACGCGTAGACCAGACTTCTGAATCCTTACTACTACGATTTAACTTTTTTCCCAGTTTTTAGTGCTAATACAAATAAATGTGATGTTTTAGATTTTTTTTTTATATATAGCAGCTGCTGGATGAAAACACTGTTATTCTTTAGATTTAAAGGGGTATTCCCATCTCCTAGATCCTATCCCAATATGTAGTAGGTGTAATAATAACAATATTAGCAAATACCTCCAATTAGAAATGTAGTATAGTATTTTTGATTCGCTATGTCTCTTTCCTCATGTGCAGGTATTGCAGGACCTTAGGTATCCACTGTTATGACCACTAGCAGCTAGCTAACCAACTGTCCCTTTATCAGTGGACTGTACATGAGGAAAGAGACATAGCGAATCAAAAATACTATACTACATTTCTAATCGGAGATATTTGCTAATATTATTATTATTACGCCTACTACATATTGGGATAGGATCTTGGAGATGGGAATTCCCCTTTAACCCAGGAACTGTCCTGGGGCTATCCATGCACCATGCCCTATCTGGCATTTCTCCTTCACTGGTGAAGTTATGATTTTTCCTTCTTTTGTTTCCCTTTCTCACATTATTTTGATTGCTATCTTTCCTGTAATGTCTTGGTACCATTACATCACATAGAGCAGCTTAGCCAAACATAGTCTATATAAAAGCAGAGGCAAGGAATGCAGCAGCCATTTTGGTGAGAATCTGGTTAGTGAAAGGAATGGATGTCACAGTTCATAGCTTAGTCATAGAGATAGGAAGAGAAAGCCATAAAAACAGAATAAACTCTACAGATAGTGTGTGAGGAAAGAGAACAATACAGATTTAAGTGATAGGGCAAGAAAGATAAGAGAGTCAGTATGTTATTGGCTACCATTCATTTACCTAGCCGATTATATATGTTGAACATTACCAAAGCTGTGTTGCATTAATGAGCTTTTAAGAGTTTGAATATGCTGCTAGGAGACCTCAGAGTGTTGCACACATCTTTTCAGTTCAATTGTAGGTTTTGGAGTACTTTTGATTCTAAGTGAAACGATTTACCTTGAATCAATTTTCCAGGAAAAATTCGGCAAAATTCATCTTTATCAAAGGGATAAAAATTGAGAAGATAGGAAATATTTTCGAATTAAAATCTATCATTGATTTCCGTAGGGTCATTACTTATTGAGTAGATATGTATGACCGAATAACCAATCTGCCTCTTCCATAACTGTATGCCTCCATATGGAATCTATAATACAATTATTTAATGATTTTCAGAATGTCTTATGTACTGTTTGAGTCTTTTCTAACCTATGGTGTGATCATTGAATTAGTAGCTTAGTAAGTTTTCACGAACATGGTGTCATCATAGCCTTGTACAGGCAGATTCCCTCTTTAGAATAAAATCTTTAATTAATGATTTATTAAAAAAAATGTCTAAAGCCGTTTTCTCTGTAAGTTCCCTCTGCGTTATAAAATGAAGTTGAGTGTATAAAATAGCAGAAAGTAATCTTAACAAATTCTTCATCCTAAGGTCAACTTTACCAACAAATACACGATTTTCTGTGTAGCTAATTAAAATAATTAGAATTAATTAGACAAACGATGTCTTTATTTTCTTGTTTTCCCTTCTTCTTCATTATATAATATTTTAATTTTAATTATCAATTACGGGTAACTCACAACATTGTTAAAATGAAGCAGTGTGCTTCTTAATCTTAAATTGACATTCATTTTTATGCATCAAAATGACATCAATTAACATGTTTGTACAAATATAGTAAAAGTAACAGAGATAATTAAGTGTCACTATCATCTGCTGGCCAGTACCATTTATAGAAGCGAAAATAGTTTCTGTTAAAAAGGAAACATATTTTCACCTATCCACCCAGGAATGAAATTAATTCAACAAAATGTCATTCTCAAGTTAGACTATTTGAGTTCACTTCACTGCAGTCATTGAAACACCTTAGCACATCGAGCTTCATACTGAGCGATACCTTGAAAATAACAGAAAGGGAAAGTCTTTTGAGATGAAAAACATAACCAAAGAATGGAAAATGGTTTGTGTTAATCTGAAACTGGCTCTTAGGGGGCTCACTTCCCTGCAGTCATCGAGAAACAGTATTTTCGCAGTGGAGCTTCTGTAGAAATATACCTTAAAATGAAAGAGAGGAAAGAAACTTATTTTAGATGAGAAGGATGAAAGCAAAAGACAAGGCCTGATGTGCTCTTTTATTTGGGCATTTTGAGACTTTCACTATTATTAAAACATTGGCCAAAATGCTCTATGTTCAAAAAGTAGGGTGTATAAATCCAAGAATTGACGCTACCCATATGTCCCATCGTCATGAAGAATGTTCTTCACATAAAGGAATATCTAAATATATTTTCACTATATCTTTTGTTGATTTTTTTGCCCATTGTATCATCATTTGATGATGAAAAAAAAAACATTTAGTAACCAAAGCAGGTCTAGATATAGTTGTCTATCTAAAAATGGCCACAAATTGCAAGATGTTCTTCTAATAATAATGGTAGACTACCTATCATTGGGACCATTGCTATAGTCACCTGAAAATGAAGTAAATTGTAAACTGACTAAATTCCCAGCCTCACATAAATTAAGAAAATAAATCACTTTAAAGGGTTTTTTTTTGTAGGCTCAGAAGTTCTAAATACTAGATATTAAATCTATGGATTTGATAGATACATTGTTAAAAATTATTTAAATTTGGAAAAAATATAAAATTTCTCAAGATTAATAAATAATTAAAGGGACCTTGAAATATAGACACTAGGTATAGATAATATTGGTCTGGATACTGATTTGGGTAATATACTTGCTTATCTAATTTCAATGGTGGCTACCTGAACCTTGCAAAATGATTCATATCGGGTAAAAAAGACTGGGCAGAATTTTTTTTGTCTGATTTTATTTAAAAAAAAAAATATTTTTGTTTTGCCACATTTTGAGATTCCAAAAACAAAGTTAAAATATTCTCACTTTTTTTTGTTTCTGCAGTCGCATTCACTCCTAGGTCTAGCGTCCGTGTCAGGATGTTGTTTGTAGAGGTGCATAGAAGGGGTCTACAGGAAAAGGGAGAGGTAACTTTTTGTATGTATGGTCTTGGGTCTGAACTTGTTTTTGGGTTCTTTGCTGGGGTCTGTATTAGTTTATTTGGGTACTAGTCTATTTTTGTATTTGGAGTTTGGTATAGGGGCTAGTCTGTATTATTTTATAAGGTCTACATTAATTTGGGGGCTTGATAAAGAGAATCATATGTACTATTTGGAGGGGAGTATTTACGGTTCAGTAAAATGTCAGCCTGGGATTGCCATTTTGGTAAATCCATGCAGGAGTGAATAACAAAAAAATGTGCATTTTGGGAAATACAAATTTTTGTAGCATTCGAGTAGAATTTATTTCCACTTGAATTTATTCACCCAATTCAACATTTTTGTACAATTTGAGGTTAATTCCATTTTCCTTGAAGCCATTCGCTCATCTCTTAGTTATGTACTGTATGATAGAGGAAAAATAGAAAGTTAAAAGACATATTTAGCTCTGCCACATGTACAATCTAAAATACTAAAGTCAGACTAACACATACGTAATAACATCAATCTTCCATTCTGGTCACATTTTAGCATATTTGCTGTACTCTACCATCAGATGTCCTTTGTCATGCATTGCTTTTATCAGTAGGAACACTACAATAAATGACTTCATTTCTTCCCTCTTTCTGCAAAAAAAAAATCAAAGAGGATTACATTTGGTGGCAATTAAAATGCAAAGCCCATCATTTACTTTGCAGTTCATTCAAAGGCCATCAATTAAATATGCAGTTTATAGTTTTCCTCTTTTAGAAATGAAACGTGAAATAAAATGGAGAACGTTCTTTTTTTCAGCTCGGCATGTATGGTACTTTAAATATTTCCAATGCTCGTGACACAGAAAGGTCTCCAGCTTATTCGTGTAGAATGGGGGAGTTGTCTCAAATTTTCTAGTCATGACAAAGCTAACGAGAAATCACTTTGTCGAACATTTAAGTCTCAAATATGCAAATATGTTCGACTCCCACATTTAACATTTTAGTATAGCAATTTGAGATTAGCCTAAAATGATGAACTGCAGGCAGTTGTCTTGGAATGTTGTGCTTATCTGAGGACACCATTAACTTCAACTAGAAATCTTTTCAGAAAGTACCAGCATTTTTTTTGCATCCTGAAGCAGTTTTTATAACATTTTGTTAAAGTTTCCTGAAGTCAAGATATCGCTGAACAATTCTCCAAAAACTTTCAGGTATAATTTGGCATCAATAGAGATTAAGTTTTGATTCTTTTTCCTTATGCCTTTCTTTTTTATAACTGTTCCTTCCCCTGTACTCACAGTTTCGCCTGTTTCTTTTGTACTTCCTCAGTCTCCCATTCTGTGTGTCCTTAACGTCTTAGCATCATATGATTGTTTCTTCCATCTTCAGTAGACCCCTTTTGCTCTTATGTTGAACTGCTGGAAGTTTAGACACATTCAGACCATGGCATACGTATGTTTGATCTTGCTTTGTGACTTTTTTCTAGCCATATTATGCAGACAGTCTCTAGTATCTCGCTCAAACTTAAAGGAGTCGTCCCCTTTCAGACAATATTCTGCCCCAGCTGTAGTTTGGTAAAAAGTAACAACCCACACTTTGCTAAACTTCCCTGGGTCCACCGGCTTGTCCCTGCTGCTGCTCCCAATGTCTGACATCTACTGTGGAGCTGATGCTACATCGACAGTGCAGCAGCCAATCAGTACGCTCAGTGGATCTGAAGGCGGCCATGCCATCTACATGGACTGAGCTGCTAAACTCAGCAATTAGCTGCCCTTTTGTCCATGAGATGTCAGCGCCGCAGCCAATGCAGAACACAGGGAACAGCAGAGGAGACTCACTGGTGGATACAGGAAAGGAGAGTATACTGCGTTTTTTTTTTTTTTTAACAAACTACAGCTGGGGCAAAATATTGTTTGAAAGTGGACGACCCTTTTAATCAGTTTTCCTTGTAGTAATTTATTTCTCAACTTCTCCATAGTTTCACAGATAACTTTATTCACTCTTTCATTTTCTTCTAAATTTCTTTAAAGGGGTGGTCCGAAATACAAAGTAATTTTCAACCTAAATCCCTATTTATTTAATGCTATAATCTAAACTGTTTTCTAATATACTTGAATTAAAAATTCCCTATCCTTCTCTAACTAGAAGATCTAGTTGTAGCCTCTGCCCCCTCCCTGATATGAAACTACATCAGTGACATTCATTTCAGGAGCTGGGCTAGCCCCTGTGCTCTGTACACTGTGCAAAAAGACAGCACGCTCTCTCACTGGCTCAGATCAGCAGTAACTAGCCAGCAACAGAATAAAGCGCACAATTCACATGATGCAGAGTCTAGCCCAGCCCCTGAAACAAAGGTCACTGATGTCTCTTCGTTTCAGGGAAGGGTGGAGATTCTGCACTAGGGATTCTCAAATGAAGCGTCATTAAAAAGGAAGTAGGAAAAAAAAGGAAAGCAGTTAGATAGTGTAGTGAGGGAAGAAAAGGGAATTTTTAATTTAAGTATATTAGAAAATAGTTTAAATTATGGAACTAAATAGATAGGCATTTAAGATGAAAATTATTTTGGACCACCCCTTTAACCCCTTAATAATATCTGACGTACTAATACGCGTCTGTGCCCTGGGACTTAAGAGCCAGACCCGTATTAGTACGTCATCGCGATCGCGCGCGCACACAGGCTGTGCGGGCGCGATCGCTGCCGGGTGTCAGCTGATTGTTACAGCTGACACCCGGTACTATGTGCAGGGAGCGGTCCTGCACCGCTCCCAGCACATTAATCCCTGCGATGCTGCGATCGAAGTCGATCGCAGCCGATCGCAGCATTGCGGGGGCAAGGGGAGGTGATCGCAGATACTCACCTCCTCTTCCGGCTTCCAGCGCTGTCAGCAAAGGCTTCCCGGGTGTTGCTGATGCGCCCCCTGGGCCAGTGCTGTTTGGGGAATACCCGGAGCCGGATCAGATGGGGGTTGTAGTCTCCGAGTGGCGGCGACCCGGTCCGTGCCCAGGGTGTCAAACTCAGTGTGTGGCAGTCTTGATAGATGTTATTTGAGTGTTCTTAGTGTCGACTACGCCACCCGTTGATTTGCGGTCAAAAGGCCGCCGCTGCAGCAGGGTCCGCTGAGGCTGGTGGTATGTGTGCAGCTGTGGTAGTATAACCCCCAACGGGAGGGGTATAGCCTCAGGGGGTCAGGTGTAGAGGATGGTGGTAGTGGAGGTGCAGTGTGGATGGTAAGAAGACTCAGAGTCGGGCTGTGCAGTTCAGGGTTTTTACTTACTGCTGTTCTGTTGGTCACTCTGGCCTTGAGTGACCGCCCGAGCCGTGCTGCGTCCACCAGGTCCTGGACTCGGCTAACCCCCAAGCAATTCTGGAGCGTGGTCCTGAGCTCCCTTTCTGACTTTCCTTTCTACTGGCCGTTCTCACCAGGGGTCCACTTATGTCCGGCTCCCTCGGGCCTCTTGGTGGGTGCACCTCTTCGGGGATCCCTGACCCTGTACCTGGTGTACCTTCCTTGTGGACTTGGTGAGGGTCGTGGCAGATCCTGCCCACGACCTCCGGTCTCTGGCTAAGGTGTGCTTTGCCTCTGCCAGCTTGGGATCCGGTACCCTTGTGCCAACCCTTCACCCTTCTGGTCTGATTCTGGGTTCTTGGGGTTCCTTCTTCTTCCCCTCTGGGTCCTTCTCTTCTCCTCTCTCTCTTCTCTCTGCAGGCTCTCCTGGACCTCTCTCAGGACTGACTGACCCTCTACAAAAGACCCTGTTCTAAGATGGTGCCCACCTTATATACTCCCTCTATGTGTGAGCTCAGGTGACCAGCACCCAATGAGCTCCTAGCCTTAACCAGACTGCTCCCCCTATCTGCCCCTACACTACTGGGATGTTCCACCCCCCTCCCACTCCAGCCAGGGACAGACACTGTCGTACCTGCACATATACCTAGTGGGAGTACCATCGGTCTGTCCCCCGGAAATGGGATGTGTGTAGTGTATGCAGCTAACTGAGCTCAGTTCCACACTCCATCCTTACCCGGGAGTGGGATATCACACCTCTGGCTTGAGGTGCAATACCCCTGTAGCAGCTGAATCCTCAGGGTGCTACATTCCCCCCTGGTAAATCACAGCACGTCCTCGGGCTGTAAGAAAACAAAACATCCATAAACATACAAATTTTTCATAACAACATAAACATATAAAACATTATATATATATCATCAGCAATAAACCTGTCATATAAAACTTTTCATAAATAACATTCTTGTAAACTTTCTTGTTCCTCCGGTCACGGTGCAACTTGTGACCGGGTAAAGTGCGACAGTCTCCTGTAGAAAAACACAGCTTTCCTATAAAACCAATAAGGGGCGCCTTAGAAAGCGCAACTATATACAAGGGGAGGTATGGCCGCTCTCAGTCCTCGGCCAGGTATTAGGGAGGAATGATCGCTCTCAGTCCTCGGTCAGTGGGACTAGGGACACACGGGTTAAAGTTCAATTTGCTGATCCCAACGGGGACTAAAATGGTAACAGTTCCTGTACCCCGACGGGTAACTATGTACAGTCTCTTTACCGTACTTTAATGACGGCGTACTCCTGCTCCTTCTTCAGACCTGTCCGGGTCCTCTTGCTCCTCCTCACACCGCAGCTCCTCCTCCATCAGGCGATGCACATGGAGGGCGTAGGGTCCTTTGGCACACTTGTGCCGGGTGAATGTGACCTCGTCCCCTACATACAGGTCACGACCTCTGTGTCCCTCCGGCAGATGGCTTTCTACGTCTCTGCGGGTGACAAAGACGTCGCCGGGGGTGTGATGATCCCTGATGAAACCCCAACCGTGCTGCAGTTGGAATTTAATTACAGTCCCGGTGGCACGGGGACCGTGGGCTGCACGGGGGTTCCTCCTGGTCCGGCTCTTCTGCTCTGCGCTCTGGATTTGCAGCCGCTGCTCACGGACCCGCCTCTCTCTCCTCTCCCGGTCGAAGACCTCTAACTGCTGCCGGCAGCACTCCGCACGTTCAGCTGCGGCCGCCCGCGTTTCTTGGGTGAATCCCATGAGGTCTCCTCCGGTGGGGTCCCACGCAAACTGCGCTTCCTCCAACGAGAGTGGGGTGATCTTAACGGGCTTCGGAACCGGAATCAGGGGCTCACACAGGGGCCTTTCCTTTTGGAGCTCAAGTTGGTAATACTCCGGTGGCCATATAAAGGGCTGCCCATCCGGGCACGTGTGCTGGGCAAACAAGTCTTCACCCAGGTGCGGCACTCTAGATGTTGAGGGCGCGGTGGTGGAAGCGGCGCCCGGATTGACCAGGCCTTGCGACCAGGCCTGGGGCACCCTAAAGGTAAAGGGCACCGTGAAGACGGCGGCGCCCGGGGTCACTTGGCCCAGCGACCAGGCCGGTGGTTCAGTGGAGGTGGAGGGCGCTGTTGGAATTGCGGCGCCCGGGGGTACTAGACCTTGCGACCAGGCCGGTGGTGTTTCCTGCTTTGCCGCGCTCAGGGTTGAGGCGCGTGACGTCACAGGGGTCGCGGCCGCGGCTTCTGCTTGAGGCCTTGTCTGGAGCGGTGACGGTGCAGCGACGGGCACGGCAGGGGGAATTTCGGGCTCTGCGACGGGGAGCTGGGGCAGGCTCACGGTTTCTCGTCTCGGGGTAGTGACGTCCCCTTTACCTGCCTCCGTCCGTTCAGCTCCCTCCTCGGCGCCGTCTCCGGCCTTCACTCCTCCTGCACCATCCTCAGAGGCGGTCTGTCTCCTCGTCTCGGGTGGCGTGCTTCGCTGGCAGGTTCTTGCCTGCAGGGCTATCTCTCGGCTCCACTCCGTCAGCGTCTCTCGCTGCACCTGGGCCATCCTCCGTGCGAGGCGCTCCAGCGCGGTCTGCGCACACTCCCGGTCTTGGGGGAGCTGTGCTAGGATCTCCACTAGGCCTAGTGGGGCTGTTGCTTGCAGCAGGCTCCTGACCACAGGGTCGGTGCTGCCTGACTCTCCCTCCATCTCCGGGTGCGACTTCTCTGGACTCCTCTCCAGACTTCTTGTCTCCGGGTGCGCTCTCTCCAGACTCCTCCAGGCTGCACCCATCTTCGTTCTTTTGTTCTGTCTCTGCCCACATTGAGGATGGTCCCGGGGCAACTTAGTGATTGTCAGTTCCAGGGGCAGTTCTCTCACGCTGATGGACACTTCTATCATCACAGTCTCTGTTAGTGGGGGCGGTTTCTGCTTTTGGCGCCATTCCTGGACCTGGCCCACAATGGGAGGTGGCCTCTTGCCACCCTTTGGCACGCCCATAATGGCGTCTGCTCTTCCAAGGCGGGAAATCTTCTGGAAATAGCGGGAATCGTCTCCCAGTGGCGGGAAACTCCGTAGATGGCGGGAAAAAGCTGCAGATGGCGGGCAACCGGCGGGAAACGATCCGTGATGGCGTCCGATGGCGGGGACCATCTGGAACCGGCAGGAGACTTCTTTTGGAGGTAACTTTAAACTTTTCTTCAGGCACGCAGTACCCGGTGTTTGCGGGCACGAAATCCTGCCGACTACGCCAAAGTTGACGCGCCCCCTGGGCCAGTGCTGTTTGGGGAATACCCGGAGCCGGATCAGATGGGGGTTGTAGTCTCCGAGTGGCGGCGACCCGGTCCGTGCCCAGGGTGTCAAACTCAGTGTGTGGCAGTCTTGATAGATGTTATTTGAGTGTTCTTAGTGTCGACTACGCCACCCGTTGATTTGCGGTCAAAAGGCCGCCGCTGCAGCAGGGTCCGCTGAGGCTGGTGGTATGTGTGCAGCTGTGGTAGTATAACCCCCAACAGGAGGGGTATAGCCTCAGGGGGTCAGGTGTAGAGGATGGTGGTAGTGGAGGTGCAGTGTGGATGGTAAGAAGACTCAGAGTCGGGCTGTGCAGTTCAGGGTTTTTACTTACTGCTGTTCTGTTGGTCACTCTGGCCTTGAGTGACCGCCCGAGCCGTGCTGCGTCCACCAGGTCCTGGACTCGGCTAACCCCCAAGCAATTCTGG
This sequence comes from Phyllobates terribilis, assembly GCF_046119375.1. Taxonomy (NCBI): domain Eukaryota; kingdom Metazoa; phylum Chordata; class Amphibia; order Anura; family Dendrobatidae; genus Phyllobates; species Phyllobates terribilis. The sequence continues at coordinate 134,204,812 of NW_027362769.1, read as the reverse complement.
AGCGTGGTCCTGAGCTCCCTTTCTGACTTTCCTTTCTACTGGCCGTTCTCACCAGGGGTCCACTTATGTCCGGCTCCCTCGGGCCTCTTGGTGGGTGCACCTCTTCGGGGTTCCCTGACCCTATACCTGGTGTGCCTTCCTTGTGGACTTGGTGAGGGTCGTGGCAGATCCTGCCCACGACCTCCGGTCTCTGGCTAAGGTGTGCTTTGCCTCTGCCAGCTTGGGATCCGGTACCCTTGTGCCAACCCTTCACCCTTCTGGTCTGATTCTGGGTTCTTGGGGTTCCTTCTTCTTCCCCTCTGGGTCCTTCTCTTCTCCTCTCTCTCTTCTCTCTGCAGGCTCTCCTGGACCTCTCTCAGGACTGACTGACCCTCTACAAAAGACCCTGTTCTAAGATGGTGCCCACCTTATATACTCCCTCTATGTGTGAGCTCAGGTGACCAGCACCCAATGAGCTCCTAGCCTTACCCAGACTGCTCCCCCTATCTGCCCCTACACTACTGGGATGTTCCACCCCCCTCCCACTCCAGCCAGGGACAGACACTGTCGTACCTGCACATATACCTAGTGGGAGTACCATTGGTCTGTCCCCCGGAAATGGGATGTGTGTAGTGTATGCAGCTAACTGAGCTCAGTTCCACACTCCATCCTTACCCGGGAGTGGGATATCACACCTCTGGCTTGAGGTGCAATACCCCTGTAGCAGCCGAATCCTCAGGGTGCTACATTGCCATGATGACCCGATGTCGTCATGACAACATCCGGGTAACCAGACAGCAGGAAGATTGTTTGGACATGCGCAGTGCATCTCCAAACAATCTTCTCACTGTGCAGCGCTGATAGCCTGTATGACACAGGGATGGTGCTGCATTCCTGTGCCATGCAGGCGATCAGAGAAAAAAAAGTGAAAGTCCCATAGTGGGACAAAGTAATAAAGTATAAAAACTGTCATTAAGTGAAAAAAAAAAAAAATTGCAAAAATATAAAAAAAATATAAAATAAAATAATCCACCAAAAATAAAAATATAATGTACCCATCAATAAATATTATTATAAAAAAAACAATAAAAGTACACATATTTGGTATCGCCGCGTCCGGAACAACCTGACCTATAAAACTGTCCCACTAGTTAACCCCTTCAGTGAACACGGTAAAAAAAAAAAAAAAAAAAGAAGCAAAAAACAATGCTTTATCACCATACCGCCAAATAAAAAATGGAATAACACGCGATTAAAAAGATGAATATAAATAAAAATGGTACCGCTGAAAACGTCATCTCGTCCCGCAAAAAACAAGCTGACATACAGCTCCATCAGCCGAAAAATAAAAAAGTTATAGCTCTCAGAATAAAGCTATGCTAAAAAATATTTTTTTCTATAAAATTGCTTTTATTATGTAAAAGTGCAAAACATAAAAAAACGATATAAATGTGGTACCGCTGTAAACGTACTGACCCGAAGAATAAAGCTGCCTTATCACTTTTACCACACGCGGAACAGAATAAAAAAATTAAAAAAAAATTCCTGAATTGTTGGTTTTTGGTTATTCTGCCTCCCAAAAATCGGAATAGAAAGCGATCAAAAAATGTCACGTGCCTGAAAATGGCACCAATAACAACGTCAACTCATCCCGCAAAAAACGAGCCGTCATATGACTGTCTGCCAAAATCTGGAAAAATTATAGCTCTCAAAATATGACGATGCAAAAACTAGATTTTACAAAAAATGCGTCTTTTTGTGTGTGACAGCTGTCAGTCATAAAAACCCCATATGATTCTGGTATTGCTGTAATCACACCGACCCGAAGAATAAAGTCGTCTAATCACTTATACTGCACGAGGAACGGCGTCAAAAATAAACTCTTGGGTTAGGATTGGGCTAGGGTTAGGGCTGGGTTTGGGGTTAGGGTTGTGCTAGGGTTAGGGTTGTGCTAGGGTTAGGGTTGTGGTAGGGTTAGGGTTGTGCTACGGTTAGGGTTGTGCTACGGTTAGGGCTGGGGTTAGGGTTGGGGTTAGGGTTGTGATGGGGTTGGGATTTTTTTCAAAAGTAAGAAAAAAGATGACGATATGGTGACTAGTGTTGAGCGCAAGTGCTCGCTACTTGAGTTTGCATCGGGTGCTCTGGTATGCATTGAGTATCGTGGGTATTTGAGTGACATGCTCGAGTCTCTGCCCCATATGCTTCGCGGCCAAAAAAACTTTACGGGGATTGCCTGCCATGCACGAGCGATCCCCGCATGGTTTTTTTGGGGTGTCTAATAACCGTGAAACATGCGGAGCAGGGACTCGAGCATGTCACTCGAGCACACGCTGTACATGGTGCATACCTGAGTACCCAATGCAAACTCAAGTAGCGAGCACTTGCGCTCAAGACTAATGACAACTTATTCAATATGATGACCTAATGTAAACAAATTCTGTGTCTTACCTCTGGGTTCAAAATGTTCACTATACACCTTAATAAAATCCTTGAGGGGAATAGTTTCCAAAATGGGGTCACTTGTGGGGGAGCTCCACTGTTTAGGCACATCACGGGCTCTCCAAACGCGACATGGTGTCCGCTAACAAATTGAATGGAAAATCGGCTCAAATTGTTAGCGGACGCCATGTTGTGTTTGGAGACCTACTGCGTGCACAAACATTGGAGCTCCCCCACAAGTGACCCCATTTTGGAAACTAGACCCCCCAAGGCACCTATCTAGATGCATAGTGAGCACTTGGAACCCACAGGTGCTTCACAAATTGATTCGTAAAAATGAAAAAGTGAAAAAAAAACACTTTTTCATATTTATGAATCAATTTGTGAAACACCTGGGGGTTCCAAGTGCTCACTATGCATCTAGATAGGTGCCTTGGGGGGTCTAGTTTCCAAAATGGGGTCACTTGTGGGGGAGCTCCAATGTTTGGGCACACAGGGACTCTCCAAATGCAACATGGTATCCGCTAACAAATTGTCGGCTCAAATTGTTAGCGGACATCATGTTGCGTTTGGAGAGCCCCTGTATGCCCAAACATTGGAGCTCCCCCACAAGTGACCCCATTTTGGAAACTAGACCCCCCAAGGCACCTATCTAGATGCATAGTGAGCACTTGGAACCCCCAGGTGTTTCACAAACTGATTCATAAATATGAAAAAGTGTTTTTTTTTTCACTTTTTCATTTTTACGAATCAATTTGTGAAGCACCTGGGGGTTCCAAGTGCTCACTATGCATCTAGATAGGTGCCTTTGGGGGTCTAGTTTCCAAAATGGGGTCACTTGTGGGGGAGCTCCAAAGTTTGGGCACACAGGGGCTCTCCAAACGCAACTTGGTGTCCGCTAACAATTTGAGCCGATTTTCCATTCAATTTGTTAGCGGATACCATGTTGCATTTGGAGAGTCCCTGTGTGCCCAAACATTGGAGCTCTCCCGCAAGTGACCCCATTTTGGAAACTAGACCCCCCAAGGCACCTATCTAGATGCATAGTGAGCACTTGGAACCCCCAGGTGCTTCACAAATTGATTCATAAAAATGAAAAAGTGTTTTTTTTTTCACTTTTTCATTTTTACGAATCAATTTGTGAAGCACCTGGTGGTTCCAAGTGCTTACTATGCATCTAGATAGGTGCCTTGGGGGGTCTAGTTTCAAAAATGGGGTCACTTGTGGGGGAGCTCCAATGTTTGGGCACACAGGGGCTCTCCAAACACAACATGGCGTCTGCTAATTATTCAAGCAAATTTTACAATCAAAAAGTCAAATGGCGCTCCTTCCCTTCCGAGCCCTGCCGTGCGCCCAAACAGTGTTTTTTCCCCACATATTGGGTATCTGCGTGCCCAGGGGAAATTGCACAACAAATTTTGGGGTCCATTTTTTCTTGTTACCTCTGTGAAAATAAAAAAAATTGGGTCTAAAGTAACATTTTTGTGAAAAAAGTTAAATGTTCATTTTTTTCTTCCACATTCAAAAAATTCCTGTGAAGCACCTGAAGGGTTAATAAAGTTCTTGAATGTGGTTTTGAGCACCTTGAGGGGTGCAGTTTTTAGAATGGTGTCACTTTTGGGTATTTTCTGTCATAAAGACCTCTCAAAGTGACTTCAGATGTGATGTGGTCCCTAAAAAAATGGTTTTGTAAATTTTGTTGGAAAAATGAGAAATCGCTGGTCAAATTTTAACCCTTATAGCTCCCTAACAAAAAAAAATTTTGGTTCCAAAATTGTGCTGATGTAAAGTAGACATGTGGGAAATGTTATTTATTAACTCTTTTGTGTGACATATCTCTCTGATTTAAGGGCATAAAAATTCAAATTTTGAAAATTGCAAAATTTTCAAAATTTTTGCCAAATTTCCATTTTTTTCACAAATAAACGCAAGTGATATCGAAGAAATTTTACCACAATCATGAAGTACAATATGTCACGAAAAAACAATCTCAGAATCAGGGGGATCCGTTGAAGCGTTCCAGAGTAATTACCTCATAAAGTGACAGTGGTCAGAATTGTAAAAATTGGCCTGGTCATTAACGTGCAAACCACCCTCGGGGCTTAAGGGGTTAACCTCTTCACGACATTTGATGTAAGTTTGCATCATGGTTGGGAAGTAGTTCTCGCAAAATGACGTAAATTTATGTCATGGCATCATGTGGGCACAGGAGCTGTGCCCGCAGAATCACCGCTGGGAACTCAGCATAAAATATAACTGAGCTCCGGCTGTCAGGAATGTTGCCCGCAATGCCCCATGTCATTTAAAGCCCCAAATGCTACGATTGATAGCGATTGCAGCATTAAAAAGGCTGGGAGAGGGATGGGCTCCCTCTCTCTTCAGATCGGAGCCCCCGTGGTGTTATTGCAATGGTACGATCATTGTCATGGCAACCCGAGGTCATCATGACAACCCCCCGCTCAGACAGCTGTGGCAAGCCTGTTAGACCATTCTAAGATTCGGAGACATTGCACAACAAATTTTGCATTCAATTTTCTCCTGTTACCCTTGTGAATAAGTTAACAATGTTATAAAATTCTGTGAAGTACCTGTGAGTTCAAGATGTTCACCACACCTTTAGATAAGTTTCCTGAGGGTGTAGTTTTCAAAACGGAGTCACTTGTGGGGATTTCCACTGTTTAAGCAGACCAGGGGCTCTCCAAACGAAATCTATTCCAACCAATTTTGCATTCCAAAAGTCAAATGGTGCTCCTTCCCTTCTGAGCCCTGCCGTGCCCCCAAACAGTAATTTTTCACCACATATGGGATATCAGAGTACTCAGGAGAAATTACACAACACATTTTTGGTCCATTTTCTCCTGGTAGCCTTGTTAAAATTTAAAATTTGGGGCTAAGTGAACATTTTTGTGGGAAAAAGTACAATTTTAATTTTTTCTTTCCACATTGCTTTGATTCTTGGCAAGCATCTGAAGGGCTATTAAACCTATTGGATGTGGTTTTGAGCACTTTGAGGTGTGCAGTTTTTAAATTTGTGTCACTTTTTGCTATTTTCTGTCATATAGGCCCCTCAAAGTATCTTCAAATGTGATGTGGTTCCAAAAAAACATTGGTTTTGTAAATTACATTGAAAAAATGAGAAGTTGTTGATCAAAATTTTAACTCTTCTAACTGCCTAACAAAATAAAATGTTTCAAAAATTATGCTGATGTAATGTAGACATGTGGTAAATGAAATGTATTAACTATTTTTTTGTGATATAATTATCTGGTTTAAGGGCACAAAAATTGAAAGTTTTAAATTGCAAAATTTTCAAAATGTTCGCCAAAATTCCAATTCCAATATTTTCACAAATAAACACCAAAAAAATATTAGCCTAAATTTATCATTAATAAGATGTACAATGAGTCACAAAAAATTATTCAGTTAGTATGGAGGCAATGAAATAAACGTGTGTATAACAAAACTTGTAACTGCAATAATTTTCTGGTTGAAATACTTCATGTTCTGAAGCAATTTCAAGGGTGCCAACTAGTGATGAGCGAGCACTAAAATGCTTGGATACTCGTTGCTCGAGTTGAGCAAATTGGAATGCTCGAGTCTATGGGAAACTCAAGCATTTTTCTGGCGCCCCCCCCCAGAGGTCTGCAGGGGGCCTAAAAACTGCCCAAATCGATGGGAACAGTGCTCAAATGACTTGGGAGTAGCATGAGGAAGACCCCTGGAAGCATCTCTGACTCCCAGGTTACTGCTGTGAACAATGCTGTCAGAGTTTTACGCCACTTTTATGGACTCACAATAAAACATACAAAAAGGAAACCAAAATGGATTTTCCCGGAAAAATTGTTAAGGAACATCCTTTCCCGGGTAATGACTTTTATATAGGTAAAATAAATAACCAAAAATGCTCCTCCACACCTTGCGCTATGTTCACAGTTAGCGTTTTTGATACATTTTTGCACTTTTGCATTACTTTCAAAGATGAAAAATACATTTACCGGTAAATGTCATTTTAACATTTTACTACCTTATCTTCCCATGTGGTGTGCGTGACTTGATCAGACACATCCTGTTTCATTTATGAAGGAGGGACTCTGAAAGTCACAAAGCCTATTTTTATAGGGCCATCAGGCGGCCTTTACTATTCTTAAAGGGCCAGCAGTCGGCCCTCACTATTGTTAGAGAGCCATCATCCAGCTATTCTTTGTTGTTCCCATTATTAAATATTGGGTCTCCTATACTGTTATTGCATATGCAGTGACTGCAAAGGCTGCCAAAAATTTGGACGCACCCCAATACCCCTTTGAAAAGACATAGAGAAGGGCCTCAGTAAAATAAAATTCCCATTATAAAGGTCTCCTATAGTGGTAATGCCCATGCAGTGACTGCAAGGGCTGCCTAAATTTAGGAAAAACCCCAATACCAATTTAGAGACACATAGAGGAGGGCCTCTGTAACAACATGAAATAGCTAAAGTGGTACCCAAATAGTTTATATTAATAAGTAGCATAGGGATAAAATTTAACCTTTATTAAATAATTATTAAAAGGTCCAAAGTACAAGGTGCATGCATAAATACAAGAAGTACCAAGAAGTACAAAAGATGAAGGAAAATAGGAAACTTATACTAATACGTAATATTCCTATTTATAAAAAATAGGTCAATCATCACCTTAGAGGAAATATTTTTCAGGTAAATGGTGGATATTAACAAAATAACCTCACTATCAAAGTCCACCAGACCACCATATCCTCTCTAGCTGATTCCCATCAGTCAAATAACCAGGTCAGTAAACAACATGTTCCCATTAACTGCTATTCAGTTATTGCGTATGCAGTGAGTACAACGGCTGCCTAAATTTGGGAAAAACCCCAATACCAATTTAAAGACACATAGAGGAGGGCCTCCGTAACATGCTCCCATTAGAAAGGAGCGGTTCTGCTATACAGTTATTGCGTATGCAGTGACTACAAAGGCTGCCTAAATTTGGTAAATACCCCAGTACCAATTTGAAGATACATAGAGCAGGGCCTCAGTAACAAAATGTTTCCATTAGAAATGAGTGGTTCTGCTATACTGCTATTGCATATGCAGTGAGTACGACTGCCTAAATTTGGGAAATACTCCCAATACCAATTTGAAGTCACATAGAGGAGGGCCTCTGTAACAACATGTTCCCATTAGAAATGAGCGGTTCTGCTATACAGTTATTGCGTATGCAGTGAGTACAATGGCTGCCTAAATTTGGGAAAAACCCCAATACCAATTTAAAGGCACATAGAGGAGAGCCTCCTTAGCAACATGTTCCCATTAGAAAGAAGCCATTCTGCTATACATTTATTGCGTATGCAGTGAGTACAACGGCTGCCTAAATTTGGTAAAAACCCCAATAACAATTTAAAGACACATAGAGGAGGGCCTCAGTAACAACGTGTTTCCATTAGAAAGGAGCGTTTCTGCTATACAGTTATTGCATATGCAGTGAGTACAACGGTTGCCTAAATTTGGGAAAAACCACAATACCAATTTAAAGACACATAGAGCAGGGCCTCCGTAATAACATGTTCCCATTACGAAGGAACGGTTCTGCCATACAGTTATTGCGTATGCAGTGAGCACAATGGCTGCCTAAATTTGGGAAAAACCCCAATACCAATTTAAAGACACATAGAGGAGGGCCTCCGTAGCAACATGTTCCCATTAGAATGGAGCGGTTCTGCTATAAAGTTATTCCGTATGCAGTGAGTATAATGGCTGCCTAAACTTGGGAAAAACCCCAATACCAATTTAAATACACATAGAAGAGGGCCTCTGTAACAACGTGTTTCCATTAGAAAGGAGCGGTTTTGCTATACAGTTATTGTGTATGCAGTGACTACAATAGCTGCCTAAATTTGGGAAATACCCCAGTATCAATTTGAAGACACATAGAGCAGGGCCTCATTAACAAAATGTTTCCATTAGAAAAGAGTGGTTCTGCTATACAGTTATTACGTATGCAGTGAGTACAACTTTTGCCCAAAATTTGGGAAAAACCCCAATACTAATTTAAAGACACATAGAGGAGAGCCTCCTTAGCAACATGTTCCCATTAGAAAGGAGCCGTTCTGCTATACATTTATTGCGTATGCAGTGAGTACAACGGCTGCCTAAATTTGGGAAAAACCCCAATACCAATTTAAATACACATAGAAGAGGGCCTCTGTAACAACGTGTTTCCATTAGAAAGGAGCGGTTTTGCTATACAGTTATTGTGTATGCAGTGACTACAATAGCTGCCTAAATTTGGGAAATACCCCAGTATCAATTTGAAGACACATAGAGCAGGGCCTCATTAACAAAATGTTTCCATTAGAAAAGAGTGGTTCTGCTATACAGTTATTACGTATGCAGTGAGTACAACTGTTGCCCAAAATTTGGGAAAAACCCCAACACTAATTTAAAGACACATAGAGGAGAGCCACCTTAGCAACATGTTCCCATTAGAAAGGAGCCGTTTAGAGATGAGCGTTGTTCTACTCGAACTGTTCGCCAATCTCAAATTCGAGCTGTTTTGGGCGGTGTTCGAGCCGTTCGGCGAACACGAACAATTTGAGAAAAATTCGGCTGTTCGAGGTTATGTTCGATAACTGTTCGTGCACCAAAATCATAACTGGATTTTTTCTCAGTAATGATGAAAATTAATGTTAATACGCAGTTTGAATGTACAGCGGGGCGGGGGGAGGGGCAGGGGATGGATCTCTGCAGGAACAATGAAGATCTCCATTTTTTTCTCTTTCCCGCATTTGCAGTGGGGAGGTGCAATCTGTCAGCCTATCAGCAGCGCACACAAGGAGCGAAGTGCTTTTTTTCACACAAGCAAGGGCATGTGTCATTGGCAGTGTATGTCACATGTCCTTGCCCTATAAGACCAAGCCATTTTCCCCGTCGCCACCATTTTCTCACTGCTGCAGCTGCGTGTTAGACGGCACCGCTGTTGCTGTGTGCGCTATACCTTGTTAATTTCAAGCCAATTTTCGCACAAATATACAGATAGCTTGGGAGTAGGGAATAGTTGTGATTGCAGTCCTTTTAAGGACTAGGTTACAGCATTTCCTACGACTTTTATCAGGGAGGTCTGTGCTCTTAAATAGATAGGTTGTGGGAGTAAAGACTAATTGTAATTGGAGTCCTTTTCAGGACTAGGTTACATGAGTTCCTATCAGTTTTTGCCAGGCAGGTCTGTGCCAGTGCTGTGCAAGTTTTTTTCACAGCATTTGGCTGAATCTAGCAAAGCTAATCCTTTTTGGCCTATTGCAGAGTGTGTTAGTCAGTGGAGTAGCCTATCTGTGTTGCAAGATATAACACCTGTGTATAGAATACCAATTTTTTTACTGCACCTAGTGAAGTAAAATCTTTTGGGCAGAGCATCATTCTATTAGTCCATCTATACTGACCTCCATCAGGTTGCAAACTGAATATAATTTTTTTCTGCATCTAGCTCTGAAAAAATATTTGGGCTTCTAGCGGTGTGTGGGACTTGGTCTATTAGTCCATCTATACTGACCTCCATCAGGTTGCAAATTAAAAATATTTTTTTTCTCCATCTAGCTCTGAAAAAATATTTGGGCTTCTAGCAGTGTGTGGGACTTGGTCTATTAGTCCATCTATACTGACCTCCATCAGGTTGCAAATTAAAAATAATTTTTTTCTGCATCTAGCTCTGAAAAAATATTTGGGCTTCTAGCGGTGTGTGGGACTTGGTCTATTAGTCCATCTATACTGACCTCCATCAGGTTGCAAATTAAAAATAATTTTTTTCTGCATCTAGCTCTGAAAAAATATTTGGGCTTCTAGCAGTGTGTGGGACTTGGTCTATTAGTCCATCTATACTGACCTCCATCAGGTTGCAAATTAAAAATAATTTTTTTCTTCATTTAGCTCTGAAAAAATATTTGGGCTTCTAGCAGTGTGTGGGACTTGTTCTATTAGTCCTTCTATACTGACCTCCAGCAGGTTGCAAATTGAATATAATTTTTTTCTGCATCTAGCTCTGAAAAAATAGTTGGGCTTCTAGCGGTGTGTGGGACTTGGTCTATTAGTCCATCTATACTGACCTCCATCAGGTTGCAAATTTAAAATAATTTTTTTCTGCATCTAGCTCTGAAAAAATATTTGGGCTTCTAGCAGTGTGTGGGACTTGGTCTATTAGTCCATCTATACTGACCTCCATCAGGTTGCAAATTAAAAATAATTTTTATCTGCATCTACAGAACCTCTGAAAAAATATTTGGGCTTCTAGCAGTGTGTGGGACTATTTGTATTAGTCCATCTATACTGACCTCCATCAGGTTGCAAATTCAAAATAATTTTTTTCTGCATCTAACCCAGCCAATAGTTTTGGCCTAATACCACAGTTTGGCCACTCAGCTCTGCTCGGTTACCATCCATTGTTTTTTTGTGCAAACAACTCCAGAGTTGGGAATTAGTTAACCACCAAAATGAGTGGAAAAAGGCCTGCTGCTGGTGGAAAGGGTAATAGGCGTGTTGGGAAGGGGAAAAAAGGTTGTGTCCGTGGGGTAGGTGTTAAAGCAACAGTAACATCTGCAGAAGAAAGACCATCTTCCAGCCAAACTAAAATGTCTACTTCTTTTAGCGGACAATGTGATAAGATCCCTTTCTTACGGCCACGCCAATCGCTACAAATTCCAGATGAGGCACAAAAACAGCAGGTGCTTCAACGGATATCAAGTGCTCCTTTAAGTGGGCTCTCCTCCACATCAACTTCAACATCACAAATACTCCAGTCCTCAAAGGTGTCACCCAAATCGCACTTGCTTCCTCACAGCTCCCAAATCTCCAGCTGCCCGTCTGAGTATGAGGTAGAACAGATGGTTGAGTCTGCAGAGCTGTTTACTCATACTATAGCCTGGGAATCAGAGGTCGACTCCAGCGCTTCTGTGAATCCAGACGAGGAAATGATCTGCACTGATGCCCAGAATCTTTATGAGTCGGATCCAGGACCAGACGCAGAAGGTTCTGACCATAATGTAGACCCTCATTCCCAAACTGTAACTCCTGTTGGTGGAGACAATGAGGAAGACGATGATAAGACTCAAATACCTGATTGGAGCGACAACTTTAGTTTTTTGTCAGGGCAGGAACAGGTTGGCTCTGAGGACGACGGGTGTGATAACGCACAGGGTGATGATGATGAGGTCGGAGATCCCACTTACTGTCAACCCACAGTCAGCCAAGAGATGAGGTCAGCAGAGGAGGTGGAGGAAGATGCTAGTGACGACGAGGTCAGGTTGCGCCTTCCTGGACAGAGACGTAGTACTGGAAGCACGTCAACAACTGCATCCTCAAACACAACTCTGCCTCTCACCACAAGTCGTGGTGGCTCTTCAGGTCGCATGGGTGCTAAGCCTTGCATAGCCTGGGCATTTTTTCAGATCGATAAAGATGACCCAACTCGTGTTATCTGTAACATTTGTCAGCAAAAGCTAAGTAGAGGCCAAAAAATACATAGTTTGAGTACTTCATGCATGAACCGGCACATGGACATGAAGCATAAGTTGCAGTGGGAAGCTCAGTGTGCTACAATGCGGCCTAGCCGGCCGGGCCAATCACCGTCTGCCATATCTTGTGCATCCGTGGCCTCTTCATCCTCTGTGACTGGGGGGACAGCAGTCACACCTGTTTTGGGGCGCAGACCTGCCACCTCTTTACCCGCAACAGCCAGCGTGATTGGCAGGTCATCATTTTCTTTGGAGGTGGTAACACCAGCTGGTGTTGAGCGCTGTCCGACATCGATAGCACCACCTTTGGATCAAGGCAACCTAACATGTCCGCGTGCATCTTCCTCACAGACCGGCAGTTTGCCGGGGACACCCTTATCAACCCCGTCTAAGCACAATAGCCAGCCCTCGGTCCCTCAGATGTGGACAAGTAAAAGACCATTTCCTCCTAGCCATGAGAAAGCTAAGAGGTTGAATTTCACCATCTGCAAGCTCTTGGCTACAGAAATGCTGCCTTTCCGCCTGGTGGACACAGAGGATTTTCGAGACCTTATGTCCGTCGCAGTGCCCCAGTACCAGATGCCCAGTCGGCACTACTTCTCAAAGAAAGGTGTGCCTGCGCTCCACCAGCATGTCGCACACAACATCACCGCTTCTTTGAGAAACTCTGTGTGTGACAGGGTGCATTTCACCACAGACACTTGGACGAGTAGGCATGGACAGGGGCGTTACATGTCGCTGACTGGGCACTGGATAACTATGGTGACAGCAGGACAAGGGGCTGCTGTCCAAGTCTTGCCGTCCCCACGAGTTGTGCGTCAATCCTCTTTATGTCAAAGTTCCTCCACTGCTTCTGCCTCCTCAACCTCCTCTCGGTCTTCCACCTGCACCCAAAGCCTGTCTGGTCATGCCACAAGCTTTCTAACTGCGCAGAAGGGATCCTGCACACCTCCTTACTATGCTGGCAGTAGGGCTCAACGTCATCAGGCGGTTTTTACATTGAAATGTCTGGGAAATGTGAGTCACACAGCTGAGGAGTTGTGGTCAGCTCTGGAGAACCAATTTCATGAATGTTTGTCTCCACTGGACCTGAAACCAGGGAAGGCCGTGTGCGACAATGCTGCAAACCTGGGTGCGGCCCTTCGCCGGGGCAATGTCACACACGTGCCTTGTATGGCTCACGTGTTGAACCTGGTTGTCCAGCAATTTTTAGCCCACTATCCCAGACTAGATGGCCTTCTGCAGAGGGCACGGTCGCTGTGTGCTCACTTCCGCCATTCGCATCCCGCAGCTCAGCGACTTACATCTCTACAGAAGTCGTTGGGCCTGCCACTTCACCGGCTAAAATGCGATGTGCCTACCCGGTGGAATTCAACTCTGCACATGTTGCAGCGACTGTGGCAGCACCAACAAGCCCTGGTGCAATACGTTCTGACGTATAGCCTGGGCCAACGAGATTCAGAGGTGGGGCAAATCACGCTGGAGGAGTGGTCTCAGATCAGGGACCTATGCACCCTTCTGCACAGTTTTGAAATGGCGACGAAGATGTTTAGTGCTGACGATGCCATTATCAGCATGACTATTCCGGTGATTTACATGCTGGAGCACATGTTAAACAGAATTCGGAGTCAGGTGGTGGCACAAGAGGAGGTGGAGGAAGTAGAGGAGGAGGAGTTGTATGCGGAAGGGCTAACATCTGCAAGGTCCAGACGGTCGGCAGCACCAAGGCGGCAGGCATGTGAGGGTGGGGGAGATGGTTTTACCAGGGCGCATGGTAGCAGCCAAACTAGTGAGGAAGGTGCAGGAGCCCAGGAAGAAGCGGAGGACGAACTGATGGAAGACTCATCAGATGAGGGAGACCTTGATCACATTTCTGTTGTGCGAGGTTGTGGGGAGAGGACAGAGGAAGGAAGCATGATTGTTACCTCGCCACCAACACAACAGGGACTTGGTGCTCCTGGATGCGCAACACACATGAGTGCCTTCTTGCTGCACTACCTGCAACATGACCCTCGAATTGTGAGAATTAGAAATAATCCTGACTACTGGGTTGCCACACTGTTAGATCCCCGGTACAAAAGTAAATTTGCAGAAATTATTCCTGCCATAGAAAGGGATGCACGCATGCAGGAGTATCAGCAGAGACTGTTGCAGAATCTTACATGTGCTTTTCCACAAAATACCAGTGGTGCACGTAGTGAATCTCACAGTTCCAACTTGCCAACTGTGGGACCGTCAAGTGTTCAGCACTCAAACCGTAACAGAACCACAGTATCTGCTGGTAACATCAATTTTGCGGAATCATTTCACCACTTTTTTAGCCCATCCTTTGCAAGGCCACAGGAGACAAGAAGTCTGACACATAGTCAACGCCTAGAGACGATGGTACAGGAGTATCTCCAAGTAAACATTGAAGCCACGACTGTGTCACTGGACCCTTGCTCTTTTTGGGCTTCCAATCTGGATAAATGGCCGGAGCTAGCCACTTACGCCTTGGAGATCTTGTCATGCCCCGCAGCCAGCGTTCTGTCTGAACGTGTGTTCAGCGCTGCTGGTGGTGTGCTGACAGATAAGCGCACGCGGCTCTCCACTGATAATGTAGACAGACTCACGTTCATAAAGATGAACAAATCATGGATCCGAAACGACTTTTCTACCCCTGTGTCATCCTGGGGAGAGTAAAAGCTTGATGATTGGTTAAAATCACCCTACCAACCGTTTTAAGCTTTCAAATTACTAATCATGTTTATCTGTATCTTGACTGGAAAATAATTTGGGCTTTGTAGCAGTGTGCAGCACTGATCCTATTAGGCCATCTATACTAAAGCTTCACCAGATTTAAAATTAAAAATAATTTTTAGCTGCATCTAGCCCGGAAAATAATTTTGGGGCTCCGAGATGCGCAAGGCACATAAGTGCCTTCTTGCTGCACTACCTGCAGCATGACCCTCATATTGTCAGAATTCGAAGTAATCATGACTACTGGGTTGCCACACTCTTAGATCCCCCAAACTTTTCGATCAACCTTTTCATTTTAATAAAGACCAAAAAATGGTCATTTTTGAAATTATAAGCATTAGCAGGTTGTTAGAAACTGAAATCAAACAGTTTTCAACTCAAAACTTTATTCTAGGTGAGGTTACATTTTCACATAGGACCCCTTGTTCGAAAGGAGCTTCTGAACTCTCTCGTCCATTGAATTTGTCAGGTTTTGGATGGTTTCTGCTTCAATTGTTTTGCATGAGGACAGAATACCCTCCCAGAGCTGTTGCTTAGATGTGAACTGCCTCCCGCCATCATAGACACTCCTTTTAATGATGCTCCAAAGGTTCTGAATGGGGTAGAGGTCAGGGGAGCATGGGGGTCACACCATAAGTTTGTCCCCTTTTATGCCCATATCAGCCAGAGATGCAGATGTTTTATGTGCAGCATGAGATGGTGCATTATCATGCAGAAAAATGATCTTGCTGTGAAATACACGGTTCTTCTTCTTGAACCATGGCAGGAAGTGCTGTTTGAGAAAATCCACATACATTATGGAGTTCATCTTTAGCGCCTTCAGGGATCCTAAAGGGGCCGACAATCTCTCTCCCCATGATTCCAGCCCAAAACATTACTCCACCTCCTCCTTGTTGGCGCTGTAGCCGTGTTTGCGTGGGGTGTCCATCAACCAGCCATCCTCCACTCCATCCATCTGGACCATCGAGCGCTGCACGGCACTCATCCGTGAACAAAACAGTTTTGAAATCAGTCTTCATGTAATGTTTGGCCCACTGGAGCCGTTTCTGCTTGTGTGAAGTGGATAGAGGAGGTCGACAGGATGGCGCATGCACAGCTGCAAACCTCTGAAGGACCCTGCATCTTGTTGTTCGGGGGACGTTGGAGGCACAAGCAGCTTCAAAAACTTGTCTGCTGCTATGACAAGGCTTTTTTGCCGCTGCTCTTTCAACCTGACGTAATTGCCTGTAGGAAAGAGTCCTCAATTTGCCCTTATCAGCACGCACACGTGTGTACTGTGAATCAGCTACATACTTCTTGATTGCCAAGACACTTCATCCTGATCATCGCACAATGTTGATTGTAGTCATGCCTTGACCTAAACACTCCACAATTTGTTGCTTCTCAGCAGCCGACACATCCTTTTTCTTTCCCATTTTGGCAGAAAATGTAGGCTGCTTAATAATGTGAGAGAGCCTTCTTAAGTAGTCTTGCCTTTCATTGGACACACCTGCCAAACTAATTAGCACAGGTGTCTGCAATTGCTTACAGTGATATAAAGAGCCCTGACACACATCACCATCAATGAGTTTAACTGACAAACAAACAAATTCTTCCCTTATCACTCCTAAACACTTTTTGTATAATAATTTGGAACGCAGTGTACATGTGCTTTTCCACAAAACACCAGTGGTTCACCTAGTGAATCTTACAGTTCTAACTTGCCAACCGTGGTCTGTATGGAGTTGTTCAATAAAGGGCCCAAAATTAAGATAACATAGATGGGAGAGGTCTCTATGAATAGGAATTCCTAAGTATTTGATACCCTGTGAGGGCCAGGCAAAGGGAAAGTTGGACTGGATGGAATCCTATATGGATTTGGGGAGGGAGACATCGAGGGCCTCAGACTTCGCTGCATTGATTTTAAAATTTTACCATGTAACAAAGTGATCTATTTCAGCCATAACAGCATGGATGGATATATGTGATTGAGTGATATATACTAGGACATCATCAGCAAATAGAGAGCACTTGTACTCGGTGCCTCCCACCTCAATCCACCTAATATTGGGGTTATGGCGAATTGATGAGAGCAGGTGCTCCGTCACTAGGATGTATAAGAGAGGGGACAGAGGACATCACTGCCTTGTCCCATTGGTGATTGTGAAAGGTGATGAAAATGTTCTGACGCACCCCCTGGGCCTTGGGACACCCGGAGCCGGACCCTTTTTGGTGGATGCTGGTGGTTGTAGTCTTCGTGGCGGCGACCCAGTTCCGTGGCTCAGGGCAGTCAAACCAGTGGCGGAACTATTTATGTGGTTTTCATGTTTAAATGTCCGACTACGCCACCCGTGGATTGCGGTCAGAGTGAACCGCCGCTACAGGGCAGACCACTGAGGCTGGTGTTGTGGGTGCAGCAGAGCGTAGCATAACTCCCCACGGGAGGAGTATAGCCTCAGGGCAGTGTATGCGGAGGATGGGGGTGATGGTGCAGGGCAGCAGCAGTAATGACACAGAGTCCGTGATGCAGTTCAGGGCCTTTACTCACAGTTCTTATTATCCAGACCACGTCTGCAGGTAACGGCTGCCCACGTCGTACTGTGCTCACCAGGTGAGGGGCTCAGACAACTCCCAGATAACTTTGGAGCACTTCACAGGACCCCCTTTGTGTGTCCTTTGTCTGGCCTTTCTTACCAACACTTCTGTCCGGCTGCCTCGGGCCTCCTCTTGGTAAACTTGGCGCCAGTTTCCCTGACCCTATGTGGTGCCTTCCTAGCGGGTGTAGCGAGGGGCTGCGCCACATAAAATGTCAGAGCCTCCGGTTTCTAGCTGAGGGTCGTTTCCTGCCTCCACTAGTTCGGGGACCGGTCTCCCCCTTTGGCCTGACCCCTCCACGCAGGTGGATTCGGGCGTGCGGTGGCGACTCGCCCGTCCGCACCCCTGGGATCCCTTCATTCCTCGTTCCTGGAGCCTTCTCCGCTCCTCTTCCTTCCTTCTCCCTCTTCCAGGCCTGGGCCTCTGTTACTAGGCCCGCCTCCGGAGCAGAGCTCATGCAGAGCCCCTGCTCCCTGCCACTTCTGCTCAGACTTCTCTGCACTGAACTAAGATGGTGCCCACCTTTTATACTCCCTTCTCAATGCACCCAGGAACTGCTTCCTCCCTGCTCCTGCACTACAGGGTTCCCCTTCCTCAGTGTTCCCTCCCCCCACTCCAGCCAGGGACAGGGACTGTCGTGCCCATCTCAGGGGCATATTGGTCGCCCTGCCCCACGGCAATGTGGTGTAATGCATGCAGGTGTCGGGTCCTGATCCACACTCCATCCTTACCTGAGAGTGAGATATCACACTTCTGGGTGAGGTGCAATACGTCTGTAGCAACCGAGCCCTCAGGGTGCTACAGTTCCATTTTTCTTCAGCCTAGGTGACGTATTGCGATACAGGGCCGTGATTTTGGCTATAAAAGGGTCCCCTAGACCCCTACCCCAAGCTTTTTAAGAGAATCATATATGGCGTGCCAGGAGACTCTATGGAATGCTTTCTCAGCATCCAACGAGAGCATCTAATTACAAATTTTTAACTGCATCTAGCCCAGGAAATACTTTGTGCCTAGTAGCAGTGTCTGCTAGTGAGCGGATTATCCTGGCTGTTAAGCAAGCTGCACCACCTGTAGTTTAGACACTTAATTTTTTCAAAGGAAATGCTTCGGGACCATGGGATACTTAGTGAAGAGCATCAGGAGGCACCCCAAGGCATAGGGGCTGGGACTGGCAGTAGGATGCCTTGCGGTGGACAGCCGAGCTCGATCCTTATAAAAGCTTTTTAACTGCAGCAGCTTTAGTGGACGCTACTGGAGCTGGAATTACCGCAGCTGCTGGCATGAGACTTGCCCTCCAATAGATCCTTGTAAATGGATTTAAAGTGTATTCATTCAAATTAGAGAGACAATTTAAATTAAAAAGCTTAGAGCTGCCTCCACCACAGGGGGGCTCGCTCGACCCACCAGCGGACAGGCACCAGTATTGGGAGAGGGGGGCTGGCCGTCAGGGTTCACCGCGGCTCTGGCACAAACCCGGCGACACGGAGGTGGCACGGGCAGGAGCGGACTGGCCGTGTCGGCTTCTCACTTTTTGGATTTTAGAAGGGCATGACATGCCTATATCTGTGTCTCCCCCTCCTTTTACTCCTCCACCTCTTTTATTTTCGCATGACTTTATGTACTTGTCACTTTTCCATGTGTTAGTTATGTCTTCTGAGCAGTTTGTCAGCTTTTGGACACCTTTGAAGGTGTTTTCTATGTGTTTCTATGTGTTTTTGTTTGCCTGCCATTGGTTTTAACGGTGTTCGAAGGTGTTCGACGAACAGTTCGACGAACAGTTCGGCGAACACACGGGTGTTCGACGAACCGAACAGAACTCGAACACTACGGGGGTGGCTCAACACTAGAGCCGTTCTGCTATACATTTATTGCGCATGCAGTAAGTACAACGGCTGCCTAAATTTGGGAAAAACCCCAATACCATTTTTAAAGACACATAGAGGAGGGCCTCTGTAACAACGTGTTTCCATTAGAAAGGAGCGGTTCTGCTATACAGTTATTGCATATGCAGTGAGTACAATGGATGCCTAAATTTGGGAAAAACCCCAATACCAATTTAAAGACACATAGAGGAGGGCCTCCGTAAAAACATGTTCGCCATACAGTTATTGCGTATGCAGTGAGCACAATGGCTGCCTAAATTTGGGAAAAACCCCAATACCAATTTAAAGACACATAGAGCAGGGCCTCCGTAGCAACATGTTCCCATTAGAAAGGAGCGATTCTGCTATAAAGTTATTGCATATGCAGTGAGTACAACGGCTGCCTAAATTTGGGAAAAATCCCAATACCAATTTAAAGACATATAGAGGAGGGCCTCAATAACATGTTCCCATTACAAAGGAACGGTTTTGCCATACAGTTATTGCGTATGCAGTGAGCACAATGACTGCCTAAATTTGGGAAAAAACCCAATACCAATTTAAAGACACATAGATGAGGGTCTCCATAGCAACATGTTCCCATTAGAAAGGAGCGGTTCTGCTATACAGTTTTTGCATATGCAGTGAGTACAATGGCTGCCTAAACTTGGGAAAAAACCCAATACCAATTTAAAGAAACATAGAGGAGGGCCTCCATAGCAACATGTCCCCATTAGAAAGCAGCGGTTCTGCTATATAGTTATTCCGTATGCAGTGAGTACAATGGCTGCCTAAACTTGGGAAAAACCCCAATACCAATTTAAATACACATAGAAGATGGCCACTGTAACAACGTGTTTCCATTAGAAAGGAGCAGTTTTGCTATACAGTTATTGCGTATGCAGTGAGTACAATGGCTGCCTAAATTTGGGAAAAACCCCAATACCAATTTAAAGACACATAGAGGAAGGCCTCCGTAACAACATGTTCCCATTAGAAAGGAGCGGTTCTGCTATACAGTTTTTGCATATGCAGTGAGTACAACGGTTGCCTAAATTTTGGAAAAACCCCAATACCAATTTAAAGAAGCATAGACCAGGGCCTCCGTTTCAACGTGTTCCCATTACAAAGGAACGGTTCTGCCATACAGTTATTGCGTATGCAGTGAGCACAATGGCTGCCTAAATTTGGGAAAAACCCCAATACCAATTTAAATACACATAGAAGAGGGCCTCCGTAGCAACATGTTTCCATTAGAAAGGAGCGGTTCTGCTATACAGTTATTGTGTATGCAGTGAGTACAATGGCTGCCTAAATTTGGGAAAAACCCCAATACCAATTTGAAGACACATAGAAGAGGGCCTCCGTAACAACATGTTCCCATTAGAAATGAGCGGTTCTGCTATACAGTTATTGTGTATGCAGTGAGTACAATGGCTGCCTAAGCTTGGGAAAAACCCCAATACCAATTTGAAGACACATAGAAGAGGGCCTCCGTAACAACATGTTCCCATTAGAAATGAGCGGTTCTGCTATACAGTTATTGCGTATGCAGTGAGTACAATGGCTGCCTAAATTTGGGAAAAACCCCAATACCAATTTAAAGACACATATAGGAAGGCCTCCGTAACAACATGTTCCCATTAGAAAGGAGCGGTTCTGCTATACAGTTTTTGCATATGCAGTGAGTACAACGGTTGCCTAAATTTGGGAAAAACCCCAATACCAATTTAAAGAAGCATAGACCAGGGCCTCCGTTTCAACGTGTTCCCATTACAAAGGAACGGTTCTGCCATACAGTTATTGCGTATGCAGTGAGCACAACGGCTGCCTAAATTTGGGAAAAACCCCAATACCAATTTAAATACACATAGAAGAGGGCCTCCGTAGCAACATGTTTCCATTAGAAAGGAGCGGTTCTGCTATACAGTTATTGTGTATGCAGTGGGTACAATGGCTGCCTAAATTTGGGAAAAACCCCAATACCAATTTGAAGACACATAGAAGAGGGCCTCCGTAACAACATGTTCCCATTAGAAATGAGCGGTTCTGCTATACAGTTATTGTGTATGCAGTGAGTACAACTGTTGCCTAAATTTGGGAAAAACAACAATACCAATTTAAAGATACATAGAGGAGGGCCTCCGTAACATGCTCCCATTAGAAAGGAGCGGTTCTGCTATACATTTATTGCGTATGCAGTGAGTACAATGGCTGCCCCTAAATTTGGGAAAAACCCCAATACCAATTTGAAGACACATAGAGGAGGGCCTCAGTAACAAAATGTTCCCATTAGAAATGAGGGATTCTGCTATAAAGTTATTGCGTATGCAGTGAGTACAACGGCTGCCTAAATTTGGGAAAAACCCGAATACCAATTTAAAGACACATAGAGGAGGGCCTCCATAACATGTTCCCATTAGAAAGGAGCGGTTCTGCTATACAGTTATTGTGTATGCAGTGACTACAATAGCTGTCTAAATTTGGGAAATACCCCAGTACCAATTTGAAGACACATAGAGCAGGGCCTCACTAACAAAATGTTTCCATTAGAAAAGAGTGGTTCTGCTATACAGTTATTGCGTATGCAGTGAGTACAACTGTTGCCCAAAATTTGGGAAAAACCCCAATACCAATTTAAAGACACATAGAGGAGAGCCTCCTTAGCAACATGTTCCCATTAGAATGGAGCCGTTCTGCTATGCATTTATTGCGTATGCAGTGAGTAAAACGGCTGCCTAAATTTGGGAAAAACCCCAATACCATTTTTAAAGACACATAGAGGAGGGCCTCTGTAACAACGTGTTTACATTGGAAAGGAGTGGTTCTGCTATACAGTTATTGCATATGCAGTGAGTACAACGACTGCCTAAATTTGGGAAAAACCCCAATACCAATTTAAAGACACATAGAGGAGGGCCTCCGTAACAACATGTTCCCATTAAAAAGGAGCGATTCTGCTATAAAGTTATTGCATATGCAGTGAATACAACGGCTGCCTAAATTTGGGAAAAAGCCCAATACCAATTTAAAGACATATAGAGGAGGGCCTCAATAACATATTCCCATTGCAAAGGAACGGTTTTGCCATACAGTTATTGCGTATGCAGTGAGCACAATGACTGCCTAAATTTGGGAAAAAACCCAATACCAATTTAAAGACACATAGATGAGGGTCTCCATAGCAACATGTTCCCATTACAAAGGAACGGTTCTGCCATACAGTTATTGCGTATGCAGTGAGCACAATGGCTGCCTAAATTTGGGAAAAACCCCAATACCAATTTAAATACACATAGAAGAGGGCCTCCGTAGCAACATGTTTCCATTAGAAAGGAGCGGTTCTGCTCTCCAGTTATTGTGTATGCAGTGAGTACAATGGCTGCCTAAATTTGGGAAAAACCCCAATACCAATTTGAAGACACATAGAAGAGGGCCTCCGTAACAACATGTTCCCATTAGAAATGAGCGGTTCTGCTATACAGTTATTGTGTATGCAGTGAGTACAACTGTTGCCTAAATTTGGGAAAAACAACAATACCAATTTTAAGATACATAGAGGAGGGCCTCCGTAACATGCCCCCATTAGAAAGGAGCGGTTCTGCTATACATTTATTGTGTATGCAGTGAGTACAATGGCTGCCCGTAAATTTGGGTAAAACCCCAATACCATTTTTAAAGACACATAGAGGAGGGCCTCTGTAACAACGTGTTTCCATTAGAAAGGAGCGGTTCTGCTATACAGTTATTGCATATGCAGTGAGTACAACGGCTGCCTAAATTTGGGAAAAACCCCAATACCAATTTAAAGACACATAGAGGAGGGCCTCCGTAACAACATGTTCGCCATACAGTTATTGCGTATGCAGTGAGCACAATGGCTGCCTAAATTTGGGAAAAACCCCAATACCAATTTAAAGACACATAGAGCAGGGCCTCCGTAGCAACATGTTCCCATTAGAAAGGAGCGATTCTGCTATAAAGTTATTGCATATGCAGTGAGTACAACGGCTGCCTAAATTTGGGAAAAAACCCAATACCAATTTAAAGACATATAGAGGAGGGCCTCAATAACATGTTCCCATTACAAAGGAACGGTTTTGCCATACAGTTATTGCGTATGCAGTGAGCACAATGACTGCCTAAATTTGGGAAAAAACCCAATACCAATTTAAAGACACATAGATGAGGGTCTCCATAGCAACATGTTCCCATTAGAAAGGAGCGGTTGTGCTATACAATTATTGCATATGCAGTGAGTACAACAATTGCCTAAATTTGGGAAAAACCCCAATACCAATTTAAAGAAACATAGAGCAGGGCCTCAATTTCAACATGTTCCCATTACAAAGGAACGGTTCTGCCATACAGTTATTGCGTATGCAGTGTAGCATCGGCGTCTCTGCCCCGTACTAGGCAGAGACGCCGTCCCTCTCACCTCCCCGTTCCTGGCGCGGCGTCCTCCAGCGCTTCTCTCCCCGCTGCTTCCCGCACGCGCTCCTTCCCCGGCAGTGTGCTTAGGGCGCGTGCGCGCGCGCTCCCCCTCTCTTAAAGGGACCGCGCACGCCGTCCTAAGGAGTCCCCGGCCAATTACCGGAGGACCTCCCATATATAAGGCACCTCCTCCAAAATGGAGGTGCCCGAGCAATGTTGTTGCAAAGCCTTCACTCTGCTTCAGCCCTCAGGTCCTGTTACCAGTTACGTGCCAGTCACCTGCCAGATTCCTGCCTGTTACCTGCCAGTCACCTGCCAGATTCCTGCTTGTTACCTGCCAGTCACCTGCCAGATTCCTGCCTGTTACCTGCCAGTCACCTGCCAGATTCCTGCTTGGTACCTGCCTGATATCCGTTTACCTGCCTTCCGACACCTGTCAGTCTGTCTATGGACCAGCCTGCCCGCTCACCTGGGAGCGCTCATCTGCTACCTGCCTGCTAGCCTACCTGGAGGCTCCGCCGTCACTTGCCGTGACCACCTGCCTGTCCAAAGACTCTCGCCCGCTCACCTGGGAGCGCTCACAAGCCACCTGCCTGCTGTCCTACTACCCAGAGACTGTCCCTGTCACTTGCCGTGAGTAACCGTCCTTCTACTCAGAGACTGTCCCTGCCACTTGCCGTGACTACCTGCCCTTCTACCCAGAGACTGTCTCTGTCACTTGCCGTGAGTAACCGTCCTTCTACTCAGAGACTGTCCCTGTCACTTGCCGTGACTACCTGCCCTTCTACCCAGAGACTGTCCCTGTCACTTGCCGTGACTACCTGCCCTTCTACCCAGAGACTGTCCCTGTCACTTGCCGTGACTACCTGCCCGTCTTCCCTGGGAGCCACCCGCTTCCTTACAAGGACCGCCCCCTTGTATAGTTGCTCAGAGGTTCCGCCTCCCAGACCCGTTACAGTTTGCTCGGGCCCTGGAACCCGGTGGCCCCCAGATCTCCGATCTGCACCAGGAAGTCTTACGTCAGAAAACTCAGCAGGAGGTGGTACTGTCCTATCTACGGTCCGTTAACTCTCGTCTAGGCGCATTGTGTGACTTGTCTATGTCTACCTCTGGTCCAGCCGTGCCCATTCCTGCGGTACCGCAATCCAGTCCCTTCATGCTACCCGACTATGGACCTCGGCTTCTGGCACCTCCACGCTTTGCCGGCGAACCTACTTTAGCTCGGGGTTTCATAAACCAGTGCAGCCTGCACTTTGAGCTATTGGCATACCAGTTCATCTCCGACCGGGCCAAGGTGGCCTTCATCATGTCCCATCTCACTGGGGAGGCACTGGCATGGCTAAATCCCCTGTGGGAGAGAGGGGATCCCCTGGTGTCCCACCTGCCGTCATTCCTCGCTGTTTTCCGGAAAGTCTTCGATGAACCTGGACGGAAAACCTCTTCTGCCTCCTCTCTGCTACGTCTCCGCCAAGGGAGTCTCACCGTGGGCCAATATGCCATACGGTTCCGCACCCTCGCTTCTGAGCTTGCCTGGGAAAATGAGGCTCTGGTGTCCGTCTTCTGGGAGGGTCTTTCCGGTCGGATTAAGGACGAGTTAGCTGGTCGGGACATTCCTACCACTCTGGATGACCTGGTGTCACTAGCTACCCGGATTGGCATCCGGTTCCAAGAACGTGCCAAAGAGACTACCTGGGAGAAAGACTTTTCTTGCTCTGCTCCTACTTCCCTGAGACCTGCCTCTCAATCAGTCACTCCGCAGGCGCTCTCGCCTGAGCCTATGCAGATCGACCAGACCAAGATGGTCAGATCTCGCCAAGAATCTCGCCGAGCCGAGGGAAGCTGTTTCTTTTGTGGCAGTATGGAGCACTTCATCCGTTCCTGCCCGGTGAAGCCGGGAAACGCCAGTGTCTAGGACCGCTCGGAGAGGTCGTCCTAGACAAAAGTAAGCCCTCTCCGTCTCTGACTTTACCGGTCTCTATTGCTTGGAGAGAAAACCGTCACTTTGAACTCGCCCACCTGGATTCTGGAGCTGCTGGAAACCTCATCTCCCAGTCTCTGGTAGAGAGATACCGTATTCCCACCAAGTCCCTGGCTGAACCATTATCAGTCGCCTCCGTGGATGGAAGACTTCTCTCGGAGACCATCCTGCTCATCACTGAACCCATAACCCTGCAGGTGGGAATGCTGCACTCTGAGGAAATCTCATTCCATGTGTTGTCTGGACTTTCTCACTCCCTGTTGCTAGGTCTACCTTGGCTCCAGACACACGAACTGGCGATCCGGTGAAGTACTCCGATGGGGTCCAGACTGCCATAGGACCTGCCTGGTTCCGGTCCGCCCAGCTCGCCCTCCACCAACTCCAGCTAATTTACCAGGTCTCCCGGCTCCTTACTGGCCCTATGCGGACGTCTTCGGTAAGAAGGAAGCAGAGACGTTGCCATCCCATAGGCCATATGACTGCCCGATCGACCTGGTACCTGGCACCACTCCTCCCCGTGGGCGTATCTACCCGTTGTCTGCAGCCGAGACCCGGGCCATGTCTGAGTACATTAAAGAGAATCTGACTAGGGGATTTATCCGGAAATCTACCTCCCCGGCTGGAGCCGGATTCTTCTTTGTCAAAAAGAAAGACGGCTCGCTACGCCCCTGTATTGACTATAGAGGACTCAATCAGATCACGGTTAAAAATAAATACCCCCTTCCTCTCATCTCTGAGTTATTTGATCGTCTTAAAGGCACCAGGATCTTCTCCAAGCTGGATCTACGTGGAGCGTATAACCTGGTCCGTATCCGTCAGGGAGACGAGTGGAAAACAGCATTTAATACCCGGGACGGACACTATGAGTACCGTGTGATGCCCTTCGGTCTCTGCAATGCTCTCGCCGTCTTCCAAGAACTGGTCAACGACATCTTCCGTGACCTTCTTTACTCCTGCGTGGTGGTATACCTGGACGACATCTTGGTCTTCTCTCCGGATCTTCCCACACACCGGAGGGATGTTCGTCAGGTCCTGCTGAGGCTCAGGCAGAACCACCTCTATGCTAAATACGAGAAGTGCCTTTTTGAGCAGACCTCTCTTCCTTTCCTGGGCTATGTTATCTCCCAGACAGGCTTGTGAATGGATCCCGAGAAGCTCTCTGCTGTCCTAAAGTGGCCCCGTCCGGAGGGCTTGAAGGCGATACAGCGATTCCTGGGCTTCGCTAATTACTATCGTCTCTTCATTCCTCACTTCTCGTCACGGACTGCGCCCATATCTGCGCTCACCCGTAAGGGAGCAAATCCCAAGGTATGGTCATCCGAAGCTGAGGAGGCCTTCCTTTCCCTGAAACAAGCCTTCTCCTCTGCCCCTGTGCTGCACCGTCCGGACTGCAACAAACAGTTCTACCTGGAGGTTGATGCCTCCTCCTCTGGAGCCGGAGCGGTGCTCACCCAGAAGTCTTCCTCCGGGAGAATGGTAACCTGTGGCTTTTTCTCTAAAATCTTCTCCTCCTCTGAGCGCAATTACTCCATAGGAGACCGAGAACTGCTTGCCGTTAAATTGGCGCTGGAGGAGTGGCGTTACCTGCTTGAAGGGGCTCTATACCCGGTGATCATCTATACGGATTACAAGAACCAGGCATATCTCCAAAATGCCCAGAGACTTAATCCACGTCAGGCCCGGTGGTCTTTGTTCTTTGCCCGCTTCGATTTCATCCTTCATTTCCGCCCGGCGGACAAAAATGTCAAAGCTGATGCCTTGTCCCAATCCTTCCTGTCCTCCGACCAAGAGGAGGAGCCTATGCACATTTTCGACCCCTCCAAGGTGATTAATGTGGCCCCCTTGGATTTGACTCGTCTTCCACCTGGCAAGACGTTCGTGGCGCCTCCAGACCGTGAGAGGGTTCTCCACTGGGGTCATTCTTCTAAACTAGCTGGCCATGCCGGCCAAAAGAAGACCTTCCTACTCATTTCCCGGCATTACTGGTGGTCTACCCTGCGTAAGGATGTGGTAGACTTCGTCTCTGCCTGTTCATCTTGTGGCTGCAACAAAATTCCCAGACACTTACCAGCTGGTCATCTCCTGCCGCTTCCCATACCTGTTGCCCCGTGGCAACACATCGCTATGGACTTCATTACCGATCTTCCTGTCTCTGCCGGGTGTACTGTCATTTGGGTGGTCGCGGACCGCTTCTCTAAAATGGCCCACTTCATTCCCCTGCCTGGTCTTCCGTCTGCACCTGAGCTGGCTAAGGACTCTATTCGCCATATCTTCCGTCTCCATGGCATACCCCTCTACATCGTGTCGGATCGAGGGGTTCAGTTTACCTCACGCTTCTGGAGAGCCACATGTAAACTGCTGGACGTCACCCTGGACTTCTCCTCCGCTTACCACCCTCAGTCCAATGGTCAAGTGGAGCGGATCAATCAGATCCTTACCAGCTATCTCCGGCACTTTGTTAATGCCCACCATTCTGATTGGGTGGACCTCCTTCCTTGGGCCGAGTTCTCTTATAATAACCACGAGAGCGAATCCTCTTCCAAGTCCCCGTTCTTTATTGTCTATGGCCAGCACCCCCGGATTCCGCTTCCTGTCTCCGTTTCTGTGGACAACCCTGCTGCGGAGTCTCTTGTCAGCGAATTTTCTACTATTTGGGAGAGTACCAGGTCTGCTCTTCTTCTGTCCTCTGAGCGGATGAAGAGATATGCTGATAAGAGACGTCTGGATCCGCCTCAATTCCGTCCGGGAGACAAGGTTTGGCTCTCGTCCAAACATGTGTGGCTCAAAGTACCCTCCTTCAAGTTGGGCCCTCGATTCATCGGTCCCTTCGAAGTCCTCAGGCAAATTAACCCTGTGGCCTGCAAATTAAAACTCCCGGCCACCCTACGGATTCCCAACTCCTTCCACGTATCTCTCCTCAAACCCGTTGTCTTTAACTCTTTTTCCAATAATCCAGGTGCCCCTCCTGCTCCGGTTTCCGCTGATGACGTCTTTGAGGTAGAGAGTATTCTGGCCTCCAAGAGGGTAAGAGGAAAGACCTTTTTTCTGGTAGATTGGATGGGGTTTGGTCCTGAGGAGAGAACTTGGGAACCCAGGGAGAACATCAACGCCCCGCTTCTCCTTGAAAAATTTCTTTCTGGCCAAAAAAAGAGGGGGCCTAAAAGGGGGGGTACTGTAGCATCGGCGTCTCTGCCCCGTACTAGGCAGAGACGCCGTCCCTCTCACCTCCCCGCTCCTGGCGCGGCGTCCTCCAGCGCTTCTCTCCCCGCTGCTTCCCGCACGCGCTCCTTCCCCGGCAGTGTGCTTAGGGCGCGCGCGCTCCCCCTCTCTTAAAGGGACCGCGCGCGCCGTCCTAAGGAGTCCCCAGCCAATTACCGGAGGACCTCCCATATATAAGGCACCTCCTCAAAAATGGAGGTGCCCGAGCAATGTTGTTGCAAAGCCTTCACTCTGCTTCAGCCCTCAGGTCCCGTTACCAGTTACCTGCCAGTCACCTGCCAGATTCCTGCCTGTTACCTGCCAGTCACCTGCCAGATTCCTGCTTGTTACCTGACAGTCACCTGCCAGATTCCTGCCTGTTACCTGCCAGTCACCTGCCAGATTCCTGCTTGGTACCTGCCTGATATCCGTTTACCTGCTTGCAAGCCTGCGGTCCGACTGTCTGCCTTCCGACACCTGTCAGTCTGTCTATGGACCAGCCTGCCCGCTCACCTGGGAGCGCTCATCTGCTACCTGCCTGCTAGCCTACCTGGAGGCTCCGCCGTCACTTGCCGTGACCACCTGCCCGTCCAGAGACTCTTGCCCGCTCACCTGGGAGCGTTCACCTGCTACCTGCCTGCTAGCCTACCTGGAGGCTCTGCCGTCACTTGCCGTGACCACCTGCCTGTCCAAAGACTCTCGCCCGCTTACCTGGGAGCGCTCACCAGCCACCTGCCTGCTGTCCTTCTACTCAGAGACTGTCCCTGTCACTTGCCGTGAGTACCCGTCCTTCTACTCAGAGATTGTCCCTGCCACTTGCCGTGACTACCTGCCCTTCTACCCAGAGACTGTCCCTGTCACTTGCCGTGACTACCTGCCCTTCTACCCAGAGACTGTCCCTGTCACTTGCCGTGACTACCTGCCCGTGTTCCCTGGGAGCCACCCGCTTCCTTACAAGGACCGCCCCCTTGTATAGTTGCTCAGAGGTTCCGCCTCCCAGACCCGTTACATGCAGTGAGCACAATGGCTGCCTAAATTTTGGACATACCCCAATACCAATTTAAAGACACATAGAGGAGGGCCTCCATAGCAACATGTTCCCATTAGAAAGCAGCGGTTCTGCTATATAGTTATTCCGTATGCAGTGAGTACAATGGCTGCCTAAACTTGGGAAAAACCCCAATACCAATTTAAATACACATAGAAGAGGGCCACTGTAACAACGTGTTTCCATTAGAAAGGAGCAGTTTTGCTATACAGTTATTGCGTATGCAGTGAGTACAATGGCTGCCTAAATTTGGGAAAAACCCCAATACCAATTTAAAGACACATAGAGGAGGGCCTCCGTAACAACATGTTCCCATTAGAAAGGAGCGGTTCTGCTATACAGTTTTTGCATATGCAGTGAGTACAACGGTTGCCTAAATTTGGGAAAAACCCCAATACCAATTTAAAGAAACATAGAGCAGGGCCTCCGTTTCAACATGTTCCCATTACAAAGGAATGGTTCTGCCATACAGTTATTGCGTATGCAGTGAGCACAATGGCTGCCTAAATTTGGGAAAAACCCCAATACCAATTTAAATACACATAGAAGAGGGCCTCCGTGGCAACATGTTTCCATTAGAAAGGAGCGGTTCTGCTATACAGTTATTGTGTATGCAGTGAGTACAATGGCTGCCTAAATTTGGGAAAAACAACAATACCAATTTAAAGACACATAGAAGAGGGCCTCCATAACAACATGTTCCCATTAGAAATGAGCGGTTATGCTCTACAGTTATTGCGTATGCAGAGAGTACAACGGCTGCCTAAATTTGGGAAAAACCCCAATAACAATTTGAAGACACATAGAGCAGGGCCTCAGTAACAACATGTTCCCATTACAAAGGAACGGTTCTGCCATACAGTTATTGCGTATGCAGTGAGCACAATGGCTGCTTAAATTTGGGAAAAAACCCAATACCAATTTAAAGACACATAGAGGATGGCCTCCGTAGCAACATGTTCCCATTAGAAAGGAGCGGTTCTGCTACACAGTTTTTCCGTATGCAGTGAGTACAATGGCTGCCTAAACTTGGGAAAAAACCCAATACCAATTGGCACCAAAATCGCTTATTAGTCACGACCAATCAGCAGAGCGGTGTTTAAATTTGGCGCCAATACTGCTGATTGGTCGAGGCCGCCGGCCGCGACCAATCAGCGATTTTGGCACAAAATTTAAACAACGCTCTGCTGATTGGTCGCGGCCGTCAGCCGCGACTAATCAGCGACTTTGGGGCCAAATTTAAACCCCGCTCTGCATCGCTCTGCTGATTGGTCGCGGTCGCCGGCCTCGACCAATCAGCAGAGCGTTGTTTAAATTTGGCGCCAATCAGGCTGATTGGTCGCGGATGGCGGCCGCGACCAATCAGCAGAGCGGTGTTTAAATTTGCCGCCAAAATCGCTGATTGGTCTCGGGCGGTGACCGCGAACAATCAGCGAACCGTGTTAGTGAGGAATGGAGAGCGTGTTTAAATTTGGCACCAAAATCGCTGATTAGTCGTGGCCGGCGACCAATCAGCAGAGCGTTGTTTAAATTTGGCACCAATCTCGCTGATTGTTCGCGGCTGACGGCCGCGACCAATCAGCAGAGTGAGGTTTAAATTTGGCGCCAATACTGCTGATTGGTCGCGGCCGGCGAACGCGACCAATCAGCAGAGTGGGGTTTAAATTTTGCGCCAATATTGCTGATTGGTCGCAGCCGGCGACCGCTACCAATCTGCAGAGTGGGGTTTAAATTTTGCGCCAATACCGCTGATTGATCTCGGCCAGCGACCGCGATCAATCAGCAGAGCGTTGTTTAAATTTGGCGCCAATCTCGCTGATTGGACGCATCTGGCGTCCGCGACCAATGAGCAGAGCGTTGTTTAAATTTGGCGCCAAGCTCGCTGATTGGTCGCGGCTGGCGTCCGCGACCAATTAGCACAGCAGTGTTTAAATGTTGCGGCAAGATCGGTGATTGGTCGCGGACGATATTTAAATGTGGCGCCCAAATCGGTGATTGGTCACGGTCAGCGTCCAAGACCAATCAGCACAGCAGTGTTTAAATGTGGCGCTAAGATCTGTGATTGGTCGCGGCCGCTATTTAAATGTGGCGCCCAAATCGGTGATTGGTCGCGGGCAGCGGCCATGACCAATCAGCAGAGCGGTGTTTAACTTTAGCGCCAAGATCACTGATTGGTCTCGTGCGGAGAGCGCGACCAATCAGCGAATCGTATTGGTGAGGAGCGGGGAGCGGAATCGTATTAGTGAGGAACGGGGAGCACCGCTGCCTGTGCAGGTACTTCCGCTGCGAGAACCCGGGACATGAGCGACTGCTCACAGCAGAAGTATCCGGACTCGCAGTGCCGCTCCCCGGTCCTCCCTTCACACCCTAGCCGCTGATGTCCCCACAGTATCTGCATGGTGTTACAAAGGTCCGGACATTTGTGTTAAAAAACGCTGATTGGTCGCTGGCAGTGCCCTCGACCAATCACCGATTTCGGCACCAAATTTAAATATCGGCCGCAACCAATCACCGATCTTGGCTCCACATTTAAACACCGCTGTGCTGATTGGTCGCAGACGATATTTGAATTTGGCGCCCAAATCGGTGAATGATCGCGGGCAGCTCCAGCGACCAATCAGCGATTTTTAACACGAATGTCCGGACCTTTGTAACACTATGCGGATACTGTGGGGACATCAGCGGCTAGGGTGTGAAGGGAGGACCGGGGAGCGGCGCTGCGGGTCGGGATACTTCTGCTGCGAGCAGTCGCTCATCTCCCGGCTTCTCGGAGTGGAAGTATCCGCACAGGCAGCGGCGCTCCCCGGTCCTCACTAATACGATTCCGCTCCCCGCTCACCAATACGATTCGCTGATTGGTCGCGTGCGGAGAGCGCGACCAATCAGTGATCTTGGCGCTAAAGTTAAACACCGCTGTGCTGATTGGTCGCCGACGCTGTGCGCGACCAATCACCGATTTGGGCGGCACATTTAAATAGCGTCCGCGACCAATCAGTACAGCGGTGTTTAAATGTGGAGCCAAGATCAGTGATTGGTCGCGGCCGATATTTAAATTTGGCGCCGAAATCGGTGATTGGTCGGGGGCAGCGCCAGCGACCAATCAGCGTTTTTTAACACAAATGTCCGGACCTTTGTAACACCATGCGGATACTGTGGGGATATCAGCGGCTAGGCTGTGAAAGGAGGACCGGGGAGCGACGCTGCGGGTCCGGATACTTCTGCTCCGATCGCCCGCTCATATCCCCGGTTCTCGGAGCGGAAGTATCCGCACAGGCATCGCCGCTGACATCCATGCGGCTAGGGCGTGAAGGGAGGACCGGGGAGCGGCGCTGAGGGTCCAATTGGTCGCAGCCGCTATTTAGATGTGCCGCACAAATCGTTGATTCGTTGCGGACTTGGCCCGCGACCAATCACTGATCTTGCAGCCAAAGTTAAACACTACTGTGCTGATTGGTCGCGGACGCCGACCGCGACCAATCACCGATTTGGGCGCCAAATTTAAATATCGGCCGCGACCAATCACCGATCTTGGCTCCACATTTAAACACTGCTGTGCTGATTGGTCACGGCTGATATTTAAATTTGGCGCCCAAATCGGTGATTGGTCGCGGGCTGCGCCAGCGACCAATCAGCTATTTTTAACACAAATTTCCGGACCTTTGTAACACCATGCGGATACTGTGGGGAGATCAGCGGCTAGAGTGTGAAGGGAGGACCGGGGAGCGGCGCTGCGGGTCGGGATACTTCTGCTGCGAGCGCTCGCTCATGTCCCGGGTTCTTGCAGCAGAAGTATCCGCACAGGCAGCGCCGCTGACATCCAATTGGTCGCGGACGCTATTTAAAATTGCCGCACAAATCGGTGATTTTTCGCTGTCTTGGCCCGCGACCAATGACTGATCTTGGCGCCAAAGTTAAACACTATTGTGCTGATTGGTCGCGGACGCCGACCGCGACCAATCACCGATTTGGGCGCCAAATTTAAATATCGGCCGCGACCAATCACCGATTTGGGCGCCAAATTTAAATATCGGCCGCGACCAATCACCGATCTTGGCTCCACATTTAAACACCGCTGTGGTGATTGGTTGCGGCCAATATTTAAATTTGGCGCCCAAATCGGTGATTGGTCGCGGGTAGCGTCGGCGACCAATCAGCACAATAGTGTTTAAGTTTTGCGCTAAGATCAGTGATTGGTCGGGTCCGAAGGCCGCGACCAATCATCGAATCGTCTTGGTGAGGACCGGGGAGCTGCGCTGCCTGTGCGGGTACTTACGCTGCGAGAACCCGGGACATGAGCGGGTGCTCGCAGGAGAAGTATCCCGACCCGCAGCGCCGCTCCCCGGTCCTCCCTTCCGCATGGAGGTCAGCGGCACCGGCGGTCCTTCCGCTGATACCGGCCGGGAGATGAGCGCCTCGCGCCGCTCATCTCCCGGCTGCATCTCCGTCCGCAGATGGGTCCGGCGGTCGGGTTCCTTCTGCTGTTGCCGGCCGGGAGATGAGCGCCTCGCGGACCTCATCTCCCGGCTGCATCGCCGCTGAGCTCCGTCCCGCAGATGAACCGCTAACGGCCGCCATCTTTTTTCTGAAATCCCCCGGCGCTGATTGGCCGCTGCCGGACCAATGAGCGACGCGGGATTTCCTAGACAGACAGACAGACGGGATAAGACAATTATATATATAGATGCAGTGAGTAAAACGGCTGCCTAAATTTGGGAAAAACCCCAATACCAATTTAAAGACACATAGAGCAGGGCCTCAGTAACAGCATGTTCCCATTAGAAAGGAGCAGTTCTGCTATACAGTTATTGCGTATGCAGTGAGTACAACGACTGCCTAAATTTGGAAACTACCCCAATACCAATTTGAAGACACATCGAGGTGTGCTTTAGTAGCAATGTGTTCCCATTATAAAGGAGCTGGTCTCCCATACTGTTCTTGTGTATGCAGTGACTGCAACGGCTGTCAAAAATTTGGACGCACTCCAATGCCACTTGCAAGAGACGTAGATATGGTGATATGGTAGATATGGTGGTGATATGGTGGTGGAGGATGAAGATGAGGAGAAGGAGTAGGACAAGAGCAAATAGACAAAATCAGGAAGCGTATACAAATGTCTGTGTGTGAAGAGGTGCATGGGAATAGACCTCCCAAAAAAAGACACTGGATTTCAGTTTATGTTACGCTGTTATCATTCAGTGGTGTTGAGAAGTCTGGCCCAATCCAGCCCTTGTTTATTTTGATAAGAGTCAGTCTGTCAGCATTATCAGTTGATAGGTGGATGCGTCTATCAGTTATAATTCCCCCGGTGGCACTAAAAACCCGCTCTGACTAAACGCTAGCAGCAGGGCAGGCCAGGACCTCCGAAGGCGTAGAGAGCCAGTTCATGCCATGTGTCCAGCTTGGATACCCAATAATTATAAGGCACAGAGGAATCATGGAGGACGTTGGTATGGTCGGCAAGATACTCCTTCAGCATCTTCGTAAAATTATCCCTCCTTGTGAGACTACCCCACACATCAGGGCCTGTGTGATGGGAGGGTCTGAGAAAACTGTCCTAGAACTTTGACAATGTTCCCCTGCCTCTGCTGCATCGTATTTGTGTCTCTCTCGCTTGTACTCCTTGGTTGTCCAAAGAAGTGTGTCCAATGCCGTCAGAGTTTTCAGATGGGAATTTTTTTAATAATTCCGCCACAAGGGCCTTCTGGTACTGCTCCATTTTAGTAGACCTGTCTGCCACGGGAATAAGAGATAGAAAGTTCACCTTGTAGTGTGGGTCTAGAAGTGTCACCAACCAGTAATGACTGTCACCCAAAATTTGGACAATGCGAGGGTCATGGAAAAGGCAGCATAACATAAACTCAGCCATGTCTGCCAGACTGCAGACTGCTAACAGCCAAGACTTCTGTGTCCTCACCAAGAGGATGACTGACCATGCTTTCCTCCTCATCCTCTTCCTCCCTCTCCTCAGGCCATCCACGCTGAACAGATGGTATGACAGTTGCGCAGGTAATACCATTTATAGTGCAGGAAACTAGCTCCTGTTCTTCCTCCTCCTCCTCCTCTTCCTTATTGTCACCCAATCCACATTGGGATGAGATGAGGCTGGGCTGTGTGGAATTACCCTGTATAGTTCCTTGCTCCATTTCATTGTGCTCTGCCTGCAATACTTCCTCTTTAATTGTGAGCAGCGATCATTTCAGAAGACAGTGAAGCGGAATGGTGACGCAAACTGTAAATGGAAGACAACATTTTCCACGGTCGTTACATATGGCTGGATTTGTACCGCAGTTATATGTGATACGTCTGACGGACACCCACAGTTTTAAATAGCGGTCTTGTGGTTTCCTATTATTCACAGCTAACACATGTGAGTGGCTTCACTGACACACTGCTACAAACTGTAAATGAAGGATAATATTTTCCATGGTCGCTGCAAATGATTGGATTTGTACCACAGTTATATGTGATACATCTGATGATGGAAAAGATCTGGCTATATTCTGCAGTGCTAACAAGCAAATGGAACAATACAATGGTGTACTCTGGATTGATTTTTAAGCAAGTAATCAGGATTAAGATAAAAAAAAATTAGCCCTGGCCCCTGATATCTGGGCATTTGAAATTCGTGTTTGTGTTCGGGGTTCCGGCTTGGTCGCGCCAAAAAATCGGCTCCGCCCATGAACATCCCTGATTTGCCACGCTGTCACGCAGATAAAATCACTTTCAGCCATGACTGAATGTATACCTATATATTCTCTTAGCAGGTCCATGTTAGTACGTCTGAGGAAGGGGGTGTGCCCCCCCAAAATATTGATTATCGTAAGGGCAGGTGCAAGCGACCATAGATTCTCCCATCTGAGAGAAGTGGACCGATTATGCAAATTATTTGATCCGAGTGTCAGCATAGTGTCATCCGACTCTCTCAGATGAGAGAATTGGAGCATTCTTCTCAACTGTGTCAGGGTGCGGAAATTAGATTGCATCCTGATGTCATCCGAGTGCACTTAGATGTTTTCCACTCATTGACAAGTATGGCCAAGTGCAATCGCAATATCGGATCATACTCAGGCATGCAGCATTTTTTTTCTCAGACAAACTCTGTCCAAGGAAAAAATCAGACATGTACATGACCCCATAGACTAACATTGGTCGTACCGATAATGTGGCTGTCTGCACGAGCCCTAAGAGAATGTAATGAGAGACATGACATGTCAGTGTTGTTACCTGTGACAAAATTCATTTTTTAATTAAAGAAGGGACGTTATTCCAGAAAGACTGCTAAAATATTGCTGACAGACTGTTAAAATATTATTAATAGACTTTATTTCACATATTAATCTAGCTACTCAGTGATACTGCAAAGTTTTTTTGGAGGACAATGAGAATATTATCAATTATCTTTACATTTTTGCAAATGATTTAGAGCTTTGTATCGTAAAAATAGAGGTCTGTTTACTATAAAGATACATTAAGAAATTAGAATTCACAGACTGTAAAAGCAACACTGTGCTACAAGAGGGTGCAATAACCTTTCAAAGGAATTTGTCATCAGGTTTTTTCTATGTAATCTGAGGACAGCATGAGGTAGGGTTTAAACACAGATTTCAACAATGTGTCATGTGTCCGGCTGTGGGGTGTTGTTTACTTAGATTGAAGGTTTAATCACCTGGTGATTAACATTGTCATGACTAGCTGGTTGTGTAAGCCCTGGTCTGTCTTCGCCCCCTTCTGTGGTCAGCACCTCAGTGTCTATAAAGAAAGCCTGGTGTGGGCGGGGTTAGCTTTCTCAGCTCTGCAGCATTGCTAAATCTAAAAACTCTTATTGTGTCAGACCGGCTGCACACAGTAAACTGAGTGACACATTGTTAGATTCAGGGTCTCTTTGCCTACCTTACACTGCTCTTAGATGAAGTAGCAAAAACTTGCTGACAGATTCCCATAAGTGGTTTTCCACTACCAACATTGATTTTTTTTAATAGTCTCTCCAGTTCTAAAACCCCTCCCGAATGTCTCCTAAATTACTATTTTGTACTTTTACTAAAGGAAGAAGGAAAAGTGGAATAACTGCTGTGCTGCTGGTAAATAAATATTCCAAAAGCATGCAATGGTACATATTGTGGTTTAGCTGTCTACATATATCAAAGTCATACTTTGAACCATGTTCTCCTGAGGAAGAAGTCCGTACGACTTCAAAACATGTTAACAATTATAAAGCAACATTTACCATACCACGCTTTTGGAATATGTATTTACCAGCAGCGTAGCAGTTAATCCACTTTTCCTTCTTCCTTTGGTATATCACATTGGAATTCTTCTGACTCGCGGAGCATCAGATGGACATTCCTATGAGCCTCTAAACACCACAAAGAGAATGAATATCACAACAGTAATGCCACATGTATCCGGTTAATGGCTCTTTGTCATCTTGCAGCCTTTTTGTACTTTTGTTCCTCATCCTGTCAATCCCATGGGGCCATTACCGTTTCCTTTTCCAACTCTTGCCTACATGTTTCATCCAACTTGACCATGCTCCTGACCACTTTTTATTTCTATATATGCAGTTGAACAATTCCTTGGTACATGTGCATTAGAAAGACTCTACTGCACATATACTGAAGGAGCACAGCTATTTCTCAGGAAAACCTAACTAGGAATATCAGCAAACAAGACCTATCAAAGGAAGTCTCCACAATGGAGACTTGGGGTGTCACATTACCTGACCTGAGATCAAAGAAAAAATGGTGCCTTAGAATAGTAAGTATATTAGATTTTTTTTTATTTCGGTAACAATGTGGGGGAAAATTAGAAATTGTGGTGGAAATCTCTTTTACGACTGACTTGGTAGACCTGAGCATTGGTTTGCTTCTTTACCATTGTTGAAACAATGGAATCTTTTAATGTAGCTACTGTATATTTGCGGTCTTACATCATATTAAAAACTTAAATCATTGGGCTCAGTTCTCCTTTAAATCTGTATAATGGTATCACACATGTCTCAGTTTATAGCTGAACCTTGTCCAACTGAGGAAGACAAGTTATCTTTTTTTGTATAATGACCCAGACATAAGGTCTTGTCACAATGAATATGTATGTTCATTTAGAGCAATTATACAAAATCTTTAAACACATACTTAAGTCATTTTTCATCGCAGAGATATTACCGATGTATTGAAAATGAGCAAAAAGAAGACCAGGGCCAAAGATGATCAATAATTACACTAATAAGTATATGCATTACAAGGAGAAAAGTGATCATGAGAGGTATAAAAAAGCTGAAGTTTCAATTGAACCCACAATAAAATTGTACTTCACTTTTATTCACTGTAACTATATGAGACTTGTTTAAAGCAACACCGATATCCGTTAAAAATGGGGTCACGTACTTAAAATATATAATGTACTTATCAGCAGCTCTCATTTGAGTTTTAATGGTTTGCATGCCAAATTAGTTTGCTATGACAGAGCTAATATATCTCCTTTAGTTTCTACTGTATATCGGCAGGTTCTAGCTTATCAAATGGGGACTAATCCTTCTTTAAAACATCCCTTTATTGTGCTTTAAAATGTAAAGACAAGGTTTAAAATATTTCATTTGTATGCAAAGTTATCAAAAGTTGAAGTTACAGACAGGACTTGTGTTTTTTGGGATGATGTTTTTGATTTAATGTCACCCTGCCTCCTCCCCAATGCTATACTGTCATATTCTCTACAAACCAACAATGCCTACATAGCAGCACCATGCAATGTGGTACCTGTATGACTCACATATTACCAATTAATAAGATTGTTTAGAAAAACTCCACCATACATTACACAAAAGTAAAATACTTGAAGAGAAAGAATACGACCATATCAACCCAAAGTTGTAATAAAAATTAACTTTTATTCATAAATAGTATAAAAAGTTACTACATAGTCAATATAGGGCACAGTATAGAAATACGAAAAGACATATAACATGTAGAAAAAACCGTCTCACTGAAGGGACGATGTGGTCCACAAATAACGAAGGGGGGGCCTCAGCACCACAGCAAAAACATATATATATCTAGTCCTTCATCTGTAATGTCAATAAGGAGGACTATCGGATAGCCACAGAGAAATACCCATAATAATATCCATATAGTAATGCATGTCACAAGCAGTATTAGAGTACTTGAAGATTTCCTCAGGAGGGACTCATAATCAGTACTATCTGAATGCCATATGTAGACTACTAGACTGTGCTTTTCATCATATCAGATGCACAGTATGAAAATAGGTGGGTGTAGAGTTGAATAAAGGCAAATACTGCATAATATCAAAAAGGTTACCTGGGCTACAAGCTGTAATGTCGGGGCTCCCCCGCGTGGACCGCTCCGACATTACAGCTTGTAGCCCAGGTAACCTTTTTGATATTATGCAGTATTTGCCTTTATTCAACTCTACACCTACCTATTTTCATACTGTGCATCTGATATGATGAAAAGCACAGTCTAGTAGTCTACATATGGCATTCAGATAGTACTGATTATGAGTCCCTCCTGAGGAAATCTTCAAGTACTCTAATACTGCTTGTGACATGCATTACTATATGGATATTATTATGGGTATTTCTCTGTGGCTATCCGATAGTCCTCCTTATTGACATTACAGATGAAGGACTAGATATATATATGTTTTTGCTGTGGTGCTGAGGCCCCCCCTTCGTTATTTGTGGACCACATCGTCCCTTCAGTGAGACGGTTTTTTCTACATGTTATATGTCTTTTCGTATTTCTATACTGTGCCCTATATTGACTATGTAGTAACTTTTTATACTATTTATGAATAAAAGTTAATTTTTATTACAACTTTGGGTTGATATGGTCGTATTCTTTCTCTTCAAGTATTTAACTATGTTCAAACGACCCAACCTTGATTTTCATCAGTAGATGCTAGCTATTTAGCAAGAGACACACTATCTTTAATATGCACCGATTGAGTAACTTACATTGGATTACACAAAAGTAGCATACTGTACAATAAAGACCACCTTAGAAACCTTAAAGGGATTGTCTACTACTTTTATATTGAAGACCTACCCATGGAATGTCATCAATAGCGATAAGCGGGTCAGGCAAAGTTAGAATTTGCCTATGTGTGCTTTTTTTCCTTGGTAATTCTCTGCAAATGTAATGTCCTGAGTAGAGATGAGCGAACCCAAACAGGTTTGTACCAGACATCTAGTGTCTGGTGTTGAACTCCGAACACGGACTTCTCCCAGAAGTCCATTTTAGGAGAAGAGAGTGAGAGAGAGGGGCAGAGGGAGAGGGATAGAGAGAGGGGGAGAGGAAGAGAGCGAAAGAGAGAAAGAGTGCCCCCTAGCCATTACTACGACCATTTTACAGCATCAAAGTTCAGGTCCTCATTGACTTCTATTGGGTTTGGGTTCAAGAAATTTGGACAAAGTCCACTCATCCCTAGTTCTGAGGTCTCTTCAGACCATAGAGCACTATAAATGTAGTATCTAAAAAAATACTTATATTCACCTTTCTGCTTACCTCTACAGCTCTACTGCTCCTCATCATCACTTGTCTGGTCCTTGTTGCAACTTCTTATCTTCATCTTCTGTGCTGAAATCAATCAATCCTGTTTAATGATGAGCGAGCATGCTCGTTACTCGAGATTTACGAACATGCTCGGGCGTTTTCTGAGTATCTTCAGTGTGCTTGGATGTTATGTTTCAGGCACTCTGTGCTCATGATTTGCGACTGTTTGACAGCTTTAATACATGTGAGGAATGCCTGTTTCTTAGGCATTACTCACATGTATTAAAGCTGTCAAACAGTCGCAAATCATGAGCACGGAGTGACTGAAACATAACACCCGAGCACGCTGAAGATACTCGGCGAGCACCCAAGCATGCTCGCCGAAAGGGTTAGCAGAACATATTCGCTCATCACTAATCCTGTTATGTTTTTTTTTATCATTTTAAGACATCATACATATACACTACATAATTTAGATTTATTTATAACATGGTCTTTTACTGCTTATTTTACATATTTAATTTGTATAAAATGTCGATTTTAATTATTTATTGTTTTAAGCTGTGTAGAAGTTACTACCTTTTCCTATATAAGGGAGGAGGTTCTGCATAACATAATACACCTGATGAAGGCGTCAATGTGACTCTGAAACGTGTAGGTATGATTAAAGTTCAAGAGAACATACACCCTTGTCTTCACTCTGTGGCAGCGCCCGGGTGTCACTGCCTTTTTTCCTGTTTGGTTTGAATACATTTCTTCCCACCGGTGTGTGGGTTATTCTTACTAGTACAGGGTTGTGCCGGCTCACAATCCAGGCAGGGGAGCATATACAATCAATTGCTCACTGTGTCTTATATTAAGAGTAAGACACTTGGAGCGCCTTTTCTCCTTTTCTTTTCATGTCATGTCAAGCCAGAACTTCAGGCTCTGATGAGGCTGGGAGGGTTTTGCGTATGCACACAAAAGGTCACAATATCATGATGACATGATGTGCAACGTGACCATGCACCCGCATATGATGAATCATCCTGTGCCTTATCAGAACCGAAAGTTCTGGCTCAATATGAGAGGCCCAGGGATTTTGTCATGAGCGGAAGGGATCAGAATATGCAATGGGGACCGGACGTGTGGTGGTAAGTAGCGAAGGGGCAGAGAGATGAATAATAAAGTGAGTATAAGAATTTTTACATTTTTGTTTAATCTTGTGATGGTCCTTTACTGTTCAGAAAAATGGTGGCTGGGAAGCAAATTACAAAGAAAAATCTGTATTTTGGCGAATTCAGATTTTTTAAAAATTTGAGTAGAATTTAATTCCATTCGAATTTAATTGCTCATCTTTGGTCAGCAATATCAGATCACTGCCACTCGGCAGCCCCTCAATTTAGGTGTTATTGCTAGAGATGAGTAAATCGATTTAAAACAAAACAAATTCACCTTGAATTTTCTTATTGGATGAGTCCAGCAAAATAATCAACTGGATTACAGAGGGTTGGGAAGAGGTTGAAAAAAAATGAAGTAAATTACTCACACAGCCCTCACCTAGCCTTGTTCCGCTCCAGTCATCTTCTTTGGTCCATTCTTCAGTGGTATCTTAGGCACTTTGAAAACTCATTTATCCCAATTTGCTCGTAGATTCTATATCTTATGAGTTTCTTCACAAATAAGCATTATTGATGCTGTCTTGTCTCTCCTACAGTAACCATAAAACTGATAATGTAATTAATAGTTTATATGGAGATTTTCTTAATGGGAGGTTGAACCTCAAAATAAATTTCTACCGGTGTGGCAAGCAAACACAAACAATATGCAACATATATATAGTGCAACTTTCTGTTCCTTTTTTTAATATGTCATTTTAATTATTTAGAGGAAAATTTGAAAAAAATGGACACTATTGCCATTTTGATAGGTGAATTATACTTTTTATTGTTTCAGAAATTCTAGTCTATGAAAAAAAACACTTTATAAATTAAATACCATGGGAAATGTCTTTTTTTGTTGCAATAGTGCTATTACATTAGAAGAAATGAATGATGATATCATGTCAAGAAAGAAAACCCAAAGGCAAGCTTTAAGTAGCATAAATGGCTAATTTATCCCTTGTCTTCCCAACAGTTTTATTCAATATGTGCCAGCTTTATGGGAAAAAGAAGATAGTAGTTCTTGGAAACTTGAGCCTCTATCACCGTTCGACATCAAAAATGTATTCATTTTAAAATATTGAGTCACTAAGCCTGTGTATTTCATTCCAAAAGTATACTAAAAACATTTCAATCAAGCATGTGAGAATGTGGCAGGCAGGTTATTTGAGGAAAGGCATTGAGGAGAATAATGTTGGTGATGCTCGTGACCTATAAGTGACCTGCTCTTGTAGCTAAAGTATTAATTTATGTAGAAGCCTATAAGTAAAAAGTGGTAGTCTGTTCCTAAAAAAAAGAAGGTATATGAAATAATGTTCATAGGTTCTGTACAAATTTAAAATAAACACACCTCCCAATGGAAAGCTATACCAAGTAGCATTTAGCCTGTTGACCCACTAACTGTTATCATCTACAAAGCTCATACATTTCTTTATTTAATCTCTTAGATCAATGACTTTCCAGTGAAGCGGTAGACTATTATTTTGTTGAGAATACAAAATTACACTATAGCAACCTTTAAAATGTAT
The DNA here is from genome assembly GCF_046119375.1 of Phyllobates terribilis. Taxonomy (NCBI): domain Eukaryota; kingdom Metazoa; phylum Chordata; class Amphibia; order Anura; family Dendrobatidae; genus Phyllobates; species Phyllobates terribilis. The sequence goes on along the minus strand of NW_027362769.1, from coordinate 134,160,885 downwards.
ATCTACCAATAGAAAAGAGGTGATGGAAAAATCAACACCAAGATCTTCTCTCCAGGGTGGTTTTGGTGGAAACCTTTCTAGATGATATTGGCAATGAGCTACCAAATTACCACTATTCTCAATGTACGACCATATGGATATGTGAAGTTTTTAGATTGGTCAAGGCTTAAAGGATGCATATGGGAGGGATAAGACTGAAATTAAAAATCTGCACCAGCAAGACCACTAAGTTTTAAAGTCTTAACGTGCATGGACAGGCATGAAGGTACTAAAGTGTCCACCCTTTCCACAAATTTTGTTAAGAACTCCAATATTTTACAATTAGAAATTGTCAAATCTACCAACATTCATTTTGGGCAGATTTTCTCAACTAGACTGGCAAATTTGTTTTAATCCGCAACGAAAGTGCCCCAGTTGCTGTGAAAAACTTTTATTATGCATTGACATTTCTCCAGACCCCAAAGCCTAATAAACATAGGTGAGAGAATTGGTCAAAAAATAATAAAATTAATTGCATCCACTTGTCCTAGACCCTCACCTGTGCATATGTCACTGCCACCACAACTTTCCGGTCCTCTGCACTGGTCTTTTGTTTTTCTAGAGCAGTTTCCTGTGATTAGTCTACTGTGCTCATTGACATGTTTTGCATCCCCCACTTGACTGCATGAGGCTAATTGCAACCTCAATGCCAAAAAGGGAGCACCAGTAGAACCCAAATACCATCGTGTAGTACTGAGCAGATTCATCATAAGGTCTAGGACAGGTGAGTATAATGTTTTTGAATATTTTAACATCTTTATCGTGCTCAAAAGCAAACTAGATTAATGCTAATCGGATCCCCTGAATTTTTTGGTATTGCCAGAATGTAAAGTTTGAGGGAAATTCACAACAAATTTGATTTGTTATGGATTGATTTGCTCATCTTTACTCATAATACAAAATCAATACATTATCAGGGCATTCTAGAATATGCTTGACAAGCTACAACTTCAATCAAAACCACTGGTTGGCCACACATGAACACATATTCTGGAGTGGATACATCAGATGACAATTCTGCAATACTGGATCCTTTTTCTCTATCCATTTGAAGTATCTTACATATATCATATCCTTAAAGCACCACTGTAGCATCTTTTTTGTACTGCAGCACTGGAGTGGTGCTACTAATCTAAGTTCCCTGCCCGTAGTCTTATACTTACCAGCCACCATCTTCATCTTTTATCCGTGCCGCTCCGGTCAGTTTCCATCAATTTGTTTTCTGTTGGATCACTACAGTGTTTTCTGAAGCAATCCAGAAGTCACAACTCAATGTAAGTCTATGAGAGCCAAAATAAAGCTCTCATAGACTTACATTGAGAGCTTGTGACTGTTACCTCTGACTTACGGTAAGCTAGAGGTTGCAATCACAATATGGCAGTGTGGGACCGGAACAGCTGAAGAAAGCATCTAGTAAGTATAATCTAGGGTCAGGAAACTTAGATTAGTAGCACCACTCCCGCGCTGAAGTAAAAAAATACACTGGAGTGGTGCTTTAAAATAGATCCAAGGTAGACCAAGCCGGCAGTCATCTTCACTGTATTTTTATACTAAACTAGCAAGAAGCACCCCACGTGAGTGGACACTTATAGGAAAGCTCAATATATCTCACAAAATTATTTAGATTTTTAAGGTGACAATTGTAACAGAGTGTCCCCCCTCAGCCTGATCTCATGGACCATGCTGTAATCAGGCCTACATTAGCATTTTCTGCCCTGCATCTGGTGGGGGCATGTGTGTCTTTGTTCCTGTCTTCAGGGGGTTTCCCTTAAGTACACAAGTCTGCAGACCCACTGGAGACTGGAGTTCTAGAAGATTCTTGATTCTTTGAATTACCTGTAATAAATGTATAAGGGGGTGGGGTGTGTATATTTGCCCCACCAGGGGGCTGAGCCCAACAGAAGGACATAAGTAGTTTGGAGTAGTTGGTGCTGTGCTGTGTGAAGGGCTAGGATCTGTTGCTGAGACCAGATCATGGTGCTGTGTATGGACTATTGGAGATCAGTTGGACTATTGGAGATTGGAGATCAGTTGCTCCGTGGGATTGTGATGTCTTACCACCCTGCCGGTTTGAGGACTTAGTCTGAGACTGTTGCATTGTCCATGGCGTTGGATTACCGGGTGGCGCCCCCAGATTTGTCCCTTTTTCGTGTGGCCACCTTGAAGTCCCCAAGAAATCATAGCTACATTTGGTGTTTTATTCTCCTAGTCCCAATATAGGTTGTTGGATTGTTCATCCTCTTGCTGTCTCTGCCTGCTCCGTCTCACACCCCGTCACAACGATGATACCAAATTCATCTATGCCTGTCATTATTTATTGTTTTGTGATGGTTTTTATTTAAGGAAGTGTTTAAAAAATTTGTTTATTGTCATTCTCTTTTAACCATTGTTTTTCTGTAACTTTATGGAAAAGAAGAACTTACTTTGGCTCACTGTTAGTGTTTCTGCCTTTCATACATCAACTACACGTGACAAAAATGCTGCAGTGTCCTTTTCACTTTCTTTTCCAATCCTGTGTGGGAAACTACACAGCATACAGAAATACTGAGCAGAGAAAAGCAATGAACCCACAAGAGGATTCTTACCTACTTGGTGCTTATTCCGGCCCTGAATTTGTCTGGTGATAAGCAATGAATCCTTGGTAAAGAATGAGTTAAACTACAACTCTTAAAAAGACCAGTTTAATAAATAACCCTAATGTGAAATCAAGAAAACTGGCACCTGATTTGATGAAGAAGCGTGTTACAAAGTTAACTTCAGCAACTTTAATATTAATACATTTAACCTTGATTAACATCATCTGTACTAATGTATAAATTAGACTTCTTCTTCAAACTTCACAGAGCTGACATATTTCTAATTAGAACACTAAATATAAGATATATGAGAGTACTACCAAATGTTGTATTATTTAAGTTTTCACTCTAATTTAAAAATTATTCAATTAATTGATTGACTGCATTTATGTTATTTTCCAGTAACATTTTAAGTGTGCAGAGGAGCTGATGATAGATTTGGGGGCCTGAAAATGGAGACACAGAGGTCCTGAAAAAAATTCAACCTTGTAATGTGAACTTGTTACTGAAGTGTTGTGTCTTGCATTGTGAAGAGTTTGCTTTGGCAGTAACTTTTTGTTTGAAATATGCCTTGACAATCAGATCATTGATAGAAAAAGATAAACCTTTCTCTGAATTGTTATTAGAGTCCAGACTATCATAAACTGGGATATCTGAAGGGAGGACCAGCAGTAGAAGGAGGATGAGGAGTCACTATCATGTTAGTAAGTGATAAGCCCTCTTTGAATCCATCAGATTAAGCGTCTTGGTTTTCTGAATATACTGTACAGGGTGTGTATAGACTGTACTCTTACCATTGAGCATTAACCGCTACATCCATAGTAACAATCAGAACTAAAAACTTTTAAATAGATGTCAAATAGATCATATGTGTTACTCCAATTTAATAAGAATTCAGACAAATATATACATATGCAATAAATATTTTATTGAGAATCACAAATACACATTAAAAGAAAATTTAAAACTTAACAATAAAAATAAGGAACAATGAAAGCAAGGGGAGGCAGATGAGAGACACAAAATAGTGAAAATAAGATTACAATATAAAGGGTAGTCATCTGATGACAGAATATTACCCAGGAGTAATGATAACAGGTATGTATAGGCACATGTACACAAACACAAAGTTAATTACAATCCAGATCTGCAAGTTAGATCTATGGAGATTTGGTGCAAAGCAATCCACAAAAATTAAAATCAGTAGTGAAAAAAAAAGATTGCTTATAATCAGACATTCCCCATAAATAATTATAGACTGTGTCACCACACTGGCCTCCACCTCAGACCCTAATGCACCTTTCAACCCTACTTCATCTGGGGTTTCAGATGTCAGTCTGATTGAAGATGAATATGGAGCCGAATGGAGGATACAGCAATATGATCTCACTAGTGCCTCCCCACAAACTCTGCTTTGAAGTAGTTGATGGGAAAAGGCGCTGTGGGCTAAGAAAGAGTAGGTCTATTTTTGCTTTCATTTATTTAGGCCCCAAAATATATTAACATATTATACAGCTAGTCTAAAAGGATTGTCCAATCAGAGTGCAACTACTTGACTTGCCACTTTAAGAAAAAAAAAATGGTAATATTTGATAAATTCCATCAATAAACTCAGAGAAATCGCCACTTACAGTAACTACCTTCATTATTTAGCTGACGGCCTACTCATTACTGCTAGTTAGCCCATTATTGCTTTCCCTTCCTATCTGCTGACTGATAAACGCATGTCATAAATTTAACATATATTTCTGTATACATTTTCCTATTTTGCAATTTAACATATAATGAACACAAATGTATAGTCTAATTTCCATGAAAAAAAATAATGCATTAGATCCAATGAAAAATTTTTGGCTGTGAAGAATAGGGACTTGACAAATAATATACTGTATAATAACATAAAATAATCCGTTATTTACTAATGTAGTCTACTGACTGTAACACATACGAGCCTCATGCATATACTTATGAGGCCAGCTGCTCTGTGGCATGGGAAGATCAACTTTGAATAAGCCCATGGTTGGTATAGGCTACTGCTGTCAAGAAAAAAAAATACATGCCAATAATACTTGGTGATGGCACATGTTGACTCATATGTCAATGTCAATAATTCAAGTCGATGTGTTGATGCAATTGTAATTGTGGAGAGCTGTCTAAAGCAATGTCAGTCAGGCAAGAGAGGTTTACACTCTATAAAACACATTGGGGCCAATTTATAAAATATTTGTGTTGCTATGAGCACCAATGGGAAACTTGCCAAGATCGTATAATTTCAGGAAAAAAAATGCATACAAATATAAGTATAGCAACAAAATAGCGATTCAGAATTTGACTCTTATGGACCTTGACACAATGATTTAATGTCATGAGATTTGTATCCCATAGCAACTGTATAGGCAGATATATGCTGTAATATTCAACATAAACAGTGTTCAATTAACGCCGAATTAACTATTTATCATAATTGGCTTTTTTTTCCCTGTAACTACCAGATGTATAAGATAATAACAATCTGTTTTTAGGTTTTTGAAGACATACATCTTGACATTGACATTTAGATGTTTATCATTTTGTTTGAAGTTTTGATGACTGATGTTTTGATATATTTTTAATGATTGTGGGTTTTACAAATTTGGCACTGAGAGATGTGACAAATATATAGTTCTTTTTAGTGTTTTTACATATTATTATTAAGGTTGACTGTGAAAATCAAGGACCTCAAATTAACTTAAGATGTTGTTGAAAATATTAATTGTTTTGCAAAGTTTTGTCCACTCACTAATCTTCATGAAACTGCTCATGTCAGTTGAATTATGAAAGTTCAGTAGCATGGAAACATTTTGGAACATCATGTACAAATAACATAAAAAATATTTGTAACAATTAATTAAAGGAAACTGTATCTAAATATATAAATAATAATGGGCCTCCATAGCAAGTTTTGGAAGGGAACCCCAATCCACAATAATCACCAGTCACATTTGGACAATTTTTTGGTCTTTAATTTGTCTCCTGTGTCTTCTTTGGCCTTTATTCCATTGTACTACTATTTATTATTTTACACTCCATCTCCCTATTTCTTATTTGTACCCAAGAGGTACTTTTAAAGAGGTAATTGACTAGTCAATACAGATAGTTTTTTCCAGGAATTTAAAGGGGTTTTCCCACGAACAATAGTTGATTTTTATCAATAGATCTTGGAATGTTAATAACTTCCACAACTGAATGTATTTAAATAAAATGTTCCTGTGCTGAGATAATCTTATAAATGTGCCCCTGCTGTGTACTGTGTAATGGCTGTGTCATCATACCACAGCTCCTGGGCAGGGGAGGAAGGAAAAAGTATACAGACATTACAGCAGGGGATCACAGCTAATTCTTTCTTTGAAGTAAAACATTATTAATTCGGTATGATCGAAACAATTGCAGCTGAGCTGCGAGTGGCTCCAATATTTGGTTCACGAGCACGCATACAAGTCTGTGGGTGCGTGTGAAACATGGGACTGCATTCGGATGTCATCTAAGTGTAGTCCGATATACTCGCAGAGACAATGGAGAAGATGGAAAAATTCTCCATCTTCTCCACACCTGTGATGCGACTCTTTCACGTGAGAGAATCGGATCACGGTCAGATGACACTCGGATCAAACTATGACTGAGTTTGTGCCGAGTGTCATTAGTATAATCGGCCCGATTCTATCTCAAGAGAATATTCACCAGTGTGGACATGCCCTAATACTCAGACTCAGGAGTGTGTCAAACTGGACCTTAAAAGCAGATTTTTCTTTTGGGGTTTTTCGAGAGGTGACCAGTTGACTCAAATGTTTGTTCTCTATGAAAATAGGAATATCAGGGTTACTTCCTGCAGTTTCAGGTCAATGCTGGTCCTTTTGAGTCTATGTTGACGTGGCTGCTGCAATGATTTCCCATCTGCAACACATGACCACTGCTGTCAGAACTTGCTGTCACACTTAGGTAGGCGGTATGACATCGCTGAGCTCAATGATTGACTGCAGTGGTCACTGCTGTAGATATGACATCACTGCTGTATCCATTTAAAAAAATACTGGTGGGGAACAGCGGAGAGGCAGTTCTGGAGATATACTAGCTAAGTAATGCCAATATTCTTATTTTCATGCAGATCAAGTCTTTGGGACAATTTAATGTGAAGCCAAGATCCTCTTTAAAATAATAATTAATATAGGAATGTTCTAACATTTCACATGATAGAGATAGTGAGAGAAAATGGAAACAAACATAACATAACATTTCAGATTTCAATGTAATGGACATTTTATGTGATTTTGAGAGTATTATCTAAATTTTCCAAAATTGCAGCTGGTGCTATACTGCAGATGTAAATGCTTTCACGGTAACGTTGCTTTCTCCGAGTTAGAATTATGTGCTGAGATAGTTATTTATCAAGGACAAGCATAATGTGGTTCAAAGCTGAATCTATTTTGCTCCAGTCATATTTTGAATACACTTATATGCTGAAACATGACTTTTCCTTACAGGTAAGCTAGTACATGACAACAATGAAATATAATCTTCTGTCTGCTGGAAACACTTTATTGTCTGACGTTCAATTAAAAATAAATTTATTTGAATTGCAATTTTTTTTTTCAAGATTTGAAGATCTTGCTGGAATTTTCGTGGACGATGTCATTGCTATCATTGTAATTTCTTTGTCAAAGAATGACATTACAAAATCAATAAGCTATTAATCTTCTCATAGATGAGTAAAGTCAATATACTCTAGCCCTAAGGAAAATTTACATACAGAAAACAACACAGTAGATCTCCCCTATTCAGCCAGCACATGTCTTGTTGATTAGAACTGGAAGCCAGCCACCTTAGCCAATGTTCAGCTCTATGCTGCTGCCATTGCCCACTATTTTAGTGGCTGTATATCCTTGTGTACATATATAAAGCTGGCTATGCATTTAGCAGAAAGGGTCTTTTGGACCTTATGATTCTGAGAAAGTTCTTTGATTACTTAGTCCTCACTAAACTTATCTACTGACTATTTGACTTTGGATTTCTCGTCTGCTCATAAATAGAGATTAGCAGATAGCTGGAAGTTCGGGTTCTGGTATCTGACTCAAACTTTATATAACAGTTTCATTTGGGTACCAGAACAGAACCCAAACTTCATCCAGAAACCAAACCTCATTGAAAATAAAGGATGCGCGAACTCTGAAAGCGAATAAGAATAAGTGTTCCTATTACTACGCTGCTAAATATGTATTTCCCAGCAACACTTGCTTCTCAATGCTGTAGACCCTCTCCTTTCTTCTTGTGTGCAGTTATGACTAGCCCCTCCAACTGAGCTAAGGTCAATCTAATCTGAGTGTAAAATTCACTGTAAACGTCTGTGCACTGCCTGATCCAATACAGTACCCTGCCTGGCTGGCAATCTTCTGCCATCTAGTTCACTATAGCTTTCCATTTGTTTTATTTCATTGTTAGCTTGTTTCTAATAGAGCTCAACTCTCCTCCACTCCTCCCCATGAAGCTTGTAATAACTAGGAAGTGTAGAGCTGTGTTTGTTGCCTCCAGCAGACAGTTATGTGATGTAAAACTGTAAATGCTGCTCTTCTGATGCATATGGCAGAGGATTATCTTCTGTCATATGCATCAACAGAGCAGCATTTGGAGTTGCATATCCCTGATCTCTCAGTAGCAGGCAACAAACACAATTCAACTGCTCTCAACCCCTTTATCTTGCAGTGCATCTCTCCTCTCAGCACCTCTGTATACAACCCCATCAGTATATCACTCCTTCAACCTCTCTATATAGAGCGCCATCCTACAGTTCATCACTCATCTTAGTTACTAACACACATGCACTCTGCTGCTTCCTAGTATGAATTCTACACTGCAATGAAGGAACTCTGACAATTCTCAAGACATCATCTATCATAGAAGCAGCTTTTTCTAGACACAGCCAAGAGCCGAGCTATGTTTGCAGGATGCTTACTGAGAAAAAATGGACTGCACATGATCGAGCAGAAGCACTGAAACTACAGCAGGACGGTTCCCATGGCAAATAGAAGGTAAATAGAGCATGAAGGCACATCCTTTGAGGGGTTACACACGTGGTCAGAATTGGTGGTACCCCTCGTTTAATGAAAGAAAAACCCACAATGGTCACAGAAATAATCTGAATCTGACAAAAGTAATAATAAATTAAAAATCTATGAAAATGAACAAATGAAAGTCAGACATTGCTCTTCAACCCTGCTTCCACAGAATTTTTAAAAAAATTAAACTCATGAAATAGGCCTGGATAGAAATGATGGTAGTCTTGACTTATATTTTGTTGAAAAACCTTTTGAGGCAATCATTGCAATCAAACAATTCCTGTAACTGTCAATGAGACTTCTGCACCTCTCGACAGGTATTTTGGCCCACTCCTCATGAGCAAACTTGGCCCAGTAGTCTAGTGTTTGAAGGTTGCCTTTTCCAGACAGCATGTTTCAGCTCTTTCCAAAGATGCTCAATAGGATTTAGGTCAGGGCTCATAGAAGACCACTTCAGAATAGTCAAATGATTTCCTTTTAGCCATTCTTGAGTGTTTTTAGCTGTGTGTTTTGGGTCATTATCCTGTTGCAAGACCCATGACCTGCGACTGAGACCAAGCTTTTTGACACTGGGCAGCACATTTCTCTTTAGAATCCCTTGATAGTCTTGAGATTTCATTTTACCCTGCACAGATTCAAGACACCCTGTGCCAGATGCAGCAAAGCAGCCCCAGAACATAACAGAGCCTCCTCCATGTTTCACAGTAGGGACAGTGTTCTTTTCTTGATATGCTTCATGTTTCTGTCTGTGAACATAGAGCTGATGTGCCTTGCCAAAAACTTGCATTATGGTCTCATCTGTCCATAGGACATTCTCCCAGAAGCTTTGTGGCTTGTCAACATGTAGTTTGGCAAATTCCAGTCTGGCTTTTTTATGTTTTTTTTCAACAATGGTGTTCTCCTTGGTCGTCTCCCATGAAGTCCACTTTGGATCAAACAACGACGGATGTTGCGATCTGACACTGATGTTCCTTGAGCTTGAAGTTCACCTTTAATCTCAGTCGCATGACCTGCGACCGAGACCAAGTTTTTTGACACTGGGCAGCACATTTCTCTTTAGAATCCCTTGATAGTCTTGAGATTTCATTTTACCCTGCACAGATTCAAGACACCCTGTGCCAGATGCAGCAAAGCAGCCCCAGAACATAACAGAGCCTCCTCCATGTTTCACAGTAGGGACAGTGTTCTTTTCTTGATATGCTTCATGTTTCTGTCTGTGAACATAGAGCTGATGTGCCTTGCGAAAAACTTGCATTTTGGTCTCATCTGTCCATAGGACATTCTCCCAGAAGCTTTGTGGCTTGTCAACATGTAGTTTGGCAAATTCCAGTCTGGCTTTTTTATGTTTTTTTTCAACAATGGTGTTCTCCTTGGTCGTCTCCCATGAAGTCCACTTTGGATCAAACAACGATGGATGTTGCGATCTGACACTGATGTTCCTTGAGCTTGAAGTTCACCTTTAATCTCAGTCGCATGACCTGCGACTGAGACCAAGTTTTTTGACAAGGGGCAGCACATTTCTCTTTAGAATCCCTTGATAGTCTTGAGATTTAATTTTACCCTGCACAGATTCAAGACACCCTGTGCCAGATGCAGCAAAGCAGCCCCAGAACATAACAGAGCCTCCTCCATGTTTCACAGTAGGGACAGTGTTCTTTTCTTGATATGCTTCATGTTTCTGTCTGTGAACATAGAGCTGATGTGCCTTGCCAAAAACTTGCATTTTGGTCTCATCTGTCCATAGGACATTCTCCCAGAAGCTTTGTGGCTTGTCAACATGTAGTTTGGCAAATTCCAGTCTGGCTTTTTATGTTTTTTTTCAACAATGGTGTTCTCCTTGGTCGTCTCCCATGAAGTCCACTTTGGATCAAGCAACGACGGATGTTGCGATCTGACACTGATGTTCCTTGAGCTTGAAGTTCACCTTTAATCTCTTTAGAAGTTATCTTGAGCTCTTTTGTTACCATTCGTATTATCCGTCTCGTTGATTTGTCATCAATTTCCCTCCTACGGCCACATCCAGGGAGGTTGGCTACAGTCCCATGGATCTAAAATTTCTGAATAATATGTGCAACTGTAGTCACAGGAACATCAAGCTGCTTGGAGATGGTCTTACAACCTTTACCTTTAACATGTTTGTCTATAATTTTCTTTCTAATCTCCTGAGACAACTGTTTCCTTTGCTTCCTCTGGTCCATGTTGAGTGTGGTACACACCATGTCACCAAACAGCACAGTGAGTATCTGTAGCCCTATATACAGGCCCAGTGATTACAAGATTGTAGACACCTGTGATGATAATTAGTGGACACAACTTGATTTAACATGTCCCTTTTGTCACATTATTTTCAGGGGTACCATCATTTCTGTCCAGGCCTATTTCATGAGTTTAATTTTTTTTAAAATTCTGTGGAAGCAGGGTTGAAAAGCAATGTCTAACTTTCATTTGTTAATTTTCATAGATTTTTAGTTTATTATTCCTTTTGTCAGATTCAAGTTATTTCTGTAACCATTGTGGGTTTTTCTTTGATTAAACGAGGGGTACCAACAATTTTGACCATGTGTGTATATGTGTGAATGGGGTAGATTTTAAAAAATGGTTATATTAGCACAAATAAATAATTGGATATGTACATTATTACCTGACCATTTTTTAATTTTGAGAATAACCCTTTAAACACAAGTAGAGCATTTTTTTATCCAGCTGGATGACCTCTTTAATTCTGCTTGGGCAGAGGTTTTTCACAGACATAGACCTCAACCTGCTGGAAAGATATATTAAGATATTTGAAAATACAGAATTCTAGATTTATATAGATTTAAGTCTGGTATTGAGCTTCCTAAATCACCTAAATTCTCCATTATATAATTTCATGCACCATTTTACAAAGTAAAACTATAGGACAATACATTAGGTTTAACTAAAGATGTAACTCCTAAATTTGTCAAGGTCAATTCTGCTGCATCTGTATAAATGGAGGTATAGATAGACAGATAGTTTTATTTCTTGAAGAAGAAAGTAAACTACTTATGGAGACAATACAATTTCTATCTTTCAAGAAAATTGTATCAGTATTTGGGTCTAAAAAGTAATTTTAAAGCAAACAACATAAGCTCTTTTGGTTTGTTTTTCTCCAGGAAAATATTATTTGCTCAAAAAAACAAGACGTCTTCAGGAGGGCAATGAATTTGAAGGATATACTGTAGTTTCCAGACTACCTCAACTTCTTAGAAATTGGAATGTGAAAGATATTGATTAACAAGATTTCAGCACAATATGAAAAGGTATTATAGGTGTCAAAAGTGCAAAGTTAGCAAACATGCTTTGTTGTGCCAATTTTCTTCTTATAGAACAGAAGGCTTCATTCATTGACGCTATTACAGAAAACACAAGTATTTGTATTTTCACACAATCAGAATCCTATAAAAATTTAACAACAATTTAGGGTAGGCCTTGGCAGGGCCACCATTTGGGCAGAACAACTGGTAGAACTGGGACTGGCCAAAAACACGTATCAAAGGGGTACAACACTGCTTTGTCCCAACCACTACCGGCTGACAAGACACCAGTCCATTACTTCCTTGTCTGTGATGCTGGGCCCTAAGAAGGTCCAGCCCTGCCAATTCCTTGCTGCAGGTGGCAGGAACAGTCCTCATATGTCTGCCTAGTAGAGCAGCTGCAGCATCTGTGTGTCATCTCTCCTCCTCTCTGCACCTCAGTGTTAGAACCCTCCTGTTTGTTTTTTCCATCTTTTGTTTTGCGGTCACGTGACCATCTGCCTTTTTATTCCTACTCCGCCCTTGTGGCTGTGCTGGACTTCAGTGTTTGACTGTTTCTCTAGCCAGGTGCGTCGGTGCTTTTCTCTGTGAAGTTCGCTTGGTCCTTCTGGGACCTGTAGTACATTTTTGTCAGTTTGTCTTTTTGTGTTCTGCAACAAATTCTCTATTTAGGATGTGTCCCTTTTCTGTCCCATGCCTTAGTTCTTTTAGGGACCCCTCCCTTAATGCTATAGGTCTTCGTTCAGACTAGCCGAGGACTAAGGCGGGTCTGTTTGCTAGGAACAGGCTGCCCGCTACATCGTAGGGATTCAGCTTAGTCTTACTGTAGGGACAGCTTTCCCCCTATCTTTCCTTAGTACATGTTGCAGACATAACAGTAAGTCCAGCCCAAAAAACTAAAAGGAAAGAAATTCGGGGATCAGTACGGTTTCTGTCCAGGATTTGGCTCAACACCTGCAGGGATTGTCTCTGGAGGTGGCCGAGCTTCAGCAACACGTGAGTAGCTGTCCTGGAGCACATTTTGTCGAACCCAAGGTAGGACTGCCTGATGTTTTTTATGGTAAACAGCAAGATTTTTTTCCTTTAAAAATGCTTGTTTGTTATATTTTTGTTTGAGACCAAGGTCCTCTGGGATTGAATCACAGCGCATTGGTTTCATTATGTCACTTTTGCGCAATGAACCACAGGGGTGGGCCTTTTCTCTCCAACCTAATGATCCGTGTTTAAGGTCTGTTGAAGAATTTTTTTCTGCTATGGGGCTATTATATGATGATCCTGATCGAATCTCATCTGCTGAAGCAGAGCTCAGGCGTTTGATTCAGGGGTCAGATGATGTTGAAAATTATTTCACACACTTCAGGAGATGGGCTTCAGAAGTTAAATGGAATGATTCTGCACTGAGATGTTTATTTCTTGCTGGTATGAGTGAGAGGGCTAAGGATTTGCTAGTTGCATTCCCCGCACCTGAGACTCTGCAGGATGCCATGCAGTTAGCTGTTCATGTAGACAGGAGACTGGGTGCAGGCTTAATGAGGTAAAGACTCCTGTATTGTCAGTTCCTAGTCCCCAGAAAATCTGCTCTGACAGTGGAGAACCGATGGAGGTTGGGGCGATGTCGAGGGATTGTGTCTTTATTGTGGTAAAGCTGACCATTTGATTAAGTATTGTGAGCGTCGTTTAAGTAAAGAAAAAAAAAAGGTCAGTTACGCAAGTATAGCTTGTTTACGCTCTGCAGGAGTATTTCTTTCAGGGAGCACTACTTTGCAGGGAGATTTGATTGGATTTCAGGTATTTGTGGATTGTGGTTCAACACTTAATGTGATTGATAAAGGGTTTTTGGAAAACCTTAAATTGAAATCCAAACCTTTGTCATCACCTATTTCTGTGGTTGCAATTGATAACACTCCCTTGAAATGTATTACTCACAAGACTGCTGCATTTCCCCTCACTATCAATGCAGTTCACCAAGAAATTTTGGACTTGGTTGTTTTAGATAATTTACCCTCTCCGTTTGTTCTAGGATTACCTTGGTTAAAACTGCACAATCCTTTATTGGACTGGTCTACTAATGTGATTAAGTCTTGGAGTCCGAAGAGCTATGATAAATGTTGTAATGGTCGCATTGCGGCTGTGGAAAAAGGGGAATTACCGGTACCTATTCAAGATTTTTGGACTTTTTTTTGGAGGAGGAGTCGCAAGTTTTACCTCCTCATAGGGATTATGATTGCGCCATTGAGTTTGTTCCGGGAGCTACTCTTCCCAAGAGTCGTTTGTTTAATCTGACTATCCCTGAAAGAAAGGCCTTGGAGGAATACATACAGACTAGCCTGGCTGCTGGTCACATTAGACCTTCTAAGTCGCCTGTGGCAGTTGGATTTTTCTTTGTTAAAAAAGAGGACGGGGGTTTACGTCCATGTCTGGATTTTCGTGAAATTAATAAGATTACCGTATGCAATTCCTACCCTTTGCCGTTAATTCCTGACTTGTTTAACCAGTTAGTGGGGGCCAAGTGGTTCTCCAAAATTGATCTCCGGGGGGCATACAATTTGTTACGAGTGAAGGAGGGTGTCAGGACTGCAAATATTTTTAATTACATTTTGGCCCTTTTTGTCCTCTTTCAAGATGGTGTCTTTTGTCTCATGTGCCCCTTGTCTTCCTGCTTTATAACTCCACCCCAGCCTCTAATCAGTGCTAGAGTATTCTGCCTGTGATCTGCTCCAGGTGGTTTCCTAGTTTCCTGCTCTGCCCTGCAGACTTGTTTGGATCTTCTGTTACCTGCTCTCAGAGACTCTGCTGCATTCAGTTGTTACCAGTATTCCTCCTTCTCCTGGCTGCTCCTGCTGTTACCTCTGAGCCTCAGTCTTCACCTGCATTCTGCTAACAAGTAAGCTGGTTTCTTCTCTGACTCACCTGCTTTAGATAGCTGCAGAGCACGGGACTGTGCTGCACTATCAGGGACTTCCTACCCAGGCCTCCCTGGATTATCTAAATATTGTATGGACTTCCTTGCATGGACTTGATAAGGACTTCCTTGTTTTCTAGCATCCTCTAGTGTGAATTGTGCTTTACAGATTGCTTTGCTGATTACATTTAGAGCACGAGACTGTGCTGAATTATCTGGGACTTCCTACCCAGGCCTCCCTGGATTATATAATATATATTGTTTGGACTTGATAAAGACTTCCTTGTTTTCTAGCATCCTCTAGTGTGAACAGTGCTTTACAAACTGCTCTGCTAATTGCATTTTCCCCTGAGTGTTTATGGACTTTGTGTTTTCGTCTGCACTTGTTTAAAACACCGTGTGTTTATAATATACACTTTGACACCTATAAGTTGTGTTCTGTTGTATCTTTGTTCCACGCAAAAAGACTCCTGTGGTATCCATTATAATTATTACAGGATACTCTAGCCTAAAAAATAAGGAGTCTGCTGGAACAATGTCTGCAGAAAGCAAATTAGAGCAGGTGTATTCCGTAATTAGATCTCTTCAGAAGGAGGTGGAAGGTCTGCAAAAGAAACTTGGAGGCATTGAACGTAATGAACAAGCATTTGGACAAACTTTACAGGACTTAAATACCCGAATGGCAGCCCAGGAAAACAAACTTGTGGGCTTGGACTCCCAGTACGGACGGGCTTTCCAGGACATTAGTACTCAAATGGCGGCACAAGTGACTTTACCTTCTGGGATACCGCCACCAGCTAGCCCACCTAAGTTGCCTCCATTCAGATTTAATGGTGAACGTGACAAATTTCGTGGCTTTGTGAATCACTGTATGCTATATTTTGATGTACATGCTGACTGCTTCCTTACTGATAGAGCTAAGGTATTGTGTGTAATTATGCTGCTGACCTCACGAGCACTCACCTGGGCGAATCCGATGATCGAGTCTCGTGACCCACGGTTAAATAATTTGGATGATTTCTTAGCCACTATGGCATTAATGTTTGATTACCCTAACCGCCGTGCTACCGCTGAGTCTGCTTTACTATCTTTACGCCAGGGTAAACGTTCTGTTATTGAATATGCTACTGAATTTAGGAGATTAGCGGTAGATACCAACTGGGACAGTTATGCACAATTACCTATTTTTAAGAGAGGTCTGTCTAGCATTGTAAAAGATGAATTGGCCCGCTCTGAGTCACCACAAGAGCTAGAAATGTTTATACAGCATTGTGTATGCATAGACATATGCCTTACTGAACGTAGGCAGGAGAAATTGGCTGTATTCAATCGCATGTCTAACTTTTCCCTTCCTCCCAAAGAGCCTGCAGGTAAAACATCTCGGGAGGTAGAAGAAGCGTCCATGCAAATTGATTCTGTGCCGAGGCGTGAGAGTAATGAGTGCCGGAAGCACCGCCTGCGAGAGAGGCTATGTTTCTACTGCGGCCAATCTGACCACTTTCTAATCAACTGTCCCAAGCGGCCTAACAAGGTGTTAGCAGCGGTAGGAGAGTATGATAACACTGATGATGAATCTGACATCTCTGAATGTAGCCTGCCATTAAATGCTGTATTCCATTCTCTCTCTATGACTACATATCCCAAGGAGTTGAAGGAAAAGAAATCTCACTGTTCACTCCCTATTAAGATCCTGTGTTCAGGGCAGTGGATTTCCAGTGCAGCTATGATTGACTCTGGTGCAGGGGGCAACTTTATGGACATTACATTTGCCCAAAAACATGGTATTGAGATACAGCGAAGAGCCTCTCCAATTACCATGGAAACAGTGGATGGGTCACCTTTAATCTCCGGGCCTGTGGATCAGGAGACTGTACCTCTTAAGATTTTGTTGGAGCCTAATCATCAGGAGCAACTTTCTTTCTTGTTAATTTCTTCTCCTCATTTCCATGTGATTTTAGGCATCCCTTGGTTGCGTTCTCAGAACCCAACTATCAACTGGGAGACCAAGCAGATTATTTTTCTGACTAGGAGTAACCCAGCGATAACTGAAGCTGTCCCTGAGTCCACGGATACAAAATCTACTGTACAGGTATTAACTTTACCTTCAGCGTATAAAGCATTCTCTGACATCTGTGACAAGAAGAAATCAGATCAGCTTCCTCCACATAGGCATTATGACTGTCCCATTGAGCTGCTTCCTGGGGCGGCTATTCCTTTTAGCAACGTATATCCTTTAGCAGCACCTGAACTTCAAGCCTTGAAGGAGTATATTGATGAAAATCTGGCCAAAGGCTTTATACGTCCTTCTTCCTCACCAGCAGGGGCGCCTATATTTTTTGTAAAAAAGAAAGATGGGACCCTAAGACCCTGTATTGACTATCGGGAACTCAATAAGGTAACCATACGGAATCGTTATCCTTTGCCTTTGATTCCAGAATTATTGGAAAGAGTCCGCCATGCCAAGATGTTCTCTAAACTAGATCTTTGTGGGGCTTAGAATTTGGTGCGTATTCGTTCCGGTGATGAATGGAAGACAGCATTCAGATGCCGGTATGGACACTTTGAATATCTGGTGATGCCCTTCGGGCTTTGTAACGCCCCTGCGACTTTTCAACATCTGGCTAATGACATTTTTAGAGATTTATTGGATCAGTTTGTGGTGATTTATTTGGACGATATTTTAATTTTTTCTGACTCTCTACAGGAACATGAAGAACATGTCAAAACTGTTTTGAAACGTCTGAAAGAGAACCATCTGTATATTAAGTCGGAGAAGTGTGAATTCCATCGTTCTGAGATATAGTTTTTTGGTTATGTCATCTCTCCTCAGGGGCTGAACATGGAATCTGGTAAGATTCAGGCAATCCTTGACTGGCAAGTAACCAGGAACGTTAAGGAGGTCCAACGTTTTATTGGTTTTGCAAATTTCTATAGACGTTTTATTAGAAAGTTTTCTGACATTGTCCGTCCCATTACTTCCTTGACAAAGAAGGAAAAGCCCTTTAAGTGGTCATCACAGGCTCAAGAGGCTTTTGATCAACTTAAGGTTTGTTTCACCTCAGCACCGCTGTTGATCCACCCAGACCCAGCACTTCCTTTCATTGTGGAGGTGGACGCTTCTGAAAATGCTTTAGGGGCCATTCTCTCCCAAAGAACTGGAGAGAAGACTCTGCTACACCCTTGTGCTTTCTTTACCCATAGACTTACTTCAGCTGAGAAAAATTACGATGTGGAAGACAAGGAACTGCTAGCTATTATTGTAGCTTTCAAAGAATGGAGGCATCATCTGCAAGGAGCCACACAACAGATAGTAGTGCTGACTGACCATCGCAATTTGGAGTTTCTCAGATCCGCTACATGTCTTTCTCCTCGTCAGGCTCGTTGGAACCTATTTTTAAATCAATTTAATTTTGTTATTTCGTACCATCCAGGTTCTCGTAATGGGAAGGCTGATGCTTTATCCCGAATCCATGCTGCGGATTCCGTACCTGGAGCCCCATCCAAGACCATTCTATCCGATGCCAACTTCATCGGCGTTATCCACGATCAGGACTTGTGGAAGGAGTTCAAGGAGGCCTATGATGGTGATGTATTTCTGGCCAATCCACCCGTTGATATTAATCTTGTCCTTAAGGGTGGCATGTGGTTCAGGGATCGACGTATCTACGTCCCTGAGGCCGTTCGTCTGCAAATCCTCAAGTTGGTCCATTACTCCAAGGTGGCTGGTCACAGGGGGGTACAGAAGACACAAGAGTTCCTAAGCCGTTTTTTCTGGTGGCCGACTTGCCTGAAGGATACTAAGGACTATGTTCTCTCTTGCGAGGTATGTGCTCGTTATAAGACTCCTCGTATGTCACCTACGGGTCTTCTTCAACCATTACCTGTTCCGTCCCGCCCATGGGGGTCTATCTCAATGGACTTCATTGTGGAGCTGCCTACATCAGGTGGCATGAATACGATCCTGGTGGTAGTGGATCGCCTGACTAAAGCTGCTCATTTTGTTCCTTGCGCCGGTCTTCCCTCAGCTAAGGATACAGTGAACTTGGTTATACAGAATGTTTTTTGGCTGCATGGGGTCCCGGATGAAATCATCTCTGACCGTGGAGTGCAGTTTACCTCAAGATTCTGGAAGGAGTTTTGCTCTGCACTCAATATTAATGTCTGTCTTTCTTCCGCTTATCACCCCCTGATGAACGGTCAAACCGAGCGTACCAACCAGACCTTGGAATAATATTTACGATGCTATGTCAGCCATCTTCAGGATGATTGGTTGGAATTACTTCCATTGGCTGAATTCTCCTATAACAATTCTCAGAGTGCTTCCACTAAGTTCACACCTTTCTTTGCCAATCTGGGTTACCATCCGAGTATCTTACCTAGGTCTCCGATGAATGCTCCGGTTCCAGCTGTAGAGGAGAGGCTGACTGCGATGAGGCAAAATCTGGAGGTTCTGAAGGAATCTTTGACCTCAGCTCAGGAACGTTACAAGAAATCGACTGATAGATTTCGTAAACCGGCACCCATGCTCAAGGTAGGAGATTCCGTGTGGTTATCCACTAAAAATCTGAAGTTGAACGTTCCTTCACAGAAACTTGGACAGAAATTCATCGGCCCTTTCAAGATCAACGGTATTGTGAGCTCTTGGGCCTGCCGGCTGAAGTTGCCTAGGACTATGAAGGTACACCCAGTTTTCCATGTTTCTTTACTAAAGTCTGTATCTCCTAATACCTTCCAGGGACGTGTTGTGCCACCTCCGCAGCCTGTGGTGATTGATGGGCAGGAACAATTTGTGGTGGAAGAGATTATTGATTCTAGGTTTCGCAGGAATCGGCTCCAATATCTGATAAGATGGCAAGGGTATCCCCCTGAAGAAGACTCTTGGGAACCTGTGGAAAACATCAATGCCCAACAGAAGATTTCTCGTTTCCATCAGAGATTTCCTGAGAAACCGGGTCCAGGATCGTCCTGAGGCCGCTTCTAAGGAGGGAGTAATGTCAGGACTGCAAATATTTTTAATTACATTTTGGCCTTTTTTGCCCTCTTTCAAGATGGTGTCTTTTGTCTCATGTGCCCCTTGTCTTCCTGCTTTATAACTCCACCCCAGCCTCTAATCAGTGCTAGAGTATTCTGCCTGTGATCTGCTCCAGGTGGTTTCCTAGTTTCCTGCTCTGCCCTGCAGACTTGTTTGGAACTTCTGTTACCTGCTCTCAGAGACTCTGCTGCATTCAGTTACCAGTATTCCTCCTTCTCCTGGCTGCTCCTGCTGTTACCTCTGAGCCTCAGTCTTCATCTGCATTCTGCTAACAAGTAAGCTGGTTTCTGCTCTGACTCACCTGCTTTAGATAGCTGCAGAGCACGGGACTGTGCTGCACTATCAGGGACTTCCTACCCAGGCCTCCCTGGATTATCTAAATATTGTATGGACTTCCTTGCATGGACTTGATAAGGACTTCCTTGTTTTCTAGCATCCTCTAGTGTGAATTGTGCTTTACAGATTGCTTTGCTGATTACATTTAGAGCACGAGACTGTGCTGCATTATCTGGGACTTCCTACCCAGGCCTCCCTGGATTATATAATATATATTGTTTGGACTTGATAAAGACTTCCTTGTTTTCTAGCATCCTCTAGTGTGAACAGTGCTTTACAAACTGCTCTGCTAATTGCATTTTCCCCTGAGTGTTTATGGACTTTGTGTTTTCGTCTGCACTTGTTTAAAACACTGTGTGTTTATAATATACAATTTGATAAGTATAAGTTGTGTTCTGTTGTATCTTTGTTCCACGCAAAAAGACTCCTGTGGTATCCATTATAATTATTGCAGAGGGTGATGAATGGAAAACTGCTTTTAACACTCCGGTAGGTCATTTTGAGAATCTGGTGATGCCTTTTGGTCTTACCAATGCACCTGCATTTTTTCAGAACCTTATTAATGACATCCTCAGACCTTTGGTTGGTAAGAATGTGGTTGTGTATTTAGACGACATTTTGATTTACTCACCAGATCTAGAGTCCCATTGGCAGAGTGTACGTGAAGTTTTGCAGTTATTGAGTGATAATTCACTCTTTGCTAAGCTGGGGAAATGTGAGTTTGCTGTGCAGAAAATTAGTTTTTTGGGCTACATTGCCTCCAGCGAGGGCTTTGAGATGGACCCTGTGAAGGTTCAGGCGGTGCAGGAATGGCCTAGGCCTATTGGTTTGAAATCTATACAGAGATTTTTGGGTTTTGCCAGTTATTACAGGAAATTCATTAAAATTTTTTCTGTAATTGTTAAACCTCTAACCGATCTCACCAGGAAAGGTGCGAATACGGCCCAGTGGACTACTGAGGCTATTGAAGCGTTTGAGTATCTCAAAGAGCGGTTCAGTTCTGCCCCTATCCTTATGCAATACAAAACTAGAGGAAAAACGAGTTTACTGGCATAAAAAGAACTTTATTTATAAATCATTAAAATGTCATATAGATAAATACAAGTATAAAGTGCAGACATGCAGATCAAAACCCCATTAGGTCTCCAGCCCAAAACATGTGAAGACATATACCCATAACCTAGGGCAACAAATATAAACGTGCCTAGATCATCCTAACTTCAAATAAAGCAATAAGAGAGGAGTAAGGTATAAGGATACATAAGAGTAGTAAGGGGTAAGATGTATAAATGAATGTGACACAAATAAAATGGGATAATATCGACACAGTCAAATGTTCAATAATGGCTTCCAGCGTGCGTAGCATTAATAAAGCAATAGTCTCTTACCCCCAAAATATAGTGTCACAGATGGTGTAGGGACCACAAGAGGGTGGGTGCCAGAAGTACAGGGAGGCCTCGACGCGCGTTTCGCGTGAGCTTTTTCAAGAGGTGTCTAATGGTGCATGTACCAGGACCTTTTTATATTTCCCTCCGAATCCAATATGTCACGTGTATAGTTACGTGACACATTCAAGATGGCCGCGATCAGGATGGGGAGTAACGGCGCATGCGTCAGGGTGGACCCCGCCCAAGCACGGACCCACACCGCCTATCATGATGCGGGCGCAGCCCGGAAGCGTCAAAGGACTACTTCCGGGGAGCGCCGACACCATAGAGACAGGCGACGCGGGGACGCGGGGCGGGAGCAACCCAACGCACGCGCACATCCCCTTCCTAACCCACACAGATACCAACAAATGACAGGTCAGTCGTCCAGCAGCCTTAAGTAAAGAACAGAAAGGAAAAGGAAAAAATGAAAGAATAAAAAAAGAGAAAACAAAAAAGAATAAACAGAAAACTAATAATAAAAATAATCAATATTTATGGACAAAAATAACACTAAATAAGCCATAATGGCATGATGAATCATTCGTCCCATAATGTTGCTATAGCTGAACAGGGAGTTCATAAATGTAAAATCAAGAAGATGAAGACAAAAGTAGGGTCCTTGGAAAGAGATCACTAAATAAATAAAAGAAAAAAACACCATAATTACTAACAAACACAATTGAAATAAAAAAAAACCCTCTTGTGGTAAAGGAAAATATATTTTACAGCACAGGTTCGCAGGAGAGCATATAAACTTCAATCTACTAGAATCCATAAAATGAAGTAAAGTGGCAAATAGTAGGGCATCACCTCATCGCAACTACTAGAGGCAAAAGGGCGCAGAGTAGGGACAAGTGACATCAAAGGAAAGGAACGACTACTCTGCGCCCTTTTGCCTCTAGTAGTTGCGATGAGGTGATGCCCTACTATTTGCCACTTTACTTCATTTTATGGATTCTAGTAGATTGAAGTTTATATGCTCTCCTGCGAACCTGTGCTGTAAAATATATTTTCCTTTACCACAAGAGGGTTTTTTTTTATTTTAATTGTGTTTGTTAGTAATTATGGTGTTTTTTTATTTTTTTTATTTAGTGATCTCTTTCCAAGGACCCTACTTTTGTCTTCATCTTCTTGATTTGACATTTATGAACTTCCTGTTCAGCTATAGCAACATTATGGGACGAATGATTCATCAAGCCATTATGGCTTATTTAGTGTTATTTTTGTCCACAAATATTGATTATTTTTATTATTAGTTTTCTGTTTATTCTTTTTTGTTTTCTCTTTTTTTATTCTTTCATTTTTTCCTTTTCCTTTCTGTTCTTTATTTAAGGCTGCTGGACGACTGACCTGTCATTTGTTGGTATCTGTGTGGGTTAGGATGGGGATGTGCGCGTGCGTTGGGTTGCTCCCGCCCCGCGTCCCCGCGTTGCCTGTCTCTATGATGTCAGCGCTCCCCGGAAGTAGTCCTTTGATGCTTCCGGGTTGCTCCCACATCATGATGGGCGGTGTGGGTCCGTGTTTGGGCGGGGTTCACCCTGACGCATGCGCCGTTACTCCCCATCCCGATCGCGGCCATCTTGAACGTGTCACGTGACTATACATGTGACATATTGGATTCGGAGGGAAATATGAAAAGGTCCTGGTACATGCACCATTAGACGCCTCTTGAAAAAGCTCACGCAAAACGCGCGTCGAGGCCTCCCTGTACTTCTGGCACCCACCCTCTTGTGGTCCCTACACCATCTGTGACACTATATTTTGGGGTAAGCGACTATTGCTCTATTAATGCTACGCACGCTGGAAGCCATTATTGAACATTTGACTGTGTCGATATTATCCCATTTTATTTGTGTCACATTCATTTATACATCTTACCCCTTACTACTCTTATGTATCCTTATACCTTACTCCTCTCTTATTGCTTTATTTGAAGTTAGGATGATCTAGGCACGTTTATATTTGTTGCCCTAGGTTATGGGTATATGTCATCACATGTTTTAGGCTGGAGACCTAATGGGGTTTTGATCTGCATGTCTGCACTTTATACTTGTATTTATCTATATGACATTTTAATGATTTATAAATAAAGTTTTTTTTATACCAGTAAACTCGTTTTTCCTCTAGTTTTGTATTGTTCTATTTGAGTTGGCAACATGGTTTTGTGGTGTGGATCATTCCCCTCCACACCACTACTCCATATTTTCTATACTGTTGGCTGCTGTGTTTTTCCCTATCCTTATGCAGCCTGATGAGACCAAGGCTTTTTTGGTCGAGGTCGATGCTTCATCGGTGGGGGTCAGAGCAGTTTTGTCTCAGGAGAATAAAGGTGGAGTACATCCTTGTGCCTTCTTTTCGAAAAAAATTTTGGAAACCGAACTGAATTATGATGTTGGAAATCGGGAGTTGCTGGCCATTAAACTTGCATTTAAACATTGGCGTCATTTTTTGGAAGGCACTAGATTTGCTATTCAGGTTTTCACAGATCATAAGAATTTGATCTATCTGGATGCTGCCAAGCGTTTGAATGCCCGTCAAGCTAGGTGGGCACTTTTCTTTTCTCGGTTTCATTTTTCTGTTACCTATATCCCTGGTACTAAGAATGTTAAAGCCGATGCTTTATCTCACAGCATCTCTCCTATGGTCGGTGCCGAGGAGGAGGAGAGCATTTTACAAAAAGGAGTTGTGGTGGCGGCACTGGACTCCGTTTTGGAGAATGGGATTCTGAAAGCTCAAGATGATGCTCCATCTAACACTCCCCATGGGAGGTTATTTGTGCCTAGAGCCTTTAGGAGAGATTTGTTTGTGGAGTGTCATGAGTCTCGGTTGGCAGGTCATCCAGGAATTTCAGAGACTAAGAGACTTATCAGTCGCAGTTTTTGGTGGCCTGGATGGCAGAAGGAAGTCATCAAGTGGATGCATCAGTGTACTGTGTGTGCTAGGTCAAAGGCTTCACATACTCCTGCTGCGGGGTTGCTTTGCCCTCTGGAGGTTCCTAGCGCGCCTTGGACGCATCTCACAATGGATTTTAATACTGATCTTCCTGTGTCCGAGGGTTTTACTGTCATCTGGGTGGTCGTGGACCATTTTAGTAAGATGTGTCATTTGGTTCCATTCATTAAGTTGCCCTGCGCCAAGACACTCGCTAAGGCGTTTGTTAAGGAGATTGTCAAGCTCCATGGCGTTTCCACGGATATTGTTTCTGATAGAGGACCTCAGTTTGTGGCTTGCTTTTGGCGTGATTTTTGTGACATGTTGAGAGTCCATTTGTCATTTTCGTCTGGTTATCATCCTGAGTCTAAAGGACAGACTGAAAGAAAGAACCAGGATGTTGAACAGTTTTTGCGTTGTTTTGTGGTGGATAATCAAGAGATGTGGTCTGAGTTTCTGCCTCTCGCAGAATTTGCTCTTAACAATCACACATCCTCCTCTGCTGGGTGTTCTTCTTTTTTTTGTTGTACTGGGAGACATCCGTCTTTTGGTTCGTTCTCCAAATTGGGGTCGGCGGTGCCGGAGGACGAGAATTTTTCCGGTGATTTGGAGAGAGTTTGGACTAATGTACATTGCAACCTTCAAGAGGCTAACAAGAAGTCCAAGAAGTATTTTGACAGGAAATGTAAAGAGGTTTTGTTTACTGTGGGTGACATGGTTTGGTTGTCCTCGAAGAACCTTCGGTTGAGGATTCCCTCTAAAAAACTGGGTCCTAAGTTTGAGGGTCCATTTAAAGTGCTTCAGGTTGTTAACCTGTCTGCTGTTAGATTGGATGTCCCTACTTCCTGGAAGATTAATACTGTGCTTCATGTTTCCTTGTTGAAAAAGGCTGATGTATCTGATAGGGACACCACTGTCACAGTTCCTCCTGTTGTGGAAGATGGCGAATATGAAATTTCTCATATCTTGAATTCTAGATGGCATAGAGGGAGATTACGGTATCTTGTCTCCTGGAAGGGTTTCAGTCCCGAAGACAACTCCTGGGTAAGGATGGATGATGTCTCTGCTCCTAGGCTTATTAAAGCTTTCCACAGGAGGTTTCCGGATAGGCCTGGGCCTGGAGGATCCGGAGGATCCTCATAAAAGAGGGGGTACTGTTATAACCCTCCTGTTTGTTTTTTCCACCTTGTGTTTTGCGGTCACGTGACCATCTGCCTTTATATTCCAGCTCCGCCCTTGTGGCTGTGCTGGACTTCAGTGTTTGACTGTTTCTCTAGCCAGGTGCTTCGGTGCCTTTCTCTTTCAAGTTCGCTTGGTCCTCTGGGACCTCTAGTACATTTTTGTCAGTTTGTCTTTTTGTGTTCTGCAACAACTTCTCTGTTTAGGAGGTGTCCCATTTTTTGTCCAAGTCCTTAGTTCTTTTACGGACCCCTCCCTTAATTCTATAGTATGTCTTCGTTCAGACTAGCCGAGGACTAAGGTGGGTCTGTTCACTAGGAACAGGCAGCCTGCTACATCATAGGGATTCAGCTTAGTCTTACTGTAGGGACAGCTTTCCCCTATCTTTCCTTAGTACATGTTGCAGATCATAATACTCAGAGTAGGAGACTGAGCTGTGATTGGTGCTCTATATATACTATATGTGTGGGAGAGGGGTACATGACTCTATATATACTATATGTGTATGTGTGGGAGAGGGGGACATGACTCTATATGTACTATATGTGTTAGAGTGGGGGACATTGCTCTATATATACTATATGGGTTGGAGAGGGAAACATGGCTCTATATATACTATATGGGTTGGAGAGGGGTACATGACTCTATATATACTATATGTGTGGGAGAGGGGTACATGGCTCTGCATATACTATATGTGTGGGAGAGGGGGACATGACACTATATGTATTATATGTGTTGGAGAGGGGGACATTGCTCTATATATACTATATGTGTTGGAGTGGGAGACATGGCTCTATGTATACTATATGGTTTGGAGGGGGACATGGCTCTATATATACTATATGTGTTGGAGAGGGGGACATGGCTCTATTTATACTTTGTGCTGGAGAGGGAAACATGGCTATATATAAACTACATATGTGGAAGAGGGTGACATGACTCTGTATATTCTATATGTATGAGGCAGGGAGACATGACTTTATATATGCTGTGTGTGTGGAAGAGGGTGACTGGTCTCTTTATATACTGTATGTGTGGGGGAAAGGGAACTAATCTCTATATGTACTATGTGTGTGTGGAAGGAAATACTTGTCTTTATGTGCAGATTTCTCTGTAGATAGCAGCAGCATGTAAAGTAAAAAAAAAAGACTATCTACTCGCCTTCCCTGGAGCTTCCTGGCTTTGTAGCCTGTACAGTGTCCATTTTAGGACATGATCAGATATCAAAGTCAAACATCAGAATGATGTCAGTTTGAGGCTAAATACCCTGTCTAATAATTGATTTTGAGTTTGATAAGTGACTTTGATATATGACTTTGGTAAGTGGCTTTGACTAGTGACTTTGATATATGAACTTTGACTAGTGACTATGACATATGACTTTGACAAGTGACTTTGACAAGTGACTTTTACAACTGTAATAATATTAAAAAAAAGTCACTGTTCACTGATGTCTATGTCTAAAAGTTTAACACCCCTGTAGTTTGTGTGCTAACTAGGCATAATTTAAAACAATATATATATATATTCTACTTCTATTGGGATTTGAACCCAAACACTTTAGTTTCAGAGGGTAATGCTCTACCATTCTGCAATCAGGTCAAGTGATAGTGACTGGTAGCTTTTGTTGTCTTGTGAGATCAACCATGAAAATACTCAGGGTGACTACAAGTCATTGTGATTCTGATTCTGATGTTTGAAGAAAGTCACACATCAGACTCACAGATCAAAATCACAGATCATTTGAATTTGCACTGAAAATCACATAACCAAATAGAATGCCTAAATTTCTTCAACTGAGTTTATAGCTCAATGGTAAGTGCACTGGTTTGTGCACTGGTTTCTATACATAGAGTTTTGGGTTCAAGTCCCATCAGCAAACAATTACTTTTTTATTATTATTACAGTTGGAAAAGTCACTTATCAAAGTCAGATGTCAAAGTCATTTATCAAAATCACTTGTTAAAGTCACTTATCAAAGTCACTTGTCAAAGTGGCTCGCCGTGATGGAAAATGACGCCAGCTCGTGCGCATTGAGTATTTTCCCACACTAGCGCTGACGTCAATGAGGTGAACTGAGTTCATGTGACATGAACTCAATTCATCTTGATGCCATCAGAGTGAGTCACTAAAGAGCGCACGCATGCACTACTCAGTGTCTCTGCTGGATGGCAGGCGAGATGGTCACTTCCAGCTACGATCCAGCCTGCAATCTAGATGTAGCAGAGCTGGAGCCATCACGGGACACATGGATGTTCCTCACGTCGGAAAGGTAAGGATGAGGTTGCTTTAATATTTTACTTTTCTTGCAGGTGACAATGGCTTCAGCTGGAATGGGCGTGACGGTGAGTATGGTTTAATTTAGAACATTAAAGGTGTCTGTTTATTTCAAATAAAATATTTTATTCACGGTGTGGGTGTCTTTATTTTACACGTCACTTTCACTATGGAGTTAGTAATGGGGGCGACTTATAGACGTCTCTTCATTACTAACCTGAGCTTGATGTTAGCTGGCATTATAAGCTGACGTCAACCCCAGTCATATAACCCCACTTTCCACCACCACAGGGCAGTGGGCAGAGCGAGGCTAAGTGCCAGAAATGTCGCATGCTATAGATGCGACATTTCTGGGGCGGCTGAGGACTGGTGTTTCTAGCCTCGGAGGTGCCAATATTCATGGCCCCTTCCTAGGCTATTAATATCAGCCCCCAGCTGTCTGCATAGCCTTTTCTAGCTGTTAAAATAGGGGGACGCCACATCTTTTTTTTCTTGGGTCCCCCATTTTAATAGCCAGTAAAGGCTATGTATTCAGCTGGGGGCTGATATTAGTAGCCTGCGAAGCTTCGTGGGTATTACCCCCTTCCCAGGCTTCAAACATCTGCCCCAGCTGTCTGCTTAACCTCTGCTAGACTATAAAATTACAGAGAACTCCACGCCAATTTTTTTTTAAATAAAATCTTTATTTTAACAATAAATGACAAGTGCAGTAACCAACACTGTCACTGTTCTAATTATGTATGTGACTGACATCTTTCTGTCTATCTATTCTATGTGTGTTGTTCTATTCTTTCTATTCTAAATTGTCTGGTACCGCTGTGATTTTACAGTACACTTACTGATGAATTGCCAGCTTTTAAAGAGACGGGTGAGTGAAGATCACATGGTCCGAGTGCTGTGCGATTTTTTCACTCACCCATTGACTTGCATTGGCGAGTCTCGTCCGAAATACGTGGCAAATCGCAGCATGCTGCAATTTTTTTTCAGCCTGATTTCAGCTTAGAAAAAAATAGCAGATGAGATGTCACTCATTGATTAACGTGGTTCCGAGAGCAATCCGATTTTTTATCGGATTGCACTCGCCCTTTTTTTTCGCAAGTGAGTATGAGCCCTTAGCCAATATAAACATGGCAGATATGATCATTATTACATCATCTCATGTAAGCAGGAAATAAGCAGTACGAGGTTTAAAGTTGTAGCTTGGAAATAGTACCTGGGGGTGAGTCAATGGTTGATCAGATAATGAGGCTATGTGCCCACGATGCAGAAATGCTGCATATTTTTTCCGCTTCTCCCTGGCAGGAAAAACGCATGCGGTTTTTACATGCATTTTTCCCGCCAGGTAGAAGCGTTTGTCAAGCGTTCTTCACATGCATTTCTGCATGCGGGTTATCAAGCGCTTTTCCTAGCGATTTTAGCATAACTTGGAAAAGTACTTGACAACTAGTTCACACTATATAAATCCATGCAATCGGCATTAGCAGTGTGACCAAGTTAGTTAAAAAAAAAAGAATAAGAATGGTTAAAAATAAAAAATAAAGATTATACTCACCTTCCGATATCCTCCTGGTGTTTTCTCCGCCGCGTCCGGTCTCTCGTACTGCTCGCGGTGGTGTGAAGGACCTGCGGTGACTTCATTCAGTCATGTGTCAGGTCACTTGACTCAATGACGTCATGGCAGGTCCTTCACAACACCGCGACCCATAGAGCAGGCCAGACGGAGGGGAGAAAACACCGGGAGGACATCGGAAGGTAAGTATAATCTTTATTTTTTATTTTAAATTCTTTTTTTTACAGTTTCTATGGTACCCAGGTCTGGATGAGAGTCTCCTCTCCTCCAGACCTGGGTACCATCCGCACATTGAACCGTGTGATATCTGCTTGTGCACATGTAGTGATGCGGATGTCACGCGGTCCAATGCAAGTCAATGGCGGCGATTACTGCTGCGTGTTCGCAAAACGAATGGACATGCTGCAGATTTTTTAGCGCAGCATAAATGCTGCGGAAAAATCCACAGCTTGGGCATTGACATTGCGGCTTGTCATTGGGGACCATGGGGGGCGATTACCAAGCGTTTCCCAAGCGTTTACGCTGCGTAAATTCCGCATCATAAACGCTTGGAAGATGCTTCGTGGGCACGCAGCCTAAATGTATATCCATACAATAAAGTTGCACTGCAAGGTTTTTTCACCTGCCTGTAGAATGTAGTGGATTGAGAATGAAAACTTTTAATTTCTTTTAGGCTTTTTTCTTTATTTTTATAAAAGTTGTTAATAAAAATTATATTAAAAAAGTCTATCATCTATCTATCTGTCTATAAATTTATCTGGCTATTTATCTATCGTACTAATATTTCATTAGGATAAAAATTAGCACAATATATGTAAATGAATGCCTACCACATGTATTTATGACTCTACTATTATCAGGGGAAAAATACCCATAGCAATAATTTTATTGCATTGATATTTCGTCCTACAAAGTTCTGCAGAAATGGCAGCGTACCAGACATCTTTAATGGCAGCATAAAATTAAACACCATTTAGTTTGATATAAACTTGATATAGTATGTAAATTAAGTAAGTTTCAATACATGTCTCTTTACTTACATCTGTTGGCAGTTTAAATAGTTTTAGTGTCATTAATTGTTATGAAAGTGCTAGATTTGCTGTATTCTTGCCGCTAAGGACCAAAGGCACAAAAGTCTAATTGAACTAAGTAATTAGTAATTTGTCATTTCCTATTGTCAGCAATTACTTTCCATTAGAAATCCACAGTGAAAATACTAATTTGAAGAGAGGTTTGCATTTTATTGCTGTCCATCCAAATTAACTTAAAATTGACAGTTACAGTTTCATTAAAAGTTGTAAAACATATAAAGAGGAGGAAACGACCGACTGTGATTTTATAATTTATTATTAACTCTAAAAATATATTTACTTTGAGTTACTGATGCTAAAGATAAATTGTTCTTAATTTATATAAATGTATCTGAAAATGTAATTCTAGAATTATTAATTACTTTTACATTAACTTCTTAGTAGAAAAACGAGAATGTATTTAAAAGGAATAAAGATAATATATATATATATATATATATATATATATATATATATACAGTGCCTACAAGTAGTATTCAACCCCCTGCAGATTTAGCTGGTTTGATAAGATGCAAATAAGTTAGAGCCTTCAAACTGCAAACGAGAGTAGGTTTTATGAACAGAAGCATAAATCTTACAAACCAAAAAGTTATGTTGCTCAGTTGAATTTTATTAAATTTTAAACATAAAAGTGTGGGTCAATTATTATGCAACCCCTATGTTTAATATTTTGTGGACTAACCCTTGTTTGCAATTACAGCTAATAATCGTCTTTTATAAGACCTGATCAGGCCGGCACAGGTCTGTGGAGTTATCTTGGCCTACTCCTCCATGCAGATCTTCTCCAAGTTATCTAGGTTCTTTGGGTGTCTCATGTGGAGTTTATTCTTGAGCTCCTTCCACAAGTTTTCAATTGGGTTAAGGTCAGGAGACTGACTAGGCCACTCCAACACCTTGACTTTTTCCCTCTTGAACCAGGCCTTGGTTTTCTTGGCTGTGTGCTTTGGGTCGCTGTCTTGTTGGAAGATGAAATTACGACCCATCTTAAGATCCTTGATGGAGGAGCGGAGGTTCTTGGCCAAAATCTCCAGGTAGGCAGTGCTATCCATCTTCCCATGGATGCGGACCAGATGGCCAGGCCCCTTGGCAGAGAAACAGCCCCACAGCATGATGCTGCCACCACCATGCTTGACTGTAGGGATGGTATTCTTGGGGTCATATGCAGTGCCATCCAGTCTCCAAACGTCACGTGTGTGGTTGGCACCAAAGATCTCGATCTTGGTCTCATCAGACCATAGAACCTTGAACCAGTCTGTCTCAGAGTCCTCCAAGTGATCATGAGCAAACTGTAGACGAGCCTTGACATGACACTTTGAAAGTAAAGGTACCTTACGGGCTCGTCTGGAACGGAAACCATTGCGGTGGAGTACGTTACTTATGGTATTGACTGAAACCAATGTCCCCACTGCCATGAGATCTTCCCGGAGCTCCTTCCTTGTTGTCCTTGGGTTAGCCTTGACTCTTCGGACAAGCCTGGCCTCGGCACGGGAGGACACTTTCAAAGGCTGTCCTGGCCGTGGAAGGCTAACAGTAGTTCCATAAGCCTCCCACTTACGGATGATGCTCCCAACAGTGGAGACAGGTAGGCCCAACTCCTTGGAAAGGGTTTTGTACCCCTTGCCAGCCTTGTGACCCTCCATGATCTTGTCTCTGATGGCCTTGGAATGCTCCTTTGTCTTTCCCATGTTGACCATGTCTGAGTGCTGTTCACAAGTTTGGGGAGGGTCTTAAATAGTCAGAAAAGGCTGGCAAAAGAGATCTTTAATCCACACATGTGAAGCTCATTATTCTTGGTGCCTGAACTACTTCTTAATACTTTTGGGAGACCAAACAGAATTCTTGTGGTTTGAGGGGTTGAATAATAAATGACACTCTGAATTAACTCTTAACGTTTTTTAAAAAAAAAAAAAAAAATTTTGCTGCAGTGCATTTCCCACTTCCAGGCTGATCTACAGTACAAATGTCACAATGCCAAGTTAATTCCGCATGTGTCAACCAGCTAAATCTGCAGGGGGTTGAATACTACTTGTAGGCACTGTATATATAAAATTATGTGTGTGCAATAAAATATGTGTAATCTTGTTCCTGATAGGCAAATAATTGATTCTATGTTTCTTAAATCAACCTTATTACAGAATTACCCAATAGATTTAATCTGATAGGCTTTCTAATTTGTATCTATCATCAATTCACTTTTATTTTTTATTTATCATTATTTTTTTTTGTTTTGGGGGCGGGCTGATTTAATTTTTTTTAATCTAGAATCTTTTAAAAATTGTTTCCAACTAATAAAAATAATCATTACACAGTAAATGTACTATTTTTTTAACTTTGTCAATCAGTAAAATGTTTACAGAAAATGTTTACTTTATTCATTTATTTAAGCATAAATTCTATCACGTATTGAAAATTCTTCAAAGCTATGATACTTTATAAGGCGTTAGTGCAATATGTGTCCTTTTGTTAATTTACAGACCCTCTGTTAATTTCTAAAAGTAAATCTATAGACTCACAATTAGACCAAGTTCAGAAAAGTGTATGTAAAATTGTGTTTTTCATTCAAAATAAGTGGATGATTGTCATCCGTATTGTCATCTGCATTCTATCCTTGTGTCATTCATATGTTTGTTTTTTAAATCTGTTTGGCATCTATTTTTATACAACAAATTTCTTCAAGAAAAATTTAGTTTCCTATGTATGAATGCAACACGGATGATCCGATGATCCATATGGAATTTTTTTGTGCATCCATAGCCTTGAGTGGGCACGTCTCATCATAAAAAAAGAAAAAGAAGAGATACTAACACACGCAGTGTTTTTTTCACATGGATATTTAGTGTCTGTGCAGCCCTATTCAATAACATTGGTCCTATCCTGTCTGATTTTAACTCGGAGAGAACACATAGAGTACTCTCATCGAGTTCTGGCTTTAACTGCATTGAACTTATATAGACAAAATCAAACTTTTCAAAACCCTCCCAATTTTTTTAGGATCGCCAATATTTAGTGTAATGGCACAACACAGTTATTAAAGGAAGGAAGGAAGAATCAGGCAGGTTGTATTTTGGGTGGTAATAATCCACTCCCAAAAAGGTTATTCTGACAGAGATTTTCTCTTCTTTCCGCTAAAATAAATTCTCAGGCAAGGGGAGTCTTCCAGTTTATGGAGAGATGGCTAGATTTCATTTGCATGGGAAACTTTTAAGATTTAGTAGTTTTGAATTTTATCTGAACAATTGAATGAAAGAATAAAGCCGGCCATATACACTGTGTTCCAAATTATTATGCAAATAATATTTTCTCAGATTTTCCCAAATTACCTATATGAATTGCAGTCATTGTAATTTTCCAGTCAAATAACTATTAGAGTACAATTGAAAGGTTTTTGTACAAACTGCCTATGATAACAGTATATTTTTAAAAAAATATAAAACTTAAACTGCACTCAAAATGCATGTTCCAAATTATTATGCACAGCAGAGTTTTCAACCTTTTTCATTTTAATAAAGAACAAAAAATGGTCATTTTTGAAATGATAAGCATAAGCAGGTTATTACAAACTGAAATCAAACAGTTTTCAACTCAAAACTTTATTCTAGGTGATGTTACATTTGCATGAGGACAGAATACCCTCCCAGAGCTGTTGCTTAGATGTGAACTGCCTCCCGCCATCTTAGACACTCCTTTTGATGATGCTCCAGAGGTTCTCAATGGGGTTGAGGCCAGGGGAGCATGGGGGCCACACCATAAGTTTGTCTCCTTTTATGCCCATAGCAGCCAGAGATGCAGATGTGTTATGTGCAGCATGAGACGAGGCATTATCATGCATGAAAATGATCTTGCTGCGGAATGCACGGTTCTTCTTCTTGAACCATGGAAGGAAGTGCTGTTTGAGAAACTCAACATACATTATGGAGTTCATCTTTACCCCTTCAGGGATCCTAAAAGGGCCGACAATCTCTCTCCCCATGATTCCAGCCCAAAACATTACTCCATCTCCTCCTTGTTAGCGCCGTAACCGTGTTTGCATGGGGTGTCCATCAACCAGCCATCCTCCACTCCATCCATCTGGACCATCGAGATCATTTCATGCATGATAATGCCCCTTCTCATGCTGCACATAACACATCTGCATCTCTGGCTGCTATGTGTTATGAACTGCTGCAAACACTAAGGAAAGATAGGAAAACTGTCCCTACAATAGGACTAAGCTGATTCCATACGATGCAGCGGGGGACCTGTTCCTTGTGAACAGACCCGCCTAAGTCTCGGCTAGTCTGAACGCAGACCTATAGATATAAGGGAGGGGTCCCTACAAGAGCTAAGGACTGGGATATAGTTGGACACCTCCTAGCAGAAAATGTAGCAGAGCAAAGACAAACAAACAAACAGAAGTACTAGTGGTCAAAAGACCAAGCAAACTACAGAGAAAGGTACAAGGCACCAGGCTAGCTTAAGAGTAAATGTAACACTGAAGTCCAGCAAGGCCAGGAGGGCGGAGCTGGATTAAATAGGCAAAAGTCATGTGACCAGCAAAATAGAAAAAACTAACAGGAGGGCTCTAACAGTACCCCCTCTTCTATGAGAATCCTCCGGATCCTCCACGCCCAGGTCTATCAGGAAACCTCCTGTGAAACGCTCTGACAAGTCTAGGGGCAGAGACATCATCCGCCCTTACCCAAGAGTTATCCTCGGGACCGAAACCTTTCCAAGCGACGAGATACTGCAATCTCCCTCTATGCCATCTAGAATTAAGAATGCGAGAAATTTCATATTCACCATCTTCCTCCACCAGAGGAACAGAGACAGTGGCGTCCCTATCAGAAACATCAGCTTTTTTCAATAAGGAAACATGAAACACCGGATTAATCTTCCAGGAGGTAGGAGCCTCCAACCTAACAGCAGATTGGTTAACTACCTGAAGCACCTTAAACGGACCCTCAAACTTCGGGCCCAATTTATTAGAAGGAATCCTCAACCGCAGATTCCTAGAGGACAACCAAACCATGTCACCAACAGTAAACAAAACCTCTTGACGTTTCCTGTCAAAGTAGCCTCTTGAAGGTTACGACGTACATCAGTCCAAACTCTCTCCAAATCACCGGAAAAATTCTCCTCCTCCGGCACAGCCGATACCAATTTGGAGAATGACCCAAACGACGGATGTCTCCCAGTACAACAAAAAAAAGGAGAACACCCAGCAGAAGAGGATGTATGGTTGTTAAGAGCAAATTCAGCCAGTGGCAGAAACTCAGACCACCCCTCTTGATTGTCAGCCACAAAACAACGCAAAAACTGTTCAACATCCTGGTTCTTTCTTTCTGTATGTCCATTAGACTCAGGATGATAACCAGATGAAAATGACAAATGGACCCCCAACCTGTCACAAAAGGCACGCCAAAAACGAGCCACGAACTGAGGTCCCCTATCGGAAACAATGTCGGTAGGAACGCCATGGAGCCTGATAATTTCTTTAACCAAAGCCTTAGCGAGTGTCTTGGCGCAGGGCAGTTTGATGAAGGGAACCAAGTGACACATCTTGCTAAAACGGTCCACGACCACCCAGATAACAGTGAAACCCTCAGAGGCAGGAAGGTCAGTAATAAAATCCATAGCAAGATGCGTCCAAGGAGCACTAGGAACCTCCAGAGGGCAAAGCAACCCCGCAGCAGGAGCATGTGAAGACTTAGATCTAGCACACACAGTACATTGACGCACCCACTTAATGACTTCCTTATGCCACCCAGGCCACCAAAAACTGCGACCTACAAGTCTCTTAGTCTCCAAAATTCCTGGATGACCTGCCAACTGAGACTCATGACACTCCACAAACAAATCTCTCCTAAAGTTCCTAGGCACAAACAACCTCCCATGGGGAGTGTTAGATGGGGCATCCTCCTTGACTTTCAGAATCCCATCTTCCAAAACGGAGTCCAATGCTGCTATCACAACACCTTCCTGTAAAATGCTCTCCTCCTCCTCGGTACCAACCATGGGAGAAAAACTGCGAGATAAAGCATCAGCTTTTACATTCTTGGTACCCGGAATGTAAGTAACAGAAAAATTAAACCGCGGAAAAAAAAGTGCCCACCTAGCTTGACGGGCATTCAAGCGCTTGGCAGCATCAAGATAGATCAGATTCTTATGATCAGTAAAAACCTGAATGGGAAATTTAGCACCTTCCAAGAGATGACGCCAATGTTCAAATGCGAGTTTAATCGCCAGCAATTCCCGATTACCGACATCGTAATTAAGTTCGGTCTCAGAAATTTTTTTTGAAAAAAAAAGCACAGGGATGTACTCCATCCTTGTTTTCCTGAGACAAAACAGCACCGACCCCCACCGAAGAAGCATCAACCTCGACCAAGAAAGGCTTGGTCTCATCAGGCTGCATAAGGATGGGGGCAGAACTGAACCTCTCCTTGAGATACACAAAAGCTGCAATGGCCTCAGTAGTCCACTGGACCGTATTCGCACCTTTCCTGGTGAGATCGGTCAGCAGCTTAACAATTATAGAAAAATTCTTAATGAATTTTCTGTAATAATTTGCAAAACCCAAAAATCTCTGTATTGGTTTCAAACCAATAGGCCTAGGCCATTCCTGAACCGCCTGAACCTTCACCGGGTCCATCTCAAAGCCCTCGCTGGAGATAATATAGCCCAAAAAACTAATTCTCTGCACAGCGAACTCACATTTCTCCAGCTTAGCAAAAAGTGAATTGTCGCTTAACAACTGCAATACCTCACATACGCTCTGCCAATGAGACTCCAGATCCGGCGCAAAAATCAAAATATCATCCAAATACACCACCACATTCTTACCGATCAACGGTCTTAGGATGTCATTAATAAGGTTCTGAAAAAACTCAGGTGCGTTGGTAAGACCAAAGGGCATAACCAGATTCTCAAAATGACCCACTGGAGTGTTAAAAGCAGTTTTCCACTCATCACCTTCCTTCATACGTAACAAATTGTATGCCCCCCGGAGATCAATCTTAGAGAACCACTTGGCCCCCACTAACTGGTTGAACAAGTCAGGAATTAATGGCAGTGGGTAGGAATTGCGTACTGTAATTTTATTAATTTCGCGAAAGTCCAGACATGGACGTAAACCGCCGTCCTTTTTTTTTACAAAAAAGAATCCAACAGCCACAGGTGACTTAGAAGGTCTAATGTGACCGGCGACCAAGCTTGTCTGTATGTATTCCTCCAAGGCCTTTCTCTCGCGGATATTAAGATTAAATAAGCGACTCTTGGGAAGAGTTTCTCCAGGGACAAACTCAATAGTACAATCATAGTCCCTATGAGGAGGCAAAACTTGCGACTCCTCCTCAGAAAAAAACTTCCAAAAATCCTGAATAGGTACAGGTAATTCCCCTCTTTCCACAGCAGCAATGCAACCGTTGCAACATCTATCATAACACTTAGGACTCCAAGACTTAATTTCATTGGTAGACCAGTCCTGTACAGGATTGTGCAATTTTAACCAAGGTAACCCCAAAACCACTGGAGCAGGCAAATTATTTAATACCGCCAAATCCAAATTCTCTTGGTGGATACCATTAATGGTGAGGGGAAATTTAAAAACCTTGTGAGTAATACCTTTCAAGGGACAGCCATCAACAGCAACCACAGAAATAGTAGATGACAAAAGATTGGATTCTAATTTAAATTTTTCCAAAAAACCCTCATCAATCACATTGAGTGTAGAACCACAATCCACAAATACCTGAAATTCATCAACTCCTCCTGGAATGAGGTGCTTCCAGAAAGAAATACTCCTTTTGAGTTTAAAAAAGCTATGCGGGTGTAACTGACCTCTTTTTTTTTTTCTTTGTTCAAACGAAGCACACAGTTCTTAATAAAGTGGTCAGATTTACCGCAATAAAAACACAATCCGTTAACAAACCTGGGGTCTTTTTCCTGAGAGTGGGGTGACATCGCCCCAATCTCCATCAGTTCTCCACCCTCCGAACAGACCCTCTGAAAACTAGGAGCTGCCATAGCAGTAGATTTCTCTTCATTACTCCTAGCACGCAGTCTCCTGTCCACACGTATGGCTAATTGCATTGCCTCCTGCAAGGTTCCAGGTTTTGGGAAGGCAATCAGCAGATCCTTAACCCTTTCACCTAGACCATCAAGAAACAAACATTTTAATGCTGAGTCATTCCATTTCACTTCAGCCGACCATCTTCTGAAGTATGTACAATAATTTTCCTCATCACCTGATCCCTGCTTCAAACGTCTTAATTCAGTTTCAGCAGATGAGACTCGATCAATATCATCATACAACAACCCCATAGCAGAAAAAAATCTTCCACAGATCTAAAACACGGATCATTAGGTTGTAGAGAAAAGGCCCATCCCTGTGGTTCTCTGTGCAAAAGTGACATTATAAACCCAATGCGCTGTGATTCATTCCCCGAGGATCTGGGTCTTAAACGAAAATATAATAAACAAGCGTTTTTAAAGGAAAAAAAATCTTGCCGTTTACCATAAAAAAAATCTGGCAGTCCTACCTTCGGTTTGACAAAATGCGCTCCAGGACAGCTACTCACGTGTTGCTGGAGTTCGGCCACCTCCAAAGACAGTCCCTGCAGGCGTTAAGCCAACTCCTGAACCGACACCTTGCTGAAATCAGGATCTCTTTCCTTAGAGTGTTTTATTTTTTGGCTGGACTTACTGTTATGAACTGCTACAAACACTAAGGAAAGATAGGAAAACTGTCCCTACAATAGGACTAAGCTGATTCCCTATGATGCAGCGGGGGACCTGTTCCTTGTGAACAGACCCGCCTAAGTCCTCGGCTAGTCTGAACGCAGACCTATAGATATAAGGGAGGGGTCCCTACAAGAACTAAGGACTGGGATATAGTTGGACACCTCCTAGCAGAAAATGTAGCAGAGCAAAGACAAACAAACAAACAGAAGTACTAGTGGCCAAAAGACCAAGCAAACTACAGAGAAAGGTACAAGGCACCTGGCTAGCTTAAGAGTAAATGTAACACTGAAGTCCAGCAAGGCCAGGAGGGCGGAGCTGGATTGAATAGGCAAAAAGTCAAGTGACCAGCAAAATAGAAAAAACTAACAGGAGGGTTCTAACACTATGGGCATAAAAGGGGACAAACTTATGGTGTGGCACCCATGCTCCCCTGACCTCAACCCCATTGAGAACATCTGGAGCATCATCAAAAGGAGTGTCTATGATGGCGGGAGGCAGTTCACATCTAAGCAACAGCTCTGGGAGGGTATTCTATCCTCATGCAAAACAATTAAAGCAGAAACCATCCAAAATCTGACAAATTCAATGGACGAGAGAGTTCAGAAGCTCCTTTCGAACAAGCGGTCCTATGTGCAAATGTAACATCACCGAGAATAAAGTTTTGAGTTGAAAACTGTTTGATTTCAGTTTGTAATAACTTGCTAATGCTTATAATTTCAAAAATTACCATGTTTTTGTTCTTTATTAACCCCTTAACAACATCTGACGTACTAATACGCGTCTGTGCCCTGGGACTTAAGAGCCAGACCCGTATTAGTACGTCATGGCGATCGCGCGCGCACACAGGCTGTGCGGGCGCGATCGCCGCCGGCTGTCAGCTGATTGTCACAGCTGACACCCGATACTATGTGCAGGGAGTGGTCCTGCACCGCTCCCAGCACATTAACCCCCGCGATGCTGCGATCGAAGTCGATCGCAGCATTGCGGGGGCAAGGGGAGGTGATCGCAGATACTCACCTCCTCTTCCGGCTTCCAGCGCTGTCTGCAAAGGCTTCCCGGGTGTTGCCATGACGACCTGATGTCGTCATGACAACATCCGGGTCACCAGACAGCAGGAAGATTGTTTGGACATGCGCAGTGTGACGCGCCCCTGGGCCTACTTGGTGTAGCGTTGCGCACGCGGGGACTACCCGGAGCCGGGCCTGTTGGGGGTAGTAGTCTCGTGGCGGTGACCCGGTCCGTGCCCAGGGAGTCAAACTGTGTGGCTGAATATTAGCAGTAGATGTTGGACGACTACGCCACCCGTTGAATGAAGCTATGGAGCTGCCGCTGCAGGGCAGACCGCTGAGGCCGGTGGTACGATTGTGCAGCGTAGATGGTATAACCCCCAACGGGAGGGGTATGGCCTCAGGGCAGCCGACGTGGATGATGGGGGTAGCAGGAACCACTCAGAGACGATGCGGTGTAGTTCAGGGTCTTTACTGGTGATAAAGATAGACCCTCCCGGAGTACTGGCTAGCGATCGGGGCCTGGTCAGTCTTTGAGCAGATGGGATTTCCCCTGGCCAGGCGGAGTTGTAGGCCTCCCCAACTAATTGTACTCTTCTGGCTACCTTGCTAGAGGCGGGTAAAAGTAGCCCACGTCCCTGAGTGTACCGTGTGGTGCTCACCCGTATGGCCGGTGACTCGGGGCCTTCTAGTGGCTTCCGCTCCACGACGGCGGTGCTGGTCCCACGCGTGTGACCGTGCCTTCGGGTTTCTTGGCCAGAGGACCTGAAATCCCCTGCCGGTCGGTTTCTGCTGCTGGGTAAGGATTAGTCCCAACAGCCTCGGACTCCGGGTCCGGTGGTAACTCTTCAATCAGGGCGAGCTCTTCAGCTGCCAGCCCCTGATTCCTTTTAGCACGACTTCCCCAGAGCTCCTGATCTTTCTTTCCTATAGCTGCTCCTCTTCTTAACTCCCTAACCCTGCCTCAGCCCCAGTTTTATATAGGGGAAGTTCTTCCCCTCCCAGGACTGGGCAGGAGGTGTGGCATGCATAGGATTCCTGACCAAGAGACCTCCCACCTGCTCTCAGACATAATATTGTTATTACTGTGGAAATCAGACCCCTGGGGTGCCACACAGTGCATCTCCAAACAATCTTCTCCCTGTACAGCGCAGACAGCCTGAATGACACAGGGATGGTGCTGCATTCCTGTGCCATGCAGGCGATCAGAGAAAAAAAAGTGAAAGTCCCAGAGTGGGACAAAGTAATAAAGTATATAAACTTTCAGAAAGTGAAAAAAAAAAAAAAAAAAAATCTAAAAAAAAAAATAAAAAAAATAATCCACCAAAAATAAAAATATAATGTACCAATCAATAAATATTGTTATAAAAAAAAACAAAATAAAAAATAAAAGTACATATATTTGGTATCGCCGCGTCCGTAACAACCTGACCTATCAAACTGTCCCGCTAGTTAACCCCTTCAGTGAACACGGTAAAAAAAAAAAAAAAAAACGAAGCAAAAAACAATCCTTTATCACCATACCGCCAAACAAAAAATGGAATAACACACGATCAAAAAGACAAATATAAATAAAAATGTTACCGCTGAAAACGTCATCTCGTCCCGCAAAAAACAAGCCAACATACAGCTCCATCAGCTGAAAAATAAAAAAGTTATAGCTCTCAGAATAAAGCTATGCTAAAAAAATGTTTTTCTATAAAATTGCTTTTATTATGTAAAAGTGCAAAACATAGAAAAACTATATAAATGTGGTACCGCTGTAAACGTACTGACACGAAGAATAAAGCTGCCTTATCAATTTTACCACACGCGGAACAGAATTAAAAAAAAAAAAAAAAAACAGTTCCTGAATTGTTGGTTTTTGTTTATTCTGCCTCCCAAAAATCGGAATAGAAAGCGATCAAAAAATGTCACGTGCCTGAAAATGGCACCAATAACAACGTCAACTCATCCCGCAAAAAACGAGCCATCACATGACTATGTGCCAAAATCTGGAAAAATTATAGCTCTCAAAATATGGCGATGCAAAAACTAGATTTTACAAAAAATGCGTCTTTTAGTGCGTGACAGCTGTCAGT
This sequence comes from Phyllobates terribilis, assembly GCF_046119375.1. Classification (NCBI taxonomy): domain Eukaryota; kingdom Metazoa; phylum Chordata; class Amphibia; order Anura; family Dendrobatidae; genus Phyllobates; species Phyllobates terribilis. Next base: position 134,118,346 of record NW_027362769.1, on the reverse strand, counting down.
CATAAAAACCCCATATGATTCTGGTATTGCTGTAATCACACCGACCCGAAGAATAAAGTCGTCTAATCACTTATACCGCACGAGGAACGGCGTCAAAAATAAATTCTTGGGTTAGGATTGGGCTAGGGTTAGGACTGGGTTTGTTGTTAGGGTTGTGCTAGGATTAGGGTTGTGCTAGGGTTAGGGTTGTGCTAGGGTTAGGTTGTGCTAGGGTTAGGGCTGGGGTTGGGGTTAGGGTTGGGGTTAAGGTTGTGATGGGGTTGTGATTTTTTTCAAAAGTAAGAAAAAAAGATGACGATATGGCGACTAGTGTTGAGCGCAAGTGCTCGCTACTTGAGTTTGCATCGGGTGCTCTGGTATGCATTGAGTATTGTGGGTATTTGAGTGACATGCTCGAGTCTCTGCCCCATATGCTTCACGGCCAAAAGAACTTTACGGGGATTGCCTGCCATGCACGAGCGATCCCCGCATGTTTTTTTTTGGGTGTCTAATAACCGTGAAACATGCGGAGCAGGGACTTGAGCATGTCACTCGAGCACACGCTGTACATGGTGCATACCTGAGTACCCGATGCAAACTCAAGTAGCGAGCACTTGCGCTCAAGACTAATGACAACTTATTCAATATGATGACCTAATGTAAACAAATTCTGTGTCGTACCTCTGGGTTCAAAATGTTCACTATACACCTTAATAAAATCCTTGAGGGGTATAGTTTCCAAAATGGGGTCACTTGTGGGGGAGCTCCACTGTTTAGGCACATCACGGGCTCTCCAAACGTGACATGGTGTCCGCTAACAAATTGAATGGAAAATCGGCTCAAATTGTTAGCGGACGCCATGTTGCGTTTGGAGAGCTACTGCGTGCCCAAACATTGGAGCTCCCCCACAAGTGACCCCATTTTGGAAACTAACCCCCCCAAGGCACCTATCTAGATGCATAGTGAGCACTTGGAACCCCCAGGTGCTTCACAAATTGATTCATAAAAATGAAAAAGTGTTTTTTTTTTACATTTTTCATTTTTACGAATCAATTTGTGAAGCACCTGGGGGTTCCAAGTGCTCACTAAGCATCTAGAGAGGTGCCTTGGGGGGTCTATTTTCCAAAATGGGGTCACTTGTGGGGGAGCTCCAATGTTTGGGCACACAGGGGCTCTCCAAACGCAACATGATGTCCGCTAACAATTTGAGCCGACAATTTGTTAGCGGATACCATGTTGCATTTGGAGAGTCCCTGTGTGCCCAAACATTGTAGCTCCCACACAAGTGACCCCATTTTGGAAACTAGACCCCCCAAGGCACCTATCTAGATGCATAGTGAGCACTTGGAACCCCTAGGTGCTTCACAAATTGATTCGTAAGAATGAAAAAATGAAAAAAAAAACACTTTTTCATTTTTACGAATCAATTTGTGAAGCACCTAGGGGGTTCCAAGTGCTCACTATGCATCTAGATAGGTGCTTTGGGGGGTCTAGTTTCCAAAATGTGGTCACTTGTGGGGGAGCTCCAATGTTTGGGCACACAGGGGCTCTCCAAACACAACATGGTGTCCGCTAACAATTTGAGCCGACAATTTGTTAGCGGATACCATGTTGCATTTGGAGAGTCCCTGTGTGCCCAAACATTGGAGCTCCCCCACAAGTGACCCCATTTTGGAAGCTAGACCCCCCAAGGCACCTATTTAGATGCATAGTGAGCACTTGGAACCCCCAGGTGCTTCACAAATTGATTCATAAAAATGAAAAAGTGTTTTTTTTTTCACTTTTTCATTTTTACAAATCAATTTGTGAAGCACCTGGGGGTTCCAAGTGATCACTATGCATCTAGATAGGTGCCATTGGGGGTCTATTTACCAAAATGGGGTCACTTGTGGGGGAGCTCCAATGTTTGGGCACACAGGGGCTCTCCAAACGCAACATGGTGTCCGCTAACACTTTGAGCCGATTTTCCATTCAATTTGTTAGCGGATACCATGTTGCATTTGGAGAGTCCCTGTGTGCCCAAACATTGGAGCTCCCCCACAAGTGACCCCATTTTGGAAACTAGACCCCCCAAGGCACCTATCTAGATGTATAGTGAGCACATGGAACCCCTAGGTGCTTCACAAATTGATTCGTAAAAATGAAAAAGTGAAAAAAAAAACACTTTTTCATTTTTACGAATCAATTTGTGAAGCACCTGGGAGTTCCAAGTGCTCACTATGCATCTATATAGGTGCCTTTGGGGGTCTAGTTTCCAAAATGGTGTCACTTGTGGGGGAGCTCTAATGTTTGGGCACACAGGGGCTCTCCAAACACAACATGGTGTCCGCTAATTATTCAAGCAAATTTTACAATCAAAAAGTCAAATGGCGCTCCTTCCCTTCCGAGCCCTGCCGTGCGCCCAAACAGTGTTTTTTCCCCACATATTGGGTATTTGCGTGCCCAGGAGAAATTGCACAATAAAATTTTGGGGTCTATTTTTTCTTGTTACCCCTGTGAAAATAAAAAAAATTGGGTCTGAAGTAACATTTTTCTGAAAAAAGTTAAATGTTTATTTTTTTCTTCTACATTCAAAAAATTCCTGTGAAGCACCTGAAGGGTTAATAAAGTTCTTGAATGTGGTTTTGAGCACCTTGAGGGGTGCAGTTTTTAGAATGGTGTCACTTTTGGGTATATTCTGTCATAAAGACCTCTCAAAGTGACTTCAAATGTGATGTGGTCCCTAAAAAATTGGTTTTGTAAATTTTGTTGGAAAAATGAGAAATCGCTGGTCAACTTTTAACCCTTATAGCTCCCTAACAAAAAAAAATTTTGGTTCCAAAATTGTGCTGATGTAAAGTAGACATGTGGGAAATGTTATTTATTAACTTTTTTTGTGTGACATATCTCTCTGATTTAAGGGCATAAAAATTCAAATTTTGAAAATTGCAAAATTTTCAAAATTTTTGCCAAATTTCCGTTTTTTTCACAAATAAACGCAAGTGATATCGAAGAAATTTTACCACAATCATGAAGTACAATATGTCACGAAAAAACAGTCTCAGAATCAGGGTGATCCGTTGAAGCGTTCCAGAGTAATTACCTCATAAAGTGACAGTGGTCAGAATTGTAAAAATTGGCCTGGTCATTAACGTGCAAACCACCCTCGGGGCTTAAGGGGTTAAAATGAAAAGGTTGAAAACTCTGCTGTGCATAATAATTTGGAACATGCATTTTGAGTGCAGTTTGAGTTTTTTATTTTTTAAAAAATATACTGTTATCATAAGCAGTTTGTACAAAAACCTTTCAATTGTACTCTAATAGTTATTTGACTGGAAAATTACAATGACTGCAATTCATATAGGTAATTTGGGAAAATCTGAGAAAATATTATTTGCATAGTAATTTGGAACACAGTGTATTTAAGATAGCTCAATGGTCATTTTTCCGACAACTGTGTCTCCGGCCCCCCATATACATGCTCGCTGAGATCCAGTAAGCATGCATGTGTTTTGTTTAAGGACAGGGGATGGCGCTAATAACAGCTTCTTTTCCTAGACAACAAATAGTTTAGGCATTAGGAATTCAGTATTCCTTATCATTCGGATAATATTAGAGTAGAGCCAGGAGGTCCCTATGAGTTAGGCCTAATTTTTATTAATGGTTTTGGTGACCTTTCAACTGCATAAAGCAACACTCCAGTGTTTTGTGTTTTTTTCAGTGCCTTAGTGGTTCTTCTAGTCTAAAGTTCCTGCCCGTAGTCTTGTACTTACTCGCCGGCGTCTTCACCTTTTATCAGAGCAGCTGCAGTCCCAGACTTTACCCTAGCTACTCAGTGAAAGGTCTCTAATGGCCTATAAAAAAAGAGAAAAAAAATAGAGCCCACACAACTTTTGTATTAATTTGTTGCACAGGTGCACAATTATGCTATATGGCCACTATACAGATATATACATACACAATGCATCAGCATACTGTGACTAATGACTACATGAACTCCAATTGCTGAAAATTATAAAAGCGTAAGATAATCAGTTAGTGTTTTTGATCAAAGATTGCAAAAGCGTGACCTTTTAATATGAATGGTCCTAGCTACTAAATGCCCTACGTCTCTATCAAAGAACGCAAAAGCCTTTTACAACCATCTTTCAAACACAAGGTTTTAATTGCAAGCTTTGCCTGGTTTCTTTTTCACTCCCCATTCAGATGAGGCTGGTATGGCACATAGTGAGGTAGGACATTTAATGCCTAGGGATCATCCATATTAAAAGGTACACCTTGACATGGCTGGATGGCTTTTGCGCTCTTTGATCAAAAATGTTTTTTTTAACGTTTGCAGCAAAATTGGAGTTCATATATTCCTTAGTTTGCCTATGTAAAGACTTCAGAGCCATGGTTGTCCATAAAGTGTGAGATGTTTGCTAATTTAACCACATTTTTTATGTCTTGACTGTCCCTGGGCATGTCCTCTTTTGCAAAGGTGCGAATGAGTAACTTTTCAGTACGTGCTCAGATACCAGAGAGTCTTTAGAAATTTTTTTTTATATATATTTTTACTGTGATTTGAATTTTCTGCATAACTCAAATGGAAAACTACAAACCATGGAAGTCTGGAATCACTACTAGTGTTGAGCCACCCCCGTAGTGTTCGGGTTCGGTTCGGTTCATCGAACACCGGGATGTTCAAGGAACTGTTCGTCGAACCGTTCGTCGAACACCTTAGAACACCGTCGAACACCGTTAAAACCAATGGCAGGCAAACAAAAACACATAGAAACACATAGAAAACATCTGCAAAGGTGTCCAAAAGCTGACAAACTCCTCAGAAGACACTCTCTTTAAAAAAGCCGGCCGGCAAATTCAGCAGCGGCATACACCGGTACCCGACAATTTAGACAAGAAGGAATAGAGCATCACACATAGATTAGATAGATAGAAACATGTCAGTCACACATATAACAAGCACAGTGACAGTGTTGGTTACTGCACTTGTCATTTAGTGTAAAGGATTTATTAAAAAAAATATTAGTGTTTTCATGCACCGTCTCTTTAAAAAAGCCGGCCGGCAATTCAGCATCTGTACCCGACAATTTAGAACAGAAAGAATAGAGCTTCACACATAGATTAGATAGATAGAAACATATCAGTCACATATATAATAAGTACAGTGATAGTGTTGCTTACTGTACTTGTCATTTAGTGTAAAGGATTTATTTAAAAAAATAATAGTGTTTTCATGCACTGTCTCTTTAAAAAAGCCGGCCGGCAATTCAGCAGCGGTACCCGACAATTTAGAACAGAAAGATAGAGCATCACACATAGATTAGATAGATAGAAACATGTCAGTCACATATATAAGAAGTACAGTGATAGTGTTGGTTACTGTACTTGTCATTTAGTATTAAAATAAAGGATTTATTATTAAAAAAATTGGCGTGGGGTTCCCCTTAATTTTAGGCTCTAGCGGAGGTTAAGCAGACGGCTGGGGCAGATGTTTGAAGCCTGGGAAGGGGGTAATACCCATGGAGCTTCCCAGGCTACTAATATCAGCCCCCAGCTGAATACATAGCCTTTACTAGCTATTAAAATGGGGGACCCCCAAAAAAAATGACGTGGGGTCCCCCCTAATTTAATAGCTAGCAAAGGCTAGGCAGACAGCTGGGGGCTGATATTAATAGCCCAGGAAGGGAGCCATGAATATTGGCCCCCTCCCAGGCTAGAAACACCAGCCGTCAGCCGCCCCAGAAATGGCGCATTCATAGGATGCGCCAATTCTGGCACTTAGCCTCGCTCTTCCACGCTGCCCTGGTGCGGTGGCAGGGGGTAATAGGGTTGGGGTTGATGTCAGCTTATAATGCCAGCTGACATCAAGCCCAGGTTAGTAATGGAGAGGCGTCTATAAGACACCCCCATTACTAACCCCATAGTCAAAGTTAAAAAAAACACAAACACCCAGAATAAAGTCCTTTAATTGAAATAAAGACACAATCCTTTATTGTTCTAAATTAAACCATACTTACCGTCACGCCCATTCCAGCTGAAGCCAACGATCTCCTGCAATAAAAGAAAAATAATAAAGCAACCTCATCCTTACCTTTCCATGGTTCCCACGACAGCTTCAGCTCTGCTACATCGAGATGACAGGCTGGACCGCAGCAGAACGCTGCCATCCAGCCTGTCATCCCGCAGACACTGAGAAGCGCAGGCTTGCTTGCGCTGCTCAGCGTCTCTCTGTGACGACATCCAGATGAGCCGAGTTCATGTCCAATGAACTCGGCTCACCTCATGCACGTCACTGACAGCGTGGGAAAATTCTCGCGCTGAAGCGCTGATTGCAGGAGAATTTTCCCACGCTGTCAGTGACGTGCAGGAGGTGAGCTGAGTTCATTGGACATGAGCTCACCTCATGCACATCACTGACAGCGTGGGAGAATTCTCCTGCACTCAGCACTTCAGCGTGAGAATTTTCCCACGCTGTCAGTGACGTGCATGAGGTGAGCCGAGTTCATTGGACATGACCTCGGCTCATCTGGATGCCGTCACAGCGAGACAGTGAGGAGCGCAAGCATGCCTGCGCTTCTCAGTGTCTGCGGGATGACAGACTGGATGGCAGCGTTCTGCTGCGGTCCAGCCAGTCATCTCGATGTAGCAGAGCTGAAGCTGTCGTGGGAACCATGGAAAGGTAAGGATGAGGTTGGTTTATTATTTTTCTTTTATTGCAGGAGATCATTGGCTTCAGCTGGAATGGGTGTGATGGTAAGTATGGTTTAATTTAGAACAATAAAGAATTGTGTCTTTATTTCAATTAAAGGACTTTATTCTGGGTGTTGTGTTTTTTTTAAATACTTTACTAGAAATTCATGGCGGTCATGTCTAATACTGGCGTGACCCCATGAATTTTGGGCTTGGGGCCAGCTGATAATACCAAGCTGGCCCTAACCCCTTTATTACCCAGTGAGCCACCGCACCAGGGCCCTGGATGAGTTGGGTACAGCGCCAGAAGATGGCGCTTCTATGAACACGCCATTTTCCGGGGTGGCTGCGGACTGCAATTTGTAGCGGGGGGGGGCCCAGAAAGCTTAGGCCTCCCTGCGCTGCAGATTCCAGCCCCCAGCTGCCTAGTTGTACCTGGCTGGACACAAAAATAGGGCGAAGCCCCACGTACTTTTTTTTTAATTATTTCATGAAATTCATGAAATAATTAAGAAAAAAAGGCCTTCCCTATATTGTTGTGTCCGGCCAGGTACAAATAGGCAGCTGGTGGTTGGGGGCAGCCCGTTCCTGCCTGCTGTACCTGGCTGGACACAAATATAGTGCGAAGCCCCACTTCAATTTTTTTTAATTATTTCATGAAATTCATGAAATAATTAAGAAAAAAAGGGCTTCCCTATATTGTTGTGTCCGGCCAGGTACAAATAGGCAGCTGGTGGATGGGGGCAGCCCGTTCCTGCCTGCTGTACCTGGCTGGACACAAATATAGTGCGAAGCCCCACTTCAATTTTTTTAAATTATTTCAGGAAAATCATGAAATAATTTAAAAAAAATTGACGTGGGGCTTCGCCCTGTTTTTGTGTCCAGCCAGGTACAACTAGGCAGCTGGGGGCTGGAATCCGCAGCGCAGGGAGGCCCAAGCTTTCTGGGCCACCCCCGCTGCAAATTGCAGTCCGCAGCCACCCCGGAAAATGGCGCGTTCATAGAAGCGCCATCTTCTGGCGCTGTACCCAACTCATCCAGGGCCCTGATGCGGTGGCTCACTGGGTAATAAAGGGGTTAGGGCCAGCTTGGCATTATCAGCTGGCCCTAAGCCCGAAATTCATGGGGTCATGCCAATATTAGACATGACCACCATGAATTTCTAGTAAAGTATTTAAAAAAAACACAACACCCAGAAAAAAGTCCTTTAATTGAAATAAACACACAATTCTTTATTGTTCTAAATTAAACCATACTTACCATCACGCCCATTCCAGCTGAAGCCAACGATCTCCTGAAATAAAAGAAAAATAATAAAGCAACATCATCCTTACCTTTCCATGGTTCCCATGACAGCTTCAGCTCTGCTACATCGAGATGACAGGCTGGACCGCAGCAGAACGCTGCCATCCAGCCTGTTATCCCGCAGACACTGAGAAGCGCAGGCTTGCTTGCGCTCCACAGTGTCTCTCTGTGAGGGCATCCAGATGAGCCGAGTTAATGTCCAATGAACTCGGCTCACCTCATGCACGTCACTGACAGCGTGGGAAAATTCTCCTGCACTCAGCGCTTCAGCGTGGGAGAATTCTCACACTGAAGCGCTGAGTGCAGGAGAATTCTCCCACGCTGTCAGTGACGTGCAGGAGGTGAGCTGAGTTCATTGGACATGAGCTCACCTTATGCACGTCACTGACAGCGTGGGAAAATTCTCCTGCACTCAGCGCTTCAGCGTGGGAGAATTCTCACGCTGAAGCGCTGAGTGCAGGAGAATTCTCCCACGCTGTCAGTGACGTGCAGGAGGTGAGCTGAGTTCATTGGACATGAGCTCACCTTATGCACGTCACTGACAGCGTGGGAGAATTCTCCTGCACTCAGCGCTTCAGCGTGGGAGAATTCTCACGCTGAAGCGCTGAGTGCAGGAGAATTCTCCCACGCTGTCAGTGACGTGCAGGAGGTGAGCTGAGTTCATTGGACATGAGCTCACCTTATGCACGTCACTGACAGCGTGGGAGAATTCTCCTGCACTCACCGCTTCAGCGTGAGAATTTTCCCACGCTGTCAGTGACGTGCATGAGGTGAGCCGAGTTCATTGGACATGAACTCGGCTCATCTGGATGTCGTCACAGAGAGACGCTGAGCAGCGCAAGCAAGCCTGCGCTTCTCAGTGTCTGCGGGATGAGAGGCTGGATGGCAGCGTTCTGCTGCGGTCCAGCCTGTCATCTCGATGTAGCAGAGCTGAAGCTGTCGTGGGAACCATGGAAAGGTAAGGATGAGGTTGCTTTATTATTTTTCTTTTATTGCAGGAGATCGTTGGCTTCAGCTGGAATGGGCGTGACGGTAAGTATGGTTTAATTTAGAACAATAAAGGATTGTGTCTTTATTTCAATTAAAGGACTTTATTCTGGGTGTTTGTGTTTTTTTTAACTTTGACTATGGGGTTAGTAATGGGGGTGTCTTATAGACGCCTCTCCATTACTAACCTGGGCTTGATGTCAGCTGGCATTATAAGCTGACATCAACCCCAACCCTATTACCCCCTGCCACCGCACCAGGGCAGCGTGGAAGAGCGAGGCTAAGTGCCAGAATTGGCGCATCCTATGAATGCGCCATTTCTGGGGCGGCTGACGGCTGGTGTTTCTAGCCTGGGAGGGGGCCAATATTCATGGCTCCCTTCCTGGGCTATTAATATCAGCCCCCAGCTGTCTGCCTAGCCTTTGCTAGCTATTAAATTAGGGGGGACCCCACGTCATTTTTTTGGGGGGGTCCCCCATTTTAATAGCTAGTAAAGGCTATGTATTCAGCTGGGGGCTGATATTAGTAGCCTGGGAAGCTCCGTGGGTATTACCCCCTTCCCAGGCTTCAAACATCTGCCCCAGCCGTCTGCTTAACCTCCGCTAGAGCCTAAAATTAAGGGGAACCCCACGCCAATTTTTTTAATAATAAATCCTTTATTTTAATACTAAATGACAAGTACAGTAACCAACACTATCACTGTACTTCATATATATGTGACTGACATGTTTCTATCTATCTAATCTATGTGTGAAGCTCTATTCTGTCTGTTATAAATTGTCGGGTACCGCTGCTGAATTGCCGGCCGGCTTTTTTAAAGAGACGGTGCATGAAAACACTATTATTTTTTTTGATAAATCCTTTACGCTAAATGACAAGTACAGTAAGCAGCACTGTCACTGTACTTCATATATATGTGACTGACATGTTTCTATCTATCTAATCTATGTGTGATTCTCTATTCTTTCTATTCTAAATTGTCGGGTACAGATGCTGAATTGCCGGCCGGCTTTTTTAAAGAGACGGTGCATGAAAACACTATTATTTTTTTTGATAAATCCTTTACGCTAAATGACAAGTACAGTAAGCAGCACTTTCACTGTACTTCGTATATATGTGGCTGACATGTTTATATCTATCTAATCTATGTGTGAAGCTCTATTCTTTCGGTTCTAAATTGTCGGGTACAGGTGTATGCCGCTGCTGAATTGCCGGCTTTTCATGTTTCACTGTTGGCACTGTTCCCATCGATTTGGGCAATCACTCTAATGCCACAACCACCATGGCTGTGGCATTACAGTGAGTGGCAGACAATCCCTGCATGATTGGTGCTCTAAATAGCGCCAGACATGCAGGACACGCTTTTGGTGCACGAACAGTTATCGAACATAACCTCGAACAGCCGAATTTTTTGCAAATCGTTCGGGTTCGTCGAACAACTCGAACACCGCCCAAAACAGCTCGAATTTGAGATTGGCGAACAGTTCTAGTCGAACACCGCTCATCTCTAATCACTACCAATGTGAGTACATATATCCTTCAAGAAGTCCTAGGAGCTATTTGATTTATAAACTGAAACTCCTCAAAATCAATTACAGGCAAAATATAATTAAACTGTACACATCTATGTAATAATTCACTTACTATTACATATGAGTCTTGGGTGTAATACAATTTCCACTTGTAGCAAACCAGCATTTAGTACTTGTAGAAATTATGTGTAGACATGATTAACTTGTTGAAAAACAAGGAAGATAAATCTCAATTCCTTACTTAATGACCCTACAAAAGTTATAATTTTCAACTCACACACTTTGATAGCTCTGATTTTTCAGTTACTTCCCTATCCAGAGAACATTGCTGCTTAGTGACACTTTATGTTAAATGGAAATCAAGTAATATTAATTATAACTGAATTCCTATTAAGTCACGCATTATGCCACTGACACTGGTAAAAAAAGGAATGTATTTATTTTACTATAATGTGACGTTCCTCATTCACATTTACAAATTATTAGTTACAGTTTTGGGATGTGATCATTGTGTTCATAGCAAATCATGTAACTAGATGAAATCTGTTTAGAAGAAATTATGGAACATTTCATACATGTTGTCAATTTATATTACATGAAAGCCTTAAAGCAGATCAGTTACAACACAAACTGCATATATTATTAAGTGGATCTTTTAAACTTAATGAGGCTTATGTACTTACTTTTAAGAATAGCTGTGTAATCCTTTGAAAATGTAAACTCAGTCTTTCCCCAATTTGTCTGATTCACAACTCCTCAGTGTCTATCCTCCCTGCTGTTGCAGAATCTCCACCCACCTAGACTGATTGACAGTTCCTCAATGTCTCTCTTCCCTGCTGAGATCTCACACTGTTCCATACAAGCTGCAGTTGTCATTCTGTTTGGCTTGATGGTGGAGATTCAATACATTTGGACTCATGAGCGCATTCATTCTACCTGGACTAATCAAATGCTTATTGTAATATCAGGATTATACCATTGTTTTGCTGTGTAATTTTAAACTAAGTACATGAGTTGTATAAGGGCTAAGAGATCCATTTAATAATGAATGCAGTTTATGCTGTGAACTCTACTGACAGATCTATTTTAAAGCCAAGGTTCGACCTTTGAATACAATTTACAGTTATCATCTTTCTGAAAAGTTGGGTAACTTTGTAAAAATATTGCATTACTTGTCTAATCTTCATATTAAATTACAGTCCGAGAGGTGCACAGCAATCATAGGGTTTTAGAGAAAACCTCACAACAACCTTCACCCACAGCGAAAACTCTGCTAAAAGTATTATATTTTTTTGTCCATCATGCTTTCAATATAGTTCTGATTCACCTTTTTGACATGTAGTATTTCCATTCACACAGTCACATTATTAAATGGAATGACAGGACAAATGATGCCACTAAAAATCTGCCACATCCCCCTTGGTGACCGGATCAATTTTTTGAAAATTGACCAGTGTCACTTTATGTAGTAATAACTTTGGAATGCTTCAACTTATCCCATTGGTTTTGAGATTATTTTTTCGTGATGCATTATACTTTATAATAATGGTAAATTAAGGCTGATATATTTTGCGTTTATTTATAAAAAATATCAGAAATTTGACGAAAATGTTTTAAAACTTTCAATTATAAAATGTTTAATGATTATCCCTTTAATCTAGTTAGTCATACCACACAAAAACATGAATAAATAACATTTACCTCATGTCTGTCTTACATGAGTACCATTTATAAAATGCTGTTTTATTTTGTTAGCATTTTAGAAGGTTTAAAAATGTAGCAGTAATTTTTCATTTTTTCAAGGAAGTTTACCAAACATATTTTTATAGGGACCTGTTCAGTTTTGAAGTGACTTTGGGGGTCCTATATATTGAAAACAACCCAAAAGTCATACCGTTTTAAAAACCGCACCCCTCAACGTATTTAAAATTGATTTCAGGTAGTTCATTAACCCTTCTGGTGCTTTTCATGAAACCACCTAAATTTTGATAACTTCTGAACAGGCTGCTATAGCCAGCAGACTCTAACGCTGCTATTTGGCCATGAACTGCCATGGCAAACATCATGATCACACAATCAAGATCTCAGGGTGCCAATGGGGTTAAAGAGGAAGCCCCCATACTCTATTAACTATTTAGATTGTGTAGTCACTATTGACAGTAGAATCAAAGGGCTTAAATGGCCATGGGTCGGTGCCAACAGTGATCATGGCTGATGCAGCAAGTTGTCAGCTATAGTGTAGGCTGACAGCTACAGGATTGTCACCTGTTGGGGGATTCTAGTCCCTTATATTGCAGGTCAGAAAAAAGACATATTGGTGGTCACTAAGAGGTTAAACTGTCATGGATACTATTCTGACTCCATAACTATGTTGCAAGTGTGGGGCTCTTGAGATAGCATTTCTAAGGATGACTGTTTTGAACTAGTACTTACACAAAGCGAATTCATCAGATAGCTTGACTCGACTGCAGAGGCATGTAGGAAGATTCCAGAAGAAGGTTTATTTTCAAGCTTAACTCTTGTTTTATGCACAATTACAGGAGCAGTAGCTGAAACAGCTACAGTAGGTAAAAAAAGACTATTCTGAACCAGAGGTATATAGAGATGATCCTAGCAAGATGGATGACAACACTGACTGGAGAAGAAGGGAAGGGTTATGACTCGCCCCCTGGGCCGAGGGGCACCCGGAACTGGGCTTCTGGGGGGGTTGTAGTATCCGTGGCGGTGACCCGGTCCCGTGGCACAGGGTGGTCAGGCCAATGGCAGTATTTTGTGGGTTTTAAGTTAATTGTCCGACTACGCCACCCGTGGATTGCGGTCAGTGTGGACCGCCGCTGCAAGGTAGACCGCTGGGGCTGATGGTGTATGCAGCTGAGGTAGTGTGACTCCCCACGGGAAGAGTGCAGCCCCGGGGAAGTAAGAGTCAATGATGGGAGTGATGGTGCACGGGCGTCCCAGCACTAGCAGTGCTGGTGCGGCGATGAAGCACAGAGACGTGGGGTTGCAGTTCAAGTTCTTTACTCACAGTTCTTTATATTCCAAGTCACTCCGCCGACAATGACTGCCCGAGCCGTGCTGCGTCCACCAGATGTGGGGCTCGGTCAACCCCCAGGCAATTCCAGAGTGTGTCACAGGACTCCCTTCTATTCCTTTCTCTGGCAGTGCCCCACCAGTGACACTACGTCTGTCCAGCTCCCGCGGGCCTTCTCTTGGGAGGGCTTCGTGCTCACCTCCCTGACCCTATGTGGTATGCCTTTCTAGTAGGTGTAGCGAGGGGTCGCACCAAGATATGATCACGACCGCCGGTCCTTGGCTGAGGATTAGTCACCTCCACCAACTTGGGATCCGGTACCCTGTTCTGCCAACCCGTCACCCGCAATCTCCTGGCCCTTTGGGGTTCCTTCTGCCTTCGTGTCTCTGGGCCTCTCTTGGTGTTCTGTTCCTTTTTTCCTTTCCTTTCTGTTCCTGTCTTTTCTGCTGGCTCTGGCCTCACAGGCTAGGCCCACCTCCGGAGCAGAGCTCCACAGAGGCCCTGCTCTGTCACTTCCTCTCTCAGACTGAACACTGTTCTAAGATGGTGCCCACCTTATATACCTCCCTCTCTGTGTATGAGCCCAGGTGACTTGCAACCAATGGGCTCCTACCTATGTCCAGAGACCCAACCCCTATCTGCTCCTACATCACTGGGTTTATCTCCCCCCTCCCCACTCCAGCCAGGGACAGACGCTGTCGTGCCTGCACTTCTGTCTAGCACCGTTGAGCTGTCCCTCAGAAATGGGGCGTGTGTGATGCATGCAGCTATCTGAGCCCTGGTCCACACTCCATCCTTACCCGGGAGTGGAATATCACACCTCTGGTCTGAGGTGCAATACCCCTGTAGCGGCCGAACCCTCGGGGCGATACAGTTACATCAGAGCTGGGCTTCAAGGAGACAGACAGGACAAACTTAAAAAAGGCAAACTGATTCCATAGCAGTGTAACAGTTACAATACATTGACAATACAATACTGTATGATTCCCAAGTCATGGAACATGACATAAACAGTGGGTTATCTAACCATGTCTCTATATCTAATATTAGTTGCAGTATTATCTAGAATAAACAAGTTTGTACACAGCATGAGTCACATGGTATTACCAGTATGGAGTCATAGAGGTAGAGTCACACTAGACAGATCCTAAATGCACTTCTCCTGGCTTGGTTAATATTCCACAGGCTCTTATACAGTACATCAGTACAAGCCAACTTTGGTGTCATTCAGTGCATGTGCAGTGAAGTGAGGAGTAAAATCAGGGGCATCATCTGTGCACTCCACATTTATTGGATATCATGGGAGCTGGCCGAATAATAAGGGTGGGAAAAAGTAAATTATGCACAGTACTTCAATCAGAAAAGATATGCCATGTAAGTCACTGCAGTTAATCTTACTGTTTTTACTTGTTCTGTTTAGATCTGGCTTCTATCACTATTAGAGATGAGCGTTGTTCGACTCGAACTGTTCGCCAATCTCAAATTCGAGCTGTTTTGGGCAGTGTTCGAGCCGTTCGGCGAACACGAACGATTTGAGAAAAATTCGGCTGTTCGAGGTTATGTTCGATAACTGTTCGTGCACCAAAATCATAACTGGATTTTTTCTCAGTAATGATGAAAATTAATGTTAATACACAGTTTGAGTGTACAGCGGGGTGGGGGGAGGGGCAGGGGATGGATCTCTGCAGGAATAATGAAGATCTCCATTTTTTTTTCTCTTTCCCGCATTTACAGTGGGGAGGTGCAATCTGTCAGCCTATCAGCAGCGCACACACGGAGCGAAGTGCTTTTTTTCACACAAGCAAGGGCATGTGTCATTGACAGTGTATGTCACATGTCCTTGCCCTATAAGACCAAGCCATTTTCCCGTCGCCACCATTTTCTCACTGCTGCAGCTGCGTGTTAGACGGCACCGCTGTTGCTGTGTGCGCTATACCTTTTTAATTTCAAGCCAATTTTCGCACAAATCTACAGATAGCTTGGGAGTAGGGAATAGTTGTGATTGCAGTCCTTTTAAGGACTAGGTTACAGCATTTAATACGACTTTTATCAGGCAGGTCTGTGCTCTTAAATATATAGATTGTGGGAGTAAAGACTAATTGTAATTGCAGTCCTTTTCAGGACTAGGTTACATCAGTTCCTATCAGTTTTTGCCAGGCAGGTCTGCGCCAGTGCTGTGCAAGTTTTTTTCACAGCATTTGGCTGAATCTAGCAAAGCTAATCCTTTTTGGCCTATTGCAGAGTGTGTTAGTTAGTGGAGTAGCCTATCTGTGTTGCAAGATATACCACCTGTGTATAGAATACCAATTTTTTTACTGCACCTAGTGAAGTAAAATCTTTTGGGCATAGCATCATTCTATTAGTCCATCTATACTGACCTCCATCAGGTTGCAAATTAAAACTAATTTTTATCTGCATCTACAGTACCTCTGAAAAAATATTTGGGCTTCTAGCAGTGTGTGGGACTTGTTCTATTAGTCCATCTATACTGACCTCCATCAGGTTGCAAACTGAATATATTTTTTTCTGCATCTACCTCTGAAAAAATATTGGGCTTCTAGCTGTGTGTGGGTCTTGTTCTATTAATCCATCTATACTGACCTCAATCAGGTTGCAAACTGAATATATTTTTTTCTGCATCTACCTCTGAAAAAATATTTGGCCTTCTAGTAGTGTGTCGGACTTTCTCTATTAGTCCATCTATACTGACCTCCATCAGGTTGCAAATTAAAACTAATTTTTATCTGCATCTACAGTACCTCTGAAAAAATATTTGGGCTTCTAGCAGTGTGTGGGACTTGTTCTATTAGTCCATCTATACTGACCTCCATCAGGTTGCAAATTGAATATAATTTTTTTCTGCATCTAGCTCTGAAAAAATATTTGGGCTTCTAGCAGTGTGTGGGACTTGTTCTATTAGTCCATCTATACTGACCTCCATCAGGTTGCAAACTGAATATAATATTTTTCTGCATCTAGCTCTGAAAAAATATTTGGCCTTCTAGCTGTCTGTGGGACTTGTTCTATTAGTACATCTATACTGACCTCCATCACGCTGCAAATTCAAAATAATTTTTTGTCTGCATCTAGCTCTGAAAAAATATTTGGCCTTCTATCTGTGTGTGGGACTTTCTCTATTAGTCCATCTATACTGACCTCCATCAGGTTGCAAATTAAAAATAATTTTTATCTGCATCTACCTCTGAAAAAATATTTGGGCTTCTAGCTGTGTGTGGGACTTGTTCTATTAGTCCATCTGTACTGACCTCCATCAGGTTGCAAACCGAATATAATTTTTTTCTGCATCTAGCTCTGAAAAAATATTTGGGCTTCTAGCAGTGTGTGGGACTTTCTCTATTAGTCCATCTATACTGACCTCCATCAGGTTGCAAATTAAAAATAATTTTTATCTGCATCTAGCTCTGAAAAAATATTTGGCCTTCTAGCAGTGTGTGGGACTTTCTCTATTAGTCCATCTATACTGACCTCCATCAGGTTGCAAATTAAAAATAATTTTTTGTCTGCATCTAGCTCTGAAAAAATATTTGGCCTTCTAGCAGTGTGTGGGACTTTCTCTATTTTTCCATCTATACTGACCTCCATCAGGTTGCAAATTCAAAATAATTTTTTGTCTGCATCTAGCTCTGAAAAAATATTTGGCCTTCTAGCAGTGTGTGGGACTTTCTCTATTAGTCCATCTATACTGACCTCCATCAGGCTGCAAATTAAAAATAATTTTTATCTGCATCTACCTCTGAAAAAATATTTGGCCTTCTAGCTGTGTGTGGGACTTGTTCTATTAGTCCATCTAAACTGACCTCCATCAGGTTGCAAACTGAATATAATTTTTTTCTGCATCTAGCTCTGAAAAAATATTTGGCCTTCTAGCAGTGTGTGGGGCTTTCTCTATTAGTCCATCTATACTGACCTCCATCAGGTTGCAAATTAAAAATAATTTATATCTGCATCTAGCTCTGAAAAAATATTTGGCCTTCTAGCAGTGTGTGGGACTTTCTCTATTAGTCCATCTATACTGACCTCCATCAGGTTGCAAATTAAAAATAATTTTTTGTCTGCATCTAGCTCTGAAAAAATATTTGGCCTTCTAGCAGTGTGTGGGACTTTCTCTATTAGTCCATCTATACTGACCTCCATCAGGTTGCAAACTGAATATAATTTTTTTCTGCATCTACCTCTGAAAAAATATTTGTGCTTCTAGCTGTGTGTGGGACTTGTTCTATTAGTCCATCTATACTGACCTCCATCAGGTTGCAAACTCAATACAATTTTTTTCTGCATCTACCTCTGAAAAAATATTTGGACTTCTAGCTGTGTGTGGGACTTGTTCTATTAGTCCATCTATACTGACCTCCATCAGGTTGCAAATTGAATATAATTTTTTTCTGCATCTAACCCAGCCAATAGTTTTGGCCTAATACCACAGTTTGGCCACTCAGCTCTGCTCGGTTCCCATCCATTGTTTTTTTGTGCAAACAACTCCAGAGTTGTGAATTAGTTAACCACCAAAATGAGTGGAAAAAGGCCTGCTGCTGGTGGAAAGGGGAATAGGCGTGTTGGGAAGGGGAAAAAAGGTTGTGTCCGTGGGGTAGGTGTTAAAGCAACAGTAACATCTGCAGAAGAAAGACCATCTTCCAGCCAAACTAAAATATCTATTTCTTTTAGCGGACAATGTGATAAGATCCCTTTCTTACGGCCACACCAATCGCTACAAATTCCAGATGAGGCACAAAAACAGCAGATGCTTCAACGGATATCAAGTGCTCCTTTAAGTGGGCTCTCCTCCACATCAACTTCAACATCACAAATACTCCAGTCCTCAAAGGTGTCACCCCAATCGCACTTGCTTCCTCACAGCTCCCAAATCTCCAGCTGCCCGTCTGAGTATGAGGTAGAACAGATGGTTGAGTCTGCAGAGCTGTTTACTCATACTATAGCCTGGGAATCAGAGGTCAACTCCAGCGCTTCTGTGAATCCAGACGAGGAAATGATCTGCACTGATGCCCAGAATCTTTATGAGTCGGATCCAGGACCAGACGCAGAAGGTTCTGACCATAATGTAGACCCTCATTCCCAAACTGTAACTCCTGTTGGTGGAGACAATGAGGAAGATGATGATGAGACTCAAATACCTGATTGGAGCGACAACTTTAGTTTTTTGTCAGGGCAGGAACAGTTTGGCTCTGAGGACGACGGGTGTGATAACGCACAGGGTGATGATGATGAGGTTGGAGATCCCACTTACTGTCAACCCACAGTCAGCCAAGAGATGAGGTCAGCAGAGGAGGTGGAGGAAGATGCTAGTGACGACGAGGTCAGGTTGCGCCTTCCTGGACAGAGACGTATTACTGGAAGCACGTCAACAACTGCATCCTCAAACACAACTCTGCCTCTCACCACAAGTCGTGGTGGCTCTTCAGGTCGCATGGGTGCTAAGCCTTGCATAGCCTGGGCATTTTTTCAGATCGATAAAAATGACCCAACTCATGTTATCTGTAACATTTGTCAGCAAAAGCTAAGTAGAGGCCAAAAAATACATAGTTTGAGTACTTCATGCATGAACCGGCACATGGACATGAAACATAAGTTGCAGTGGGAAGCTCAGTGTGCTACAATGCGGCCTAGCCGGCCGAGCCAACCACCATCTGCCATATCTTGTGCATCCGCGGCCTCTTCATCCTCTGTGACTGGGGGGACAGCAGTCACACCTGTTTTGGGGCGCAGACCTGCCACCTCTTTACCCGCCACAGCCAGCGTGATTGGCAGGTCATCATTTTCTTTGGAGGTGGTAACACCAGCTGGTGTTGAGCGCTGTCCGACATCGATAGCACCACCTTTGGATCAAGGCAACCTAACATGTCCGCCTGCATCTTCCTCACAGACCGGCAGTTTGCCGGGGACACCCTTCTCAACCCCGTCTAAGCACAATAGCCAGCACTCAGTCCCTCAGATGTGGACAAGTAAAAGACCATTTCCTCCTAGCCATGAGAAAGCTAAGAGGTTGAATTTCACCATCTGCAAGCTCTTGGCTACAGAAATGCTGCCTTTCCGCCTGGTGGACACAGAGGATTTTCGAGACCTTATGTCCGTCGCAGTGCCCCAGTACCAGATGCCCAGTCAGCACTACTTCTCAAAGAAAGGTGTGCCTGCGCTCCACCAGCATGTCGCACACAACATCACCGCTTCTTTGAGAAACTCTGTGTGTGACAGGGTGCATTTCACCACAGACACTTGGACGAGTAGGCATGGACAGGGGCGTTACATGTCGCTGACTGGGCACTGAGTAGCTATGGTGACAGCAGGACAAGGGGCTGCGGTCCAAGTCTTGCCGTCCCCACGAGTTGTGCGTCAATCCTCTTTATGTCAAAGTTCCTCCACTGCTTCTGCCTCCTCAACCTCCTCTCGGTCTTCCACCTGCACCCAAAGCCTGTCTGGTCATGCCACAAGCTTTCTAACTGCGCAGAAGGGATCCTGCACACCTCCTTACTATGCTGGCAGTAGGGCTCAACGTCATCAGGCGGTTTTTACTTTGAAATGTCTGGTAAATGTGAGTCACACAGCTGAGGAGTAGAGATGAGCGTTGTTCTACTCGAACTGTTCGCCAATCTCAAATTCGAGCTGTTTTGGGCGGTGTTCGAGCCGGACGGCGAACACGAACAATTTGAGAAAAATTCGGCTGTTCGAGGTTATGTTCGATAACTGTTCGTGCACCAAAATCATAACTGGATTTTTTCTCAGTAATGATGAAAATTAATGTTAATGCGCAGTTTGAGTGTACAGCGGGGTGGGGGGAGGGGCAGGGGATGGATCTCTGCAGGAACAATGAAGATCTCCATTTTTTTTTCTCTTTCCCGCATTTGCAGTGGGGAGGTGCAATCTGTCAGCCTATCAGCAGCGCACACACGGAGCGAAGTGCTTTTTTTCACACAAGCAAGGGCATGTGTCATTGGCAGTGTATGTCACATGTCCTTGCCCTATAAGACCAAGCCATTTTCCCCGTCGCCACCATTTTCTCACTGCTGCAGCTGCGTGTTAGACGGCACCGCTGTTGCTGTGTGCACTATACCTTGTTAATTTCAAGCCAATTTTCGCACAAATATACAGATAGCTTGGGAGTAGGGAATAGTTGTGATTGCAGTCCTTTTAAGGACTAGGTTACAGCATTTCCTACGACTTTTATCAGGGAGGTCTGTGCTCTTAAATAGATAGGTTGTGGGAGTAAAGACTAATTGTAATTGGAGTCCTTTTCAGGACTAGGTTACATGAGTTCCTATCAGTTTTTGCCAGGCAGGTCTGTGCCAGTGCTGTGCAAGTTTTTTTCACAGCATTTGGCTGAATCTAGCAAAGCTAATCCTTTTTGGCCTATTGCAGAGTGTGTTAGTCAGTGGAGTAGCCTATCTGTGTTGCAAGATATAACACCTGTGTATAGAATACCAATTTTTTTACTGCACCTAGTGAAGTAAAATCTTTTGGGCATAGCATCATTCTATTAGTCCATCTATACTGACCTCCATCAGGTTGCAAATTGAATATAATTTTTTTCTGCATCTAGCTCTGAAAAAATATTTGGGCTTCTAGCAGTGTGTGGGACTTGGTCTATTAGTCCATCTATACTGACCTCCATCAGGTTGCAATTTAAAAATAATTTTTTTCTTCATTTAGCTCTGAAAAAATATTTGGGCTTCTAGCAGTGTGTGGGACTTGTTCTATTAGGCCTTCTATACTGACCTCCAGCAGGTTGCAAATTGAATATAATTTTTTTCTGCATCTAGCTCTGAAAAAATAGTTGGGCTTCTAGCGGTGTGTGGGACTTGGTCTATTAGTCCATCTATACTGACCTCCATCAGGTTGCAAATTAAAAATAATTTTTTTCTGCATCTAGCTCTGAAAAAATATTTGGGCTTCTAGCAGTGTGTGGGACTTGGTCTATTAGTCCATCTATACTGACCTCCATCAGGTTGCAAATTAAAAATAATTTTTTTCTGCATCTAGCTCTGAAAAAATATTTGGGCTTCTAGCGGTGTGTGGGACTTGGTCTATTAGTCCATCTATACTGACCTCCATCAGGTTGCAAATTAAAAATAATTTTTTTCTGCATCTAGCTCTGAAAAAATATTTGGGCTTCTAGCAGTGTGTGGGACTTGGTCTATTAGTCCATCTATACTGACCTCCATCAGGTTGCAAATTAAAAATAATTTTTTTCTGCATCTAGCTCTGAAAAAATATTTGGGCTTCTAGCAGTGTGTGGGACTTGGTCTATTAGTCCATCTATACTGACCTCCATCAGGTTGCAAATTAAAAATAATTTTTTTCTGCATGTAGCTCTGAAAAAATATTTGGGCTTCTAGCAGTGTGTGGGACTTGGTCTATTAGTCCATCTATACTGACCTCCATCAGGTTGCAAATTAAAAATAATTTTTTTCTGCATCTAGCTCTGAAAAAATAGTTGGGCTTCTAGCGGTGTGTGGGACTTGGTCTATTAGTCCATCTATACTGACCTCCATCAGGTTGCAAATTAAAAATAATTTTTTTCTGCATCTAGCTCTGAAAAAATATTTGGGCTTCTAGCAGTGTGTGGGACTTGGTCTATTAGTCCATCTATACTGACCTCCATCAGGTTGCAAATTAAAAATAATTTTTATCTCCATCTACAGTACCTCTGAAAAAATATTTGGGCTTCTAGCAGTGTGTGGGACTATTTGTATTAGTCCATCTATACTGACCTCCATCAGGTTGCAAATTCAAAATAATTTTTTTCTGCATCTAACCCAGCCAATAGTTTTGGCCTAATACCACAGTTTGGCCACTCAGCTCTGCTCGGTTACCATCCATTGTTTTTTTGTGCAAACAACTCCAGAGTTGTGAATTAGTTAACCACCAAAATGAGTGGAAAAAGGCCTGCTGCTGGTGGAAAGGGGAATAGGCGTGTTGGGAAGGGGAAAAAAGGTTGTGTCCGTGGGGTAGGTGTTAAAGCAACATTAACATCTGAAGAAGAAAGACCATCTTCCAGCCAAACTAAAATGTCTACTTCTTTTAGCGGACAATGTGATAAGATCCCTTTCTTACGGCCACGCCAATCGCTACAAATTCCAGATGAGGCACAAAAACAGCAGGTGCTTCAACGGATATCAAGTGCTCCTTTAAGTGGGCTCTCCTCCACATCAACTTCAACATCACAAATACTCCAGCCCTCAAAGGTGTCACCCAAATCGCACTTGCTTCCTCACAGCTCCCAAATCTCCAGCTGCCCGTCTGAGTATGAGGTAGAACAGATGGTTGAGTCTGCAGAGCTGTTTACTCATACTATAGCCTGGGAATCAGAGGTCGACTCCAGCGCTTGTGTGAATCCAGACGAGGAAATGATCTGCACTGATGCCCAGAATCTTTATGAGTCGGATCCAGGACCAGACGCAGAAGGTTCTGACCATAATGTAGACCCTCATTCCCAAACTGTAACTCCTGTTGGTGGAGACAATGAGGAAGACGATGATAAGACTCAAATACCTGATTGGAGCGACAACTTTAGTTTTTTGTCAGGGCAGGAACAGGTTGGCTCTGAGGACGACGGGTGTGATAACGCACAGGGTGATGATGATGAGGTCGGAGATCCCACTTACTGTCAACCCACAGTCAGCCAAGAGATGAGGTCAGCAGAGGAGGTGGAGGAAGATGCTAGTGACGACGAGGTCAGGTTGCGCCTTCCTGGACAGAGACGTAGTACTGGAAGCACGTCAACAACTGCATCCTCAAACACAACTCTGCCTCTCACCACAAGTCGTGGTGGCTCTTCAGGTCGCATGGGTGCTAAGCCTTGCATAGCCTGGGCATTTTTTCAGATCGATAAAGATGACCCAACTCGTGTTATCTGTAACATTTGTCAGCAAAAGCTAAGTAGAGGCCAAAAAATACATAGTTTGAGTACTTCATGCAAGAACCGGCACATGGACATGAAGCATAAGTTGCAGTGGGAAGCTCAGTGTGCTACAATGCGGCCTAGCCGGCCGGGCCAATCACCGTCTGCCATATCTTGTGCATCCGCGGCCTCTTCATCCTCTGTGACTGGGGGGACAGCAGTCACACCTGTTTTGGGGCGCAGACCTGCCACCTCTTTACCCGCAACAGCCAGCGTGATTGGCAGGTCATCATTTTCTTTGGAGGTGGTAACACCAGCTGGTGTTGAGCGCTGTCCGACATCGATAGCACCACCTTTGGATCAAGGCAACCTAACATGTCCGCCTGCATCTTCCTCACAGACCGGCAGTTTGCCGGGGACACCCTTATCAACCCCGTCTAAGCACAATAGCCAGCCCTCGGTCCCTCAGATGTGGACAAGTAAAAGACCATTTCCTCCTAGCCATGAGAAAGCTAAGAGGTTGAATTTCACCATCTGCAAGCTCTTGGCTACAGAAATGCTGCCTTTCCGCCTGGTGGACACAGAGGATTTTCGAGACCTTATGTCCGTCGCAGTGCCCCAGTACCAGATGCCCAGTCGGCACTACTTCTCAAAGAAAGGTGTGCCTGCGCTCCACCAGCATGTCGCACACAACATCACCGCTTCTTTGAGAAACTCTGTGTGTGACAGGGTGCATTTCACCACAGACACTTGGACGAGTAGGCATGGACAGGGGCGTTACATGTCGCTGACTGGGCACTGGGTAACTATGGTGACAGCAGGACAAGGGGCTGCTGTCCAAGTCTTGCCGTCCCCACGAGTTGTGCGTCAATCCTCTTTATGTCAAAGTTCCTCCACTGCTTCTGCCTCCTCAACCTCCTCTCGGTCTTCCACCTGCACCCAAAGCCTGTCTGGTCATGCCACAAGCTTTCTAACTGCGCAGAAGGGATCCTGCACACCTCCTTACTATGCTGGCAGTAGGGCTCAACGTCATCAGGCGGTTTTTACATTGAAATGTCTGGGAAATGTGAGTCACACAGCTGAGGAGTTGTGGTCAGCTCTGGAGAACCAATTTCATGAATGGTTGTCTCCACTGGACCTGAAACCAGGGAAGGCCGTGTGCGACAATGCTGCAAACCTGGGTGCGGCCCTTCGCCGGGGCAATGTCACACACGTGCCTTGTATGGCTCACGTGTTGAACCTGGTTGTCCAGCAATTTTTAGCCCACTATCCCAGACTAGATGGCCTTCTGCAGAGGGCACGGTCGCTGTGTGCTCACTTCCGCCGTTCGCATCCCGCAGCTCAGCGACTTACATCTCTACAGAAGTCGTTGGGCCTGCCACTTCACCGGCTAAAATGCGATGTGCCTACCCGGTGGAATTCAACTCTGCACATGTTGCAGCGACTGTGGCAGCACCGACAAGCCCTGGTGCAATACGTTCTGACGTATAGCCTGGGCCAACGAGATCCAGAGGTGGGGCAAATCACGCTGGAGGAGTGGTCTCAGATCAGGGACCTATGCACCCTTCTGCACAGTTTTGAAATGGCGACGAAGATGTTTAGTGCTGACGATGCCATTATCAGCATGACTATTCCGGTGATTTACATGCTGAAGCACATGTTAAACAGAATTCGGAGTCAAGTGGTGGCACAAGAGGAGGTGGAGGAAGTAGAGGAGGAGGAGTTGTATGCGGAAGGGCTGACATCTGCAAGGTCCAGACGGTCGGCAGCACCAAGGCGGCAGGCATGTGAGGGTGGGGGAGATGGTTTTACCAGGGTGCATGGTAGCAGCCAAACTAGTGAGGAAGGTGCAGGAGCCCAGGAAGAAGTGGAGGACGAACTGATGGAAGACTCATCAGATGAGGGAGACCTTGATCACATTTCTGTTGTGCGAGGTTGGGGGGAGAGGACAGAGGAAGGAAGCATGATTGTTACCTCACCACCAACACAAAAGGGACTTGTTGCTCCTGGATGCGCAACACACATGAGTGCCTTCTTGCTGCACTACCTGCAACATGACCCTCGAATTGTGAGAATTAGAAATAATCCTGACTACTGGGTTGCCACACTGTTAGATCCCCGGTACAAAAGTAAATTTGCAGAAATTATTCCTGCCATAGAAAGGGATGCACGCATGCAGGAGTATCAGCAGAGACTGTTGAAGAATCTTACATGTGCTTTTCCACAAAACACCAGTGGTGCACGTAGTGAATCTCACAGTTCCAACTTGCCAACCGTGGGACCGTCAAGTGTTCAGCACTCAAACCGTAACAGAACCACAGTATCTGCTGGTAACATCAATTTTGCGGAATCATTTCACCACTTTTTTAGCCCATCCTTTGCAAGGCCACAGGAGACAAGAAGTCTGACACATAGTCAACGCCTAGAGACGATGGTACAGGAGTATCTCCAAGTAAACATTGAAGCCACGACTGTGTCACTGGACCCTTGCTCTTTTTAGGCTTCCAATCTGGATAAATGGCCGGAGCTATCCACTTACGCCTTGGAGATCTTGTCATGCCCCGCAGCCAGCGTTCTGTCTGAACGTGTGTTCAGCGCTGCTGGTGGTGTGCTGACAGATAAGCGCACGCGGCTCTCCACTGATAATGTAGACAGACTCACGTTCATAAAGATGAACAAATCATGGATCCGAAACGACTTTTCTACCCCTGTGTCATCCTGGGGAGAGTAAAAGCTTGATGATTGGTTAAAATCACCCTACCAACCGTTTTAAGCTTTCAAATTACTAATCATGTTTATCTGTATCTTGACTGGAAAATAATTTGGGCTTTGTAGCAGTGTGCAGCACTGATCCTATTAGGCCATCTATACTAAAGCTTCACCAGATTTAAAATTAAAAATAATTTTTAGCTGCATCTAGCCCGGAAAATAATTTTGGGGCTCCGAGATGCGCAAGGCACATAAGTGCCTTCTTGCTGCACTACCTGCAGCATGACCCTCATATTGTCAGAATTCGAAGTAATCATGACTACTGGGTTGCCACACTCTTAGATCCCCCAAAGTTTTCGATCAACCTTTTCATTTTAATAAAGACCAAAAAAATGGTCATTTTTGAAATTATAAGCATTAGCAGGTTGTTAGAAACTGAAATCAAACAGTTTTCAACTCAAAACTTTATTCTAGGTGATGTTACATTTTCACATAGGACCCCTTGTTCGAAAGGAGCTTCTGAACTCTCTCGTCCATTGAATTTGTCAGGTTTTGGATGGTTTCTGCTTCAATTGTTTTGCATGAGGACAGAATACCCTCCCAGAGCTGTTGCTTAGATGTGAACTGCCTCCCGCCATCATAGACACTCCTTTTAATGATGCTCCAAAGGTTCTGAATGGGGTAGAGGTCAGGGGAGCATGGGGGTCACACCATAAGTTTGTCCCCTTTTATGCCCATATCAGCCAGAGATGCAGATGTTTTATGTGCAGCATGAGATGGTGCATTATCATGCAGAAAAATGATCTTGCTGTGAAATACACGGTTCTTCTTCTTGAACCATGGCAGGAAGTGCTGTTTGAGAAAATCCACATACATTATGGAGTTCATCTTTAGCGCCTTCAGGGATCCTAAAGGGGCCGACAATCTCTCTCCCCATGATTCCAGCCCAAAACATTACTCCACCTCCTCCTTGTTGGCGCTGTAGCCGTGTTTGCGTGGGGTGTCCATCAACCAGCCATCCTCC
Source organism: Phyllobates terribilis (assembly GCF_046119375.1). Lineage (NCBI taxonomy): Eukaryota > Metazoa > Chordata > Amphibia > Anura > Dendrobatidae > Phyllobates > Phyllobates terribilis. Next base: position 134,091,236 of record NW_027362769.1, on the reverse strand, counting down.
ACTCCATCCATCTGGACCATCGAGCGCTGCACGGCACTCATCCGTGAACAAAACAGTTTTGAAATCAGTCTTCATGTAATGTTTGGCCCACTGGAGCCGTTTCTGCTTGTGTGAAGTGGATAGAGGAGGTCGACAGGATGGCGTATGCACAGCTGCAAACCTCTGAAGGACCCTGCATCTTGTTGTTCGGGGGACGTTGGAGGCACAAGCAGCTTCAAAAACTTGTCTGCTGCTATGACAAGGCTTTTTTGCCGCTGCTCTTTCAACCTGACGTAATTGCCTGTAGGAAAGAGTCCTCAATTTGCCCTTATCAGCACGCACACGTGTGTACTGTGAATCAGCTACATACTTCTTGATTGCCAAGACACTTCATCCTGATCATCGCACAATGTTGATTGTAGTCATGCCTTGACCTAAACACTCCACAATTTGTTGCTTCTCAGCAGCCGACACATCCTTTTTCTTTCCCATTTTGGCAGAAAATGTAGGCTGCTTAATAATGTGAGAGAGCCTTCTTAAGTAGTCTTGCCTTTCATTGGACACACCTGCCAAACTAATTAGCACAGGTGTCTGCAATTGCTTACAGTGATATAAAGAGCCCTGACACACATCACCATCAATGAGTTTAACTGACAAACAAACAAATTCTTCCGTTATCACTCCTAAACACTTTTTGCATAATAATTTGGAACGCGGTGTACATGTGCTTTTCCACAAAACACCAGTGGTTCACGTAGTGAATCTTACAGTTCTAACTTGCCAACCGTGGTCTGTATGGAATTGTTCAATAAAGGGCCCAAAATTAAGATAACATAGATGGGAGAGGTCTCTATGAATAGGAATTCCTAAGTATTTGATACCCTGTGAGGGCCAGGCAAAGGGAAAGTTGGACTGGATGGAATCCTATATGGATTTAGGGAGGGAGACATCGAGGGCCTCAGACTTCGCTGCATTGATTTTAAAATTTTACCATGTAACAAAGTGATCTATTTCAGCCATAACAGCAGGGATGGATATATGTGATTGAGTGATATATACTAGGACATCATCAGCAAATAGAGAGCACTTGTACTCGGTGCCTCCCACCTCAATCCACCTAATATTGGGGTTATGGCGAATTGATGAGAGCAGGTGCTCTTCACTAGGATGTATAAGAGAGGGGACAGAGGACATCCCTGCCTTGTCCCATTGGTGATTGTGAAAGGTGATGAAAATGTTCTGACGCACCCCCTGGGCCTTGGGACACCCGGAGCCGGACCCTTTTTGGTGGATGCTGGTGGTTGTAGTCTTCGTGGCGGCGATCCGGTTCCGTGGCTCAGGGCGGTCAAACCAGTGGCAGAACTATTTATGTGGTTTTGATGTTTAAATGTCCGACTACGCCACCCGTGGATTGCGGTCAGAGTGAACCGCCGCTACAGGGCAGACCGCTAAGGCTGGTGTTGTGGGTGCAGCAGAGCGTAGCATAACTCCCCACGGGAGGAGTATAGCCTCAGGGCAGTGTATGCGGAGGATGGGGGTGATGGTGCAGGGCAGCAGCAGTAACGACACGGAGTCAGTGATGCAGTTCAGGGCCTTTACTCACAGTTCTTATTATCCAGACCACGTCTGCAGGTAACGGCTGCCCACGTCGTACTGTGCTCACCAGGTGAGGGGCTCAGACAACTCCCAGATAACTTTGGAGCGCTTCACAGGACCCCCTTTGTGTGTCCTTTGTCTGGCCTTTCTTACCAACACTTCTGTCCGGCTGCCTCGGGCCTCCTCTTGGTAAACTTGGCGCCAGTTTCCCTGACCCTATGTGGTGCCTTCCTAGCGGGTGGAGCAAGGGGCTGCGCCACATAAAATGTCAGAGCCTCCGGTTTCTAGCTGAGGGTCGTTTCCTGCCTCCACTAGTTCGGGGACCGGTCTCCCCCTTTGGCCTGACCCCTCCACGCAGGTGGATTCGGGCGTGCGGTGGCGACTCGCCCGTCCGCACCCCTGGGATCCCTTCATTCCTCGTTCCTGGAGCCTTCTCTGCTCCTCTTCCTTCCTTCTCCCTCTTGCAGGCCTGGGCCTCTGTTACTAGGCCCGCCTCCGGAGCAGAGCTCATGCAGAGCCCCTGCTCCCTGCCACTTCTGCTCAGACTTCTCTGCACTGAACTAAGATGGTGCCCACCTTTTATACTCCCTTCTCAATGCACCCAGGAACTGCTTCCTCCCTGCTCCTGCACTGCAGGGTTCCCCTTCCTCAGTGTTCCCTCCCCCCACTCCAGCCAGGGACAGGGACTGTCGTGCCCATCTCAGGGGCATATTGGTCGCCCTGCCCCACGGCAATGTGGTGTAATGCATGCAGGTGTCGGGTCCTGATCCACACTCCATCCTTATCTGAGAGTGAGATATCACACCTCTGGGTGAGGTGCAATACGTTTGTAGCAACCGAGCCCTCGGTGCTACAGTTCCATTTATCTTCAGCCTAGGTGACGTATTGTGATACAGGGCCGTGATTTTGGCTATAAAAGGGTCCCCTAGACCCCTACCCCAAGCTTTTTAAGAGAATCATATATGGCGTGCCAGGAGACTCTATGGAATGCTTTCTCAGCATCCAACGAGAGTATCTACTTACAAATTTTTAACTGCATCTAGCCCAGGAAATACTTTGTGCCTAGTAGCAGTGTCTGCTAGTCAGCGGATTATCCCGGCTGTTAAGCAAGCTACACCACCTGTAGTTTGGACACTTAATTTTTTCAAAGGAAATGCTTCGGGACCACGGGATACTTAGTGAAGAGCATCAGGAGGCACCCCAAGGCATAGGGGCTGGGACTGGCACTAGGATGCCTTGCGGTGGACAGCCGAGCTCGATCCTTATAAAAGCTTTTTAACTGCAGCAGCTTTAGTGGACGCTACTGGAGCTGGAATTACGCGGCTGCTGGCATGAGACTTGCCCTCCAATAGATCCTTGTAAATGGATTTAAAGTGTATTCATTCAAATTAGAGGGACAATTTAAATTAAAAAGCTTAGAGCTGCCTCCACCACAGGGGGGCTCTCTCGACCCACCAGCGGACAGGCACCAGTATTGGGAGAGGGGGGCTGGCCGTCAGGGTTCACCGCGGCTCTGGCACAAACCCGGCGACACGGAGGTGGCACGGGCAGGAGCGGACTGGCCGTCTCGGCTTCTCACTTTTTGGATTTTAGAAGGGCATGACATGCCTATATCTGTGTCTCCCCCTCCTTTTACTCCTCCACCTCTTTTCTTTTCGCATGACTATATGTACTTGTCACTTTTCCATGTGTTAGTTGTGTCTTCTGAGCAGTTTGTCAGCTTTTGGACACCTTTGAAGGTGTTTTCTATGTGTTTCTATGTGTTTTTGTTTGCCTGCCATTGGTTTTAACGGTGTTCGAAGATGTTCGACGAACAGTTCGGCGAACACACGGGTGTTCGACGAACCGAAACGAACTCGAACACTACGGGGGTGGCTCAACACTAATCACTATATTGTCACTATTTGTTGCCTGATTTTATTTGGTCCTGCTATATCAGTATTATTTGTTAGGGGTTTTGTGCCGACCCTTTTTTTATAAGATATGGCTTAGCATGGTTTCAGAAGTAAGCATAATGTGTTCTCACCTACTAATCTCAGGCTGCTCCCCTTTTGGTGCCACGTTGGTCTCCTACTGGTTTCTGAGCTTCTGACTGGGATAGGTTTCTGACAACTGCTGCCGATCACTGTCTATAGTGGTAATCAACAATGCGTATATCCGTTCTAGTTATACAGTTCTGCAGTCAATCATTGTTCACAGTGGTTAAGTAATAACTGTCAATGCCAGATGAAGCTTGGAGGACAGTGCAAAATCCAGGCAGTGCTAGGAGACATGCATTTGAGAATCTGTAGGTTCTTTTATTCACAAGTCTCCAGACCTGGCCAACAGTGTCATCCAACTGAAATACACCGTTTCCATGGATAGTATTTTTTAATTGGAGAAGAATGATGGACAAGTCTTGTCTCATTCACCTCCTCCAGCATCCATTTTGATAACAGGATAACTGAGCAGTCTATGAAAACCAGAATGAGAATAACGTGGCGGTCCAGTAGTTAGTATCTGGTGATGTGAGTGATACACACATTCACCTATTTCGCAGGATGCAACACCGATTACTTATCCGTTCAGAAGTTGAGCTGGTTAAATGTGTACAGAGTCGCGAAGGAGTGTCGGCATGCCGCCCAATGAAAGAAGGTGGCGCAACAGCAAGAAATAAGAAGAACAAGCACTTGGAAACTTCAAATAAAGCTATCTTCTTATTATTCCCTGTTGCACCACCTTCTTTCATTAGGCAGCATGCCAGCACTCCTCCATGAAAAAGACTGAACTAACAAACTGATGACCCTTCACAAAGGAAGCAAACCTATAATATATATTAGTTACTTTGAGCCACAAATCATGTCCCCAACACACTTATTTAAAAAAAAAAAAGTGGACAACGCCTATAAGTTAATGCCGCTTAAAGCACATGACTTCTTGGTACATCTCCATCCATTGCCTTGGACTGGTAAGACAACAAAGCTTGGCTATTCCCCACTTCTGCACTGGTACATTAACAGTTGAGTTATTTGGGACTTGTGAAACCTCCATGAAATCTCCATTAGCATATCCTCATTTATTAAATAGCGTTGATGAGGCCAATAGAAAGAAGTGGCCGCCTGCATCATTACATTGTGCAGTCGTTTTCGGCTTTTGTTTAAGCATTAGATTAGAATGAGCTGAATAAAGAAGTCCCTCCGCTTGGTAACTTGTAAATAAATCACTGGCTTCACTTACTTCACCGCTACCTGTTTGTCATTCAGAAAATAATGGCTAATCAATGGCTAATCAATAGAGATGTGTAACATATTAGTTTCCAGTCCTTCATCATCCTATTTTCTTCAATTGCCTGGAGGTTCGTGTTCAGTACTCACGGAATCGATTACAATTGAAAGTGATCATTCAGCCTGTGTAGAGAGCTGTCAGCTGTGCTTTCTGCTAAGTCTTATCATCCTATTTAATTCTACTTACTGTGGCTTGACAAACCAACTACCCAATTGGCAATATTTCAGATACTGTACCACCGTGCTAAAACTCCAGCAGATTCGAGTAGAATGAAACCTCCAGGGTATTTATTACAATATGTACTGCACAGCCGGAGCAATCATGCAAAAAAGAAGCTCTTGACATGGCCAAGGGAAAAAGCCTGAATATCCAGCCCTGGAGAGTGTGGCTCATCGAGATGAAGTCTTCATGTGTTATTGCAAAAAAAAAAATGGGAAATAATATAAGATATTTTCCATTCTGTCATGTAGTTTATTGTTTGATTACATCCTTTGTTTATTCCCTTTACACACACATGCCAAATTTAAATAGCTATTAAATTGGAAAAACGTCTTACTGTAAAAGTTATCTTGTTACATGCACATCTCAATGGGGCAAATTTACTAATATGGTTATTATTAGATAAGGCTATTTTACATTAGACAGTCTGTCAAATTTATCACAGTGTTTTATGCCTGGATTGTGATTCTGGCACATCTTCTGCTAGTAGCGCCCACATTCTTGGCTGTGGTATGTTTTTGTTCTTTTACACTACCCCATCCATTAACATTGTCATTTTTTAGGTAAATAGCGTTTTTTGAAGTGACAGGTCTCCTTTAATCCATTAAAGGTGTTGTCCAGGCATTTTACATATTTAATATATGTATCCAGACTGCAGAACGCTGACAGTTTGTAATATACTCCCTGTCAACATTCAGCATGGTTGCCTAGATATCACACTTCAGGATGTAACAATCTCTCTCCTGATTCTGTAGGAGCTGGTCACACCCCAACTAGAGTTTTCCTGCTTGGAAGAGACTAGACATAACGTCACAACAGACACCATGCCCAGTCTCTGCCAGACCTTCCTTCTGCCTCCAGCTTCTACTGTGTAAGTGCTGGAAGCGATGCCAGTACTTTCACAGTAAGCATTCTACTGGTGCCCTCACAGCACTGGCTCCTATTATGAGGATGCCAGCACTGTCAAAGTGTCAAAGACAGGAACAGTGATTCTCTGTATTGTGGCAGCACTGGCATCTCCATCATAGGAGCCATCGCTGCGACAATACAAAGAATCAGTGTCCCTGACTTTGACAGCCCTGCCATCCTCATCATAGGAACCAGCGCTGGCAAAGTCAGGGACAGTAATTCCCTTCGACAATACCGACTCTAGACTCCATAGTCTTTGCACAGAGGATTTAATAGACTTTGCTGGATTCGCTGGACTATGTCAGACCTGCGTTTGAACTTTTTTTCTAATAAATTGGTGAACAAGGGACATTGTCTTGTTTTTGCTTCTCTCTTTTTATATTTTTCAGGTTTACATTTGTAGATTACATCGGATTCGGTAGACTTGTTTTTTTTAGTAAAGTATTTTTGTGTTTTTTTTTATTACTGGGTTAATAAAGGGAGTGTCTGATAGACACCTCTCCATTGCTAACCCTAGAGCTCGATGTCAGCTGTGATTTTGGACAATTCACAGCTGACATCAACCCCAAACCCATTACCCCGATTTCCAATGCACCAGGGCAATTGGAAGAGTGAAGGCGAAGCGCCAGAATTGGCTCATCTAATGTAATGCTCCACTTCTGGGGTGGCTGTGGGCTGGTATATGTAGGCTGGGAAGGGCTCAATAACCAGGGACCTTCCCAGCATGATAATATAATCCCAAAGCTGTCTGCTTTACCTTTGCTGGTTACAAAAAATGTAGGGGACCCCATGTCATTTTTTTCACTTGTTTATTTAATCATAAAAAGCTGTCCAATAAGCTCCAATTTTATAATATGTCGGGGGGGGGGGTGCAATTTGATGTCTTTCTTCATGTCTATATGGCCTATATGTCTGTCTGTCTATATCTATTATCTCTATGCATTACCTATCTCTATAGCATTAATTGCTGTCAAAAAATTCTAGAAAAGCACAGGTGTACAACACATTGAAAACACGGCAAAAATGCACTTTTTTACCATTGTGATTTTCCTGCCAAGAAATGCGGAATTGGTGCACAAATATATTTATATATATATTTATATATATATATGTATGTATATATATATATGTATATATATATATATATGTATATTATATATATATATATATATATATATATATATATATATATATATATATATATATATATATATATATATACACTGCTCAAAAAATAAAGGGAACACTAAAATACCACAGCCTAGATATAACTGAATGAAATATTCCAGTTGCAGATCTTTATTCATTACATAGTGGAATGTGTTGGAACAATAAAAAATAAAATGATCAATGTAAATCAAACTTAATATCCCATGGAGGTCTGGATTTGGAATGATACTCAAAATTAAATTACAGGCTGATCAAACTTCAGTGGAAATCTCTCAAGACAAGGAAATGATGCTCAGTAATGTGTGTGGCCTCCACTTGTCTTTATAACCTGCCTAAAATGCCTAGGCATCCTCCTGATGAGGTTGCGGATGGTCTCCTGAGAGATCTCCTCCCAGACCTGGATTAAAGCATCCGCCAACTCCTGGACAGTCTGTTGTGCAATGAGACATGATATCCCAGATGTTCTCAATTGGATTCAGGTCTGGGGAACGGACAGGCCAGTACAAAGCATCAATGCCTTCATTATGTAGGAACTGCTGACACACTTCAGCCACATGAGACCTTGAATTGTCATGCATCAGAAGGAACCCAGGGCCCACTTCACCTGCATATGGTCTCACAATAGGTCTGCGCATCTCACCCCAGTGCCTAATGACAGTCAGGGTACCTCTGGCTAGCACATGGAGGGCTGTGCGGCTCTCCAAAGAAATGCCTCCCTATAATATTACTGAACCAAACCGGTCATGTTGGAGGATGTTGCAGGCTGCAGAATGTTCTTCTCTGTATCTCCAGACACTGTCATGTCTGTCACATGTGTTCAGTGTGAACCTGCTCTTACCCGTGAAGAGCACAGGGTGTCAATGTCGAATCTTTCAATCTTGGTGTTCTCTGGCAAATGCTAAATGCCCAGGCTGTAAGCACAACATCCACTTGTGGACGTCGGGCCCTCATACCACCCTTATGAAGTCTTTTTCTGACAGTTTGAGCAGACACATGGATGCTAGTGGCCTGCTGGAGATCATTTTGCAGGGCTCTGGCACTGCTCCTCCTGTTCCTTCTTGCACAAAGGAGGAGGTAGCGGTCCTGCTGCTGGGTTGCTGCCCTCCATGTCTCCTGATGTACTGGCCTGTCTCCTGGTATCCATGTTCTGGACACTGTGCTGACAGATACAGCTACCCATCTTGCCACAGCTTGCATTGACGTGCCATCCTGGATGATCTACACTACCTGAGCAACTTCTGTGGGTGGTACTGTAGACAACGCCTCATGCTACTGTACCTCTAGGGGCATGAGCAATGACCAAATGCAAAAGTGACGAAAACAACAGCCAAAAAGCATGACAACAGAGAAATGGTCTGTGGTCACCACCTGCAGAACCACTCCTTTATAGGGGGTATCTTGCTAATTGCCGATCATTTCTACCTGTTGTGTGTTCCATTTGCACAACAGCAGGAGAAATTGATTTACAATCAGTGTTGTTTCACAACTGGACATGTTGATTTCACAGAAGTGTGATTGACTTGGAGAGATTCACGTGTTGTTTATTTTTTTGAGCAGTATATATATATATATATATATATATATATATATATATACACACACACACACACATATACATGTGTGTTACTAATACAAAATTTAACAAAAAGGTTATTTCTGTCTGTTGGGGAGGCCTCCTAGCTGTTCCACACCTCAAAGACTTATAAAGTGTGTACCTATCTCTGAATATTTTTAAACTGAATAGTGATTGTAAAAGAATAATCAAAACGTATGTGTATATCTATATATATAGATATCTATATACAGTACATACCAAAAGTTTGGACACACCTTCTCATTTAAAGATTTTTCTGTATTTTCATGACTATGAAAATTGTACATTCACACTGAAGGCATCAAAACTATGAATTAACACATGTGGAATTATATACTTAACAAAAAAGTGTGAAACAACTGAAAATATGTCTTATATTCTAGGTTCTTCAAAGTAGCCACCATTTGCTTTGATGACTGCTTTGCACACTCTTGGCATTCTCTTGATGAGCTTCAAGAGGTAGTCACCGGAAATGGTCTTCCAACAATCTTGAAGGAGTTCCCAGAGATGCTTAGCACTTGTTGGCCCTTTTGCCTTCACTCTGCGGTCCAGCTCACCCCAAACCATCTCGGTTGGGTTCAGGTCTGGTGACTGTGGAGGCCAGGTCATCTGGCGTAGCACCCCATCACTCTCGTTCTAGGTCAAATAGCCCTTACACAGCCTGGAGGTGTGTTTGGGGTCATTGTCCTGTTGAAAAATAAATGATGGTCCAACTAAACGCAAACCGGATGGAATAGCATGCCGCTGCAAGATGCTGTGGTAGCCATGCTGGTTCAGTATGCCTTCAATTTTGAATAAATCCCCAACAGTGTCACCAGCAAAGAACCCCCACACCATCACACCTCCTCCTCCATGCTTCACGGTGGGAAACAGGCATGTAGAGTCCATCCGTTCACCTTTTCTGCGTCGCACAAAGACACGGTGGTTGGAACCAAAGATCTCAAATTTGGACTCATCAGACCAAAGCACAGATTTCCACTGGTCTAATGTCCATTCCTTGTGTTCTTTAGCCCAAACAAGTCTCTTCTGCTTGTTACCTGTCCTTAGCAGTGGTTTCCTAGCAGCTATTTTACCATGAAGGCCTGCTGCACAAAGTCTCCTCTTAACAGTTGTTGAAGAGATGTGTCTGCTGCTAGAACTCTGTGTGGCATTGACCTGGTCTCTAATCTGAGCTGCTGTTAACCTGCGATATCTGAGGCTGGTGACTCGGATAAACTTATCCTCAGAAGCAGAGGTGACCCTTGGTCTTCCTTTCCTGGGGCGGTCCTCATGTGAGCCAGTTTCTTTGTAGCGCTTGATGGTTTTTGCAACTGCACTTCGGGACACTTTCAAAGTTTGCCCAATTTTTCGGTCTGACTGGCGTTCATTTCTTAAAGTAATGATGGCCACTCGTTTTTCTTTACTTAGCTGCCTTTTTCTTGCCATAATACAAATTCTAACAGTCTATTCAGTAGGACTATCAGCTGTGTATCCACCTGACTTCTGCACAACACAACTGATGGTCCCAACCCCATTTATAAGGCAAGAAATCCCACTTATTAAACCTGACAGGGCACACCTGTGAAGTGAAAACCATTTCCGGTGACTACCTCTTGAAGCTCATCAAGAGAATGCCAAGAGTGTGCAAAGCAGTCATCAAAGCAAAAGGTGGCTACTTTGAAGAACCTAGAATATAAGACATATTTTCAGTTGTTTCACACTTTTTTGTTAAGTATATAATTCCACATGTGTTAATTCATAGTTTTGCTGCCTTCAGTGTGAATGTACAATTTTCATAGTCATGAAAATACAGAAAAATCTTTAAATGAGAAGGTGTGTCCAAACATTTGGCCTGTACTGTATATAAGGATATATCTATATATATAGATATATATATTTAACCCCTTAAAGGAGTTGTCCAGAATTTAGGCAACAACTCTGCAGTCTCTCTATGTCGCTGTATAATTATAATCTTTGTAGGACTAATACATTTTTAATGTCACATATAGCAACTGTGCGCAGTGAGGATTCTCTGCTGCTGGCACCGGTATCGGGAGGCGCGTGTTCACAGCTGTTTGATTTGTATGCATGTGGATTAGAGCACGGCCTCCCTCAATGCAAGTGACGCGCCCCCTGGGCCTGTGTTGTGCAGGTTATACCCGGAGCCGGATCGCTGGGGGTTGTAGTCTCCGTGGCGCTGACCCGGTCCATGCCCAGGGTGGTCAATTCAGTGGCAGTCTTAATGTAATAACAAGTGTCCGACTACGCCACCCATGGATTGCGGTCAGTGGGGACCGCCGCTGCGCTGCAGACCGCTGAGGCTGATGCTGTATGCGCAGCCAAGTATGGGATAACTCCCCACGGGAGAAGTATTGCCTCAGGGCAGCTAGTGTGGATGATGAGAGTGACGGTGTGAGCGTCCCAGTACTGATAGTGCTGGTGCGGCGATGAAACACAGAGACGTGTGGTTGCAGTTTCCAATGCTTTACTCACAGTTCTTTACTGGTCCTAGTCACCTCGGTACCGGCGGTGACTGCCCAAGCCGTGCTGCGTCCACCAGGCAAGGGGCTCGACCAACTCCCAGGCAATTCCAGAGCGTGGCACAGGGCTCCCTTCTCTTCCTTTCTCTGGCCGTCCCCACCAGTGACCCACCTTTGTCCAGCTTCCTCGGGCCTTCTCTTGGCGAAACCTATCTCCGGTTTCCCTGACCCTATGTGGTATGCCTTCCTGGTGGATGTAGTGAGGGGTCGCACCAAGTTGTGGTCACAACCTCCGGTCTTTGGCTGAGGAATTTATTGCCTCCACCAATTTGGGTTCCGGTACCCTGTTCTGCCAACCCGTCACCCGCAATCTCCTGGGCCTATGGGGTTCCTTCTGTCCTCGTGTCTCTGGGCCTTTCTCTGTGTTCCTGTTCCTTTCTTACTTTCCTTTCTGTTCCTTTCTGTTTCCGTTCTCTCTGGCTTCCGCCTTCACCCTAGGCCTGCTTCGTGGAGCTGGGCCCAGACTGAGCCACAGCTCCCTGTCAGCCCTCTCTGGCTGAGCTCCTTCTCTCACTGAACTAACTCAACAGACTCCTGTTCTAAGATGGTGCCCACCTTATATACCTCTCTCTATGTGTGAGCCCAGGTGACTAGCAACCAATGGGCTCCTACCTATGCCCAGAGACCCACCCCTATCTGCTCCTACACTACTGGGTGTACTTTCCCCTCCCCACTCCAGTCAGGGACAGGTGCTGTCGTGCCTGCACTCCTGTCTCGTGGGAACACCATTGAACTGTCCCTCGGAAATGGGGTGTGTGTGGTGCATGCAGCCTATTGAGACCTGGTCCACACTCCATCCTTACCCGGGAGTGGAATATCACACCTCTGGTTTGAGGTGCAATACCCCTGTAGCAGCCGAGCCCTCGGGGTGCTACATTCCCCCCCGGTAAACCACAGCACGTCCTCGGGCTGGAAAAGCATAAAAACAATTTAAACATACAAATTTTTAAAGTGCTCTCGCATATAAGACATTAACCAAAAACTCATCCCTTTATGGGAGGTACTCTTTTCTGTTTAATGTTACTGGTATAAACCATTATAAAACATCTTGCTAATGCCACCGGAACTCTTTTATAAAACACTATATAAACTTTGGCATTTCTATTTTAGCAGCATATCAAACTTTTTCAGTAGAAAACATTGTCAAGTAAAACATTCTTCCACAACACACATTCTTGAGTTTGGCCGCTGTGCAACTTGCGACCAGGTGTTCACTTTCTCTTAAAGGTGCAACAGTCCATTTAATTCGTCCTGAGGTAGACGTTGCAGTTTTTTTTTATAAAATCAGTAGGGGGCGCTTTAAGAAGTGCAACTATTTACAGGGGATTGGCCGTTCCCAGTCCTCGGCCGGTTGGTAAGGGGGGGGGGATGGCTGCTCACAGTCCTCAGCCTGGTTAGGGATTAGGGGCACACAGGTAACAGTCCTTTAACAGTTCCATATTAGTCCCAACGGGGACCACACTCCAATCAGTAACAGTTCTCATACCCCGACGGGTGACTATGTACAGTTGTGCACTGTCACCTTTCAGTGGCGATGTCCTCCTTGTGCACCTTCCTCATAATCTTCAGACCCGTCCGGGCCCTCAGGGTAGTCCATGTCTGGGCAGTACCGCAGCTCCTCCTCTGTTAGACGGTGGACATGGAGGGCGTACAGTCCCTTTGCACCCTTGTGCCGGGTGTAGGTGACCACGTCACCGGGGTACAGGTCACGTCCGTGATGTCCCTCTGGCAGGTGGCTTTCAACGTCCCTTCTAGAGACGAAGACGTCAGTGTCAGCCTCCGGGTCTCTGATGAAGCCCCAGCCGTGCTCCAGCTGGAACTTTACTACGGTCCCGGTGGCTCGGGGACCGCGGATGGCTTGGGAGTTCTGACGGGCTCTCCGTTTTGGTTCCGCGCTCCGGGCTTGGAGTCGCTCCTCCCTGATGCGCCTCTGCCGTCGCTCTCTTTCAAAGGTGGCCAGCTGCTGACGGCAGCAATCCAGGTGGCGAGCTGCGTCCGCCTCTGTTTCTTGGGGGAACTCCATTAGATATTCGCCGGCGGGGTCCCATTCGCACTGGGCTTCCTGTAGTGCGGGCTGGGCAACTTCTGCGGGCTCCGGAGGCGGTATTAGAGGTTCACGCGGGGGTGGAACTCTCCTTGGGGGGCCGCTGGCCAGCTCGGCCGGCCACACCAGGGGCATTCCATCTGGGCCCGTATGCTGGGCGAAGAGATCCGCGCCCAGGGGTGGTATGGCACGGGACCCCCGTCGGGGAGCAGCGCCCGGGGGCACTCGGCCTTGCGACCAGGCCGGTGGTCGTCTGCTCGACGTGTCCGGGGGTGGCACCGCCAAGACAGGGGGCCCTGGTGGGGCAGCGGCGCCCGGGTGTACTAGGCCTTGCGTCCCGGCCTGTGACGTCTCCTGCTTTACGGCGCCCGGGTTCAGAGGGCACAGTGCGGGGCGGGGCGTGTCAGCGACGCCTGCAGCCTGAGGCCTAGCTGGCGGCGGTGGAGGCGTGGTTTCAGGTACGGTCCCCGGGGCTTCGGGTCCCGCAACGGAGGGTGGGGGCAGGCTGGTGATCTCAGGGCTTGGGGTTATGACGTTCCCGTTACCTGCCTCGGCCTCCGTGGCCTCCTGTGTGGCGTCGTCCGCAGCCGCCGGTCCATCTTCTCCGCCCTCAGAGGCAGGCGCACTGCTCGGTCCTTGCAGTGTCTCCTGCTGGCTGGTAACGTGCTGCCAGGCTAACTCCTCCTTCCACCCGGCAAACACATCTCGCTGCGCCCGGACCATCCTCTGATTCAGATCCTCCAGCGCAGCTCGCGCGTAGTCCGGGTCTCTGGGCAGCTGTGCCAGCAATTCCGTTAAGCTGCAAGGTGGCTCAGCTTGCAGCAGGCTGCGGGCCAGGGTGCTGGTGGGGTTCGCTGCTCCCTCCATTTCCGGGTGCAGTAGGTCCAGACTGATCCAGGCAGCACCCGGCCCCACAGTTTTCTTTCCTATCCGCCCCCATGGGGGGGTGGTCTTGGGGGCATCGGCTGACAATCACCTTTAGGGGCAGCCCCCCCACGTTGATGGACATCTCCAGATAAAACATACATGCCCCATCTCATGCTGCACATAACACATCTGCATCTCTGGCTGCTATGGGCATAAAAGGGGACAAACTTATGGTGTGGCACCCATGCTCCCCTGACCTCAACCCCATTGAGAACCTCTGGAGCATCATCAAAAGGAGTGTCTATGATGGCGGGAGACAGTTCACATCTAAGCAACAGCTCTGGGAGGGTTCCCAGAGATGCTTAGCACTTGTTGGCCCTTTTGCCTTCACTCTGCGGTCCATCTCACCCCAAACCATCTCGATTGGGTTCAGGTCTGGTGACTGTGGAGGCCAGGTCATCTGGCGCAGCACCCCATCACTCTCCTTCTTAGTCAAATAGCCCTTACACAGCCTGGAGGTGTGCTTGGGGTAATTGTCGTGTTGAAAAATAAATGTTGGTCCAACTAAACACAAACCGGATGAAATAGCATGCCGCTGCAAGCTGCTGTGGTAGCCATGCTGGCTCAGTATGCCTTCAATTTTGAATAAATCCCCAACAGTATCACCAGCAAAGCACCCCCACACCATCACACCTCCTCCTCCATGCTTCACAGTGGGAACCAGGCATGTAGAGTCCATCCGTTCACCTTTTCTGCATCGCACAAAGACACGGTGCTTGGAACCAAAGATCTCAAATTTGGACTCATCAGACCAAAGCACAGATTTCCACTGGTCTAATGTCCATTCCTTGTGTTCTTTAGCCCAAACAAGTCTCTTCTGCTTGTTGCCTGTCCTTAGCAGTGGTTTCCTAGCAGCTATTTTACCATGAAAGCCTGCTGCATAAAGTCTCCTCTTAACAGTTGTTGAAGAGATGTGTCTGCTGCTAGAACTCTGTATGGCATTGACCTGTTCTCTAATCTGAGCTGCTGTTAACCTGCGATTTCTGAGGCTGGTGACTCGGATAAACTTATCCTCAAAAGCAGAGGTGACTCTTGGTCTTCCTTTCCTGGGGTGGTCCTCATGTGAGCCAGTTTCTTTGTAGCGATTGATTGTTTTTGCAACTGCACTTGGGGACACTTTCAAAGTTTTCCCAATCTTTCAGACTGACTGAACTTAATTTCTTAAAGTAATGATGGCCACTTGTTTTTCTTTACTTAGCTGATTTTTTCTTGCCATAATACAAATTCTAACAGTCTATTCATTAGGATTATCAGCTGTGTATCCACCTGACTTCTGCACAACACAACTGATGGTCCCAACCCCATTTGTAAGGCAACAAATCCCACTTATTAAACTTGACAGGTCACACCTGTGAAGTGAAAACTATTTCCGGTGACTACCTCTTGAAGCTCATCAAGAGAATGCCAAGAGTGTGCAAAGCAGTCATCAAAGCAAAAGGTGGCTACTTTGAAAAACCTAGAATATAAGACATATTTCCAGTTGTTTCACACTTTTTTGTATATACATTCTGTAGATGCACACACATATACTTACACTCTTGTGCACACATGACTATTGAGTTTTCACTTCCCAGTATTCATATGTCAGGGGTAATGTGGGGATATGTGACAGCTCTTCACCACTGTGGGTGTGATGGGAGGGAGATTATTGCTCTACAAATGACACAGGATCGCTCCTCTATCACTTCCAATGCTGGAATGAATGACAAAGGCCAGTACTGGGGCAGATACTAACAGCCAATGAGTATGCAGAGGACGGGGCTGTGGCAGATACTAACAGCCAATGAGTATGCAGAGGACGGCGCTGGGGCAGATACTAACAGCCAATGAGTATGCAGAGGACGGGGCTGGGGGAGATACTAACAGCCAATGAGTATGCAGAGGACGGGGCTGGGGCAGATACTAATAGCCAATAAGTATGCAGAGGACGTGGCGGTGGCAGATACTAACAGCCAATGAGTGTGTAGTATTCAGGACTGTGGCAGATACTAACAGTCAATAAGTATGCAGAGGACGGGGCTGTGGCAGATACTAATGGCCAATGAGTATGCAGAGGACAGGGCTGTGGCAGATACTAACAGCCAGTGAGTGTTCAGTATACAGGCAGAGGGGTGGGACTGGGGCAGATACTAACAGCCAATGAGTGTGTAGTGGGTGGGAAGAGGGGAGGACAGGCGCAGGGCTAGCTGTGGCTGTGAGCTGAAGTTCAGGAGGAACGAGAGGTAGAAACAAAAAAAAATGTATAAGGGTGTAGTATATTACAATACAGCACAGATTATCTATAAAAAAAATTGGATTTGAGGTCAGACAACCTCTTTAAGGATACAGTTGTTGCTTTTGCAATATGTTTCGCTCTCCTCTTCTTCCAAGAGCAATAACGTTTTTTTTATTTTTCCATCTACATAGCTGTATTTGGGCTATTTTTTAAGGATAAGTTGTGGTTTTGAATTACTACATTTATTTTACCATATAATGTACTGAAAAAAAAGAAAAAAATTCCCATTGAGGTGAAAAAATGAGAAGCAATTCCACCAAAAAGCGGCAATTTTGCTGTTTCGATTTAGCTTTTTCTTCACAGCATTTCACCTATTGGTTGGAAATTTTTACATTGTAAAAGTATGAACACAGCAATATTAAATATGCTTATTTTTTATTTTTACTTCTTGATTCGAAAAAGGGGAGTATTTCAAATGTTAATGTTTTTATATTTATTTTCTTTTTGCATTTTTTAAAAAATTTTTTTACTACTTTTCACTTTACTTTTTAGTTTCCATAGGGGACTTGAACCTATGATTATTTGAACACTTGTACTATATATTGCAGTGGGGGTGACAATAGGTTGAATGGACCTCACCCATCAGGATCAGGACATTTAAATACTGTTTAAGAAATGGAGAGAGGCAGTTTAAAGCTGAAAGGAAGTCTTTCAGCAAAGAGTGACTGTTCAAACCATGTACAGGCAGTAGGTGTTCCATGGCGGCAGGGCCGGCACCAGCACTCGGCGCACCCGGGCAAGGGCTGTGGCCCTGAACAAACAGGGGGGCCCACTCACCGTCAGGGGGTGGGGGGGAGGCAGTGCACGTTCTGCGGTCATTCAATTGTAAATGAAGATGCAAGAGCCGACACTTCCGGTATCTTCTCCCTATCTGACGTGCAGCGTGATGAGGTCATCTCATCATGCTGCAGACATCATGAAAGCGCAGCAGAGGACCGGATAGCGTGGGTGCAGCAGCCGGGAGACGGTAAGCACTCGTAGAGCTAAAGACATGGCCATATACACATAGGGGATTAATATGGAAAGGGGTCCGGACCCGCATGGGGATGCGGTATTACAGCTGGGTGAGTCTTTATGGAGATGCTGAAGAATAAAGGGCTCAATATAGAAATATAGGGCACTTTAATATGAAGATGGGGCAGTATAGGGGGCTCTAGATAGAAATGGGGCAGTGTAAGTGTATTTTAAATGGAGATGGGGAAGTATATGGGACTCTTTATGGAGACTGGACAGTGTAAGGGGATTCTTTATGGAAATGGGCACTATAGGGGGTTGTGTATGGAGATGGAGCAGTATAGGGGGGATTCTATATGGAAATGGGGCACTATATGGGTTCTGTATGGAGATGGGGCAGTATATGGGGATTCTGTATGGATATGGGCCAGTATAGGGTGCTCTGTATCAAGATGGGGCAGGAGAGGGCACTCTATATGGAGATGGGGAAGTTACGGGAACTCTTTTTGGAGATGGGGCAGTATAGGGGGCTTAGCATGGCAATTGGTAGCATAGGGATGCTCTTTATAAAGATGGGTTAGTAATGGGGTCTTTGTGTGGAGATGAGGCAGTGTAGGGGTACTCTGTACTATATGCGGCAGCATAGGGGGCTCAATATGGAGATGGTGCAGTGTTTGGGGTCACTTTGTGGAGATAAGACAGTATGGAGATCGGTCTGAAAGAGGGGGGTGGATCTGTATGGAGTTGGGGTAGTATGTGAGGATTTGGTGTGGAGATTGGGAACTATAGGGGGGACTCAGTGTGCAGATAGATCAATATGGGGAGTCTGTGACTGGAGATTGGGCACTATGGGAATCAGAATGAAGAAGGGGCAGCATTAGAAGGACAGTGTAAAAAACAGGCTCAGTAATGAGTGGGGGAACAGTATGAAGAGGGGGCTCAATATGGAGTGGAAACATAGTGAGGGGGTCAGCATTGGGGGAAAACAATGTAGAGGTCATAGTCCATAAAGAAGGAAGGTGTTTTGGGTATATCTCATAATGGAGGAAAATGTGACAGTTGTAGTTCACCAGGGCATACAGCATGGTGGTAGTCATAGTAGAAAAAAAAAAAGTGGAACAGTACGATGGGAATATGTTATAAGAGGGGACAGTGTGGACACTATGTAACATAAGAGACAATGTGTGGTATTTTTTACGCAAAGAACACAGTAAGGGGCACAGTGTAGGGCTTATTTAGGTCACAGCATGGGTGGCCATATTTATTCTATACTGTACTATACCTATATTTCTCCGCCGTATCTGTGCATCATGAATTGTGGCATGTGTTAAAGGGGCCCACTGAAACTCTTTCGCCCAGGACCCTTGAAAATCTGGAGCCGGCCCTGCATGGCAGGGTCAAACATTTAAGTGCACCCTCCCACCTGCTTGTTTTCCATCTATCTCTGCCCTTCTCTGGCTCTATTAAGCCAGGGCTCTTAATCAAAGAAAAGGAGGGGGTGGAGATTGAGGGAAAACAAACAGGTGTGTCACACGTGTGGATCGAAGACTCAATATGCCACGAGCTGGGCTTACCCAGGAGGGGTGTAGCTAAGGGGCTACCTGGTTTTCACTGGAGCTCCTGATGGTGGAGTTAGGCTTGCTCTACAGGTAGCTACCAGGTACCACTCCTGGGTAGTCCTCAGTACTACAGCAGCTGACAGAAAAGGGGCAGGATTAGTGATGGGCAAGCACTAAAATGCTCGGGTTCTCGTTGCTCAGGTCGAGCAATTTGGAATACTCGGGTGCTTGACCCGAGCAACGAGCCCAATGTAAGTCTATGGGAAACTCTAGCATTTTTCAGGCGGCTCCCCCCGGCGGTCTGCAGAGGGCCTAAAAATTGCCAAAATCAATGGGAACAGTGCTCAAATGACATTGGAACAGCATGGGGAAGACCCCTGGAAGCAATTCTGACTCCCATATCACTGCTTTCAACAACGTCAGAGGCATTACGCCAGTTTTACGGACTCACAATAAAACATACAAAAACTAAACCAAAATGGATTTTCCTGAGAAATATGTTAAGGAACATCCTTTCCAGGGTAATGACTAGTATAAGGCAAAATAAATAACCAAAAACAAAAATACTCCTCCACAACTTGGGCTATGTTCACACGTAGCATTTTTGATGCGTTTTTGCACTTTTGCATTGCTTTCAACCGTGACAAATGCATTCACCGGGAAATATCATTTTAACATTTTACAATCTATTCTGGCCATGTGGTGTCTGACACATGATCAGACACATCCTGTTTCATTTATGAAGGAGGGACTCTGAAAATCACAAAGCCTATTTTTAAAGGGCCATCAGGCGGCCTTTACTATTCTTAAAGGGCCAGCAGTCGGCCCTCACTATTGTTAGAGAGCCATCAGCCGGCTATGCTTTGTTGTTACTATTACCAAAGAGTGGGTCTCCTATACTATTATTGTGTATGCAGTGAGTGGCAGGGCTGCCCAAAATTTGGATGCACCCCAATACCCCTTTGAAAATTTGGATGCACCACAATACCCCTTTGAAGAGACTTAGAGGAGGGTCTCCTGAAAACAATGTTCCCATTAAATGCCAAATCCAAGCGACACTACTCCATCCTCCTCCTTCTGGACCTGTCATCTGCCTTTGACACAGTGGACCATTCCCTCTTACTCCAGATTCTCTCATCTCTTGGCATCACGGACTTGGCTCTATCTTGGATCTCCTCATACTTAACAGACAGGACATTCAGCGTCTCCCACTCACGCACCACCTCCTCATCTCGCCCCCTATCTGTCGGTGTCCCCCAAGGGTCAGTTCTAGGACCTCTGCTCTTCTCCATCTACACCTTCGGCCTGGGACAGCTCATAGAGTCTCACGGCTTTCAGTATCACCTCTATGCTGACGACACACAGATCTACCTCTCTGGACCCGATATCTCCTCCCTACTAACCAGAATCCCACAATGTCTGTCCGCCATCTCATCCTTCTTCTCCGACAGGTGTCTAAAACTCAACATGGATAAAACAGAGTTCATCATCTTTCCACCCTCTCATTCACATCCCCCATCCGACCTATCCATCAACGTCAATGGCTGTTCTCTCTCCCCAGTCCCACAAGCTCGCTGCCTTGGGGTAACCCTGGACTCTGATCTCTCCTTCAAGCCACATATTCAAGCCCTTTCCACCTCCTGCCGACTCCAACTCAAAAACATCTCCCGGATCCGTGCATTCCTCAGCAAAGACTCTGAAAAAACACTAGTGCATGCCCTCATCATATCCCGCCTCGACTACTGCAACCTCCTGCTCCGTGGCATCCCTTCCAACACTCTTGCACCTCTCCAATCTATCCTAAACTCTGCTGCTCGACTAATCCACCTGTCCCCCCGCTATTCCCCGGCCTCTCCTCTCTGTCAATCCCTTCACTGGGTCCCTATTGCCCAGAGAATTCAGTTCAAAACTCTAACCATGGCATACAAAGCCATCCACAACCTGTCTCCCCCATACATCTGTGACCTAGTCTCCCGGTACTTACCTGCACGCAACCTCCGATCCTCACAAGATCTCCTGCTCTACTCCCCTCTTATCTCCTCCTCCCACAATCGTATACAAGATTTCTCCCGTGCTTCCCCCCTACTCTGGAACTCTCTACCCCAACATATCAGACTCTCGCCGACCGTGGAAACCTTCAAAAGGAACCTGAAGACCCACCTCTTCCGACAAGCCTACAACCTACAGTAACAACCGCTCCACCATACCGCTGCACGACCAGCTCTACCCTCACCTACTGTATCCTCACCCATCCCCTGTAGACTGTGAGCCCTCGCGGGCAGGGTCCTCGCTCCTCCTGTACCAGTCGCTGACTCGTTTTGTTAAGATTATGTAAATGCTTTTGTTATGTATATCCCTATCACATGTAAAGCGCCATGGAATAAATGGCGCTATAATAATAAATAATAATAATAATAATAATAATTATTAGGAAGTGGGTCTCCCATACTGTTTGCCTATGCAGTGAATGCAAGGGTTGCCAAAAATTTGGAGGCACTCCAATGCCCCTTTGAAGAGACATGGAGGTCAGAGGGCCTCCTGAAAACAATGTTCCTATATTAGGAAGTGGGTCTCCCATTGTGTTTGCCTATACAGTAAATGCAAGGGTTGCCAAAAATTTGGAGGCACTCCAGTGCCACTTGGAATAGACATGGAGGTAAGAGGGCCTCCTGAAAACAATGTTCCGATTATTAGGAAGTGGGTCTCCCATACTGTTTGCCTATGCAGTGAATGCAAGGGTTGCCAAAAATTTGGAGGCACTCCAATGCCCCTTTGAAGAGACATGGAGGTCAGAGGGCCTCCTGAAAACAATGTTCCTATATTAGGAAGTGGGTCTCCCTTATTGTTTGCCTATGCAGTGAATGCAAGGGCTGCCAAAAATTGGGAGGCACTTCAATGCTCCTTGGAAGAGACGTAGAGGGCCTCATGAAAAAATGTTCACATTATTAGGAAGTGGGCCTCCCATAGTGTTGGCCTATGCAGTGAATGCAAGGGCTGCCAAAAATTGGGAGGTGCTCCAATGCACCTTGGAAAAAACGTGGAGGAAGGCCTCATAAAAAATGTTCCCATTAGAAAGGAGCTGGTCTCCTATACTTCTAATGCCCATGCACTAAATGTATGGGCTGACAAACATTTACCCCTGGGGGGTATACATGAACATACTGTATAAAAAATTTTTTTACGGGCATCATAAACACCCTTTAAAAAAATTATGTCAGTGCTGCATCACGGACCACGGACACCCTGGTGATATGGACAAGAGCAAATAGCCAAAATCAGGAAGCATATACATATGTGTGGGTGTGAAAAGGTGCATGGGACTACACCTCCCAAAAAAGTACACTGGATTTGAGTTTATGTTACGCTGCTATCATTCGGTGGTGTTGAGAAGTCTGGCCCAATCCAGCCCTTGTTCATTTTTATAAGAGTCAGCCTGTCAGCTTTTCCAGTTGACAGGCGGATGCGCTTATCAGTTATAATTCCACCAGTGTCACTAAAACCCGCTCTGATAAAACACTAGCAGCAGGGCAGGCCAGGAACTCCAAGGCGTAGAAAGCCAGTTCATTCCACGTGTCCAGCTTGGATACCCAATAATTATAAGGCACAGAGGAATCATGGAGGACGTTAGTACGGTCGGCAAGGTACTCCCTCAGCATCTTCCCAAACTTTGCACTCCTTGTGAGAGTACCCCGCACCTCAGGGCCTGTGCGATGGGAGGGTCTGAGAAAACTCTCCCAGAACTTTGGCAGTGTTCCCCTGCCTCTGTTGGATTGGAGTTGTGTCTCTCTCGCCTGTACTCCTTGGTTGTCCAACGAACTGTGAACTCTGCGGCCAGAGTTTTCAAATGGAAATTTTTTTTAATAGTTCCGCAACAAGGGCCTTCTGGTACTGCCTGATTTTTGTAGACCTGTCCGCCTTAGGAATAAGAGATATAAAGTTCTCCTTGTAGCGTGGGTCTAGAACTGTCACCAACCAGTAATGACTGTCACCGAAAATTTTGAGAACGCGAGGGTCATGGGAAAGGCAGTGTAACATAAACTCAGCCATGCGTGCAAGACAGCTAACAGGCAAGACTTCGTGTCCTCACCAAGAGGATGACTGACCCTCCTCCTCCTCCTCCCTGTCTTCAGGCCATCCATGCTGAACAGACGGTATGACAGTTATGCAGGTAGTACCATCTATAGCGCATGAAACTAGCTCCTGTTCTTCCTCCTCCTCTTCTAGCTCATTGTCACCCAAACCACGTTGGGATAAAATGAGACTGGGCTGTGTGTAACACCCTGTATGGTTCCTTGCTCCATCTCATCGTGCTCCGCCTGCAATGCATCCTCTTTGATTGTGAGCAGAGAGCGTTTCAGAAGACAGAGAAGCGGGATGGTGATGCTAATTATGGCGTCATCACCGCTCACCATCTTGGTGGAGTCCTCAAAGTTTTGGAGGATGGTACATATGTCTTTCATCCATGTCCACTCCTGAGGTCTTATGTGTGGAGTCTGAACTGAATACCGACGGCCTTGTTGATGCTGGTAGTCAACAACTACCCTCTCTCACAAATCCTTCCCAACATTTGCAGTGTAGAGCTCCAATGCATGGGGATATCACACACCAGTCAGTGAGCCAGAAGCTGCAAACGCTGCTGAAGCACGGCAAGGGCGGTGGAAGCTGTAGCTGACTTTCTAAAATGGGCACACAGGCGGCATACTTTAAGAAGCAGATCCGGCAGCTGTGGGTAGGTTTTGAGGAACCGCTGAACCACAATGTTAAGCACATGGGCCAGGCATGGTACATGTGTGAGCTCTCCTTGCCTCAGAGCCGCCACCAGGTTCCGGCCATTGTCACACACGACCATGCCTGGCTGTAGATTCAGCGGTGTGAGCCACAGATCTGCCTGCTCTTTCAGACCTGTCCACAACTCTTCAGCATTGTGCGGTTTGTCACCTAAGCATATTAGCTTCAGCACAGCCTTTTGCCCTTGGCTGAGGCAGTGCTGCAGTGCTTCCAGCTTGTGATTGATGTGGTCATTTTGGAGATGGAGGCTGACGAGGAGGGAGAGGCTGAGGAGGATGAGGTACAGGAGCTTTAGACTGTGGGGGCAACCCTTATTGACCTAGGGCCCGCCATCCTGGGAGTCGGGAGGATGTGTTCCATCCCAAGGTCTGACTGGGTCCCGGCTTCCACTATGTTAACCCAGTGTGCTGTCAGCGAGATGTACCGTCCCTGCCCACAAGCACTTGTCCAGGTGTCCGTGGTTAGGTGGACTTTCCCAGTAACTGCATTGTTGTGGGCACGGCTAATGTTGTGGGACACGTGCTTGTGTAATGTGGGGACGGCACACCGGGAGAAATAGTGGCGGCTGTGGACTGAGTACCGAGGTATGGCTGCTGCCATCAGGTTACGGAAAGCTTCCATATCCAGGAGCCTAAAAGCCAACATTTCGAGCGCAAGCAGTCGCGAAATGTGTGAATTTTGTATTGTGGCCTGTGGTTCGCTGGCTGCGTATTTGCACTTGCGTTCCAAGGACTGGGGTATGGACAACTGAACGCTGCGCTGGGACAAGGATGTGCTTGCTGATGGTGCTATTTGAGAGTGTGCAACGACAGGTGCAGGGCAGGAGGCATCTTCACCTGCACTATGGACAGGGGACTGACTTGCACGCACAACAGCGGAATAAGCAGTGGTGTCACCTGCAGACACTGTTCCTGGACCATGAGGTTTGGACCACAAAGTCGAGTGCTTTGCTGCCATGTGCCTGGTTATGCTGGTGGTGGTCAGGCTGGTAGTTTTGCTACACCTGCTGATGCTGGCCTGACAGGTGGTGCAAATGGCCTTGTGAGGGTTATCGGCAGAGTCTTTAAAAAACAACCAGACTCTGGAAGACCTAACAGTTGTATTGGCAACTTCGTGTTGGTGTTACGGGGAACTGTTGTCCGCTTTCTGTCTGAGGCCACCACACTGCTTCTTTCTGCCTGTTGGGGTGTTCTGCCTCCCTCCCCCTGTGTGCTGCTGTCCTTGCTCTGCATGTCCTCCTGCCAGGTTAGGTCAGTTACTTTATCATCCACCACCTTGAGCGACCTCATGTCAATAAGTTCCCTTACACACTGCAACAAAATTTCAATGGAGGCCAGAAATGGCAGAATTTTCAGCGCAATTATATGTGATCTGTGTTACGGACAAACCACAGTTTTAAATAGTTGGATTTTTAGCGCTGTAATATGGAAAGGACCTGGCTGTATTCTGCAGTGCCTACAAGGAAATGGCGCAGAAAAATGGTATTCTCTGGATTGCTTTTTAAGCAAATAATCAGGATTAAGATAAAAAAATTATTCCTGGCCCCTGATACCTGGAGCTATTTCTACAAATATAATATCTGTAAAAGCACTAGCAGACTGAACTGTAATGGACCCTCTTGCTATATGCATTGCAGTCTGCTATATACCCTGCCTGCCTAGCACTGATATCTCTGCAGCTGGATTAGTCCTCAGAAGGACTGTTAGTTAAGATGGATATGTGTAGAGAATCTTGTGGAATACCTACACTAAATAATAAACAACCAAATCTCTCCCTAGCTCGGCAGCACCTTTCTCTACACTGCCTGATTGCGGAGTAGACTGACGAGCACAGCGGAGCCAGGTCTGATATAGACCTGATGACGCTGTGCGGCCAGCCAATCACTGTAATGCCACAACCAACATGGCTGTGGCATTACAGTGTGTGGCAGACAATCCCTGCATGTTGATTGGCGCTCTAAAGAGCGCCAAACATGCAGGGAGGGGACCCGAGCATCTGCACGAGCATCTCGGAAGTACTCGGCGAGCTCCGAGCATCTAGAGTACTGAGATGCTCGGGCGAGTACAGAGTACTTGTGAGCATGCTCGCTCATCACTAGTCAGGATCACAGACACGGACACTGACTTGGAGTCACTGGCAAGACAGGATTCGGAAACTGATATGTCAGATATCGGAGCCGGTACAGATGTTGCGGATTCTAGATCACTATTTAGGATGGACACTGGTCCTAGTTCAGACAACATGGGTTTCAGGAACATGTTCTGGTTCTGGTTCAGACGACATGAGGTTTAGAAACAGGTTCTGGTTCAGACAACACAGTTTTCAGGATACGGACCTGGCGACATAATAGTTGCACGCACACTAAGTAGGGAAACTACAGGGGTGCTCAGGCACCTCCCTACTGGGGAGCGTGCCTTATATACCTGATGCCTCCCAGATATTGGTTGGGGACATTTCCAAAGTGCGCACGCTACCCCTTTAAGAATCTTGGAGTATACTTGCGTGCTCTAGGAGGCGGCATGTGCAAGCCCAGAGAAGCAGAAAGCCATAACAGGTAACGAGACACTGCCACGCTGACGGGGCAGTGAGTTTGTGGGTGTCCCTGCCAGGAGAAGGGAGAGGTACCATGCAAGGATACCTGCATTGGTGTTACAAGGTGGGAAAGTGCACGTCACAGTGCACCCAGTACTTGGTTTGAACAGTCATTCTGTGCTGATAGAGTCCCTTTAAACAACAGTGATTTAAGCGAGCTCTGATCGCTGCTGTTAGAGGCAGGAGCGATGTATAAGGTTATGTCATGCACACAATGTCTTTTAGGTGCCAGTATAACCGCTAAGTTTTTCAAGCAGAAGAAACTTGAGGAAAACGCCTGCAGTGTTTTTCCTGAAGCATTTTTTTTGTGACTTGACCTCTGTGTCATTTTTTGTTCCAACTTTGCCACCAGTATTTTTTTTTAACATTATGTATACAATAGTGAACGGAAGCCATCTGAAGAATGGTCAGATCATTTCTTTTAACTGCTTTACGGCTTTCAAAGTGAATAAAACAAGTTAAAAACTGAGCATATGCAGGACATGTTATTTTGACACTCCAGAGCATGTGTTAATTATTTTTAACATTTTTTTAAGTGCTTTATCATAGGATTTCGGAGCGAACCTGCCTGAAAAAGGCACTGTGTGCACAAGGTGTGATGTGGTCTTACGTTCTAAGCCCGCTGCTTATGTAAGGTGCCCAAACGAGGTAGCCGTGGGCGAACTGTAGCCCATGCACATTTTGGCACCCTATGGACAAAGTGTGTCCTCGCTCTGATGTACTGCTGTGTATGTAGTGTTTCCCACTTACTTCTGGCCAGCCAGCCTCTTCTGACTCCAGGGTTTCGTCTTCTGGAACCAGGAAAGCAATCAATTCAGAGGAAACAGCGTTAATAATAATAACAAAAACTTGAACTTTACTTGGTTGCTGGCAGTATTTACAGGCAGGTATAAAGGATAAGGCCCAACGGGTTGTCATCTTTCCAACAGGTACCGGATACAATTTCAGCCCTGATTCCCGATTTAGGTGGAGCATCTCTGTTGCTTTCTTCTATAGCCCTAGAGACTCATCCTGACCAATGACAGTATATCTGGATCCCAATTCACTCCCCCTCCTAGAGCTTGAGTTCTGACTTCTTCTGCAGCCTTGCAGACAGAATGTGCCCCCAGGCCCCCGACGACTTTCTCGAGTTTCCCAGGAGGGCTAAGGGGACTCCTGTGGAAGGATTCTCTGGCAATCCACTGTCTGGGATACTAGGTCCACGTCTACCCCAGCAGCCCTTATAGAGCTTGCTAACTTTCTGCAGTACTGCACACTACTGACTGTGCTCACTTCCTGCACTAGACACTAGCACTAAGTTCCCCCTCTCTCTACTGGGCCGGGTGTCACAGTTAACCCTACCTAGGCCAAGCTGCAGCCCCAGAGGGTTCTAACTTAAGGACCGTGCTTTTAACCCTTTCTAGTACCAGGGGCAGACTATCACCTCCACCACTACTACACTTCACCCATACCCACTCTATGACGGAACAGTATGTCCTAGAGTGGGAATGGGTTAAAAGCTGGTATTACCCCGCCCTAAAATTGTCTCTGGTGATACCCAAGCCCCTCTACAGCAGAAAGCTGACCCTTTCATTTTTAACAAACTACAAACTAAAGGCAACCAGTCAGTAATTAACATTCAGCTGTATAGAGTAAGCAAAGAAAATCTCATATGGTGAGTAATAGAAAAATATATATCACTTGACATCATAATCCTAATCGTTCCTGTGATGCATCCAGACAAAATAATACCGCCTGTTTGGTTATTTAGCTTTTGGTACATAATCCCTTAACCTTTGCAAATGCATTCTGTGAATACGACCACACAAAAAAATCCCATAATACATAAAACACCCTGATTTCATACTTTAATATTGCAAGAATGTAGCTGTAACTCGAAAGACGAAGTGATGAGCTGCGGGTTATAAAATGGCTTGTAAAAATACACCATTCTTGCCAGTTTACTGCTTTAAAGTGATTTAATCTATCATGTCAGTGAAACAAGTAATGTGGACTTAAAAGAAAGAAAAAATCTATAATGTATATATACAATCTTCACAATGTGCGATGGCCGTGCCAATCCTTAGAAATAAGATATCCTCTCCAGCGCAGTTTATGACTGAGCTATATTTAGCTTGTAAAGAAATGGCATCCAAATATCTCCCTGTCTCCTACGCTGCCCAGATGATACAGTATAAGAGGTTCTTGTATAGCTACCATATAGATATTCCAAAGACAAAAACTCACCTGTTGTCTGCAACCCTACTTATAAAACCCAGGAGTTACACACCTGTTCCAGGTTCGGGATCTGCTCCCCTCGCCCCAGTCTGCTCAACTCAGTTGCGCTCCGTAAGCAGGTGAGTTCAACATTGTTGACACCAGGCAGAACAACAATCTACTTTTATTTGCTTAACCGGGTTAATTACTAGTGTTGAGCTACCCCCGTAGTGTTTGAGTTCGGTTCGGTTCGTCGAACACCCGTATGTTCGTCGAACTGTTCGTAGAACTGTTCGTCGAACTGTTGATCGAACACCTTCGAACACCGTTAAAAACAATGGCAGGCAAACAAAAACACATAGAAACACATAGAAAACACTTCAAAGGTGTCCAAAACCTGACAAACTGCTCAGAAGACACAACTAACACATGGAAAAGTGACAAGTACATATAGTCATGCGAATAGAAAAGAGGTGGAGGAGCATGTCATGCCCTTCTAAAACCAAAAAAGTG
Organism: Phyllobates terribilis; assembly: GCF_046119375.1. NCBI lineage: Eukaryota > Metazoa > Chordata > Amphibia > Anura > Dendrobatidae > Phyllobates > Phyllobates terribilis. The sequence goes on along the minus strand of NW_027362769.1, from coordinate 134,062,138 downwards.
CGAAGCCGACACGGCCAGTCCGTTCCTGCCCGTGCGACCTCCATGTCGCTTGGTTTGTGCCAGAGCTTCGGTGGACCCTGACAGCCAGCCCCCCTCTCCCAATACTGGTGCCTGTCCGCTGGTGGGTCGAGCGAGCCCCCCTGCGGTGGAGGCAGGTCTAATCTTTTTCATTTAAATTGTCTAATTTGAATGAGTACACTTTAAATCCTTTTACAAGGATCTATTGGAGGGCAAGTCTCATGCCAGCAGCCACGGTTGCAGGAGGAGGAAGAGGTGGAGCCTGCCGTGTGCTGCTGTGTTTGGTGTGTGGAGAGAGCTCCTGGGAAGGGAGGTTTTGCCTTTACCATCTGGGACGTTTTGTCTGCCCCCTTCCCAGGAAAGGAGGCTTGCTGTGGGATTGGCCTCCAGGGCTGGGCCCCCAGCTCCTGCCCCCCGGTCCAAGCCGGCGGGGGGCAGGAGGAATACCATCGTGGCTGGGATGACCAGGTCCGGAAAAGGCAAGGCGTCCGGCATGAAGACCAGAGGGACCCCCGAGGCCACGGCCGCGGCAGCTCCTCCCCCCGGAGGTAGGCCGAGTACGTGCAGGGGTGCTGCAGCGGTGCCCCCTGATTGGGGCACCAAGGTGGCGAAGGAGTCCACTGTCATCTATGGCTCCCGCATCCATGCGCACCTCTGCGAGTATGAGGACGCCTCTAGGAAGCTAAAATCCCTCTGGGAGGAGTTGAGGGTAGCTCAGGAGAGGTCCGACAGGGCCTCTAGCAGCAAGAAGCCTGAGCTATCTGCCGCGGTCAGGAGGATTAAGAAGGCCATCCAGGAGGTGGAGAACCGGCGGTGTACCATCCTGGCCGGCAGCGGGCCATTCAGAGAAAAGTTGGAGAACGACGACCGGTTCAGAGCCATGGCCGGTGGATCTCTGGAGGGGTCACGGAGCTCCAGCCAGGTGGTGGCGGTGGAGGATGAGGAGGAAGAGGACTGTGAGGAGGAGGTTGCACCCTACCCGCCATCTGGTGGCCTGGTAAGTGATCTCCAGGCATCGCATAGCGGGATAGCCCCTCAGCAGATGGCTCTCCCGTCTGACTCTAGCCCTTCAGAGGGCAGCGGGAGCGAAGGGGAGGATGAGGATGGTGGTAGTACTAGTGAGGGGGGCTGCCTCGTCATGAAGCAGATCAGGCAGATTGAGTCCCCGGTACGTTTTAACCAGCTGACGTTCGGGGATGAGATCTGCGAGGACGAGGCAACCGGGAGGGGGATGAAGAGGAAAGCGAAGAGAGCTATGAAAAAGAAAACATCGGTAACACATAAATTTGTGTATGTCCCCCTCTCTGGGGCCCCCCGGTCCCGTTGTGCGGCACCCGCCACCCACCCCGGCTCGGGCCCTGATGTGGGTCTGCAGCGAGGGGGCGGGGAGACTATAGGCCATGGTACGCAGAGCGCCGCCTCTGTTTGTAGTAATGAAGGTGGTGTGTCGGATGTGTCTGACATGGAGCATGGCACGGAGGGCGGCCCGGCGGCGGGCAAAAACCATGGTGGTGCTCAGGCTGGGTCCCCTGTGAGAGAGGGGGCTGGCCTGGCACCTGGTGTGCCTGCTGGCATGCGGGGGGCGGCGAGCGTAACTGCCGCTGCCACCTGCTCTGCTGGCGGCACACCGGCAGCCGGGGCCGCATCTCCGGCGGCGTGTGCTGGGAAAGTGTCTGGGTCCCTCACTCACGGATCCGTTAAATCTGGATCACTTTTGGGGACCCAGGCATCCGGTAAGGCATCTGGCGGGACAAAAAGTGCGGGGCCTGCAGCTCCGGCAGAGCCGGTTCGTAAAAGGAAGGTGGTGGGGCCTGCTCCCCCGGCGGGGTCCGTGGCGAAGTCGGGGCCCCCGGCGCAGGGGCCCAGTAAGGGGTCGGCGCTGAGGGCTCTGCCGCCGGTGGATGCCGAGGGGGAGTGGCCTAGCCTGGGGCCGGCCGCCGGAGTTGCTGTGGCCAAGCTCTTTGTGGCTAAGGGAGTGACGGTGGGGGGAGCTGTGCCTCCGGGAATTGATGCCGCTGGATCAGGGACCCCCGAGAGTAGACCCGGCTTCGGGCCGGTTTTAGGGGTCCCGTCGCGGCCATTTTTGGGGGGCGTGGCCTCCCTGGCGTCCCCCACCCATGTGGGAGTGGCCACGGAGGGCCGCACTGTGCTGCCGGGTGCAGGGGGTGTGGCTTCACAGGTGGGGGCCGCCCATGTAGGAGTGGCCACAGTGAGCAGTACTGTGCTGCCAGGCGCTGGGGGCGTGGCTTCCCGAGCCGGGTCTGCCCACGTGGGCGTGGCCACGCCCGGGGGCGGGGCTTAGCGCCGGCGCCGGTGGCTGCTCCTGGAGCAACAGACACCACAGCTGCGGCCAGTGCCAGTGTGGGGGCTGCCGCTGTAGCTGATGCGGGTGCCTGTGTGCCGGGGTCCGCTGTGTCTGGGGGCTTACCTGGGGCAGGGGATCCGGCACTGCGGGTATCCAGGAAAGCTGCAGCAGGGCTGGATGGTGCAGTGGGAGGAGCTACACCTGGCTCTCTTCCTGCCAGTAAATCAGGAAGCTCCAGGTATGCTGGGAGCAGTGGTGCTGCACTGCTTAAGTCCTGCAGTGTGGTGCTTGATAGGCCAGCAGCATTAAAAGTGAACCCCGTGGCAGGGAAGATGCCACCAGCAGGCGGCAGTACTGGCAACACAAGTAATATGGACGGTGGTAGTGAAACTGTGCCCAGAAAGTGTACACAAAAAAAGAAAAACATTGACCCCGGTGCACATGGGAGTGGGAGCGGGGCGAGTGGGGTGATTGTAGACACAAATGGGGATGGTGTGGGTACGAATGTGTCTGTGGCTGGGGATGCAAATGGTGGGGTGTCTGCGGTAGGGTGCGTAAATGGAGTGTCTGTTGGTAGCGGGGAGCACGGGGGGGGGGGGGGACTGGTCCATCTGCTCCCCCGGCCGCGAGCCCCCGGAGTTTTGCGGGGGTAGTGGCTGGGGCCTCGGGGTCCTCTCAGGGGGTTTCCTCGCCTCTGGACCTCAGGGACGGTGACTTGCGACGCCGTTTTCTGGAGGCCCTCAAGAAGGGAGAACGGACGATCACAGTAGAGGAAAGAGAGGTGGATCTGGCCTTTTGGCTGGACAGGCATGGCCAGGCTGCCTTCCAAGATAAAAGGGAGGGGGAAACAGTGTGGTCCCTCCCGACAGCCGGGCAGGGGGTGGCCAGGAGGAATGTAGTCCGTCTTCGGCGGAGGGGTAGTGAAGCGTGCCCGCCTAGAGCGAGGGTCGTGGAGCTCCTCCTGAAGATGGACTTCAGGGCAATTGACATCTTTGCCCTGATCCATCCTTTTGGTACCTCCATCTTTGACATCAGTTTTGTTCGGCCGGAGGGCTTAGAGCTTTTCTGGTCGAATTTTGAACTGGTGAAGGGGGAGCCCGGCTGGCGAGACTTTGCCGTACAGGCGGTGTATCGCCAAAATGGCGTAAAGAGGGTGACCGTTCTAACAAATAACGAGTCACTCTCAGGGATCGATATTATGACGTGGCTTTCTCGTTATGGGGAAGTCACAGAGGTCCCAAAGAAGAACAGGGACGAGTTCGGCATTTGGTCAGGGGGCTGGACCTTCATGATGAAATTGAAGGTTTCAGGTGGTACTGTCACTCACATCCCCTCCTCGGCATTCCTGGGGAGGGACAGGATCCTGATCTTCTACCAGGGGCAGCCGAAGGTCTGCCACAGGTGCGGTGACCCCCGCCACTTCAGCGCGGGCTGCAAGGTGCAGAAATGTGCCTTGTGTGGCGGGGTAGGTCATCTGGCCGCGGCCTGTGGTGACATTAGATGTCACCTGTGTGGTGATCTAGGTCACCCGTATAGCCGCTGCCCACATTCCTTTTCCAACACCATCTCTGGTCAGGCGGAGGAGGGCCGCGGGGGGGTTCCCAGTGGTTCATCTTCTGCTGGAACTGGAGGTGGGGGCGGGAGGGGAGTTGAGGGGTCAGGGAGGAAAGGCGAGGCAAATACACCTGCCCACCAGTGGCAACAGGTGAGGCGCCGAAGGGACAGGGGGCAGGATAAGCCCCAGGCGACTGGGGTGATGACTGTCCCCTCCCCGGAGGTTGCAGCCGGAGCCTCTGAGGCCCTGGGGGAAAAGGCGGTGAGCGAGGAGATCAGGAGGATGGAGAGGGAGGAGGCGGCTGCTTCCGATAACTCCTCCCAGTATGAAAGTCTGGATGAGGAGGTGGTGGAGCAGCCAAAAAAATCAGGTGACAAAAGTACCAGTAGTCGGAGGAAAAAGAACAGGAAAAGGGTAAAAAAAACTAAAGCCCCCCCCCCCTTGACCACTACGGTGCCTACGGAAGGGCTCACCGGCTCCCCTCTGATCCCCCTCTCCAATCGGTTCCAAGCCCTCGATGACTCTGCTGTGTCGGAGGTTGGGGGTAAGGAGCCGGAGACAACATCTGGGGTGCCTTCAGGGGGCGGCGGGGTCTGTCCCCCGGGGGACTCGGCTGCCCCTGGGGGGGGCACTGCCCCGGGGTCTGGAGGCGAGGAAACCTGTGCTAGGAAGGAAGTGTCCGATGCTGGAGGGGCGGGCATGGACACCTCGGTATCCCTAAAGAGGAGGGGTGACTCGGGCTCCTCCTCAGAAGGCGAGAGGAAAAAGGGGGGTACGGGGAAAAAGAAGGCCATCTAACTCAATCACCCATGATGGCAGAACCTACCCCGTTGACTCTGGCGTCGATTAATGTCGCCAGTATAAAGTCAGATGCGGCCAGATTTACGGCCTTTGATTTTTTCACCCGAGTTGAGGCTGACATTTTATTTTTGCAGGAGACCAGACTAACGGACATGGGGGCCATTTATAAAGCAAAGAGGGAGTGGAGGTGTGGGCCCTCATACTGGTCTCTTGCGGCCGAGCCGTATAGCGGGGTAGCGGTCCTTTTTAAGGCCGCTTCGGTGGAATGCAGACGGGTGATTGAGGTAGAAATGGGGAGGTGCTTGGTTCTTGACGTCTTCATGAGGGGACAGGAGCTCCGGCTCATTAATATCTACGGCCCGCAATCTAAGTGGGACCGTAAATGTCTCTTCCTGAAGGTCAAGCCCTATCTTTTTACAAGCCGGCAGGTGGTCTTCGGTGGGGATTTTAACACTGTAACTAGATCCCATGATAGGGGAGGCCCCGGAGACCGGCTGGCTTATGATAGCATAGCCCTGAATAGCATAGCAAGTGAAGCTCGCCTGGTGGATGTCCACATCCGGCACACCCCAGGTCACGGGGGTTTCACCTTTCATAGGGGTAGCAGTAGGTCTAGGATAGATAGGTTTTATTTAAAGGAGGAGGCCGTCTCTTCTGCAGTGTCCGCTGTGGAGGTGGAATTCTCCGATCACTGTTTCATTTTCTTTTCCTTGAATGTTACAGAGACCCCCCGGATGGGGAGAGGCCTGTGGAAGCTGAATTCGTCCCTGTTGGAAGAAGCTGATGTAAGACAATCCTTTGAGGAATTTCTTCAGAGCCAGGTACCTCTCTTGGGTCTCTGTAGTACTAAGTCTGAGTGGTGGGAGATCTTCAAAAGAAGGGTTGCAAGGTTCTTCCGTCAGCTCTCGAGCCTCAGGTGCCTGGACAGGCACCGCCTGTATCGGGATCTGGGGAGGAAACTCGAGCAGCTCGTCTCGACTGGAGGGGACCGTGAGGAAGTCTCTAGGGTGAAGGCCTTGCTCAAGGGGTGCCAGTATGATAGGCACACATCCTTGGTTTTTGAGAGGGATTTCGGGAGGTACCGCTCGCCCGACCCTTACAGGAACTGCAGGATGTCAGTGAGTTGTAAGGTGGTAACAGGACTGATCGACAGTACGGGGTCCCTGAACAGATCCAAATCAGGGATCCTGGAGGTGGTCAGATCCTTCTACTCGCACCTCTTGGGGGGGAGGGAACCTGATCGGGATGAGATGTCGGCTTTCCTGGCTGAAACCATCCCTGAGCCAGGGGATGACCCCTCTCTTCATGTTTTGGTGGAAGCAATCAGGGAAGAGGAAGTGAGACGGGCGGTTGATGGGCTCCGGCCCAAAAAGTCGCCTGGTCCGGATGGCTTAACATCCGAGTTTTACAAGACTTTTAGGGACTCCTTGGTCCCCCTCTTGACTGAGGTGTTTAATGAGTGTCTCTCCTCGGACGCTCTGCCCAGTTCAATGAGGAAGTCAGCCCTGATTATTCTGTCAAAGGGTAAAGACTCGTCAAGTATTGAGAATTGGCGTCCCATAGCGCTTCTCAATACGGACCGAAAGGTTCTGGCAAAGGTGCTTTTTAATCGGTTGGTGAAATTTGCGCCCCGGCTCCTTTCGGGGGCCCAGCACTGCTCTGTTCCAGGCTGTAGCACATTTAGTGCTGTGCTCGGTGTCCGAGAGGCAGTGGAGCAGAGCAGGTCAGGTCACTGGAAGGGGTACTTGTTGTCCTTAGACCAGACGAAAGCCTTTGACCGGGTTAACCACGAGTACCTCTGGTCCGTCCTTCTGAGGTACGGTCTGCCCGGGAGGTTTGTTGATTGGTTGAGAGTTTTATACAATGGGGCAGAGACTTTTCCACTTGTGAACGGTTGGGTCGGACCCCCTTTTGAGGTGAAGTCTGGTGTCCGCCAGGGCTGTCCACTGAGCCCACTGTTATACGTATTTGCGATTGACCCCCTTCTAAGGAGGGTGGAGCGTGGACCGTTGGTGGGAGTCGGGATGGACCAGGTGGAGCCAGATGCCACCTTGAGGGTAGTGGCGCACGCCGATGACGTTTCCCTTTTTGTAACCTCGAGAGGGGAGGCAGATTGGGTCATGTCTGAGGTTGAGCGCTACTCGGTGGCATCCGGGTCCATGATCAACCGGGATAAGTGTGAAAGTCTCTGGCTGGGAGGGGGAGATCCTAGTTTTGATCTCCCGGACACTCTTCCAGGGCCTCAGACCACAGCAAAAATACTAGGCATCAGTTTCGGCCCGGGGGACTACCCCCAGCAAAACTCGGAGGGCAGACTTAAGATTGCCGCCCAGAAGGTGGATCAGTGGAAGGGCTGGTCCTTGACCCTGAGGGAAAGGGTTAGCCTGGCCAAAGGGTATTTGCTTCCTTTACTAATATACCTGGGCAGTGTCTGCATCTTGCCAGAGCCTCTTTGGACACGGGTCTACAGCCTGTTCTTTCAACTATTATGGGGGAATAGGCTGAACCTAATCAGGAGGGAGGTCACGTACCGCACGAGGAGACTTGGAGGGTTGGGTATGGTCAACCCAGTGGTGTTCCTAGTAAACACCTTTATTAAGGCAAACATCGCCAACCTCTGGTTAGAGAGGGCTCCTCCGTGGGTATTCTCCTGTAGGGGGTGGTTTCGGCCTTTCTTCCAGGAATGGGAGACAGGAGGGCAGGTGAAGGACCTTCGAACGCCTCATGGGCATCTTCCGGCTTATGCTACCCCGGTTCTGAAGGTGATCCGTCGGTGGGGTCTGGGAGTGTGGGAGATCAGGACCTTGTCAAGGAGGTTACTTGACAATAGGGTCCTGTTGACCCACTTTCAGAAGCCCCTGGCGCTCAAGGATTGCCCAAGCCGGGATCTGGAGGTAGGGCTTGGGTTATTGAACTCTAAACGGATCCCCTTGAAGTTTTGGGACTTGGCTTGGCGCTGCTTCCATGGGAGACTGTATGTGAGGGACAACCTGAAGTACAGGAACTCTGATGACCGGGATTGTCCCCGCGAGGAGTGTGGCGGCATGCTTGAGAGCATGGAGCACTTCCTGCTTCGGTGTCCCTTTTAATACAGAGGTCTACAGTAGGGTGGGTGCTTCCATTGGCTGGCCCAGGCTGGCAGGCCTTTCCTATGCGGAGTGGGCCTATGGGGCATTCAGGTCCCTGGGTGGCCGAGATCGGGGCACTGTTTTCTTAGTTAGCTTAGTGACTAGGTTTTACACGTGGAACGCGCGGTGCTTAGTGTCCACCCAGCAGAAAGCCCTCCCCCGGGAAGAGGTGATTAGGAACATCCTGGGTGACCTGGCAAAAGTGCGCTCGCTGGAGTATGAGAGGCTGGGTGCAGGGAGGGCTTCCCTTCTATGGAGGGGGTTCTCATTCAATGTGCCCTAGGGAGAGTTAGGCTATGCGTGTCTGTGATAGGGTGAGTTAATCTCCTTCTATACTTTATTTATTTTTTTTTTTTGTAGGGTCAGGTCGTTGTGTAGGGTCAGAGAGGGACAGACAGGGACAGTCATCAGGGATAGGTAGTTTAGTATTAGGTTGGTAGTGAGGGTCAGTGAGGGACAGGTAGGGACAGGTAGGGAAAGATTGGTAGGGCGCTAGGGACAGGTTGTTTTTTTTTTTTTTTTTTTTTTTTTTCTTTTCTTTAATAGGGAGGGACAGGGTGTTGTGTGTTAGATTAGGGTGAGAGCCTCTGTAGTCTCCAGTTTCCTGGTGGTGGGCTGCTCCCCTCACATTGTAGTTTTTTGTTTTGCGGTATTGGAATCGGAATATAGGGCTTGCAAGCACTGAACTTGGGTCTGATTTTTGATTTATGGTTGGTTCTTTGTGGTTTGAAATTATCATGTTACTGCTAAGTGTTAAAACAGACTTTTTATGTTGTGTATTGTATGTATATGTGTATTATATGTATATATATGTGTATTGCGCGTGGGGGGATGTAGTTTTAGGTTGGGTGGGGGGTTTCGGGGGGAGGGGGAAGGGGTGTTTTTATAAAAAAAAAAAAAGAAAAATGGACATCCTGCGGGATGCGGGAAAGGGACCCTTTTTGCGCGTAAATGGCCACAAACTTTCGTGGGACCTTGTTGGTGTTAAGAGGCCACAGACTTTCGTGGGACCTTGGGTGTTTAAAAATGGTGGTGGGGAAAAAAAAAAAAAAAAAATTCTGTGTAGAGTGTTAGTTTTGGCCAGGTGGCCCATCTCTTATTTTTTGCGGTGGGCCGGTTATTTAGTTTTCCTTTTTGGGGTTAGGTGTGAATGTGCAGGTATGAATGTTGCAGATGTTAGGGGTCTTGTGCGCTTAACGGCGTGGCCTGGCTGGTAGGTACGGAAGGTCTTCCCTTGCTGGGGGGTCTTTTGGAAAGAACGAAGACGTTTTGTGTTTCGTGTCAAGTGTCATGTGTTAGTTTGTTGGACTCTATATAATTTTTGGATTTGGGCTATGTCTTGCTGGGGTTTTTTGTTTTTCTTGTATAATGTTTGTATTTGTGGTTTATATTTGTGTTTTGTTTTTGTGTTTTTGTACTTTTATATAAAATAAAAAAAAGAGTTCCAGCTCCAGTAGCGTCCACTAAAGCTGCTGCAGTTAAAAAGCTTTTATAAGGATCGAGCTTGGCGGTCCACTGCAAGGCGTCCTACCGCCAGTCCCAGCCCCTGTGCCTTGGGGTGCCTCCCCGATGCTCTTCACTGAGTGTGTAGCACCCCGAGGACTCGGCTGCTACAGGGGTATTGCACCTCGATCCAGAGGTGTGGTATTCCACTCCCGGGTAAGGATGGAGTGTGGGACTGAGCTCAGCTAGCTGCATGCACTACACTCATCCCATTTCCGGGGGACAGAACAACGGTACTCCCACCAGATAGATGTGCAGGTACGACAGCATCTGTCCCTGGCTGGAGTGGGAGGGGGGGAGGAACATCCCAGTAGTGTAGGGGCAGATAGGGGAGGGACTCTGGGCATAGAGGTAGGAGCCCATTGGGTGCTAGTCACCTGGGCTCACACATAGAGGGAGTATATATGGTGGGCACCATCTAGAGACAGGGAGAGCAGAGCTGAGAGAGTCAGAGGGAGAGTTCAGCCAGGAGGGCTGACGGGGAGCTGTGGCTCCGGCTGGGCCCAGCTCCAGGGCCAGGCCTGCAGTGGAGAGGAGGAGGAAGAGAGGCCCAGAGACGCAAGACAAGAGGGAACCCTGAGATCCCAGAAGTAAACCAAAAGGGTGAAGGGTTGGCAGAAAAGGGTACCGGAACCCAAACTGGTGGAGGCTAATGATCCTCAGCCAGGAACCGAAGGTCGTGGTCAAGTTTTGGCGCGACCCTCACCACATCCACCAGGAAGGCACACCACGAATAGGGTCAGGAAAGCCAGAGACGGTTTTACCACCAAGAGGCCCGAGGGAGCCGGACAAAGGTGGATCCCTGGTGGGAACGGCCAGTAGGAAGGAAGAGAGGGGAGCTCAGGACCACGCTCTGGACTGCCTGGGAGTTGGCCGAGTCCCACACCTGGTGGACGCAGCACGGCTTGGGTGGTCACTCAAGGCCGGAGTGACCGGAACAACACCAGTGAGTAAAAACCCTGAAACTGCATCGCATGTCTCTGAGCTTCCTTGCTGCACCATCACAACCACCATCTTCCACATCTGCTGCCCTGAGGCCATACCCCTCCCGTTGGGGGTTATACCATCCTTGCTGCACAATCCTACCACCGGCCTCAGCGGTCTGCTCTGCAGCGGCGGCCTCCTAGCCGCAATCAACGGGTGGCGTAGTCGACACTTAAACAACATCTACAAAAGACTGCCACACACTTAGTTTGACCACCCTGGGCACGGACCGGGTCACCGCCACACGGACTACTACCCCTATCCAGATCCGGCTCCGGGTGTCCCTTGTACATGGCCCAGGGGGCGCGTCAACTTTCCCGGGGGCCCGAACCATTTCCTTTGAAAAAATTAAGTGTCCAAACTACAGATGGTGTAGCTTGCTTAACAGCTGGGTTAATCTGCTGACTAGTAGACACTGCTACTAGGCCCAAAGTATTGCTTGGGCTAGATGCAGTTATAAAATTGTAATTAGATACTCTCATTGGATGCTGAGAAAGCACTCCATAGAGTCTCCTGGCACGCAATATATTATTCTCTTAAAAAGCTTGGGGTAGGGGACCTTTTTATAGCCAAAATCATGGCCCTGTATCGCAATCCGTCAGCTAGGCTGAAGATAAATGGAATATTATCATCACCTTTCATAATCACCAATGGGACAAGGCAGGGATGTCCTCTGTCCCCTCTCTTATACATCCTAGTGATGGAGCACCTGCTCTCATCAATTCACGATAACCCCAATATTAGGTGGATTGAGGTGGGAGGCACCGAGCACAAGTGCTCTGCATTTGCTGATGATGTCCTAGTATATATCACTCAACCACATATATCCATCACTGCTGTTATGGCTGAAATAGATCACTTTGGTACATGGTCAAATTTTAAAATCAATGCAGCGAAGTCTGAGGCCCTCGATGTCTCCCTCCCCAAATCCATACAGGATTCCATCCAGTCCAACTTTCCCTTTGCATGGCCCTCACAGGGTATCAAATACTTAGCAATTCATATTCATAGAGTCCTCTCTGGTCTATTTTATCTTAATTTTGGGCCCTTTATTGAACAACTCCATAGAGATCTTACTTCTTGGACGGTGAAGGATTTTTCCTGGTTCGGCAGAATAAATATACTAAAAATGAACGTCCTACCTAAACTCTTATACCTCTTCCAAAGCATTCCCGTGGTAATTCCCTCAAATTTTTGGAAAAGACTACGCAGTAGCTTTTGCAGATTTATCTGGGCAAGTGGGCGTCCACGTATTCGGGGGGACGTTCTGATCAGACACAAACAAAAGGGGGGCCTTAGCCTTCCGGATTGTAGAAGGTATTACATGGCAGCAGTACATGCTAGAATCCAGGACTTCTTCCATCATTCGGAGGGGAAATTGTAGGTCCAAATAGCTCAATCCATTTGTCCTAAAGCTCTTACCACTCTCCCATGGTGCGCCCATTTAATTGTCCCCTCTCTTGGCCTCATGTCATATAGTACTTATGCCACTGCTTTGGCTTTGAGATCCCCAAAAAAAGCTTATCCTCAATCGACCCCCAGGGCCCCTTGCTCCCGATTTCAGATAATCCAGATTTCCCACCAGGACTATCTGCAAATAGATTTCTCGGTTCAAATAAATCCCATCTGATATTATTTTCTCATGTCATCTCCAATACTTCGCTGCTCCCCCTCAATGACTTGTTACAGGGAAGAGCCACTTCCCTGAAGGCTAATTTTGAATATAGCCAGTTACAACACTTCTATTCAACTGTGAAGAAGCGCACACATCTTCATAGAGATCTCACAAACTTTGAAACATTGAGCCTATCATTGTCACCCCCTACACACTCCATCTCCCTACTGTATAATCTCCTCATTGCCCAGGTAACTGACAATAGGCCAGGATTCTGCGGTGCATGGGAAAGGGAACTGGGGAAGTCCTTCTCTGATTCACAATGAGATAAATGTTTCTTCCTAACACATAAAACCTCAATAGGATCCAAAGCTCAGGAAACCTCCTTCAAAATTATCTCTAGATGGTACCGGGTAACAGTAGTCCTTCATAGATGGTATCCAGTGGTCTCAGATAGATGTTGGAGATGTGGGGAGGGGGAAGGGAAAATGTCACACATATGGTGGGCATGCCCTATAATAAATGCATTTTGGGCAAAGGTGGTTCCCATGATTGAGAAAATAACTGGTATGACTATCCCTAATACGCCAGAAGCCCTCCTTTTATCAATGTTACCAATAAGTAAACGTAGTTATTAAAGGTCATCAATAGGCTACCTAATACAGGCGGCTAAGAATGTCATTCCACAACACTGGAAAAGCAGAGACCCACCCACTGTGGAGGAATGGTTTGCGGAGATCTCCCTCCTTAATAGGATGGAGCATCTGATTGCCATCTCACCGGCTGATGTTGATAGATACTGTGTGATTTGGAGGGATTGGATTGATTTTCAAAACTCTGATGCCTACCATCTAGCCCCCAACTAAAGTTATCCGTGATGTCGGCACAACAATGATCATAATCGCACTCTATTGATTGGTGGTCTGCCGTGGTCCGCTCCCTCTCTCTCTATTTTTCATATGGAAAAATACATGCTTGATCTGGATATTGATGAAAAACCCTCCCTGTACCCCCCAATGTACTGTCTTTATGCATAGATTTATAGTTATACTACCCCTATGTATATTGTATTTTCTTGTACTTTTTCAACACAAAAATAAAAAAAAAACTTGAATTTGAAAAAAAAATTGTAATTAGATCTACAGGCGGTGGCTACTCCGCTGACTAGCAGACACTGAGGCTTTAGAGCAGACCTCTGATTCCCAGGCTATAGTATGAATAAACAGCTCTTCAGACTCAACCATCTGTGTTACCCCAAGCCATAGTGTATGTAGTTTCTTACGGTTAAAAGGGGGGGAGAGACCCGACCCACCTGGAATTGACGATGGCAACGTCATGTAAAACACAGCAAGAGGACTCCAAAAAGAGTCTCCATTTTTTCCCAAAATTGTGACACAGACACCACTTAAGTGGCATCAATTGTCCCAGAGTTGCTTAAAATGGTTGGTGAGGTGATTTTCCAAAATCCTCAAGCTTTTATTCTCTCCAGAATGACACAGGTGGGGCAGATGGTGGTTGTCCCGGCCCGCTAGGCCGCATTGTAGCACAGTGAGCTTCGCACTGCAACTTATGCTTCATATCCATGTGACGGTTCATGCATGAAGTACTCAAACTATGGATTTTTTGGCCTCTACTTAGCTTTTGGTGACAAATGTTACAGATAACACGAGTTGGGTCATCCTTATCGATCTGAAAAAATGCACAGGCTATGCAAGGTTTAGAGCCAATGCAACTCTGCTACTAGCAATACTATCAAATGATTGGCTGGGTTAGATGCAGAGCATCTGGGTTTGGTTGAGGGTCCCCACAGTGTGCCTAGACTAGATGCAGTTAAAAATTATTATTAGATACACAGGCGGTGCAGCTTGCTTCGCAGCTGGGCTAATACGCCCAAAGTATTGGTAGACTCTATACTAAATAAGGAAGGATTCACTGACTGTGGTGGCCCCTCCATGGGCCGTGGTGATTGGTGGAGATTTGGTGGATGATTATACGCGAAAGCTCCTTAATAGAGAAAGTTGGTGGATTTATACTTTAAATACACGTGTACCAGCGGGTTTAAACATCAGACATGATTTGATGTATCATTATGAAGGATCATTTATAGATTATTATTATATACAGTACAGACCAAAAGTGGCATCAAGAGAATGCCAAGAGTGTGCAAAGCAGTCATCAAAGCAAAAGGTGGCTACTTTGAAGACCCTAGAATATAAGACATATTTTCAGTTGTTTCACACTTTTTTGTTCAGTATATAATTCCACATGTGGTAATTCATAGTGTTGATGCCTTCAGTGTGAATGTACAATTTTCATAGTCATGAAAATACAGAAAAATCTTTAAATGAGAAGGTGTGTCCAAACTTTTGGTCTGTACTGTATATGTTCCTTTTTTCTTCTTTTCTTTTTCTTTTGGATTATTTACATTTATATGCATTGTTTCTATGCTATACGATTTTAACATGGTATGTGTGTTTCAATTTCTGATTAACTCAGCCTTGAACAGGTGCATAGCAGGACATGACATATAAATACCACTTCCTTGCTGTTTTTTTGCTATGAAGTTGACGCACCCCTGGGCCTGTGTCGCGCTGCATTGCGCACGCAGGAGCTTACCCGTAGCCGGATCTGTTGAGGGTTGTAGTCTCGTGGCGGTGACCCGGTCCGTGCCCAGGGAGTCAGACTAAGTGGCGCTGTATTAGTGGTAGATGTTGTACGACTACGCCACCCGTTGAATCCAGCGAAGGAGCTGCCGCTGCAGGGCAGACCGCTGAGGCCGGTGGTAGGATTGTGCAGCGTGATAGTATCACCCCCAACGGGAGGGGTATGGCCTGAGGGCAGCCGACGTGGATGATGGGGGTAGCAGGAACCACTCGGAGACGGTATGGTGTAGTTCAGGGTCTTTACTGGTGACAAAGATAGACTCTCCCGGAGTACTGGCTAGCGATTGGGGCCTGGTCAGTCCTTGAGCAGATGGGATCTCCCCTGGCCAGGCGGAGTTGTAGGCCTCCCAAACTAACTGTACTCTTCTGGCCTTGCCTTCGGGTTTCTTGGCCAGAGGACCTGAATTCCCCTGCCGGTCGGTTTCTGCTGCTGGATAGGAGTTAGTCCCCACAGCCTCGGACTCCGGGTCCGGTGATAGCTTCTCAGTCAGGGCGAGCTCTGCAGCTGCCAGCCCCTGACTCTTTGTAGTACTGCTCCCACAGAGCTCCTGTTGTTTCTTCCTATGCTGCTTCTCTTCTCTGTCTCTACTTCTTCTCTACTCCCTAACCCTGCCTCAGCCCTAGGTTTATATAGGGGAAGTTCTTCCCCTCCCAGGACTGGGCAGGAGGTGTGGCATGCACAGGATCCCTGACCAAGAGACCTCCCACCTGCTCTCAGACATAACATTGCCATTACTGTGGAAACCAGACCCCTGGGGTGCCACATTCCCCCCTAGTGAAATTTAGTACTCCGGGACTAAACATATTTTTAGAAAAACATAACAAGGTATAAACAATAATAATACAATAAGAAAAACACATAAAGATGGTTACGGCATGTCCGCAACCGGGTGCAGTCTTTGAAGAAAAGCAAGGTGTCCATTTCACCAAAACAGGGAGACGTAACCAGGTAGGGGTCTGTCCTGCCCCGAGTCCTTAAAAGTCTTTAGTCCATTCCTAGGTTACGCTCCAACCATGTACAAGGATTCCCGGTAAATCTACCAAGGACTCCTATAAATAACTAGAAACACATAATTATACACAAGCAACAAGAAAAACAGGTAACCACAAATAAAACAATTTATACACTTCAAATCCTCCAACGTGCGGGTAACTGGCCTCTAGTGGCCCTAGTGGACCTACGGAGCTGACTGTCTAGCCCTGAACTACAGGGTGTAGGAGCTGTCAAGGGTAAACTGGGCAGCTGTCTACCGGCTTTTTGGCTCACTAGGGGTACGGCAGGCTCACTATAAGCAGAGGGTTGATCCTCCTGTTCTGCTTGTGTGGAGTCTTCTGCCTCCTGGACCGGCTGCTCTTCCAGCTCTACCTGTTGCTCCGTAGGCACTTGGGATGCTGGTTGGAGGAACGTGAGGACGGGTACCACAACTGCACCATTGACTTGAGTCCAGGACCGAGGGAAGTCTCCGAGCACAGTACTAACCATATCCTCCCTTTCCTCTACGGGTCGATGGTCTTCTTGTTCCTCTTCAGGGTTCCGTAGCTGTTCAGGACACTTCTTCAGGTGATCCTGGGATACAATGGCTATGGTCTCCCCTCCGTCTTTACTGATGGTACAGACTTTCGGGTTCTCGTGGCTTGAGGGCTGTACGGTGTACGGGTCCTTCTCCCACTGGTCGTCCAACTTGTGGAGCCGTCTTTTACTCTTCAAGACCTGCTCTCCGGGTACCAGGGGAACAGCGGGAGCATACTGGTTGTAAGTTTTCTCTTGTCTTTCCCTAGCCTGACAGAGACTTCGCTCCACGCTCTCCTGTACTTTCCGGTACTGCTGCTGCCTCTCTGTGTCCCAGTCTGCTTCTGGTGAAGTGTCCTCGGGTGTCAGGACTCCCATTTCCAGGTCAACAGGTAACTTACCAGGTCTCGCCCTCATTAGGTAAGCCGGGGTACAGTTGGTGGAACCTACCGGGATGTGGTTGTATAGGTCCACCAGATCGGGCAGCTTCTCAGGCCACAGACTGCGTTCTTCCAGGGGCAACGTTTTCAGGAGATCCATTACCACCTGGTTCATTTTCTCACAAAGTCCATTAGTTTGCGGATGATAGGGTGTCGTCCTTATCTTCCGGCAGCCATACAAATTGCAGAATTCTTGGAAGACCTCCGCTTCAAAGGCAGGTCCCTGGTCCGTCAGCACTTGGTCCGGGTACCCGTGTGGACGGCAGAAGTGCTGCTGGAAGGCTCTAGCTGCTGTTTGAGCCGTTAAGTCCTTAACGGGGACGACAACCAAGAACCGGGAGTAATGATCCACAATGGTTAACGCGTAGACGTAGCCACTTCTGCTTGGGGTCAGTTTTACATGATCCAAGGCTACCAGTTCCAACGGCTGCCGGGTGACGATGGACTGCAGGGGAGTCTTCTGGCTGGCACGGTCCTTCCTTCTTAGGTTGCACGGGCCACAGTCTCTGCACCACCTCTCGATGGTTCCCCTCATGCCTACCCAGTGGAACCGCCCACGCAGCAGGAACTCCAGCTTCTTCCATCCGAAGTGTCCAGCCCCGTCATGGTATGCCTCCATCACCATGGCTGCGTCTCTCCGTGGCACCACTACTTGCCAGATTAGTTCATGCGTCCGGGAGTTAACCATTCTGCGGCACAACTTACCCTTGTAAAGCAACAGTCGACTCTTCTCAGCCCACAGTTGCTTGGCTTCCTCCGGAGCGTCTGGGTCAAGGCGAGCCTCTGGCCGAGTCAGCATCTCCTTTACCAGCCGGACGGCAGGGTCACTGTCTTGCGTTTCCTCCCAGTTGTAGTGAGGCAAGGGGTTAAACGTAGCGGCTTGCTTACTCCTTACCCGATGGGAATACTGGATAGTCCCATGACGGTGGAACGCGGGGAGTTCGACTTCTTCCAGTCCCTCTGGATCTTCTCCTACGTCCGGTAGGTTTGGCATCCTGGACAGGGCGTCCGCGTTGGTATTGGAGCGTCCTGCCCGGTATTTGATTGTGAACTCGTAGTTGGACAGATGGGCTATCCATCTCTGCTCTAGGGCACCGAGTCTTGCCGTGTCCAGGTGTGTCAACGGGTTGTTATCCGTGTACACGTTGAACCGGGAAGAAGCGAGGTAGTGCTTAAAGCGTTCGGTGACTGCCCACACCACTGCCAGGAACTCTAGCTTAAATGAGCTGTAATTCTCAGGGTTTCTTTCGGTGGGTCGCAGTTTTCGGCTAGCGTAAGCGATTACTCGTTCTTTCCCCTGCTGGATCTGGGACAGTACGGCTCCTAGCCCGATGTTACTGGCGTCGGTGTAGAGGATAAAGGGCTGGCTGTAATCAGGGTACGCCAGGATTTCATCCCCCGTGAGGGCCATCTTCAGCTGGCGGAAGGACTCTTCTTCTAACTTCTCCCATTCTGGTTCTTGGCCTTCCGGGACTGGCCTATCAGGAGGTCCTGCATAGGAGCTGCCTTTTTGGTGAAACCGGGGATGAATCTGCGGTAATAGCCTACCAACCCGAGGAACTGCCGCACTTCCTTTACACTGGAGGGACTTGGCCATTCCTTAATTGCGGTGATCTTATCAGGGTCGGGAGCCACTCCGTCAGCGCTCACCACGTGTCCCAGGTACTGCACCTTTGGTTTCAAGAGGTGACACTTGGAGGGTTTTACCTTTAAGCCGTAGCTTGCCAGAGCTTCGAACACTTCCGCCAGGTGTTTCAGGTGGTCCTCATAAGTCTTGGAATATACGATGACATCGTCCAGGTACAACAGGACCGTCTCGAAGTTTCTGTGGCCCAGACAGCACTCCATTAATCGTTGGAAGGTTCCCGGTGCGTTGCAGAGTCCGAACGGCATACAGGTAAACTCGCTAAGTCCCATCGGGGTGGTGAATGCGGTCTTCTCCCGGTCCGCCTCTGCTACAGGAACCTGCCAGTACCCGCTAGTGAGATCCAAGGTAGAGAAGAAGTTAGCAGATCTTAAAGCAGCCAAAGACTCCTCTATCCTTGGTAAGGGGTACGCATCCTTGTGTGTGATACGGTTAATTTTCCGGTAATCTACACACATCCTCATGGTGTTGTCTTTCTTTTTGACTAAGACTAGTGGAGCTGCCCAGGGGCTACAGCTATCCCTGATCACCCCAGCCTCCTTCATGTCCCTAAGCATCCCCTTGGCGTGTTGGTAGTGTGCAGGGGGTACGGGTCGATACCTCTCTTTTATGGGAAGATGGTCTCCCGTGGGGATGTGGTGGTCTACCCCCTTGACTCGCCCGAAGTCTAACGGGTGTTTACTAAACACTCTCTCGTACTCTTGAACCACCCGATAGACTCCCTGTTTCTGGTGTGAGGGAGTGGAGTCAGTACCCAAATGTAGTTGCTGACACCAGTCCTCCATTGTTTCTTTAGAGCCGTTACCTTCCTCCGGGGAAGATGGAGGCAAGGGTTCTACGGACTGTATGGAATTTTGATTGATGGTATACAATTTGGCTAGCGTGGCATACCGGGGCAGGTACACTTCCCTCTTCCCGATATTTATTATGCGAACGGGCACCCTCCCATGGCGTACATTAACCACGCCCCGTGCTGTCAAAATGGTGGGCCTACTGTCTGAGTAAACTGGTTCTACCATTGCCTGGTAATCTCTACCTCTCAGACCAATAGCTGCCCGGCACCAAATCATCATTTCACTTTTTGGGGGCATGGCAATAGGGAAAGGGTCACACATTCTTACGCTACCAATCTCACCACCGGAGAGTTCTATCTGTTGCCGTCGCATCAGTGCCCGGATCTCTTTCTGGAGCACTCGCTGCTGGCCGGAGCTGGCGTTCTTGGCAATCTGCTGTAAAAGGAAAATCACCTCTGCAAGACAATTTTCAATTACATTAGTTCCTAGAGTTATCTTTGGGTGACTCTCGTGTTTGTCAATGTCTACAATGATCAGTCCCTGTGCTGCCAGTTCGACTCTACCGATTTTAATGGTCACCTCTTTAAATCCAATCTGTGGCACGGGCTGACCATTGCTGGCGATGATACTCAAGTCGTCGTCAGGGTAGCGGGTGATATCCGAGTCATTCCAGTACTGCTTGAAGAGCACGTACGGGATAGTGGTGACCTGTGACCCGGTGTCCAATAGGGCACTCATAAGGATGCCATCCAGTACCACAGGCAAGACTGGACGTCCTCCCACATATCTGTCGCGCCAGTTCGATGGGCCTGATGATCTTTTTCCTGGGGTTTGGCCCTCTACCCCAGGTTGTGCCAGTTTAAAAGACAGTACCTTGCCATATGTCCGGGTTGATTGCAGCGGCGGCAGATGGGTTGTCCGTCCTCGTTGTATCGGTCGCTGGGTCTTCCTCTGGCCGGTGGGGTCCTCCTTGGTCGACGCCACGGGATGTCCTCCGGTCCGGATGCCAGCTGGATCTTCCCTGGAGTGGAAACCTGTAAAGACTGCACAGTTCGGGTTAGCGCGGCAACGCTTTTAGCTAGCTCTTGGACCTGATGGTGCAGGTCTGGAGCCGGGTCATTGTTCAAAGCCTGCGCATCAGCTCCCACAGGCCCTGCCGACAAGGGTGCCGCCTCCTGGTGGTAAGTGGTAGTGGGGCGTCTGTGGGTCACAACGCCACCTGGTGCCGGTTCTCGGAGCACCCGGATGGCTCTGTCCTTGAACTGTGCAAATCCCAGATGAGGGTCCTGTAAGGCCATTGCCCGCAACTGGGTTCGGTGGGCATTGCAATATAAACCCTCTATAAATTGTTCAGTCAACAGCCTGTCCTCGTCTCCCACGCCGTCAGGGTCGGTCTGCTTAATGGCTCTCAGGGCCTCTTGTAGGTTCAGGGCATAGTCCCTTATACTCTCATGTGCCCGCTGTTTGCACCCGTAGAATCTAAGCTTGATCTCGGCTGAGGTGCGGGTATCAAAGGTGTCCCTCAGCCGGGTTAGTATCTCTGCGACAGTCCTCCTCCCAGGTGGCCAGGACTTTACCTCCCTTTGGGCTGCCCCGGTTAATTGGGCCACCAGGATGCTCACTTTTTGCTCCTCTGTGAGGGGATACACCTGGAAGAGGCTATCCAGCTTTTCTCTAAAGTCATGCAGGGTATGTGACTCCCCTGAGTACTGGGGTAGCCAGGCTGCCCCCGGGATATAGGGCATGGTGAAAGGCATGACCACAACGGCGGTGGCGCTGGCGGGGGTTGAAGCGGTGAAGCTCTCCTCCGT
The DNA here is from genome assembly GCF_046119375.1 of Phyllobates terribilis. Taxonomy (NCBI): domain Eukaryota; kingdom Metazoa; phylum Chordata; class Amphibia; order Anura; family Dendrobatidae; genus Phyllobates; species Phyllobates terribilis. The sequence goes on along the minus strand of NW_027362769.1, from coordinate 134,041,366 downwards.
ATCCGACATCCTTCTCCCCCCTAGTGGACCGTGGCCTACCTTGCGATGATCCTCTTCCGTAGGCCGCGGCTCCGCAGTGGATCGTCAGGGTTGAGGACCTTCCGTCGCGCTCCTGTGACGTTAGCGTCTGCTGGGCTCCTTACAGGACCTTACGCGACGTCTGGACGTGAGGCGGGGCTTCAGTTCTCGCGCGCTTTTGGAGTCCACGCCCCTCTTCTTCCCGCGCGGCGTCTTCAAGATGGCGTCCAACGGCGGGAAAACTCCACGGAAGGCGGGAAAAAGGCTGAAAATGGCGCCGGATGGCGGGAATCTTCACCGATGGCGGGAGGAAGGCTGAAGATGGCGCCGGATGGCGGGAATCTTCACCACTGGTAAGTTTGAACAGTCTTTTTCAGGCACGCAGTACCCGGTGGTTGCGAGCACGAAATCCTGCCGACTACGCCAAAAGTTGACGCACCCCTGGGCCTGTGTCGCGCTGCCTTGCGCACGCGGGAGCTTACCCGGAGCCGGATCTGTTGAGGGTTGTAGTCTCGTGGCGGTGACCCGGTCCGTGCCCAGGGAGTCAGACTAAGTGGCGCTGTATTAGTGGTAGATGTTGTACGACTACGCCACCCGTTGAATGCAGCGAAGGAGCTGCTGCTGCAGGGCAGACCGCTGAGGCCGGTGGTAGGATTGTGCAGCGTGATAGTATCACCCCCAACGGGAGGGGTATGGCCTCAGGGCAGCCGACGTGGATGATGGGGGTAGCAGGAACCACTCGGAGACGGTACGGTGTAGTTCAGGGTCTTTACTGGTGACAAAGATAGACTCTCCCGGAGTACTGGCTAGCGATTGGGGCCTGGTCAGTCCTTGAGCAGATGGGATCTCCCCTGGCCAGGCGGAGTTGTAGGCCTCCCAAACTAACTGTACTCTTCTGGCTACCTTGCTAGAGGCGGGTATAAGTAGCCCACGTCCCTGAGTGTACCGTGTGGTGCTCACCCGTATGGCCGGTGACTCGGGGCCTTCTAGTAGCTTCCGCTCCACGACGGCGGTGCTGGTCCCACGCGTGTGACCGTGCCTTCGGGTTTCTTGGCCAGAGGACCTGAATTCCCCTGCCGGTCGGTTTCTGCTGCTGGATAGGAGTTAGTCCCCACAGCCTCGGACTCCGGGTCCGGTGATAGCTTCTCAGTCAGGGCGAGCTCTGCAGCTGCCAGCCCCTGACTCTTTGTAGTACTGCTCCCACAGAGCTCCTGTTGTTTCTTCCTATGCTGCTTCTCTTCTCTGTCTCTACTTCTTCTCTACTCCCTAACCCTGCCTCAGCCCTAGGTTTATATAGGGGAAGTTCTTCCCCTCCCAGGACTGGGCAGGAGGTGTGGCATGCACAGGATCCCTGACCAAGAGACCTCCCACCTGCTCTCAGACATAACATTGCCGTTACTGTGGAAACCAGACCCCTGGGGTGCCACACAATGATTAAGAACCTTTAGTTCGAAACGCGTTTGCTGTTCTTCTGCAAGGTGGACTTTTAAAATATTTTTTGTATGACCCAATAAAAAGTGGATTTTAGAAGATTTGTTCAGCTGGATCTTCCTGGTTCCTCATGTTCGTCTGGTAGCACTCCTGGCTTCGTGCTGTTGATCTTCTAGGTGGGTGAGCTGATTTTTTCCTTTCTTTTTCTGCCATGTGGCGATTGGTCATCCACTTTCGCTGCCCCTTACTCAACGAATTCACAAACATCTCCCATCGGTTTGGAGTCCCATTATGCCCAACCAAAAACATTGGCCAAACAACTAAAAAAAATCGTTCTTAGGCATCGAAATCGACACCACAGCAAGGTTGTTCCACCTCCCATGGGAAAAAATACCAAAACATTACACCTGATCTAGGTTTTTTGCGCAGTATGGAAAGTAACACTACAGCAGATGCAAGTATTACTAGGTCTCCTCGTGTTTGCGAGCCGGGTGATGCCAGTCGGAAGGGTTTTTTCTCTTCATTTATCGCCCGCAACAAAAGGGGCATCTAAACCGAGTCATACAATCAGAATCAGCGGGCAGCTACGGGCGGACTTAGAGGTCTCGAAAACCTTCTTATAATCATTCAATGGTCACACGTTATTTATGTCAGCAGAACAGTCCAACATTGAACTAAGATTATTCACCGGGGCGGCAGAATCAGGCGGATATGCAGCGATACTAAATAACCAATGGTGCACAAGCTTATGGCCTCTGTATTGGGCAGAACAAGTGCTGACAAAAAAACAGACAGTCCTGGAACTGTTTCCAATAGTGGTAGCAATAGAAATATGGGGCGCGCGCCTGGCTAACAAAGATATACTCTTCATAACAAAAAACACCAGCCTAGCGCACTGCATTAATAAGATGGCGTCATCGTCTCTCCCAGTGCTAGGCCTACTACGCCGGCAAGCATTCCTGTGCCTAAAACACAATGTATGGGTCCGCGCTAGCCACGATGCTGAGGGGTCTAACGCTGCTGCTAACGCTTTATCACAATTCAATTGGTAGATTTTCACAGAGTTCCTCTCCAACGCCCACCCATCGGGCAACAGTTGCCCAGCCTCACTATGGGATCTAGTGGAGAATAGTTGATGCTATAAATCAGAGCGTCAGTTGCCCCGTCGATGTGGCAAGCATACGGTAAGGCATGGGAACAGTGGACACAACTAGTAGCAGGCAGACGGGTTGACCAATGTGAACAAGCCAGATTACAAGTCACCATAGAATTTCTCTACCAGCTAATGATGAGGGGCATATCAGGGACGTCAGCACAGCGGTGGCTGACCGGAGTAGCATTTCACTTCCAACTACTGAATTGAGGACATGTGACAAAGAGATTCATCATCAGACAATCCATAAAAGGGTGGAAAAGGGGTCAGCCAAGTCAGGAGTGTAGACGTCCCGTTCCGTGTCACTAAAACTGATTTCTCACATCATATCCCTAACACCATTAACATGATACTCACAATTCGAAGCAACACTACTGTCTACTGTATTTGCGATCGCCTTCTTCGGGGTGCTATGCATAAGCGAATTAGTCCCTCAATCCAAAATTAACACCAGTGGAGGCTTATTACACCAGGACGTAGTCATAGCCAATAATGCAATACGTCTACGCATACGCAAATCAAAAACGGTTCCAGTGGGCAGGGGCACTTGGGTACTTCTACAACCCACAAATGGTACACTGAGTCGGGTAACAATAGTAAAAACTTATATAACCATCAGATCACAAAGTAATTTCTTCCTATCACACATTGATGGAACGCCATTATCAAGATACCAGTTCCAAGCTATATTTAATAAATGCATAACATCGGCAGGGAACCACCCCAAAGATTACGGGACACATTCATTCCACATAGGCGCGGCCACGGAAGCAGCAAGAGCAGGACTGTCACAAACGGAAGTTCAGAGGATAGGGAGATGGTGATCCACGTGTTTGGCGAGATACATAAGACCGGACTTGTTATCCTAACGTGGTTTGTTTCTTTTACAGATGATGCTAAGCCAACAGTGTGGGTGATAGGCCACTCGTATATATATTGGGCAGAAAAAAGGGCGAAAGTCCGCCCAGGCGGGAGGAAATTACAGTTTCATAACACATATTTGAACTGGAGAGGTATTAGAGGCCTGCAATGGCCACAAGTACTAATGGAGGTAATCAAGGTAGGGAGAGAGGCAAGAGGTCCGGTCATCTTAGTTATACAGGCCGGGGGAAACGACCTAGGTTATCACAAGAGCGCATAACTAATGGCAATAATGAAACTAGACACTGAGCGCTTCAGAGAATTTTTCACAAAAATAGTCAGAGATTGTGCCGAGCTCGGTATGGCAAGGTGCCCGAGACATCACGGCCATCGAACGGACAAGGCGGCTAATAAATATTTGGATGCCAAAATTTATAAGAGACAGAGGCGGACAACTGGAAGGAGATAAAGCAGGCCTCATGCGGCCCGATTGTGTGCACTTAATGGATATTGGACTGGACATATTCCTGTCAGGACTCCAGGACGGAGTGGAACAAGCGGTAAGAGTGATGGATGGGGGTCAGAGTCCTGCATACGAGTACGCAGGATCCTCCGTGGCCTGGAAATAGAAAGTACATGTTGGAGAGTTACACTTGTTGGCCAACTTGCCGTTGTGGAGACTGGAGACACAGGGCATGCTGCAACAAGCTGAATTATTTTAGAAATAAAATGCCTTTCTAATGTAATGAGTAAAAACAGTTAATAAAGCTGTGACCGATCCTCACCCATCCAGTTGTAAGAGTAACATGATTGTATTGTCAATGAAAGGGGGGCGGTAGGGGGCTGAGCGTCCGGGGTTGGTTGGGGGTCACCACAGTCTGCCTAGGCTAGATGCAGTTAAAAATCATTATTAGATACACAGGTGGTGCAGCTTGCTTCGCAGCTGGGTTACTACGCTGACTAGCAGACACTGAAGCTTTGGAGCAGACCTCTGAGTAAACAGCTCTTCAGACTCAACCATCTGTGTTACCCCAAGCCATAGTGTATGTAGTTTCTTACGGTTAAAAGGGGGGGGAGACCCAACCCACCTGTAATTGACGATGCCAACATCACGTAAAACACAGCAAGGGGACTCCAAAAAGAGTCTCCATTTTTTCCAAAAATTTGGGGCACAGACACCACTTAAGTAGTGTTGAGCCACCCCCATAGTGTTCGGGTTCGGTTCGTCGAACACCGGGATGTTCGAGGAACTGTTCGTCGAACTGTTCGTCGAACACCTTAGAACACCGTCGAACACCGTTAAAACCAATGGCAGGCAAACAAAAACACATAGAAACACATAGAAAACACCTTCAAAGGTGTCCAAAAGCTGACAAACTGCTCAGAAGACGCTCTCTTTAAAAAAGCCGGCCGGCAATTCAGCAGCGGCATACACCGGTACCCGACAATTTAGACAAGAAGGAATAGAGCATCACACATAGATTAGATAGATAGAAACATGTCAGTCACACATATAAGAAGCACAGTGACAGTGTTGGTTACTGTACTTGTCATTTAGTGTAAAGCATTTATTTAAAAAATTAATAGTGCTTTCATGCACCGTCTCTTTAAAAAAGCCGGCCGGCAATTCAGCAGCGGTACCCGACAATTTATAACAGAAAGATAGAGCATCACACATAGATAGATATAAACATGCCAATCACATATATAATAAGTACAGTGATAGTGTTGGTTACTGTACTTGTCATTTAGTGTAAAGGATTTATTTAAAAAAATAATAGTGTTTTCATGCACTGTCTCTTTAAAAAAGCCGGCCGGCAATTCAGCCTCGGTACCCGACAATTTAGAACAGAAAGATAGAGCATCACACATAGATTAGATAGATAGAAACATGTCAGTCACATATATATGAAGTACAGTGACAGTGTTGATTACTGTACTTGTCATTTAGTGTTAAAATAAAGGATTTATTAAAAAAAAAATTGGCGTGGGGGTCCCCGTAATTTTAGGCTCTAGCGGAGGTTAAGCAGACGGCTGGGGCAGATGTTTGAAGCCTGGGAAGGGGGTAATACCCACAGAGCTTCCCAGGCTACTAATATCAGCCCCCAGCTGAATACCTAGCCTTTACTAGCTATTAAAATGGGGGACCCCCCCAAAAAATGACGTGGGGTCCCCCCCTTTTTTAATAGCTAGCAAAGGCTAGGCAGACAGCTGGGGGCTGATATTAATAGCCCAAGAAGGGTACCATGAATATTGGCCCCCTCCCAGGCTAGAAACACCAGCCGTCAGCCGCCTCAGAAATGGCGCATCCATAGGATGCGCCAATTCTGGCACTTAGCCTCGCTCTTCCACGCTGCCCTGGTGCGGTGGCAGGGGGTAATAGGGCTGGGGTTGATGTCAGCTTATAATGCCAGCTGACATCAAGCCCAGGTTAGTAATGGAGAGGCGTCTATAAGACACCCCCATTACTAACCCCATAGTCAAAGTTAAAAAAAAAACACAAACACCCAGAATAAAGTCCTTTAATTGAAATAAACACACAATTCTTTATTGTTCTAAATTAAACTCTACTTACCATCACGCCCATTCCAGCTGAAGCCAACGATCTCCTGCAATAAAAGTAAAATAATAAAGCAACCTCATCCTTACCTTTCCATGGTTCCCAGGACAGCTTCAGCTCTGCTACATCGAGATGACAGGCTGGACCGCAGCAGAACGCTGCCATCCAGCCTGTCATCCCGCAGACACTGAGAAGCGCAGGCATGCTTGCGCTCCTCAGTGTCTGGCTGTGACGGCATCCAGATGAGCCGAGGTCATGTCCAATGAACTCAGCTCACCTCATGCACGTCACTGACAGCGTGGGAAAAGTCTCCTGCACTCAGCGCTTCAGCGTGAGAATTTTCCCACGCTGTCAGTGACGTGCATGAGGTGAGCTCATGTCCAATGAACTCAGCTCACCTCATGTACGTCACTGACAGCGTGGGAGAATTCTCACGCTGAAGCGCTGAGTGCAGGAGAATTTTCCCACGCTGTCAGTGACGTGCATGAGGCTGATATTTAAATTTGGCGCACAAATCGGTGATTGGTCGCGGGCAGCGTCCGCGACCAATCAGCACGGTAGTGTTTAACTTTGGCGGCAAGATCAGTGATTGGTCGCGCGCCAAGACCGCGACCAATCACCGATTTGGGCGCCACATTTAAATATCGGCCGCGACCAATCAGCACAGCGTTGTTTAAATGTGGATCCAAGATCGTGATTGGTCGCGGCCGATATTTAAATTTGGCGCACAAATCTGTGATTGGTCGCGGGCAGCGTCCGCGACCAATCAGCACAGTAGTGTTTAACTTTGGCGGCAAGATCAGTGATTGGTCGCGGTCAAGACGGCGACCAATCACTGATTTGTGCGGCACATTTAAATAGCGGCCGCGACCAATTGGATGTCAGCGCAGCTCCCCGGTCCTCCCTTCACACCCTAGCCGCTGATGTCCCCACAGTATCCACATGGTGTTACAAAGGTCCGGACATTTGTGTTAAAAATCGCTGATTGGTCGCTGGCGCTGCCCGCGACCAATCACCGATTTGGGCGCCAAATTTAAATATCAGCCGCGACCAATCACCGATTTGGGCGCCAAATTTAAATATCCTCCGCGACCAATCACCCATCTTGGCTCCACATTTAAACACCGCTGTACTGATTGGTCGCGGACGCTATTTAAATGTGGCACAGCACAGCGGTGTTTAAATGTGGAGCCAAGATTGGTGATTGGTTGCGGCCGATATTTAAATTTGGCACCCAAATCGGTGATTGGTCGCGGGCAGCGCCAGCGACCAATCAGCGATTTTTAACACAAATGTCCGGATCTTTGTAACACCTTGCGGATACTGTGGGGACATCAGCGGCTAGCGTGTCAAGGGAGGACCGGGGAGCGGCGCTGCGGGTCGAGATACTTCTGCTGCGAGCAGTCGCGCATCTCCCGGCTTCTCGCAACGGAAGAATCCGACCAGGCAGCGGCGCTCCCCGGTCCTCACCAATACGATTAGCGGATTGGTCGCGCTCTCCGCACGCGACCAATCAGTGATCTTGGCGCTAAAGCTAAACACCGCTCTGCTGATTGGTCGCGGACGCTGCCCGCGACCAATCACCGATTGGGGCGCCACATTTAAATAGCGGCCGCGACCAATCAGCGAGCTTGGCGCCAAATTTAAACAACGCTCTGCTGATTGGTCGCGGACGCCAGACGCGTCCAATCAGTGAGATTGGCGCCAAATTTAAACAACGCTCTGCTGATTGATCGCGGTCGCCGTCCGCGACCAATCAGTAGTATTGGCACCAAATTTAAACCCTGCTCGGCTGATTGGTCATGGTTGCCGGCCGCGACCAATCAGCAGTATTGGCGACAAATTTAAACCCCGCTCTTTTGATTGGTCACAGTTGCCTTCCGCGACCAATCAGCGATTTTGACGCCAAATTTAAACACCGCTCTGCTGATTGGTCGCGGCCGGCGATTGCGACCAATCAGCATTATTGGCGCCAAATTTAAACCCCGCTCTGCTGATTGGTCGCGATGCCGGCCGCGACTAATCAACATTGTTGCCGCCAAATTTAAACACCGCTCTGCTGAATGGTCGAGGTCGTGACCAATCACCATTATTGGCGCCAAATTTAAACACCGCTTTGCTGATTGGTCGCGACCACAACCTATCAGCATTATTGGCGCAAAATTTAAACCCTGCTCTGCTGATTAGTCGCGACCGCCGGCCGTGACCAATCAGTGATATAGTTGCCAAATTTCAACACCGCTTTGCTGATTGGTCGCGGTTGCTGGCCGCGACCAGTCAGCGATTTTGGCGCCAAATTTAAACACCGCTCTGCTGATTGCGCCGGGTCTGCCGCATACATATTCTAGAATACCCGATGCGTTAGAATCGGGCCACCATCTAGGTTCATGAAATAATTTAAAAAAAAATTGACGTGGGGCTTCGCACTATATTTGTGTCCAGCCAGGTACAGCAGGCAGGAACGGGCTGCCCCCAACCACCAGCTGCCTATTTGTACCTGGCCGGACACAACAATATAGGGAAGCCCTTTTTTTCTTAATTATTTCATGAATTTCATGAAATAATTTTAAAAAAAAATACGTGGGGCTTCGCCCTATTTTTGTGTCCAGCCAGGTACAACTAGGCAGCTGGGGGCTGGAATCTGCAGCGCAGGGAGGCCCAAGCTTTCTGGGTCCCCCCAGCTGCAAATTGCAGTCCGCAGCCACCCTGGAAAATGGCGCATTCATAGAAGCGCCATCTTCTGGCGCTGTACCCAACTCATCCAGGGCCCTGGTGCGGTGGCTCACTGGGTAATAAAGGGGTTAAGGCCAGCTTGGCATTATCAGCTGGCCCTAAGCCCGAAATTCATGGGGTCACGCCAATATTAGACATGACCACTATGAATTTCTAGTAAAGTATTTAAAAAAAACACAACACCCAGAATAAAGTCCTTTAATTGAAATAAACACACAATTCTTTATTGTTCTAAATTAAACCAAACTTACCGTCACACCCATTCCAGCTGAAGCCAACGATCTCCTGCAATAAAAGAAAAATAATAAAGCAACCTCATCCTTACCTTTCCATGGTTCCCACGACAGCTTCAGCTCTGCTACATCGAGATGACAGGCTGGACCGCAGCAGAACGCTGCCATCCAGCCTGTCATCCCGCAGACACTGAGAAGCGCAGGCTTGCTTGCGCTCCTCAGTGTCTGGCTGTGACGACATCCAGATGAGCCGAGGTCATGTCCAATGAACTCAGCTCACCTCATGTACGTCACTGACAGCGTGGAAGAATTCTCCTGCACTCAGCGCTTCAGCGTGAGAATTCTCCCACGCTGTCAGTGACGTACATGAGGTCAGCTGAGTTCAATGGACATGAATGAGCTCACCTCATGCACGTCACTGACAGCGTGGGAAAATTCTCACGCTGAAGCGCTGAGTGCAGGAGAATTCTCCCACGCTGTCAGTGACGTGCATGAGGTGAGCCGAGTTCATTGTCAGCTCATCTGGATGTCGTCACAGCCAGACACTGAGGAGCGCAAGCATGCCTGCGCTTCTCAGTGTCCGCGGGATGACAGGCTGGATGGCAGCGTTCTGCTGCGGTCCAGCCTGTCATCTCGATGTAGCAGAGCTGAAGCTGTCCTGTGAGCCATGGAAAGGTAAGGATGAGGTTGCTTTATTATTTTACTTTTATTGCAGGAGATCGTTGGCTTCAGCTGGAATGGGCATGGTGGTAAGTATGGTTTAATTTAGAACAATAAAGGATTGTGTCTTTATTTCAATTAAAGGACTTTATTCTGGGTGTTTGTGTTTTCTTTTAACTTTGACTATGGGGTTAGTAATGGGGTGTCTTATAGACGCCTCTCCATTACTAACCTGGGCTTGATGTCAGCTGGCATTATAAGCTGACATCAACCCCAGCCCTATTACCCCACTGCCACCGCTACAGGGCAGTGGGAAGAGCGAGGCTAAGTGCCAGAATTGGCGCATCCTATGGATGCGCCATTTCTGGGGCGGCTGACGGCTGGTGTTTCTATTCATGGCACCCTTCCTGGGCTATTAATATCAGCCCCCAGCTGTCTGCCTAGCCTTTGCTAGCTATTAAAATAGGGGGGACCCCACGTCATTTTTTTGGGGGGGGGTCCCCCATTTTAATAGCTAGTAAAGGCTAGGTATTCAGCTGGGGGCTGATATTAGTAGCCTGGGAAGCTCTGTGGGTATTACCCCCTTCCCAGGCTTCAAACATCTGCCCCAGCCGTCTGCTTAACCTCAGCTAGAGACTAAAATTACGGGGAACCCCACGCCAATTTTTTTTTAAATAAATCCTTTATTTTAACACTAAATGACAAGTACAGTAATCAACACTATCACTGTACTTCTTATATATGTGACTGACATGTTTCTATCTATCTAATCTATGTGTGATGCTCTATTCCTTCTATTCTAAATTGTCGGGTACCCTGCTGAATTGCCGGCCGGCTTTTTTAAAGAGACAGTGCATGAAAACACTATTATTTTTTTTAATAAATCCTTTACACTAAATGACAAGTACAGTAAGCAACACTGTCACTGTACTTCATATATATGTGACTGACATGTTTCTATCTATCTAACCTATGTGTGATTCTCTATTCTTTCTATTCCAAATTGTCGGGTACCGCTGCTGAATTGCCGGCCGGCTTTTTTAAAGAGACGGTGCATGAAAACACTATTATTTTTTTTGATAAATCCTTTACACTAAATGACAAGTACAGTAAGCAACACTGTCACTGTACTTCTTATATATGTGGCTGACATGTTTCTATCTATCTAATGTATGTGTGAAGCTCTATTCTTTCGGTTCTAAATTATCGAGTACCGGTGTATGCCGCTGCTGAATTGCCGGCTTTTCATGTTTCACTGTTGGCACTGTTCCCATCGATTTGGGCAATCACTGTAATGCCACAACCACCATGGCTGTGGCATTACAGTGAGTGGCAGAAAATCCCTGCATGATTGGTGCTCTAAATAGCGCCAGACATGCAGGACACGCTTTTGGTGCACGAACAGTTATCGAACATAACCTCGAACAGACGAATTTTTTGCAAATCGTTCGGGTTCGTCGAACAACTCGAACACCGCCCAAAACAGCTCGAATTTGAGATTGGCGAACAGTTCTAGTCGAACACCGCTCATCTCTACACTTAAAAGGCATCAATTGCCCCAGAGTTGCTTAAAACGGTTGGTGAGGTGATTATAACAAATCCTCACGCTTTTACTTTCCCCAGGATGACACAGGGGTAGAAAAGCCCATGCGGATCCATGATTTGTTCATCTTTATAAACGTGAGTCTGTCTACATTGTCAGTGGACAGCCGCGTGCGCTTATCTGTCAGCACACCACAGGCAGCGCTGAACACACGTTCAGAGAGATCAAAAATTATTATTAATTTGAAAGCTGGTGGAGCTTAGTATAGATGTCCTAATAGAATGAGTACCACACACTGCCACTATGCCCAAAATTATTTTCCAGACAAGATGCAGCTAAAATTATTAGTAATTTGAAAGCTGGTGGAGCTTAGTATAGATGGCCTAATAGAATGAGTACCACACACTGCTACTATGCCCAAAATTATTTCCCAGGCAAGATGCAGCTAAAAGTTATTAGTAATTTGAAAGCTGGTGGAGCTTAGTATAGATGGACTAATAGAATGAGTACCACACACTGCTAATATGCCCAAAATTATTTTACAGGCAAGATGCAGCTAGACATTATTAGTAATTTGAAATCTGGTGGAGCTTAGTATAGATGGCCTAATAGAATGAGTACCACACACTGCTAATATGCCCAAAATTATTTTACAGGCAAGATGCAGCTAAACATTATTAGTAATTTGAAAGCTGGTGGAGCTTAGTATAGATCGCCTAGTAGAATGAGTACCACACACTGCTAATATGCCTAAAATTATTTTACAGGCAAGATGCAGCTAAAAATTATTAGTAATTTGAAAGCTGGTGGAGCTTAGTATAGATGGCCTAATAGAATGAGTACCACACACTGCTACTATGCCCAATATTATTTTCCAGGCAAGATGCAGCTAAAAATTATTAGTAATTTGAAAGCTGGTGGAGCTTAGTATAGATGGCCTGATAGAATGAGTACCACACACTGCTATTATGCCCAAAATTATTTTCCAGGCAAGATGCAGCTAAAAATTATTAGTAATTTTAAAGCTGGTGGAGCTTAGTATAGATGGCCTAATAGAATGAGTACCACACACTGCTACTATGCCCAAAATTATTTTCCAGGCAAGATGCAGCTAAAAATTATTAGTAATTTGAAAGCTGGTGGAGCTTAGTATAGATGGCCTAATAGAATGAGTATCACACACTGCTAATATGCCCAAAATTATTTTCCAGGCAAGTTACAGCTAAAAATTATTAGAAATTTGAAAGCTGGTGGAGCTTAGTATAGATGGCCTAATAGAATGAGTACCACACACTGCTAATATGCCCAAAATTATTTTCCAGGCAAGATGCAGCTAAAAAGTATTAGTAATTTGAAAGCTGGTGGAGCTTAGTATAGATGGCCTAATAGAACGCGTACCACACACTGCTACTATGCCCAAAATTATTTTCCAGGCAAAATGCAGCTAAAAATAATTAGTAATTTGAAAGCTGGTGGAGCTTAGTATAGATGGCCTAATAGAATGAGTACCACACACTGCTAATATGCTCAAAATTATTTTACAGGCAAGATGCAGCTAAAAATTATTAGCAATTTGAAAGCTGGTGGAGCTTTGTATAGATGGCCTAATAGAATGAGTACCACACACTGCTAATATGCCCAAAAGGTTTTACTTGGCTAGGTGCAGTAAAAAATTTGTATTACATACACAGGTGGTGTAGCTTGCAACACCTATAGGCTACTCCACTGACTAACACACACTGCTAATATGCCCAAAAGGTTTTGCTTGGCTAGGTGCAGTAAAAAATTTGTATTACATACACAGGTGGTGTAGCTTGCAACACAGATAGGATACTCCACTGGCTAACACACACTGCAAGGCCCAACAGGATTTGCTTAGCTAGATTTAGCCAAATGCTGTGAAAAACACTTGCACAGCACTAAAACAGACCTGCCTGGCAAAAAGTGATAGGAACTGATGTAACCTAGCCCTCAAAAGGGCTGCAATTACAACTAGTCACTACTCCCAACCTATCTGTCTATTTAAGAGCACAGACCTGCCTGCTAAAAGTCGTAGGAAATGCTGTAACCTAGCCCTCAAAAGGGCTGCAATTAGAACTAGTCCCTACTCCCAAGCTATCTGTCTATTTCAGATAAAATTCGCTTGCAATTCACACAGTTATACTGTATAGCATGCACACAGCAGCAGCGGTGCCGTCTAACACTCAGCTGCAGCAGTGAGAAAATGGTGACGACGGGGAAAATGGCTGGGTCTTATAGGACAAGGACATGTGACATACACAGCCAATGACACATGCCCTTGCTTGTGTGAAAAAAAGCACTTCGCTCCGTGTGTGCGCTGCTGATAGGCTGACAGACTGCACCTCCCCACTGTAAATGCGGGAAAGAGAAAAAAAAATGGAGATCTTCATTATTTCTGTAGAGATCCATCCCATGCCTCTCCCCCCGCCCCACTGTACACTCAAACTGTGTATTAACATTGATTATCAGCATTACTGTGAAAAAACCCAGTTACGATTTTGGTGCACGAACAGTTATCGAACATAACCTTGAACAGCCGAATTTTTTTCAAATCGTTCGGGTTCGTTGAACGGCTCGAACACCGCCCAAAACAGCTCGAATTTGAGATTGGCGAACAGTTCGATTCGAACACCGCTCATCTCTATTAATTACGTGAAAGATCGCACAAGAACAATATTCACAGTATCATTTACAGGCAATTATATGCATAGAGATATATTGGTTAGCACATTACAAGAGATAGGACCTTGCGATCAGTTTGGGGTCCACAGTCCAACCTTGGACTAATGCCGTATTTAGCAGGAAAAGTCTCAAGGGCACCCTTGCAGCTTTCCAGACTCTGAAAAAGTCTAATAACGCTTTCTGGGCCACTTTAGCATCAGCCGGACCCCGTCTCATCTGCAACCTCTCCCCTGCCCACACCCGGTACCATAAGTCTCTGCTGAAAGTAACGGCCGTCCCAAAGTCTCCTTCTTGTCATCTGGCCCAGGCTTCGGTGTCTGGCTGGTTATCCTCAGGGCTTGTTCGGTATTTGAAAGCCGACGAGTGTCAACTTGGTCCATATTGATGGGGGCTGGTCCACGGCTGTTGACCGGCGTTGTCTGGGTCGAGAACCTTGACCAGATTCGTTCGGGTCTTCAGTGGTGCCTTACCATCGTCGTCTGAGTCTGGACCTTTATGGTACACATGGCTGCGGCCAAACTGTCATGGCTGCTGGAGCAAACTGTCACTTCCCTTGGTGACAACTGCCTCTCCTCGGTCTATATACATAAGGGGGCCTTCATTTTAAATGATCGTGGCAAAAATGCCAATTAAAGAATGCATGGCTAGTAATTACCACAAGCCTACTCAGCATTAAATATAATAATAGGAGAAACAGAGTACATATGGGCATAAAAACAGTATAGCTTTATTAGATATCAAATATAAAAAGGGCCACGACAGGTGGCGACATGAAGTAGTAATAGATTACAAAATGCAGCACATAGTCATATGAATACAGCATATATATACTTTGAGAAAAATTTCCTCAGGAAAAAAGAGGAAAAGGGGGCAAGCACAAAAGGATATAAGACACACCATGCAAATGCACCGCTCCATACAAGTGTACGGGTAAATATGCAGTGTCAATGTAAATATCAGATGTCGCTTACCAAACGCAATAATAGATAAAAGTAAGAGACAGGCCAAGGACCAGGAGAGACAGAGATACCAGGTGGCCCTAATTGGAGCCTCGACGCGCGTTTCGCCCCTGGATAGAGGGCTTTCTCAAGAGGCATAGATGGGTAAAAGATCAGGACCTTTTTAAAGGTTGGTAACAGGTCACGTGACCGCATCGTAGGCCACGTGACCGGAAGTCCGGAAGTGATCAGCGCCGAGCGGCGCATGCGCCGGACGCCAGGCATCGTCGGCGCGGGCAGCGTCCGTCACCTGGCAACGCACATAGCGGAAGCACCTGGTATGTGCCCCGGAAGTACGTGGCGAGGAGCAAGACGGCCGTGCCCGGGCCGAGAACGGCGTGCCTCCGGCGCATGCGCACCGCAAACTGAGCACAAAAATGGAGATTGCCACTAGCAAAGAGAAAGCGAACCACGGGAAATAAACAGAGACCAGAGCAGAAGGGGAGAGGCATCATACATCACGAGTATAGTGCAACAAAATACAACATAAAATGATTCAATCCAATGTAGAAGTTGTATTAGAACAAACAGTGCTGTCACATATATAGCAGGCATCCAAATTCCGATGCATGACATCAGTCCCATAAGATCCAGCTTGGTCAACACGTGGGTCACAAATTGTTTTCTTTTATGGATTGTATCTTGGCAAAAATAAAAATAAGAAGAAAATAAAGTAAATAGGGTGAAAAGCACACACCAAGTGATGTTAAAAGCAAAAAACAACAATTATTAGAAACAAAGAAAAGGAGGGCCACAAAAATAATAATAAAATAAAGTATAATAGCATAACATCTGAGACGGAGAACGATCCATAGAAAAATTCATATCACAAAAAGGGAGCGAAACTGAGTGTCTCGTTAAGACCTAAAGGAGACATGGTTTTCAGACGTATAATCCATTTAGTTTCTTTTTGGCCAAGGATTTTAGTCCAATCACCGCCACGAGAGCCGAGGTGTAGAACATCAATTCCACGCACCTTCAAAAATTTAGGGTCACAATTATGTTTTTGATGAAAGTGACGTGGGATAGTTTTTAATTCCCGTAGATCGGCCACCGTCTTAGCGGCACCAATGTCGCGCACATGTTCCCGTATCCTCACCCGTAGCTCCCTCGTAGTGAGTCCAATATAAATTAAATTGCAAGCACAAGTTGCGTAATAGATTACATTAGTTGAAGCACAAGATATAAAGTGACGGATTTGGTAGTCACGGGAGCCATCGGATGAGGAGAAGGAAACAGAGCGCACGGCATTGGCGCAGGCCAGACAGCGGCCGCAGGGAAAAAAAACAAGTCTAGGTCCACGGGACCCGAATGGGTTAGTTGGTGGGGGAATGTAATGACTCCGTGTCAACATGTCACCAAGGTTATTGGCTTTCCTGGGTGTCATGAGTGGATATTCCCCCAGAAGATTGCGTAGGGAGGGCTCCGCACCAAGAACACCCCAATGTTTGGAGAGGATCCGCCGCATCTCCCCCCACTCTCCTCGGTCTAGCCTGGCCAGTCATTTTTATATTTAGTCACTGTGACACAAGTGTCACCTGACCTGGTGTCTCCTTTAAACTGTTCCCCTGAGGACCATGTTCTTTATTCTTGATTCCTGATAACACAATTCTTTCTTTTGTTACTGGTGTGTGTTCACTTATAGTTACTCAGTCCCTCTTGTCCATCTCTAGATAGATAGATGGATAGATAGATAGATAGATAGATAGATAGATAGATAGATAGATAGATAGATAGATAGATAGATCTCACGGCTCCCATCAAGGGCCACAGATTACTGATATAGATGTTGGACCGGGTCTTGAGAATAGATTGCTAATATCTCTAATTAACTGTTAATAAAACTGCATTTTTATTTATATTTTAAAAGGTTATTATCATTTGTCTTCGGCAGCACTGTGATGATTGACAGTTCAGATCGATGGAGTAAGCCATTTGCTTAAACTGTGCTTTCTCTGATGCTGCAAACAGAGGCATCTTTGCTTCTGCAAATTTGGAGGAGCCCAGTGGCAGTGAAGCTAGCCAGATCCAGCAATGAATTGGAAAAAGCTTGTAAGCACTTCACTCCTTGCCTAGGAGACCAGACGCTGCTGATTGACTGCAGAAGAGTCCTGTAATCTGGAGAATGCACAGTAAATTCCTCCATTTTTTAGAACAGAGGTGATTTTTAATAACAAGTAAATTGCAAAATTGCTTGTTTTTGTAAGCACTTTTACCAAGTTATGAAACAATTTTACTTATTTATTGTGCTGTGAGTGTGACAACTCTTCTAAGGGTATGTTCACATGTGGTGGATGCAGGACAGAAAATTAGCAGAATAGAAAATCTGACTGTTGCCCTATAAAAGCCTAAGGGCTCTTTCAGATGTCTGTGATCATCGATCGAATCTCGGATCGCAATGCGTGGACTGACCGAGCGTCTCCTCAAACCAGCACAACAGCCACATAAAGATATAGTCATGGCCAAACTTGTTGTCACCCTTGAAATCATTGCAGAAAGTTGAGCATTTCTCTCAGAAAATGATTGCAATTATACATGTTTTGTTTTACACATGTATATTTCCTTTATGAGTATTGGAACAGAAAAATAAACAAAGGAAAAAAAAAGCTAATTGGACATAATTTCACACAAAGCCCCAAAAATTGGCCAGACAAAATTGTTGGTACCTTTCCAAAATTGTGGGTAAACAACTTTGTTTCAATCATGTGATGCTTGTTCAAACTCACATGTGGCAAGTAATAGGTGTGGGCAATATAAAAATCACATCTTGAATAATATCAACAATCTCAAGGTTACAAGTCCATCTCCAGAGATCTTGATGTTCCTTTGTCCACGGTGTGCAACATAATTAAGAAGTTTACAACCCATTGCACTGTAGCTAATTTCCCTGGATGTGGATGGCAGAGAAAAATTGATGAAAGGTTGCAACACGGGATAGACCAGATTGTTAATAAGCAGCCCCAATCAAGTTCCAAAGAAATTCAAGCTGTTTTGCACATTCAGGGTGCAATAGTGTCAGTGCATATCCATCAACACTTGAATGAAATGAAACACTATGGTAGGAGACCTGGGAGGACTCCACTGCTAACAGAGAGGCATAAAAAGCTAGACTGCAGTTTGACAAAATGTTCATAAGTAAGCCAAAATCCTTCTGGGAAAGTATCTTGTGGACAGATAAGACCAAGATAGGGCTTTTTGGTAAAGCACATCATTCTACTGTTTACCGAAAATGGAAAGAGGCCTACAAAGAAAATAGCACAGTACCTACAGTCAAAAATGGTGGAGGTTCAAAGATGTTTTGGGATTGTTTTGCTGCCTCTAGCACTAGGTGCCTTTACTGTGTGCAAGGCATCATGAAATCTGAAGATTACCAATGGATTTTGGGTTGCGATGTAGTGCCCAGTGTCAGAAAGCTAGGTTTGCATTCTAGGTCATGGATCTTCCAGGAGAACAATGACCCCAAACATATTTTAAGAAGCACCCAGAATGGATGGAAACAAAGTGCTGGAGAGTTCTGAAGTGGCCTGCAATGAGTCTGGATCCAAATCCCATTGAACACCTGTGGAAAGTTCTTAAAATTGCTGTTGGGAATAGTCACCCTTCAAATATGAGAGACCTGAAGCAGTTTGAAAAAGAAGAGAGGTTCAAAACTCCAGTTTAGAGGTGTAAGAAGCTTGTTGATGGTTATAAGAAGTGATTGATTGCATTTATTTATTCCAAAGTGTGTGCAACCGAATATTAAGTTGAAGGTGCCAACAATTTTGTCCAGCCAATTTTTGGGGTCTTGTGTGAAATTATGCCCAATTTGCCTTTTTTTCTCTGTTTTTGTTTTGCTGGGTTGTTCCAATAAACGCAAAGGAAATAAACATGTGTATAACAAAACTGTAACATGACTGTATATGAAGCTGTCACATTCTGGTCGGGAGATGAACAGCCAGTCTGTGGATTGGTATCCGAGATCGGACAAATGATCAAGGACATCTGAAAGAGCCCTTATTTGTATGCATTTGTAATACTAGGCAAACCCCTTCTCCATGAATGCTAGATGTATAGGTGGTTATTTCGTTAGTATTTTGCACTTGTATTGCCTCAGCCTTCATCACGGGGCCTGCTGCATCTTGTCGTGCATTAATATTGTGTATTGGTAAATACAGATGCTTTTTTTCAGTGATATTTTTGGAATTATATGTGCATTTTTGGTTACATTTCTACGATGAGCTTTTGGTAAGTTTTTGTCAAAAACGCAGCAACTACGGTTCCAGCAAAGTGGATGTTATTTATAGAAATCTCATGCCCTGTGTGTTTCTTTCTAACCCGGCATAAATTTACCTGCGTTGCATGATTCAAATCAGCAGCATGGAAATTTCTTTTACAGGTATGCTGAGTTTTCTGTGTGGAATTTTCCATAGACTTGCATTAGATGCAGAAATTCAACAGGTAAAATACGCATATGCATTTTTGCAGCATAACCGCATCAAAACGCTTGTAATCCGCACTGTAGGGATTTAGCTCATTGGTAGTTGGCAACGTTCACACAGGCATGCAGTTTCTTGTCCAACAGGAAGGTTTATTAACTCCATAGTGTTCCAGCAGAAAGTAATAGCAAAACAATGAATCCGTACTGCTGTATGAAAAACAAAGCGGTTCCGCTGCTCAATATTCAAAGTCCCAAACTCAGCCTCTTGCAGAGTCTAAGCAACTTATACAGGTCCTCCACCTTGCATACATAAACCCAAATACCAGAGGTGTTTGCTCCTCTACTTCCAGAAATGAACTGAACATCTCAGCTGCCCTTTTAAACCATCTGCATCTTCTGGATTGGAGGGTGGGAATAACTAGCTCCCATCTCATCTGATCATTACTAACAAATCTTGACCCATATATTGGTCTTATTAACCATCTCAGTGCCTCCTATCCAGAATTCTGCCAGCTGCTTGTCTACATACCCTCCCTCTCTGCCCAAAGCCGGGTCTGGGAGTTGTCACCCAACCAATCGTGAACCCCATCCCACCAAGGGTTGACTAAGCCGATATGACATACCTTGTGCGGTTTCATTTGCATTGGTAGGTAGCTTCATAGTGGTCCTCACCAACCCTTTCCGAAGAAGGGTATTTGTCACTTGACGGGGAATTTATTCCCCAAGGTGGGCACCAACACCCATACCCGATCCCCAAGTTTAAACTGTTTCAACCGAGTCAACTGACTATATCCCCTGGATCATCCCTTGAGGAGACCCTCTTTTTCCTGGCACGTCACCTTGATTCTTTATCATAACTGATCATTATTCCCAGCCAAACCCAAACCCCGGTTTCCTGCTCCTGGGGGACAACAATTAGCAGTCTTACTTTTCCTCGAGTATTTTTTTATCGAAGTCCCTGAGTTGGGCAGTTCCAGGTTTACCCCTGGACACCTCCAGTACAGTTGAATTGGCTTCAGGAGATGCTTCCTCCACTTTGTCACAAACCAGTATCGACAACAGAAGCTCATCGGCCGTGCATTGTGACAAGGTTTCTTCAGTTGTAACCTGGTTATCAGCTGAACTACCAGGCTGTACCCCTTTCCCCCCACAAATCCCAAAACAGAGGAAAATCACAATTGACAATTAGAGGATACAACAAGTTTTTGTCATTCTCATTCTTTGGGACACTGAACCACAGTCTGTGTCAATGTCGACCCAGGCCACAGGAAAGTTCTTGGTGTCTCAATGGATACGCCTGATGCCTTCTCCCATCCCAGGAACTAACGCATGTAGAAATGTGGCCCCTACCAGGGTCTCTAAACTCCCAGAGTCCTGAAGTCCAGCCACTTCGTCACCATTCACAGTCACCTCGCATTCCTGAGGCCCCTCACCAGGAGGAAGAACAGCACTGCAGGCAGGGAAGGTGAAGTGGAAGCAGCACTGGCCCATGTTGCAGTCCATCAGTTCCGAGGTCAAGAGACAATTGGCTGATATATGATCCAGGGCACAACACCTCCAACAGACAATGTGACGAGGTGTACTCCTTGAACCCGGCTCTGACCCCTCATGGAACCTTGTGTGCCCTCAGAGGTGATCTTGGACCCCTTCTTTTGGGTAGCCCTGAAAAGTGAACGCAGGCTCCTTTAACTGCTTAGTGAGTTCTCTGCAACCAAGTATCTTTTCACAAGGCTCACAAGGTCATCTGCATTCTGGGGATCTTCTTGGGCAACCCAGCTTTGAATGGCTTTTGGTAGTGAGTGGATAAATTGGTCCACTGCCACTCTTTCAAACACCTGTGCTGGAGAGCAGATTTCGGGCTGCAGACATTTTTGCACCAGTTGTAACAGGTCAAACTGTTTCAGACTGTTTTTACAATGCTGTAGCTTTGTATCCAGGACATTCAATTTTTACACTGCAATCGTCTCTGCTCTCTGGGACTTAAAGGGGTTTTCCCACGAACAAAAGTTGATTTTCATCAATAAATCTTGGAATAATAATAAGTTACACAATTGGATGTGTTTAAATAAAATGTTCCTGTGCTGAGATAATCTTATAAATGTGCCCCTGCTGTGTACTGTGTAATGGCTGTGTCTGACCGTACAGGAACATGGTCTGATCATACCACATCTCCTGGGCAGGGGAGGAAGAAAAAGACTATACAGATATAGCAGCAGGGGATCACAGCTGATTCTTTCTTTGAAGTAAAACTATGTTTAAAAACAGGCAGGGAAAAGTTTTACCTCACAAAAAGAATCAGCTGTGATCCCCTGCTGTCCTGTCTGTATAATCTTTTGCCTCCTCCCCTGCCCAGGAGATGTGGCATGATCAGACCATGTTCCTGCACGGTCAGACACAGCCATTACACAGTACACAGCAGGGGCACATTTATAAGATTATCTCAGCACAGGAACATTTTATTTAAACATATCCGATTGTGGAAGTTATTATTATTCAAAGATCTATTGATTAAAATTAACTTTCGTTCGTGGGAAAACCCCTTTAACCCCTTAACAACATCTGACGTACTAATACGCGTCTGTGCCCTGGGACTTAAGAGCCAGACCCGTATTAGTACATCATGGCGATCGCGCGCGCACACAGGCTGTGCGGGCGCGATCGCCGCCGGGTGTCAGCTGATTGTCACAGCTGAAACCCGGTACTATGTGCAGGGAGCGGTCCTGCACCGCTCCCAGCACATTAACCCCCGCGATGCTGCGATCGAAGTCGATCGCAGCCGATCGCGGCATTGCGGGGGCAAGGGGAGGTGATCGCCGATACTCACCTCCTCTTCCGGCTTCCAGCGCAGTCTGCAAAGGCTTCCCGGGTGTTGCCATGACGACCCGATGTCGTCATGACAACATCCGGGTCACCAGACAGCAGGAAGATTGTTTGGACATGCGCAGTGCATCTCCAAACAATCTTCACACTGTGCACCGCTGACAGCCTGCATGGCATAGGGATGATGCTCCGTCCCTATGCCATGCAGGCGATCAGAGAAAAAAAAGTGAAAGTCCCAGAGTGGGACAAAGTAATAAAGTGTATAAACTGTCTGAAAGTGAAAAAAAAAAAAAAATAATCCACCAAAAATAAAAATATAATGTACCCATCAATAAATATTATTATAAAAAAAAAAAAAAAAAAAACCCAATAAAAGTACACATATTTGGTATCGCCGCGTCCGGAACAACCTGACCTATAAAACTGTCCCACTAGTTAACCCCTTCAGTGAACACGGTAAAAAAAAAAAAAAAAAACGAAGCAAAAAATAATGCTGTATCACCATACCGCCAAACAAAAAGTGGAATAACACACGATCAAAAAGATGCATATAAATAAAAATGGTACCGCTGAAAACGTCATCTCGTCCCGCAAAAAACAAGCCAAAATACAGCTCCATCAGCCGAAAAATAAAAAAGTTATAGCTCTCAGAATAAAGCGATGCTAAAAAATATTTTTTTCTATAAAATAGCTTTTATTGTGTATAAGCGCCAAAACATAGAAAAATGATACAAATGTGGTACCGCTGTAAACGTACTGACCCGAAGAATGAAGCTACCTCATCAATTTTACCACATGCGGAACAGAATAAAAAAAAAAAAAAAAAAAAACAATTCCTGAATTGTTGGTTTTTGTTTGTTCTGCCTCCCAAAAATCGGAATAGAAAGCGATCAAAAAATGTCACGTGCCAGAAAATGGCACCAATAACAACGTCAAGTCATCCCGCAAAAAACGAGCCATCACATGACTGTCTGCCAAAATCTGGAAAAATTATAGCTCTCAAAATATGGCGATGCAAAAACTAGATTTTACAAAAAATGCGTCTTTTAGTGTGTGACAGCTGTCAGTCATAATAACCCCATATGATTCTGGCATTGCTGTAATCACACTGACCTGAAGAATAAAGTCGTCTAATCACTTATACTGCACAAGGAACGGCGTCAAAAATAAACTCTTGGGTTAGGATTGGGCTAGGGTTAGGGCTGGGTTTGGGGCTAGGGTTGTGCTGGGGCTAGGGTTGTGCTGGGGCTAGGGTTGTGCTATGGTTAGGGTTGTGCTAGGGTTAGGGCTGGGGTTGGGATTTTTTTCAAAAGTAAGAAAAAAAGATGACGATATGGCGACTAGTGTTGAGCGCAAGTGCTCGCTACTTGAGTTTGCATCGGGTGCTCTTGTATGCATTGAGCATCGTGGGTATTTGAGTGACATGCTCGAGTCGCTGCCCCATATGCTTCGCGGCCAAAAAAACTTTACGGGGATTGCCTGCCATGCACGAGCGATCCCCGCATGTTTTTTTTTGGGTGTCTAATAACCGTGAAACATGCGGAGCAGGGACTCGAGCATGTCACTCGAGCACACGCTGTACATGGTGCATACCTGAGTACCCGATGCAAACTCAAGTAGCGAGCACTTGCGCTCAAGAATAATGACAACTTATTCAATATGATGACCTAATGTAAACAAATTCTGTGCAGTACCTCTGGGTTCAAAATGTTCACTATACACCTTAATAAAATCCTTGAGGGGTATAGTTTCCAAAATGGGGACACTTGTGGGGGAGCTCCACTGTTTAGGCACATCACGGGCTCTCCAAACGCGACATGGTGTCCGCTAACAAATTGAATGGAAAATCGGCTCAAATTGTTAGCGGACGCCATGTTGCGTTTGGAGAGCCCCTGTGTGCCCAAACTTTAGAGCTCCCCCACAAGTGACCCCATTTTGGACACTAGACCCCCCAAGGCACCTATCTAGATGCATAGTGAGCACTTGGAACCCCCAGGTGCTTCACAAATTGATTCATAAAAATGAAAAAGTGTTTTTTTTTTCACTTTTTCATTTTTACAAATCAATTTGTGAAGCACCTGGGGGTTCCAAGTGCTCACTATGCATCTAGATAGGTGCCTTGGGGGGTCTAGTTTCCAAAATGGGGTTACTTGTGGGGGAGCTCTAAAGTTTGGGCACACATGGGCTCTGCAAACGCAACATGGTGTCCGCTAACAATTTGAGCCGACATTTTGTTAGCGGATATCATGTTACATTTGGAGAGTCCCTGTGTGCCCAAACTTTGGAGCTCCCCCACAAGTGACCCCATTTTGGAAACTAGACCCCCCAAGGCACCTATCTAGATTCATAGTGAGCACTTGGAACCCCAGGTGCTTCACAAATTGATTCATAAATATGAAAAAGTGTTTTTTTTTTCACTTTTTCATTTTTACGAATCAATTTGTGAAGCACCTGGGGGTTCCAAGTGCTCACTATGCATCTAGAAAGGTGCCTTGGGGGGTCTAGTTTCCAAAATGGGGTCACTTGTGGGGGAGCTCCAAAGTTTGGGCACAGATGGGCTCTCCAAACGCAACGTGGTGTCCGCTAATTATTCAAGCAAATTTTACAATCAAAAAGTCAAATGGCGCTCCTTCCCTTCCGAGCCCTGCCGTGCGCCCAAACAGTGTTTTTTCCCCAAATATTGGGTATCTGCGTGCCCAGGGGAAATTGCACAACAAATTTTGGGGTCCATTTTTTCTTGTTACCCCTGTGAAAATAAAAAAAATTGGGTCTAAAGTAACATTTTTGTGAAAAAAGTTAAATGTTCATTTTTTTCTTCCACATTCAAAAAATTCCTGTGAAGCACCTGAAGGGTTAATAAAGTTCTTGAATGTGGTTTTGAGCACCATGAGGAGTGCAGTTTTTAGAATGGTGTCACTTTTGGGTATTTTCTGTCATAAAGACCTCTCAAAGTGACTTCAAATGTGATGTGGTCCCTAAAAAAATGGTTTTGTAAATTTTGTTGGAAAAATGAGAAATCACTGGTCAACTTTTAACCCTTATAGCTCCCTAACAAAAAAAATTTTGGTTCCAAAATTGTGCTGATGTAAAGTAGACATGTGGGAAATGTTATTTATTAACTCTTTTGTGTGACATATCTCTCTGATTTCTGGGCTTAAAAATTCAAATTTTGAAAATTGCAAAGTTTTAAAAATTTTCGCCAAATTTCCATTTTTTTCGCAAATAAGCGCAAGTGATATCGAAGAAATTTTTCCACAATCATGAAGTATAATATGTCACGAAAAAACAATCTCAGAATCAGGGGGATCCATTGAAGCGTTCCAGAGTAATTACCTCATAAAGTGACAGTGGTCAGAATTGTAAAAATTGGCCTGGTCATTAACGTGCAAACCACCCTCGGGGCTTAAGGGGTTAATGCCCGCATTCTACACCAATTGTAGGGATTTAGCTCATTGGTAGCTGGCAGCATTCACACAGGCACACAGTTTCTTGTCCAAACAGGGAGGTTTATTAACGCAATAGATTTCCAGCAGAAAGTAGTAATAAAACAAAGAGTCCATACAGCAATATGAGAAACAAAGTGGTTCAGCTGCTTAATATTCAAAGTCCCATACTTTGCCTCTTGCAGAGTCTAAGCAACTTACACATGTCCTCCACCTTGCGTACACAGACCCAAATACCAGATGTGTTTGCATCTCTACTTCCAGACAAGGAATGAACAGCTCAGCTGCTCTTTTAAACCAGCTGTACCTCCTAGATTGGAGGGTGGGAATGACTTGTTCCGCCCATCTTATCTGATCATTTCTAAGCCTCTCAGTGCCTCCTATCCAGTATTCTGCCAGCTGCTTGTCGACAGCAGCTAAGTGTGTCATTAAAGTTTTGCCAAACCAAATAACTTTTTAAAAAAGATGATTTATTTAAAGCATGACACACCAACAAGAGACAAAAACGGCAGCATCAAAAACACAATAAAATGCATGTTAAAAAAACAGCACACAAAAATGCAATAAAAAACTGCAAGCAGCCTAATTTAAATAATAGGTACTAAAATGGTGCAGAAGTTCTGCAACATCAAAAAGTTAACAAAAACCCAACGTGGGAACAATGCCTTAGATGAAAAAATCTACAGTGTGATACATTAGCTACAAAGTGGATGAGATTTTCGTTATTCAGACAAAACGCTTTGGAAACTTAACTGCGTATAGTTTTTAACTTCACAGCGTGTCAATATATGTTGTAGAATATTTTCAGATTTGAAGCGGATTGTCTAAATCTGCAACAAAACCCAATTGCCGCTGATTTTGTTGTGCATTACCGAAGTATTCGTAACAATCCAGAAGTCAATATCTTGACCAAACCTCAATTGTCATTGATTTTGCTACAGATTACCTGAGAATTTGTAGCAAAAATCTTAAGTTATAAACAAAAGTTAAGCAAGGCATCACTGTTGGAAGCCAGGATGCACCGAGACAGGTAGGGTTTAAGTCAATAGAGTCTTGTAAGATAAGCATTGGGATTTTTTTTTCAGCAGCAAGATCCACATACCCTGATGATTATTTTGTATTTGCTGGAAAAGTTTTCTGCTACATGTGATCATCCCTATAAGGGATTAGGAAAAGTTAAGCTAAAGGCAAGAAATTGCATGTAGTGACCACTGCAGTTAATCACTAGCATCAGAGGTCTTGCGGTGTACAAGCATCACCGTTGAAGCCATGTTGCGGTGGTCATGTGAGCATGTAGGGTATGTCATTTCTGTAGGACAAGTAAAGGGCTGGTGAGAACCAGATTGATGGGATTTCTCCAGAAAAATCTAATTACTAGAGATGAACATATCACTTTACACAACACCAGGTCAGTGTTTTCAGGCCATGGACAGGAGCTGCGAAAATATCCTAAACTTGTGGGCTCCTCAACTTTTCATTCTCTGGCCTGGAGTAACGTCATCTACGCAGCTTGTAGCGCACAGGGGACATCTCACCAGCCTGGCTAATCATAAACCAAGCCTGGCATCACAGAGGGTAAACAAGTAAGCAAATGCATGCATTTCTAGTCCATGACCAGAGAGCACTGCCCTGGGCCATGGACTGGGGATGTGAAAAGTGATAAGCTCATTTCTTTTTTTTTATCATCTGTCCTTCTTTTAGCCTTATTTTTTCCAAATTCTGAACACTCTTTTTACAAATAGAATAAAATTTACAAATATCACAATATCAAAATGTGTAGTGTGTTATATTGCAATGATTCAAATGGGCAATCCATTTGATTAGCCATAAATAAGTAATTTCTAGTTAATTGTCATTATTGCCTCAATATACATTTTAGCAACTCGTGTGGTGACAGAGAATTCAAGCGTGAAAGATTTATAGACAACCTTACATTGCTTAATTCACTACACAGAACAGTAAATTATAATATAGTGTGTGGCTGTGATACTCAGCACAATACAGTTTTTTGGGCTTATTAATATAAAGGGGTTATTTATGTTTTAAATTATATTTATGTGAGCATTTATATATGTATGTGTGTATATAGCGGGTGAAATAAGTATTGAACACATCACCAATTTTTTAAGTAAATACAGTGGGTACCGAAAGTATTCAGACCCCTTTAAATTTTTCACTCTGTTTCATTGCAGCCATTTGGTAAATTCTAAAAAGTTCATTTTTTTCTCATTAAACTACACCCTGCACTCCATCTTGACTGAAAAAAAACAGAAATGTAGAAATTTTTGCAAATTTATTAAAAAAGAAAAACTGAAATATCACATGGTCATAAGTATTCTCAAATGTGCTATTGACATGAAATTCTCACTAAATGTCAGTAACAACCCATCCAATCCACACAGGCAAAGAAATCAAAAAATAATTGTCCTTAAATAAAGTTATGTGTAATAATGAGACATGGAAAAGGTGTTGAACACATGAAGAAAGAGAGGTGAAAAAAGCCATGGAAAGTCATGACACTCGCTGAAATCTATTAGTAATTAGAAAGCAATCCTACCATTTAGTGAAAAATAATATTAGCTTGTTCAACTGATGGCCTATAAAAAGGTGTCTCATTACCAAGCTGCCACACAAGAAACATCTCATGATGGGTAAAACCAGTGAGCTGTCTCAAGACCTTCGTAACCTTATTGCTGCAAAGCAAACCGATGGCATTGACAGAAGAATTTCTAAACTTCTCAAGGTTCCAGTGAGCACTGTTTGGGCAATAATCTAGAAGTGGAAAGAACATAATTTCAATTTATGGACATCTATGGTGATTTCTTTGCCTGTGTAGATTGGATGGGTTGTTACCGACATCTGGTGAGAATTTTATGTGAATAGCACCTTTATAAATATATTTACTTAGAAAATTGGTGACGTGTTCAATTCTTATTTCACCGGCTGTGTGCACTCTATGTAAGTGTAGTTGTTTATGTGTGTAGTCTGTGAGTGCATATATACTATATATCATGGTTTGTGCGTATAATGTATGTTAGTGTGTACGTGTACAGTCCGTTAGTGTGTGAGTATTGTATGTGAGAGCTTGTGTGCGTATATGAAGTGCTTGAAAGCTTGCGTGTCCTTTGGACATTGGAGCTTTAGCAATAGCAGATCCATTCACCACCATTTATATGTCAATGTTCTTTCATTCCTGACAGTTTCTGAGGCATAGAAGAGCCGGAACACCAGCAATCTCCATCATTAACTTGTGTATGATCAGCACTCAGTAATGCCCGTTATTAGAACAAATCATTTTAATGCAGTGTGGAAACAAGGTTTTCCAATTACATAAAACATTCAAGAACATTGCTGCTTCAGTTACACTTGCAGGTCTATTGATGGAGATTTTCTTGTGGGATGTCATCAGTACCAAGAGAAGTAGAACATTATCATTTCACTGTATTATTATACTGGTTTGTGTATCATGGGATTTACTGGTTTTTGTTCCATTTCCACATTGCGGTTCAAAAACACAATAAGTTGTGGGCTATTTGGTTCTTACAATCTGCAGTATGCCCTATACGTTGCATTTTTCTATTGCCATGTCTTATCTCTAATCATCTTTTGACCCAAATACTCAAATGCACAACCGAAAACCACAGTGCTTGATTAGGTTTCCAAGGTTTGACCTGAGAAGTGGTATGGAAAACCACAGGGAGCAAAGTGACATACAGTATTGCAAGGAGGCAGCTGTGATGATATGGAAGCTACAGCATGACATCTCATGGCTGCAACACAATCTTAGTAATGAAATCCCAGCTGAACAATTGCACACATGATTATAAGAGACAAGATCCACCAAACCGTTTGGAGTTTTTTTTCCAACCTAGTCCATGCAAACATTGAATTTCAGTTGGACGCTTCTAATGCCAAGTTGACTCTACCTTCTGGTATCTTCATCTCGTCCAATATCATTTTCATCAAGACAATCACAGACTTTCGCAAAATTCACTATTTACTTTAAGACGAATACAATGACTTTGCAGTGACACCAGCAATGGGTAGTTGACGCGCCCCCTGGGCCATGTTTGTGTAGCGTTGCGCACGCGGGGGATACCCGGAGCCGGATCTGACAGGGGTAGTAGTCCTCGTGGCGGTGACCCGGTCCGTGCCCAGGGTGGTCGAACTAAGTGGCGTTATTGATATGATGGTATTAGTGTCCGACTACGCCACCCGTTGAACGCGGCTATGAAGCCGCCGCTGCAGGGCAGTCCGCTGAGGCCGGTGGTTCGGATGTGCAGCGTGGATGGTATAACCCCCAACGGGAGGGGTATGGCCTCAGGGCAGCTATGTTAGAGATGATAATGGGAGTGATGGTGCGGGTGTCCCAGTACTGATGGTGCAGGTGCGACGACGAAACACGGAGGCTTGAAGTGCAGTTTCAAAAGCTTTACTCACAGTTCTTTACCGGGTCGCCCGTGCACAGTAGGACCACCCGAGTCGTGCTGCGTCCACCAGGTCAGGGACTCGGCCAACTCCCAGGCAGTTCCAGAGCGTGGTCCTGAGCTCCCCTCTCTTCCTTCCTACTGGCCGTCCCCACCAGGGATCCACCTTTGTCCAGCTCCCTCGGGCCTTCTGGTGGTGAAACCTTTCCCGGCTTCCCTGACCCTATACGTGGTATGCCTTCCTGGTGGATATGGCGAGGGGTCGCGCCAAAACTTGTCCACGACCTCCGGTTCCTGGCTAAGGATAATTGGCCTCCACCAGTTTGGGATCCGGTACCCTGTCTGCCAACCCTTCACCCGTTTCCGTTCTCTCGTGGGATCTCAGGGTTCCCTCTATGCTTTCGTCTCTGGGCCTTTCCTTGCGTCTCTCTTCTTCCTCCTTTTTCCTTCTCTCTCTCTCTCTCTGCTTCAGGCCTGGCTCTGGAGCTGGGCCCAGACAGAGCCACAGCTCCCTGTCAGCCCTCTCTGGCTGAGCTCCTCTCCTCTTCTCCTCCTGCCTGAACTGAACCCTGATCTAAGATGGTGCCCACCTTATATAGCTCCCTCTGACACCCGAGCCCAGGTGACAAGCACCCAATGGGCTCCTTCCTATGCCCAGAGTCCCTCCCCTATCTGCTCCTACACCACTAGGATGTTCCTCCCCCCTCCCCACTCCAGCCAGGGACAGAAGCTGTCGTACCTGCACATCTATCTGGTGGGAGTACCGTTGATCTGTCCCCCGGAAATGGGGTGAGTGTGGTGCATGCAGCTATCTGAGCCCAGTTCCACACTCCATCCTTACCCGGGAGTGGAATACCACACCTCTGGTCTGAGGTGCAATACCCCTGTAGCAGCCGAGTCCTCGGGGTGCTACATTCCCCCCTGGTAAACCACAGCACGTCCTCGGGCTGGAATAGAATAAAACAATTAGACATACAAAAATTTTTAGAGTGCACTCACATATAAGATATTAACTATGAACTCATCCCTTTATGGGAGGTACTCTTTTCTTTTAACTTTACGGGTATAAAACATTACAAAAACATTATCAGAAAATATCATTAACTCTCTTAGCATCATAAAAACTTTTTCATATAAAACATTCTTTATCTTCTGGCCACGGTGCAACTTGTGACCAGGTAAAGTGCAACAGTCACTAGTAGAAAAACAGTTCCCTATAAAACCAGTAGGGGGCGCCTTAGGAAGCGCAACTATTTACAGGGTGGCCGCTCTCAGTCCTCGGCCAGTGGGAATAGGGAAATGGCTGCTCACAGTCCTCAGCCTGGTAAGGGATTAGGGGCACACAGGATACAGTCCCTTTAAACAGTTCCACACTAGTCCCAACGGGGACCACACTTCAATTAGCAACAGTTTCAGCAACAGTTCTCATACCCTGATGGGTAACTATATACAGTACTTTGTTTATGC
The DNA here is from genome assembly GCF_046119375.1 of Phyllobates terribilis. Lineage (NCBI taxonomy): Eukaryota > Metazoa > Chordata > Amphibia > Anura > Dendrobatidae > Phyllobates > Phyllobates terribilis. The sequence goes on along the minus strand of NW_027362769.1, from coordinate 134,009,899 downwards.
TACTTCCTTCAGTAGCGGTATCCTCTCCTTGTTTCCTCCCGAGGGTAGTCTTCAGACCCGTCCGGGTCCTCTTGGCTTTCCTCATATTGTATCTCCTCCTCCGTCAGCCGGTGTATGTGAAGGGCGTACGGTCCTTTGGCACACTGATGCCGGGTGAAGGTGACCTCATCACCCGGGTAGAGGTCACATCCGCAATGTCCCTCCGGCAGGTGGCTTTCGACATCCCTGCGGGTTACAAAGACGTCGCCGGGGGTTCGGTGATCCCGGATAAAGCCCCAGCCATGCTCCAACTGGAACTTTATTACGGTCCCGGTGGCGCGGGGACCGTGGGCCGCACGGGGGTTTCGTCGGGCTCGGCGTTTCTGCTCCGCACTCCGGACCTGCAGCTGTTCTTCGCGGATCCGCCTCTCTCGTCGTTCTCTCCCGAAGACCTCTAGTTGCTGACGGCAGCACTCCTCCCGCTGGGCTGCGGCCGCCCGGGTCTCTTGGGTGAACCCCATGAGGTTTTCACCGGTGGGGTCCCATGCAAATTGGGTCTCCTCCAGCGGGAGCGGAACAATTTTGGCGGGCGCCGGGATTAGAGGCTCACACAGGGGCCGTTCCCTCCGGAGTCGGGGGTTGATGTACTCCGGTGGCCACACGAAGGGCAGCCCGTCCGGGCTAGTATGCTGCGCGAAGAGATCTTCGCCCAGGGGCAGCACTGTGGAGGTTGATGGTTCTGTGGGGGCAGCGGCGCCCGGAGGTACTCGGCCTTGTGTCCAGGCCGGAGGCATCCTTTTTGGGTCCAGGTATGGCACCTTTGGGGAAGAGGGCGCTGGAGGGGTAACGGCGCCCGGATGCACCAGGCCTTGCGACCAGGCCGGTGGCACAGTGGAGGTAAAGGGCGCTGTGGAGACCGCGGCGCCCGGAGGCACTCGGCCTTGCGACCAGGCCGGTGGCACTTCCTCTTTTGCCGCGCTCAGGGTCAAGGGGCGTGGCGCGGAAGGGGGCGTGACCGCGGCTCCGGCCGCTTGAGGCCTAGTTGGGAGCAGTGGCGGTGCGGCAACGGGCGCAATGAGGGTGACTTCGGGCTCTGCGACGGGGAGCTGGGGCAGGCTTACGGCTACTGGGCTCGGGGTGATGACGTCCCCATTACCTGCTTCCATCCCTGCGGCTCCCTCCGCGGCGTCGTCTCCGGCCTTCGTCCCTCCTGCACCATCCTCAGGGGCAGACTTGCTCCACGTTGCGGGTGGCGTCCTCTGCTGGCGGGTTCCAGCCTGCTGGGCCATCTCCCTCCTCCATTCGGCCAGTGCTTCCTGCTGTACTCGGGCCATCTTCCGGGCCAAGGCTTCCAGCACGGTCTGTGCACGCTCCCGATCTCTGGGGAGCTGTGCCAGGATCTCCACCAGGCCTTCTGGGGTGGCAGCCTGCAACAGGTTCCGGACCACAGGGTCAGTGCTGCTCGACTCTTCCTCCATCTCCGGGTGCGATGTGTCCAGACTCCTCCAGGCCGCACCCATCCTCTCTGTTTTGTTCTCTATCCGCCCCCCTTGGGAGTGGTCCCGGGGCAACTTAGTGACAGTCAGTTTCAGGGGCAGACCCCCCACTTTGATGGATATTTCCATGGTGGTAGTCTCGGCTGGTGGGGGCGGTCTCCGCTTTTGGCGCTCTTCTGGGACCGCGCCCACGATGGGAGGTGGTCTCTTGCCACCCTCTGGCACGCCCACAATGGCGTCCGCTCTGCCAGGGCGGGAAACTGTCAAAGATGGCGGGAATCGTCTCCCTATGGCGGGAAACTCCGTGGATGGCGGGCAAAGACTGCAGATGGCGGGCAAACGGCGGGAAACGACCCCAGATGGCGTCCGATGGCGGGAACCCTCTGGAATTGGCGGGAGACTTCTTTTTGAGGTATATATGAACTTTTCTTCAGGCACGCAGTACCCGGTGGTTGCGGGCACGTAATCCTGCCGACTACGCCAATGTTGACGCGCCCCCTGGGCCATGTTTGTGTAGCGTTGCGCACGCGGGGGATACCCGGAGCCGGATCTGACAGGGGTAGTAGTCCTCGTGGCGGTGACCCGGTCCGTGCCCAGGGTGGTCGAACTAAGTGGCGTTATTGATATGATGGTATTAGTGTCCGACTACGCCACCCGTTGAACGCGGCTATGAAGCCGCCGCTGCAGGGCAGTCCGCTGAGGCCGGTGGTTCGGATGTGCAGCGTGGATGGTATAACCCCCAACGGGAGAGGTATGCCTCAGGGCAGCTATGTTAGAGATGATAATGGGAGTGATGGTGCGGGTGTCCCAGTACTGATGGTGCAGGTGCGACGACGAAACACGGAGGCTTGAAGTGCAGTTTCAAAAGCTTTACTCACAGTTCTTTACCAGGTCGCCCGTGCACAGTAGGACCACCCGAGTCGTGCTGCGTCCACCAGGTCAGGGACTCGGCCAACTCCCAGGCAGTTCCAGAGCGTGGTCCTGAGCTCCCCTCTCTTCCTTCCTACTGGCCGTCCCCACCAGGGATCCACCTTTGTCCAGCTCCCTCGGGCCTTCTGGTGGTGAAACCTTTCCCGGCTTCCCTGACCCTATACGTGGTATGCCTTCCTGGTGGATATGGCGAGGGGTCGCGCCAAAACTTGTCCACGACCTCCGGTTCCTGGCTAAGGATAATTGGCCTCCACCAGTTTGGGATCCGGTACCCTGTCTGCCAACCCTTCACCCGTTTCCGTTCTCTCGTGGGATCTCAGGGTTCCCTCTATGCTTTCGTCTCTGGGCCTTTCCTTGCGTCTCTCTTCTTCCTCCTTTTTCCTTCTCTCTCTCTCTCTCTGCTTCAGGCCTGGCTCTGGAGCTGGGCCCAGACAGAGCCACAGCTCCCTGTCAGCCCTCTCTGGCTGAGCTCCTCTCCTCTTCTCCTCCTGCCTGAACTGAACCCTGATCTAAGATGGTGCCCACCTTATATAGCTCCCTCTGACACCCGAGCCCAGGTGACAAGCACCCAATGGGCTCCTTCCTATGCCCAGAGTCCCTCCCCTATCTGCTCCTACACCACTAGGATGTTCCTCCCCCCTCCCCACTCCAGCCAGGGACAGAAGCTGTCGTACCTGCACATCTATCTGGTGGGAGTACCGTTGATCTGTCCCCCGGAAATGGGGTGAGTGTGGTGCATGCAGCTATCTGAGCCCAGTTCCACACTCCATCCTTACCCGGGAGTGGAATACCACACCTCTGGTCTGAGGTGCAATACCCCTGTAGCAGCCGAGTCCTCGGGGTGCTACATAGTCTTCTGGCCGAATTAGTTCAAATTATAGATACATACATATATACATTACAAGAACCAGTCTTAAACTAAAAAAATGTCCAGTTCTTTTCATATTGAGCCTTAAAGTCCATTTCCTAGGAACATTAGTTTCCCAATAATTTTGCAGTTTAAACCGGCTGCCGATTATTCTACAAATTAGAAAAATGCTTGTTCTTCAGGTGAAATGATCTTTTGTTCTGAACAAATGATCATTGTTCTACACTATGCATTGCCCTGTCTAAAGAGGATTCTTGCAACCAAGAACAATGGTAACCTACTGTATGTGCACTGAATGATCTATTCAGCGCGCATCTTTAAGAACAGACTGCTTGTGGGAACAGGCTACTATATAACATCAAACAAATTGATGATCAGAAGTCGTTTGGTGCCACCGATCATTTAGTGTAAACAAACCTTTACAATCAGAATCTAGTATACTGATTTTTTTTCATCTTGCCAGCACATGTAGAACTCAGCGGGGGGAATTCATCAAGACTTGTACGCCTGTCTTGAACGTATAGACATCTGAATTAAGGTGTAACAAATTCATTAAGAAGCAGACGTCTATTAATAAATTTGGTGCATCTTAGGGCCGTCCATGCACCAGAAAATAAGACCTATGCCACTGCGCACTAGCGTAGATTTAAGTTAGATGTATGCCAGGTTTTTGATATACAGTGGGTATGGAAAGTATTCAGACCCCTTTAAATTTTTCACTCTTTGTTTCATTGCAGCCATTTGGGAAATTCTAAAAAGTTCATTTTTTTTCTCATTAAAGTGCACTTTGCACCCCATCTTGACTGGAAAAAAAACAGAAATGTAGAAATTTTTGTAAGTTTATTAAAAAAGAAAAACTGAAATATCATTTGGTCATAAGTAGTCAGACCCTTTGCTCAGACTCTCATATTTAAGTCAAATGCTGTCCATTTCCTTGTGATCCTCCTTGAGATGGTTCTACTCCTTCATTAAAGTCCAGCTGTATTTAATTAAACTGATAGGACTTGACTTGGAAAGGCACACACCTGTCTATATAAGACCTCACAGTTCACAGTGCATGTCAGATCAAATGAGAATCATGAGCTCAAAGGAACTGCCCAAGGAGCTCAGAGACAGAATTGTGGCAAGGCACAGTTCTGGCCAAGGTTGCAAAATAATTTCTGCATTACTCAAGGTTCCTAAGAGCACAGTGGCCTCCATAATCCTTAAATGGAAGAAGTTTGTGACCAAGAGAAGTCTTCCTAGACCTGGTCGTCCAGACAAACTGCTGCCCATGACATTATACAGCCAGTGCCTGATACATGATGCCCGTGAAATCATACAGACTGTGCCTGATACATGCTGCCCGTGAAATCATGCCACCACTGCCTGATACATGCTGCCCGTGAAATCATGCCACCACTGCCTGATACATGCTGCCCGTGAAATCATACAGCCAGTACCTGATACATGCTGCCCGGGAAATCATTCAGCCAGTGCCTGATACATGCTGCCCGAGAAATCATAGAGCCAGTGCCTGATACATGCTGCCCGTGAAATCATACTGCCAGTGCCTGATACATGCTGCTCATGAAATCATTCAGCCAGTGCCTGATACATGCTGCCCGAGAAATCATACAGCCAGTGCCTGATACATGCTGTCCGAGAAATCATACAGCCAGTGCCTGATACATGCTGCCCGTGAAATCACACAGCCAATGCCTGATACATGCTGCCGTAAAATCATACAGCCAATGCCTGATACATGCTGCCCATGAAATCATACAGCCAGTGCCTGATACATGCTGCCCGTGAAATCATACCGCCAGTGCCTGATACATGCTGCCCGTGAAATCATACTGCCAGTACCTGATACATGCTGCCTGTGAAATCATACAGCCAGTGCCTGATACATGCTGCCCGGGAAATCATATAGCCAGAGCCTGATACATGCTGCCCAAGAAATCATACAGCCAATGCCTGATACAGGCTGCCCGAGAAATCATACAGCCAGTGCCTGATACATGCTGCCCATGAAATCATACTGCCAGTGCCTGCTACATGCTGTCCGTGAAATCATACAGCCAGTGCCTGATACATACTGCCCGTGAAATCATACAGTCAGTGCCTGATACATGCTGTCCGATAAATCATACAGCCAGTGCCTGATACATGCTGCCTGAGAAATCATACAGCCAGTGCCTGATACATGCTGCCCGGGAAATCATTCAGCCAGTGCCTGATACATGCTGCCCGTGAAATCACACAGCCAGTGCCTGATACATGCTGCCCATGAAATCATACAGCCAGTGCCAGATACATGCTGCCGTAAAATCATACAGCCAGTGCCTGATACTTGCTGCCCATGAAATCATACAGCCAGTGCCTGATACATGCTGCCCATGAAATTATACAGCCAGTGCCTGATACATGCTGCCCGTGAAATCATACAGCCAGTGCCTGATACATGCTGCCCGTGAAATCATACAGCCAGTGCCTGATACATGCTGCCCGTGAAATCATACAGCCAGTGCCTGATACATGATGCCGTGAAATCAAACAGCCAGTGCCTGATACATGCTCCCATGAAATCATACAGCCAGTGCCTGATACATGCTGCCCATGAAATCATACACCAGTACCTGATACATGCTGCCTGAGAAATCATACAGCCAGTGCCTGATACATGCTGCCCGCGAAACCATACAGCCAGTGCTGATAAATGCTGCCCGTGAAATCATACAGTCAGTGCCTGATTCATGCTGCCGTGAAATCATACAGCCAGTGCCTGATACATGCTGCCGTGAAATCATACAGCCAGTGCCTGATACATGCTGCCGTGAAATCACACAGTCAATGCCTGATACATGCTACTGGTGAAATCATACAGCCAGTGCCTGATACATGCTGCCGTGAAATCATACAGCCAGTGCCTGATACATGGTGCCATGAAATCATACAGCCAGTACCTGATACATGCTGCCAGTGAAATCATACAGCCAGTGCCTGATGCATGCTGCCGTGAAATCATACAGCCAGTGCCTGATACATGCTGCCGTGAAATCATACAGCCAGTGCCTGATACATGCTGCCCCTGAAATCATACAGCCAGTGCCTGATACATGCTGCCCGCGAAATCATACACCAGTACCTGATGCATGCTGCCTGAGAAATCATACAGCCAGTGCCTGATACATGCTGCAGGTAAAATCATACAGCCGGTGCCTGATACATGCTGCCGTGAAATCATACAGCCAGTGACTGATACATGCTGCCCGTGAAATCATACAGCCAATGCCTGATACATGTTGCCCGTGAAATCATACAGCCAGTGCCTGATACATGTTGCCCGTGAAATCATACAGCCAGTGCCTGATACATGCTGCCCGTGAAATCATACAGCCAGTGCCTGATACATGCTGCCCGTGTAATCATACAGCCAGTGCCTGATACATGGTGCCCGTGAAATCATACAGCCAGTGCCTGATACATGCTGCCGTGAAATCATTCAGCCAGTGCCTGATACATGCTGCTGTGAAATCATACAGCCAGTGCCTGATACATGCTGCCATGAAATCATACAGCCAGTGCCTGATACATGCTGCCCGTGAAATCACACAGCCAATGCCTGATACATGCTACCTGTGAAATCATACAGCCAGTGTCTGATACATGCTGCCGTGAAATCATACAGCCAGTGCCTGATACATGCTGCCGTGAAATCATTCAGCCAGTGCCTGATACATGCTGCCGTGAAATCATACAGCCAGTGCCTGATACATGCTGCCCGTGAAATCACACAGCCAATGCCTGATACATGCTACCTGTGAAATCATACAGCCAGTGCCTGATACATGCTGCCGTGAAATCATACAGCCAGTGCCTGCTACATGCTGCCCGTGAAATCATACAGCCAGTGCCTGCTACATGCTGCCCGTGAAATCATACAGCCAGTGCCTGATACATGCTGCCGTGAAATCATACAGCCAGTGCCTGATACATGCTGCCGTGAAATCATACAGCCAGTGCCTGATATATGCTGCCCGTGAAATTATACAGCCAATGCCTGTTACATGCTGCCTGAGAAATTATACAGCCAGTGCCTGATACATGGTGCCGTGAAATCATACAGCCAGAGCCTGATACATGCTGGCCGAGAAATCATACAGCCAGTGCCTGATACATGCTGCCCGTGAAATCATACAGCCAGTGCCTGATACATGCTGCCCGTGAAATCATACAGCCAGTGCTGGATACATGCTGCCTGAGAAAATCATACAGCCAGTGCCTGATACATGGTGCTGTGAAATCATACAGCCAGTGCCTGATACATGCTGCCCGAGAAATCACACAGCCAGTGCCTGATACATGGTGCCGAGAAATCAGACAGCCAGTGCCTGATACATGGTGCCGTGAAATCATACAGTCAGTGCCTGATACATGGTGCCGTGAAATTATACTGCCAGTGCCTGATACATGCTGCCATGAAATCATACAGCCAGTGCCTGATACATGCTGCCTGTGTAATCATACAGCCAATGCCTGATACATGCTGCCATGAAATCATACAGCCAGTGCCTGATACATGTTGCCAGTGAAATCATACAGCCAGTGCCTGATACATGCTGCCCGTGAAATCATACAGCCAGTGCCTGATACATGCTGCCTGTGAAATCATACAGCCAGTGCCTGATACATGCTGGCTGTCATATCATACAGCCAATGCCTGATATATGCTGCCCATGAAATCATACAGCCAGTGCCTGATACATGCTGCCGTGAAATCATACAGCCAGTGCCTGATACATGCTGCCCGTGAAATCATACAGCCAGTGCCTGATACATGGTGCCCGTGAAATCATACAGCCAGTGCCTGATACATGCTGCCGTGAAATCATTCAGCCAGTGCCTGATACATGCTGCTGTGAAATCATACAGCCAGTGCCTGATACATGCTGCCATGAAATCATACAGCCAGTGCCTGATACATGCTGCCCGTGAAATCACACAGCCAATGCCTGATACATGCTACCTGTGAAATCATACAGCCAGTGTCTGATACATGCTGCCGTGAAATCATACAGCCAGTGCCTGATACATGCTGCCGTGAAATCATTCAGCCAGTGCCTGATACATGCTGCCGTGAAATCATACAGCCAGTGCCTGATACATGCTGCCCGTGAAATCACACAGCCAATGCCTGATACATGCTACCTGTGAAATCATACAGCCAGTGCCTGATACATGCTGCCGTGAAATCATACAGCCAGTGCCTGCTACATGCTGCCCGTGAAATCATACAGCCAGTGCCTGCTACATGCTGCCCGTGAAATCATACAGCCAGTGCCTGATACATGCTGCCGTGAAATCATACAGCCAGTGCCTGATACATGCTGCCGTGAAATCATACAGCCAGTGCCTGATATATGCTGCCCGTGAAATTATACAGCCAATGCCTGTTACATGCTGCCTGAGAAATTATACAGCCAGTGCCTGATACATGGTGCCGTGAAATCATACAGCCAGAGCCTGATACATGCTGGCCGAGAAATCATACAGCCAGTGCCTGATACATGCTGCCCGTGAAATCATACAGCCAGTGCCTGATACATGCTGCCCGTGAAATCATACAGCCAGTGCTGGATACATGCTGCCTGAGAAAATCATACAGCCAGTGCCTGATACATGGTGCTGTGAAATCATACAGCCAGTGCCTGATACATGCTGCCCGAGAAATCACACAGCCAGTGCCTGATACATGGTGCCGAGAAATCAGACAGCCAGTGCCTGATACATGGTGCCGTGAAATCATACAGTCAGTGCCTGATACATGGTGCCGTGAAATTATACTGCCAGTGCCTGATACATGCTGCCATGAAATCATACAGCCAGTGCCTGATACATGCTGCCTGTGTAATCATACAGCCAATGCCTGATACATGCTGCCATGAAATCATACAGCCAGTGCCTGATACATGTTGCCAGTGAAATCATACAGCCAGTGCCTGATACATGCTGCCCGTGAAATCATACAGCCAGTGCCTGATACATGCTGCCTGTGAAATCATACAGCCAGTGCCTGATACATGCTGGCTGTCATATCATACAGCCAATGCCTGATATATGCTGCCCATGAAATCATACAGCCAGTGCCTGATACATGCTGCCGTGAAATCATACAGCCAGTGCCTGATACACGCTGCCCGTGAAATCATACAGCCAATGCCTGATACATGTTGCCCGTGAAATCATACAGCCAGTGCCTGATACATGTTGCCCATGAAATTATACAGCCAGTGCCTGATACATGCTGCCCGTGAAATCATACAGCCAGTGCCTGATACATGCTGCCCGTGAAATCATACAGCCAGTGCCTGATACATGCTGCCCGTGAAATCATACAGCCAGTGCCTGATACATGATGCCGTGAAATCAAACAGCCAGTGCCTGATACATGCTGCCCATGAAATCATACAGCCAGTGCCTGATACATGCTGCCCATGAAATCATACACCAGTACCTGATACATGCTGCCTGAGAAATCATACAGCCAGTGCCTGATACATGCTGCCCGCGAAACCATACAGCCAGTGCTGATAAATGCTGCCCGTGAAATCATACAGCCAGTGCCTGATTCATGCTGCCGTGAAATCATACAGCCAGTGCCTGATACATGCTGCCGTGAAATCGTACAGCCAGTGCCTGATACATGCTGCCGTGAAATCACACAGTCAATGCCTGATACATGCTACTGGTGAAATCATATAGCCAGTGCCTGATACATGCTGCCGTGAAATCATACAGCCAGTGCCTGATACATGGTGCCATGAAATCATACAGCCAGTACCTGATACATGCTGCCAGTGAAATCATACAGCCAGTGCCTGATGCATGCTGCCGTGAAATCATACAGCCAGTGCCTGATACATGCTGCCGTGAAATCATACAGCCAGTGCCTGATACATGCTGCCCCTGAAATCATACAGCCAGTGCCTGATACATGCTGCCCGCGAAATCATACACCAGTACCTGATGCATGCTGCCGGAGAAATCATACAGCCAGTGCCTGATACATGCTGCAGGTAAAATCATACAGCCGGTGCCTGATACATGCTGCCGTGAAATCATACAGCCAGTGACTGATACATGCTGCCCGTGAAATCATACAGCCAATGCCTGATACATGTTGCCCGTGAAATCATACAGCCAGTGCCTGATACATGTTGCCCGTGAAATCATACAGCCAGTGCCTGATACATGCTGCCCGTGAAATCATACAGCCAGTGCCTAATACATGCTGCCCGTGAAATCATACAGCCAGTGCCTGATACATGGTGCCCGTGAAATCATACAGCCAGTGCCTGATACATGCTGCCGTGAAATCATTCAGCCAGTGCCTGATACATGCTGCTGTGAAATCATACAGCCAGTGCCTGATACATGCTGCCATGAAATCATACAGCCAGTGCCTGATACATGCTGCCCGTGAAATCACACAGCCAATGCCTGATACATGCTACCTGTGAAATCATACAACCAGTGTCTGATACATGCTGCCGTGAAATCATACAGCCAGTGCCTGATACATGCTGCCGTGAAATCATTCAGCCAGTGCCTGATACATGCTGCCGTGAAATCATACAGCCAGTGCCTGATACATGCTGCCCGTGAAATCACACAGCCAATGCCTGATACATGCTACCTGTGAAATCATACAGCCAGTGCCTGATACATGCTGCCGTGAAATCATACAGCCAGTGCCTGCTACATGCTGCCCGTGAAATCATACAGCCAGTGCCTGCTACATGCTGCCCGTGAAATCATACAGCCAGTGCCTGATACATGCTGCCGTGAAATCATACAGCCAGTGCCTGATACATGCTGCCGTGAAATCATACAGCCAGTGCCTGATACATGCTGCCATGAAATCATACAGCCAGTACCTGATACATGCTGCCCGTGAAATCATACAGCCAGTGCTGGAAACATGCTGCCTGAGAAATCATACAGCCAGAGCCTGATACATGCTGCCTGAGAAATCATAGAGCCAGTGCCTGATACATGCTGCCCGTGAAATCATACAGCCAGTGTCTGATACATACTGCTCGTGAAAACATACAGCCAATGCCTGATACATGCTGCCCGTGAAATCATACAGCCAGTGCCTGATACATGCTGCCATGAAATCATACAGCCAGTACCTGATACATGCTGCCTGAGAAATCATACAACCAGTGCCTGATAAATGATGCCCGTGAAATCATACAGCCAGTGCCTGATACATGATGCCTGTGAAATCATACAGCCAATGCCTGATACATGCTGCCCGTGAAATCATACAGCCAGTGCCTGATACATGCTGCCATGAAATCATACAGCCAGTACCTGATACATGCTGCCTGAGAAATCATACAACCAGTGCCTGATACATGATGCCCATGAAATCATACATCAGTGCCTGATACATGCTGCCGTGAAATCATACAGCCATTGCCTGATACATGCTGCCATGAAATCATACAGCCAGTACCTGATACATGCTGCCCGTGAAATCATACAGCCAATGCCTGATACATGCTGCCTGTCAAATCATACACCAGTGCCTGATACATGCTGCCTGAGAAATCATACAGCCAGTGCCTGATACATGCTGCCATGAAATCATACAGCCAGTGCCTGATACATGCTGCCCGTGAAATCATACAGCCAGTGCCTGATACATGTTGCCGTGAAATTATATGGCCAGTGCCTGATACATGCTGCCTTGAAATCATACAGCCAGTGCCTGATACATGCTGCCATGAAATCATACAGCCAGTGCCTGATACATACTGCCGTGAAATCATACAGCCAGTGCCTGATACATGCTGCCATGAAATCATACAGCCAGTGCCTGATACATGCTGCCATGAAATCATACAGCCAGTGCCTGATACATACTGCCGTGAAATCATACAGCCAGTGCCTGATACATGCTGCCATGAAATCATACAGCCAATGCCTGATACATGCTGCCTGTGAAATCATACACCAGTGCCTGATACATGCTGCCCGTGAAATCATACAGCCAGTGCCTGATACATGCTGCCCATGAAATCATACAGCCAGTGCCTGATACATGTTGCCGTGAAATTATATGGCCAGTGCCTGATACATGCTGCCGTGAAATCATACAGCCAGTGCCTGATACATGCTGCCATGAAATCATACAGCCAGTGCCTGATACATACTGCCGTGAAATCATACAGCCAGTGCCTGATACATGCTGCCATGAAATCATACAGCCAGTGCCTGATACATGCTGCCGTGAAATAATACAGCCAGTGCCTGATACATGGTGCCGTGAAATCATACAGCCAGTGCCTGATACATAGTGCCGTGAAATCATACAGCCAGTGCCTGATACATGCTGCTGTGAAATCATACAGCCAGTGCCTGATCCATGCTGCCATGAAATCATACAGCCAGTGCCTGATACATGCTGCCCGTGAAATCATACAGCCAGTGCTGGAAACATGCTGCCTGAGAAATCATACAGCCAGAGCCTGATACATGCTGCCTGAGAAATCATACAGCCAGAGCCTGATACATGCTGCCCGTGAAATCATACAGCCAATGCCTGATACATGCTGCCATGAAATCATACAGCCAGTACCTGATACATGCTGCCTGTGAAATCATACAGCCAGTGCCTGATACATGCTGCCCGTGAAATCATACAGCCAGTGCCTGATACATGCTGCCGTAAAATCATACAGCCAGTGCCTGATACATGCTGCCATGAAATCATACATCAGTGCCTGATACATGCTGCCGTGAAATCATACAGCCAGTGCCTGATACATGGTGCCGTGAAATCATACAGCCAGTGCCTGATACATGCTGCCGTGAAATCATACAGCCAGTGCCTGATACATGCTGCCTGAGAAATCATACAGCCAATGCCTGATACATGCTGCCCGTGAAATCATACAGCCAGTGCCTGATACATGCTGCCATGAAATCATACATCAGTGCCTGATACATGCTGCCGTGAAATCATACAGCCAGTGCCTGATACATGGTGCCGAGAAATCATACAGCCAATGCCTGATACATGCTGCCATGAAATCATACAGCCAGTGCCTGATACATGGTGCCGTGAAATCATACAGCCAGTGCCTGATACATGCTGCCGTGAAATCATACAGCCAGTGCCTGATACATGCTGCCGTGAAATCATACGGCCAGTGCCTGATACATGCTGCCGTGAAATCATACAGCCAGTGCCTGATACATGCTGCCATGAAATCATACAGCCAGTACCTGATACATGCTGCCCGTGAAATCATACAGCCAATGCCTGATACATGCTGCCTGTGAAATCATACACCAGTGCCTGATACATGCTGCCTGAGAAATCATACAGCCAGTGCCTGATACATGCTGCCCGTGAAATCATACAGCCAGTGCCTGATACATGCTGCCCGTGAAATCATACAGCCAGTGCCTGATACATGTTGCCGTGAAATTATACGGCCAGTGCCTGATACATGCTGCCGTGAAATCATACAGCCAGTGCCTGATACATACTGCCGTGAAATCATACAGCCAGTGCCTGATACATGCTGCCATGAAATCATACAGCCAGTGCCTGATACATACTGCCGTGAAATCATACAGCCAGTGCCTGATGCATGCTGCCATGAAATCATACAGCCAGTGCCTGATACATGCTGCCGTGAAATAATACAGCCAGTGCCTGATACATGGTGCCGTGAAATCATACAGCCAGTGCCTGATACATGCTGCTGTGAAATCATACAGCCAGTGCCTGATACATTTTGCCGTGAATTCATACAGCCAGTGCCTGATACATGCTGCCTGAGAAATCATACAGCCAGTGCCTGATACATACTGCCTGAGAAATCATACAGCCCGTGCCTGATACATGCTGCCGTGAAATCATACAGCCAGTGTCTGATACATGCTGCCCGTGAAATCATACAGCCAGTGCCTGATACATGCTGCCCGTGAAATCATACAGCCAGTGCCTGATACATGGTGCCATGAAATCATGCAGCCAGTGCCTGATACATGTTGCCCGAGTAATCATACAGCCAGTGCCTGATACATGCTGCCATGAAATCATTCTTCCAGTGCCTGATACATGCTGCCCGAGAAATCATACAGCCAGTGCCTGATACATGCTGCCCGAGAAATCGTACAGCCAGTGCCTGATACATGCTGCCCGAGAAATCATACAGCCAGTGCCTGATGCATGGTGCCGTGAAATCATACAGCCAGAGCCTGATACATGCTGCCGTGAAATCATACAGCCAGTGCCTGATACATACTGCCGTGAAATCATACAGCCAGTGCCTGATACATGCTGCCCGACAAATCATACAGCCAGTGCCTGATACATGTTGCCGTGAAATTATACGGCCAGTGCCTGATACATGCTGCCGTGAAATCATACAGCCAGTGCCTGATACATGTTGCCGTGAAATCATACAGCCAGTGCCTGATACATACTGCCGTGAAATCATACAGCCAGTGCCTGATACATGCTGCCATGAAATCATACAGCCAGTGCCTGATACATACTGCCGTGAAATCATACAGCCAGTGCCTGATACATGCTGCCATGAAATCATACAGCCAGTGCCTGATACATGCTGCCGTGAAATAATACAGCCAGTGCCTGATACATGGTGCCGTGAAATCATACAGCCAGTGCCTGATACATGGTGCCGTGAAATCATACAGCCAGTGCCTGATACACGCTGCTGTGAAATCATACAGCCAGTGCCTGATACATGTTGCCGTGAAATCATACAGCCAGTGCCTGATACATGCTGCCTGAGAAATCATACAGCCAGTGCCTGATACATACTGCCTGAGAAATCATACAGCCCGTGCCTGATACATGCTGCCGTGAAATCATACAGCCAGTGTCTGATACATGCTGCCCGTGAAATCATACAGCCAGTGCCTGATACATGCTGCCCGTGAAATCATACAGCCAGTGCCTGATACATGGTGCCATGAAATCATACAGCCAGTGCCTGATACATGTTGCCCGAGAAATCATACAGCCAGTGCCTGATACATGCTGCCATGAAATCATTCTGCCAGTGCCTGATACATGCTGCCCGAGAAATCATACAGCCAGTGCCTGATACATGCTGCCCGAGAAATCGTACAGCCAGTGCCTGATACATGCTGCCCGAGAAATCATACAGCCAGTGCCTGATACATGCTGCCTGAGAAATCATACAGCCAGTGCCTGATACATGCTGCCGTGAAATCATACAGCCAGTGCCTGATACATGCTGCCTGAGAAATCATACAGCCAGTGCCTGATACATACTGCCGTGAAATCATACAGCCAGTACCTGATACATGCTGCCCGTGAAATCATACAGCCAGTGCCTGATACATGGTGCCATGAAATCATACAGCCAGTGCCTGATACATGTTGCCCGTGAAATCATACAGCCAGTGCCTGATACATGCTGCCATGAAACCATTCAGCCAGTGCCTGATACATGCTGCCCTCGAAATCATACAGCCAGTGCCTGATACATGCTGCCCGAGAAATCGTACAGCCAGTGCCTGATACATGTTGCCCGAGAAATCATACAGCCAGTGCCTGATACATGGTGCCGTGAAATCATACAGCCAGTGCCTGATACATGCTGCCTGAGAAATCGTACAGCCAGTGCCTGATACATGCTGCCCGAGAAATCATACAGCCAGTGCCTGATAGATGCTGCCCGAGAAATCATTCAGCCAGTGCCTGATACATGGTGCCGTGAAATCATACAGCCAGTGCCTGATACATGCTGCCCGAGAAATCATTCAGCCAGTGCCTGATACATGCTGCCCGAGAAATCATACAGCCAGTGCCTGATACATGCTGCCCGAGATATCATACAGCCAGTGCCTGATATATGTTGCCCGTGAAATCATTCAGCCAGTGTCTGATACATGCTGCCTGAGAAATCATTCAGCCAGTGCCTGATACATGGTGCCGTGAAATCATACAGCCAGTGCCTGATACATTTTGCCCGTGAAATCATTCAGCCAGTGCCTGATACATGCTGCCTGAGAAATCATTCAGCCAGTGTCTGATACATGCTGCCTGAGAAATCATTCAGCCAGTGCCTGATACATGGTGCCCGTGAAATCATACAGCCAGTGCCTGATACATGCTGCCCGTGAAATCATTCAGCCAGTGCCTGATACATGCTGCCCGTGAATCGAACAGCATGTATCAGCTGTCAGGATCCCTTTATACTTGGTGATCATATTAAATATTATTCATTGTGGACTCCAAGCTTTAAGTTACACCACTGAAGAAGACTCCGAGAAGAAAGCAGTAAAATATTTGTGATGGTTCAGGAATCTAGAATTGACCCATGTGCTGTAGGTGTTATTGAGAACAACCGGTCTTATCACTCCCAAGTGGGTTCCATTATATAAAAATCACAATAGCAATTCCATTTCTAGGAAGATGCATACAGTTAGCATTTGATATATTATTCTGCTACACTTAAAATTAAATAAGAACTTTAATAGCAATATAATCTTTTAACATTATATTACAAATCAATTTATTAAATGTGCTCATGGAAATTATCTTCGAGTTGCTAATTTATTGAGGATAAAAAAACAGACAAATTAATTATTTATATATAAATCATAACAGTAGTAAAAAAATAATAATATGAAAATGCAAATAATAACTATTATTATTTTTAGATGCATAATAATAACTCTTTTATGCTGCAAAATATTTGATAAATTTAATGAGTTGCAATAAACTAAAATGCCTTAAATGTTGCATTGATACGAAAAACATTAAGAAACTATTTTTCCTCTGCTCTGCTATAACATTACAAGACGTGCACGGATCCGGACATCACAGGTACGATGCTTCAGGACACTTCAATAAATATATAATTGCAATCATTTTACATTTGTATTGTCTCTGATTATTACTGTGTACGTCTCACTAAAGATGCAATATATCTATATCAATGGTATTGATAGTTGACAAGCAGTAATTATTAATGTCTTTTGTTGATTTCATTTCTAGAGGCCATGAGTGCGGGAGATTTTCGGTAACAGGTTCTAGTGACGACAGCGCCCTCTAGTGTATCGGGAATGGTTACAAAATGTCTTTTTTGTCAATATTGAACACATGATTGTTCTCAATGGTCAAAACAAAGAAGATATAGTATATGTGTTCTATAATGCTTGAAACAAAAGTTACTATTACAATGCATGCTTCCAATATGGAAATTTACAGACTGGAGCGATTGTGATAGAGAACTAAAAGGAGTTTCTATAAGGGAGCAGAGAGGGTATTGTATATGCTACAGGGCACTTCATCATACTGTATGGTCGGAACACAGATCACCTCTAAACAAGACTTTTCTGATAAAAAGATGAGCACCTCTGTGTGTTAATTACATTACTTATCATATTACATATGCTACTTTTATTATTATAGTCCTGTGTTGAATTCACTTCTCTACTGTTTGTCATTGGAAACAGTCAACAAGTTGGTCATCAGACAAATCCCTAAAGGATATTTTTATGACTATCTGTAAAGATTACACTTGCTAAAAGGCAAGTCACCGGATCAAGTGCTGCACAGTCAGCAAGGATAGCTGGAAGATTTCAGCTCTGAAGTCTTACAAATTGTTAACGTAGCTCTGGGCTATAACATAGGCTGTGACTGTGGTTTAGTAAAAGATAGTAATGAAGTTTAAATGAAATTTTACCCGCATTTTTTAGTGGATTATGGATGACCGGTCACCAGTCTTCATAATGCTAACTGCACCCATTATTAAAGGGAATCTGTCAGCAGCTTTTTGCCACCTAATCTGAGAGCAGTAAAAGGTAGAGACTGAGACCCTGATTGCAGTGATGTGTCACTTACTGGGCTATTTGCTGTAGTTTTTATAAAATAATTGTTTTAGCAGCAGGAGATTACCTACTTCCAGGTAGTCCTCCATATTCATGAGCTCTATATAACCCCTCCTCCACCACCGATTGGCAGTTTTCTGCCTATGCACAGTGTACACAGAAAGCTGCCAATCAGTGGCATGGGCGGGATTATACAAGGTTTGGAATTCAGATAGATCTGCTGTAGATAAAACAGGGATTTTTTTAAAACTGCAGCCCAGTAAGTGACACATCACTGGAATCAAGGTCTTAGCTCTCAGATGGGGTAGCAAAAACTTGGAGATAGATTCCCTTTAAATATATCTCTTAGATCTGATGAGGCTAGTATCCTTACATAAAAAACTATGTCAAAATGTTTGTGCAATCCTGATATTAAAATCAACATTTTATCAGTCCATCTGCGGCTCCTATTCATTTTAATATCATATAATAGAACTTTAAAAACATTACACAGCTATTCTGACATGTATTTTCAAGGTAAGTACACCAGCCTTAACAGTTCTAAAAGATCTATTTAATAAGGCATTCAGTGTGTACTATGAAGTCAGGTGGCCGATCCACTTTAAGTTTGTGCTTACTATGTACTTCAAAATGAAGTGATCCCTTATGCTACATGTGTCTGAGATGTAGGAAGACTCCAGCGTTAAAACTGATATTTGGTAGATGGATGCTCTATTGATGATATTCAGGTTGCAAGATTGCAGACTAGATCTGCTGCCACATTTACAACAATGCTTATAATTCAAAATCTTTTTATATTAATGATCAGGAGGTAATACGCTAATACAATATGTGCTATATTTTAAAGAGAATTGATCAGCAGATTTTTGCTATGTACTCTGAAGGCAGCATTAGGTAGAGGCCAAGACACTGATTTCAGCGATGTGTCACTTATTAGGCTGTGTGCTGTTGTTTCAATACAATGAGTGATTTATCAGCAGGAGATTATCACTGCCCAGACTAAAGTGCCTGTGCCAAATGGTCCAACTACGCCTCCACCACTGATTAGCAGCTTACTATCAGTAGACAATGTACACAGAAAGCCTGGTGTGGGTGGGGTTAGCTTTCTGAGCTTTGATACATGCTACATCTAAAAACTCTGATTCTATCACAATTACTACATATAGTAAACTAAGGGATACTTTGCTAGAATCAGGGTCTCGTTTCCTATTTTATGCTGCTCTCAGATGAGGTAGCAAAAACCTGGTGACAGATTCCCTTTAAATACTCCCCGCACATCACCTACTACTGCACCACTTACTCCCTCCTCTTACTGTAGCTTACTTGCTATATAGCCTTTCTGCCTTTGCTGCTCTTTGCCTCTTTGTCATGCAGGTTGAGGTCTTCTACGCCCTTTGATTTTTAACTATTATTCACAAATTGACCAAACCTCTCAGTGGTATTCCTATAGGCAAACAAATAGAAAAACACAATCTTAAATTAACTAAGTGTCTCAGAGAGTAAAGTATGCAGTCAAAGGGATTGAGGTATAATATCAGGCATAACCCATGAAAAAAAGAGTTAATGTTTCTGGAAAAGAATGTGTCCTTTTCTTCTAAACTCAGCCCATTAAAGAGTTTCTGTCACCAAGTTTTTGCTCTCCCATCTGAAAGCAGCATAAAGGAGGGGTAGAGACCCTGATTTTAATGCTAGGTCATTTGCTAAGCTGTATTATCTGCTGCAGCTCTTCTAGTCCTCTCTGTGATGAGTTCCTGCTTTCTAGTCCTCAGCAGTCATGAGCTCTGGGTACCCCCCTCTCTTACCATTGAATGTCACTTTTCTGCCTAGATACAGCATCAATTAATGTTGTGGGTGGGATTAGACATTACATTGTGTGTCACTGAGAGGACTAGCAGAGCTGCAGAAAATTAAACTTAATTATTTATTAAAAAAAAAGACAATAGAAAGTGACAACTATGTAATTGTGGTCCCTATTTTACACTACATCATATTAGGGAAAGTATTGTATAAAGGAACAGCACACCAAGAATAGGCACAAAGTGGAATTTTTTTTTAATGCTTTTAATTTTGTACTTTCATTTCCTAAAAAAGTTTTACACATGCAGCATTGTCTGGCAATCTGGGGTGAGGGATTGAAGTCCTCCCCAGGTCCCCTGATGAACCCTGGTGGAAACTAGGGGGAAACGCGTTGGGACTACTAAGGATAAGTGTAATTTTTTATTTATTAATGATAATCTATTTTCTGACTGCTGGAACTAGGGACCATTAAGGTTAAGTGTTACTGTTTACTTACTAATGAAAATTTATATTCTGATTGCCATTTTCAACTCAAAAGGAATAGGGACTAATAATGATAAGTGTCTTTTTTTCTGTCCACAATTGTGTACATCTATGACAGATAAAATCTGGACCTGATACTATGTTATAGATGTTATGCTTTTTCAGATACCAGTACTTAAATCCCATTTGATGTATGGGGAGACATTTATCTGGGTGGGATTCTGTTTTTGGAGCCCCTTTTGGGGTACATAGCTGGAGTATCAAAGTGGAGCATGTGTCCATATTTTGATTGACTGCTCTGGCTGTTTTCTGATTTGATCTGGCTATGGCAAAACAAGCACTGTGCTCCTCTACTCTAGAGCATTTATGTATACCCTACCAAATAAATTTGGCCATTTATAACCATTGATTCATTATCGGCTTCAGTACTTGTACGTTCACTTTTTCTACCCTTTCTCACCATTGTGGCTTTGTTTAATTTAAGATAAGGGTCCTTGTAGGGACATTAGGGATACCGACGTTGAGCGGGGGTGCCACGAAGTGCAAATTAGGGTGCCAACCTCCGCTGTCAGGTAGGGAGAGGATTTAGGGACAGAACAGGGACAGCTATAATTTGTATTCCCTCCCGGTCGGTGTATCACCTGATTCTATATGTCCTATCATTTAGAGTATTATTGTTGTTTGTTTATGGACTTTCGGGTCCTTTTTAGAGATTATTAATAAAAGGTATTTTTAGGGGGGCTATGTGTCTGCTGGTTGTCTCTATTTATTAGGCCCCTCATGTGATATTCTGTTTAGGTGTCTAACTAAAAAAGTTATTACCCTATTTGTTAGCCTGAAGAAGGGTACATTCCCTGAAACATTGCTATACTTCACTCTGCGGTGTAATAACTTTTTTTTTGAGTGTAGAAAATTAAAAGTATTAAGAAAAAACATTCTGTTTTGTGCCTATTCTTGGTGTGCTATTCCTTTATACACTATTAATTTTCTGACAAAGTAAGGAGTAATGTGACCTTCTCCATTGGAATAATTATCTATTATCTTCTTTTCAACACAAATTAGAGGTGATCAACCTACCTTTTGTATATTGGGAATAATAAACCCGGTGACTAGTGATGAGCAAGTATGTTCGGTTAACCCTCTTGGCGAGTATACTCGGGCAAGTGCCGAGTATCTTCAGCGTACTCGGTGATATGTTTGAATCACTCCCGTGTGCATGATTTGCAACTGTTTGACAGCTTTAATACGTGTGAGGAATGCTTGTTTCTTTCGCATTCCTCACATGTATTAAAGCTGACAAATAGTAGCAAATCAGGCACACGGGAGTGATTCAAACATATCACCGAGTACGCTGACGATACTCGGTACTCGCCCGAGTATACTCGCCGAGAGGGTTAACCGAACATACTTGCTCATCACTACCGGTGACAAATTATTTTTCAGACATTGGAGGCTTGGTTCAGTTTTTGTTTGATTTTTTTTTCTGCTCAAATTAGAGCTGGATCCAGAAAGTAGAAGTAGTCTAACTTTTTCCTTGATCTCATTCTTCATGGGTTCCATTTTACAATTATTTGCTATGTCATTAGTAGATAAGTTTTGGTGGCACTTGAGGGGTTGCTCTGCTTTTAACACATTTTCCATAGAACATTCAGCATTTTCTTATCCAAATTGTTCACATTAAACAATTTTTTTTTAAAATACCACATTTCATAAATCGATTACAGTTTGGCTATGTTCACACATCATGTTTTTTTCAGTGTTTTTTGATGTGTTTTTTGATCAAAATGTTCAGCTGCGTTTTGCAGTACCAGCAAAATCTATGAGATTCCAGAAATCTCATGCACACAGCTTGGTTTTTATTTGATCAGTATTTTGTCCTTTGCATGTTTTTTTTTGCAGAATAGAGCATGTTACTTCTTTCAGCGGTCTTTCAGTGTTTTTTCACCTATGGGAAGTAATGGGTGGTGAAAAAATGCTGAAAAATGCACCAAAGATGCACCAAAAAATGTTTCAGCGTTTTTAACTCCAAAATAGAATGGGTTTGTTTTTTCACTGAACTTCATGTACATGCATAAAAAGAAACAGAAGGACAGTGAAAAAAATGCTGAAAAATGCACCAAAAAATCACCAAAACTGCAAGAAAAATCCTGAACAAACCTCCCTTGAGAGATCAGGTTTTGCTGCAGAAAATTGACGCCAAAAAAATCATGATGTGCGAACATAGCCGTCCCATTGTTATAACGATATAATCATTGTAGTAACGTCCCATTGTTGTAACGATATAACCATTGTAGTAACGTCCCATTGTTGTAACGATATAACCATTGTAATTTTTGAGAAAACTAAGTGGCCAGTGTTCACTCTCATTAAAGTACTATCACAGGAGGAATGAAGCATTGCACAGTTCCCTATAAAAGAATAACTGACTGTCTGTGTAATGCACTGGTTCCAATCTTTGTCTTTTCAGCTTTTGCAAAACTAAAATTCTTGGCATGGGAGTTGTATTTTTGCACCAGCTCGAGAGCTAAGGGTTTGGGACCGTTGGTGTAATGCATGGTCATATTGTGTTCTTCTAGAGTTAATGTCCTTCTCTAACTTTTTTCTCCAAAGTGAATCAGTATTGTAGAAAGACAATGAAAAAATCAAAAGTTTTGTCCCCAAGTGGACTTAATAATGACTACAAATCACTTATCCGACTCCTTATAATAAGTGGTTTGTGTACGCATTCCATTATCGAGATTCCTTTTCTTATATGTGATAATAGGTAAAAAATGATGTGGAGGCTCAGCATATACAGCGCACTCAGGATTTTATAATATTCTTCCTCTTCACTTTTAATCATTTCAATACAGAGCAGTTCTCCTTTCTACTTGAAGAAAATGTATCACTTATTTTCATCAAAGGTGAAGAAAAGGCCATTATTCAAAGAGGTGAAATCCAAGGAGAAAGTCAACAATGTACTAAACCTTTTAATAAGGCGACATGTACCTTTCTATATTAAGGCTTCCTGATCATATTCAGACCAGACATGAGTGTCCATGTTTAAATGTCTGCAAATGAAGCAATCATTTTT
This sequence comes from Phyllobates terribilis, assembly GCF_046119375.1. Lineage (NCBI taxonomy): Eukaryota > Metazoa > Chordata > Amphibia > Anura > Dendrobatidae > Phyllobates > Phyllobates terribilis. The sequence goes on along the minus strand of NW_027362769.1, from coordinate 133,986,372 downwards.
TCATGGTAATGACTATAAAGATAGATATAGTCTCCATGATTAGAATGTTATACAATCTTACCGTGGAGATGTAGGCACTCCGTATGTTGCCATATAATGCACTATAATATTAATCCCAGGAGCAAATATCTCCTCAAAGAGGTTTTCTCAAAATTGCAAGTTATCTTCTGTCTGTTAAAAAAGAAATAACTTGCTGATTGCAGGAGGTCCGAACACTGAGACCCCCAGCGATACTGCAGAGCACAGTCTTGAATAGAGTGGAGATGTGCATGATCTGCTCCATTCATTGTCTATAGGACTGGTAGGAATAGCCAAACAATGTACCGGTACTTGGTTTTCTTCGGCAGTCACATTGACAATTAATGGATCAGAGGCTGATCTG